>NC_063173.1:4543184-5156517 GCF_023159225.1 Perognathus longimembris pacificus | reverse complement strand
AACATTTAATATAAATTAGTATAGATAAGGAAAAACAATGCCTGTGTTTTCTTCATGGCAAGCATTGCAAAAGTGTCAGTCCCTTAAAATTACCAGGAGATGTCCAGATCCATTAGTAATCAATACTTCTAAAATAGTATTCATTATAAGTGAAATTACAAATGAGAACAAAAAAACCAATCACATACTCATTGAGGCAATCAATGAATTTTGTTGTTAAAAGACACAAGGACTTATAGTTAATAATGTTTATTTTTCACAATGATCTGAAGTGGACTCAACTGCTGTGTTACAGTTCCACAAGCAGTTCCTCAAAAATTTCTTTCCAAAGTCTCACAACATATAGGGACACTAAGAAGACTGTATGCTTGAAGTTATTGCATTATTTGATGAATTACTTGGGAGAGTGATGTCTATAGAAAAGAATATAAAAATTAAAACCTTAGCCAGGAGCCAATGCTCATGCCTGTTATCTTAGCTACCCAAGAGGCTAAGTGTTGAGGATCACTGGTTGAACCCAGCCCCATCCCTCCTGAAAGTCTGTGAAACTCTTGTCTTCAAATAGACACCGAAAAGCTACTCACGTGGCAGAGCAAAGCACCCAGGCATAGTGCCGAAGCCCTGTGTACATTCATCCTACTTCTGGCATACACACACACACACACACACACACACACACACACACACACACAGAGTTATTTCTATAACTCTAGGAAAATTCCAAGACCCAGGCAAATCTTTGATGTGATCCTAAACTGACTTCCCATTATCAAAAAACATTGGGCTACCTCTGCTAAGAATTCATTTCCATTGGTTTGCAGGACAAAACTTGGATCTAGTGATGGATGGACATTCCACATTTGTCTTGGTTTCATTTGTGTAATCCTTAGAAAACCTAATAGAAAAAGCTTTTAAATAGTTGGGTTCTTCTTTCTGGTTTCACGTTTTCCTCCCAAGATGTGAAAGGTAGGACATTTGTATGTTAAAATATTTCAATCATTCCTTATAATTATAGCTAATTTGGGACATTTATTCAGTAAACTCAGTGTGGACAGTTTAGAAAATCAGCTGTGCATTGGATAATTAAGTCTGTTTAAGTATGGAATTCATTGTTCAAGCTTGACAAATTGCCATTATGGAATATGGAATACTATGATATGAAACGCTATATATACCATAACAACTAGGATATAGAAACCAGAACATTTTAAAGTTGTTATGTAACCAAGTTTTTTTAATTTCTCAAATCTGTCTGTCTGTCTGTCTGTCTGTCTGTCTGTCTGTCGTGTGTGTGTGTGTGTGTGTTTCCTGGGATCTGAACTCAGACTAAGGTCTGGGGTACTGTCCTTCACCTTTTTGTCTCAAGGGTAGGACTAGTATCCCATTACTTGAGCCACACCTCCACTTCCAGCTCTTTGGTAGTTAATTGGAGATATGAATCTCCTAGACTTCCCTGCATTCCTCAACTCTCTCCGCCTCCTGAGTAGCTATAATTATAGGCATGAGCCACTGGCATCCAGGTAATTACTGAATTTTCTGAATATCTTATACAACCAACCTGAATAGAATATTGTTTGTATGTTTAAAAAAATTAACTGCAGGGGCTGGGGATATAGCCTAGCGGCAAGAGTGCCTGCCTCGGATACACGAGGCCCTAGGTTCGATTCCCCAGCACCACATATACAGAAAAAAAACGGCCAGAAGCGGCGCTGTGGCTCAAGTGGCAGAGTGCTAGCCTTGAGCGGGAAGAAGCCAGGGACAGTGCTCAGGCCCTGAGTCCAAGGCCCAGGACTGGCAAAAAAAAAAAAAAAAAAAAAAAGATAAAAAAAAATTAACTGCAGGTCTTTCTAAATGATAGTGAAACCATAGTGCAGAACCCTCAGAAGGAACAACCGAGGAGAAAGCAACATTTAAATACCCCCAGTGTTATAATTGACCTGAAAAGTTCTTACTAACCTTCACATTGAGTTGAAAGATCATGTATTTATTACTATTGGTTAAGGCATGTAGGATTTTAGTAAAATAGGAGAGTGCATTTATAAATTTAGTTGGAATTACAGCTCTAAAAATGTGTAGGGTCTTTATTCCAAGTTTTACAGCATCAAACATGGAAGACTGCTAGAATTGAAGTGGAATAAAAATGGAATCTATGGGGCATGCTTAACTATCTCAGCTCAAAACAGATTTAATTAGTCAATTATCTAATAAACATCAGAATTCATAAAGAGTATGAATCTGAATATGTTGAATAAAAGTTGTAAATTGCTTATATTCACAACGGATGATTGAAACATCATTAAAGATATGCAAATGAAAATTCATTTCATTAGAATTTTGAGGATGAAAAAGGTAATTAGAAAAGAACTCTGAAGTGATATTCGAATTTTGTTCCCATTGGAAACATGATAATTGTATTACAGTTTAAATCCATTTAGTAACCAGATTGCAATGTAGACTGGTTTTGCCCATCTGTACTTCTGAAACTAGAGAACCTATTGAGAATGGTCTCAGAAAATTTTGAGAACTTACTGTTGGTTTCATCAAATGGATTTTAGAGATATCTTTGATAGATAGTCTAACCTTTATAATAAATGACACTAATGTCACTTAATTTTCTGAGTTGTTTCCTGTAACAAAATATGTTGAGTACACAAAATTGGCCTGGTTATCAAAGAAGCTAATCTGCTACATTCTCATAAGAGTGAATTATACATCACTGTTTCTGTGTGTTTTGGAAAGAAGAAATGATGTATATATGTTTGTGTGTCTATTATATGATTCACATAGATATATAATAGCTTACAAACATGACTAATTTGTGAATGTATACTGAATAACATGATTCATAAATTACTTCACTCAAATCACCATCAAAATAATGATTATATATTCATATTCTCAATGAATTACCATTAAAATCTGATCAGTAGAATCTGATTTTTTAAGAATAAAGGAATTTTTCACTGGTAGCAGGACAGCACCAAGGACAGTAGAGCTTTTACATATTTGAGGGGATGGGGATATTACTCGGATTATATTCACATACAGTAGATATGCTTCTTCATAATATGAAGTTCCAAGAATTTCCAAAATTTTGTACTTTCTTAATTTGGATGAAAAATATATACCTGTTTATATTAAGTCTTGTATATATAGACTTTTGTGTTTTTCCTTTGAATCAAGTGTGTGTGTGTGTGTGTGTGTGTGTGTGTGTGTATCAGTATGGAGGCTTCTTGAACTCAGGGCTTTGTGTGCTCTTGTTTGGCTATTTTGCTAAAGAGTGGCACTCTGCCACCTAAATCACACTTCCACTTTTAGGAATTTGCAGATTAATCAGAGGTAAGAGTCTCATAGATTTGTCTGCTAGGGTTTGATTTGAACCATGATCTTTTGATTTCAGCTCCTGGATAGCTAAGGTTTACAAGCATGAGCCATCATTACCTGTCTTCAATTATATCTCAATTCACTTTGACTCAAACAAATCATATTTCATCTAAGGCAAATGTACACTGAAACTTGCCCTGAAAGTATTTACATACCACTCCTTACATTGATTTTCATGAGAAGGCCCAGGAAAGACCCAGTGTACAGTAATGATTACATAAAAAGATGAAGAATTAAAACAATTGCAATGATCACTGACTTCATCTTTCCTTAATTACAATTTCCTCTCTGGCCAGTAATGGAATTGATCACTTTATGCCAAATTATCTGGGGTTTATTGGATGACTTCTTGTACTAGCATGGTGGGGAATACATTTCCCATATAAATCCACTTAGTATCAATGTGCACTTGTGTATGGGTATTCATTTCATCTTATGCTGTTTTATTTTATTTTATTTAGTGTGGTAGAATCCAGGCTTCACACGGGCTGTATGTATATTCTACAAGTGTATACTCACATCAAACCCCACAAGAATTTTTAGTTCTTGGTTGCGGCTATGAATTAAAAAAAAAAAAATAGGTTCTAAGGTTTCTTTAGCCAAACCACTTTCAAATGAGATTCAGTCCAGGATGCAAAGCTGGTTCAATATAACCAAATCAATTAATGTAAGTCAACACATCAACAGGAGCAAGGACAAGTACCACATGATCATCTCAAATCAAAGAAAGGCTGGATACATGTAAGTGCATCAAACTGCAGAGTATCTGCGTGGCAAAGGAAATAGCTAACAAGATAAACAAGGTCTAGAGAATGGGAGGCAATCTTCATTAGCTATACATTAGATAAGGGCCTCATATCTAAAATATACTTAGGTCTCAAAAAATCACCCTCTCCCAAATCCTCAGAGAAACAACAACCCTATTAATAAATGACTTAGCAATTTCTCCAAAGAAGAAATACGAATGGCCAATAGACCCATGAAGAAATGTTAAACATCTCTAGCCGGAAAAGAAATGCCAATCAAAACAACATTGAGATTCGACCCCACCCCAGTTAGAGTGGCCTTTATCAAGAAAACTCATAATAACATGTGCTTGAGGAGTGGTAGACAAAAGGTGGTGGGAATGTAGACTTGTTCAACCACTCTGGAAACCCGTATGGAGGTTCTTCAAAAGACTATAAACATAGAGCTTCCCTATGATCCAGTAATCCCACTCCTGAGCATTTTCCCAAAGGACTGCAGCAAGGCCATACTAAAACTACAGTCACAGCCATGTTATTGCAGTATATTTACCATAGCTAAGATGTGGAATCAACCCAGATGCCCCTCGGAGGATGAATGGATCAAGAAAATGTAGTATATTGGTGCAATGGAACTCTATACTTCCATCAGAAAGAATAGCATTGCCCCAACCATAATGAAGTTTAAAGAGTTAGAAAAACTTATATTAAGCAAAGTAAGCTAGACCCAAAGAAACAGAGGCTTCATGCTTTCTCTCATTTGCAATAACTAAAAACATGTCTATAAATCTACAAGTTAATCCATAGATTGTAAAAGACAAATAATTACACTTGGGAATGATTAATTAACCAGTCCTCTAAGCAATTGCACACTGAGAACAAAACAGGATATCCTTAAGAGAGGATCACAATCACTCAATAGCTATGTGCACATGACCATATAAAAGGAGGCTTATCAAAATGAACTCCAAGAAATGGAAACAAAGGGATATTTCTGTAGTTCTGTTTGCAATTATCTCGTTTCTTCCTTTTTTCCCTGGTATTTTCTTCCCTTTTGTCACAGCTTTTGATTTCTGTACCCTTTGTCTTGTATATAAGCTTATCTGATTTGGGGAGGAGAAGGGAAATCACAGAAATGGTGAGACAAAGTGTGAACCAATTTAGCAGTGAAACTCGACAGACATTATGTTGAAAATAAACTATACAACCTGGTGGGAGGGGTGGGGGGTAAAACTGTTCCAAAAGGAATGTACTCATTACCTTACTTATGTAACTGAAACCCCTCTGTACCTTTACAATAAAATTTAAGTAAAAAGTTTTTAGCAAAACCACTTCATTTAGTAAATAAAATTTCCAGCATTATATACAGAAAATATCATCATGTTCTATTCCATGTAAAATCTACTCTCTATTAATTACTTTGCTAACAAAATACTTAGGGCCATCCAGAGATGAAAAAAAACATCTAAAGACAGATAGATTGGTTGTATATTAGAGTTAGATGAAAGAGCACTGATATTTACATATTTAATTTCTGCCTTGATATTGATGAAGGTACATGTCTATACAATATCATTTAATTTTTTAAATGTTTTCATAAGCATTCTGCTACACTCGATTCTAACAGCAACTTTGGAAAATAAACAAGTATGTTAATGTGCATCCATTTAAGAGAGAAGCAAACAAAGCATGTCTATATAGATGTCCTAGCATGTCTAAAGCAGGTCATAGATGTAGATCAGCAGATCAGCAGAAGTAACATAAAATGTTCAACTCCTGAAACACAGACTCCCATCTTCTTGTGTCTTCTTGTCTCCTCTACTGCTAAAAACAAACAAACAAACAACAAAAAAAAACCTCCTTTTACCCACTAAGAAGTCTGAGACCTAAAGATCTGAATTCCAAGACAGCCTGGGCAGGAAAGTGTTTGAGACACAAGTCCTTGAGAACTTTTTTTTTTTCTGACCAGGCTGATTTGACTGGGATCCTTAGATCTCAGCCTCCTATATAACTAGGATTGTCAAAGCTCTCCTCTTAAATTAACCATCAAGAAGCCACAAGTGGGGCTGTAGTAAAGAAGATTCTTATCAACTAATGCTTTTTCCTCCCAAACAAATCTCTTTCACTTTCATTTCCTACAATAGTATTCTTTAATTTGTATTTTAAATTATTTATTTTTATTTCCTGCTGTATTCTTTCAATTGCATTGCCCAAATCAGGTTTAAGAGGTTTCCCAGTTCAAATCCATCAGATCTAGGTGTAGGCTTTAATAACTGAAAAGGGGAGATTGTATGGCATAGTGTAGGCATCTCAACTATTTTTCAAAGTGTCATAAATTATTAGAAAACTGAAAAAAAATGTAAGATTAAGGTTAAACAAAAAGAAAAGCAATAAACAATTTAATTTATAAATTATCTCTTTGCAAGGCACTTGTGGGTGACCTATATTATCCCAGCTGTTTAGGAGGTTGAGATATGAGAATCTTGGTTCCAAGCTAGCCTGGGCAAGAGAGTCCATGAGATTCGTAGGTCCAATTAACCACCAAAAAACTCAGAAGTAGAGTTCTGCCTGAAATGGTAGAATGCCAACCATGCGCAAAATTGCTCATGGGCAGTGTGCCAGCCTTGAGTTTGAGTTCCTGTATTACTACAAAAAAATATTCTTGACAGCAGCAGTATTATTTGCAGTAATTGGACAGGGAGATGGATGATTGTTAGAGAGGCATAGACATGAATAGATAAAATTGAATAAAATTTTTGTAGTCCCACATGTAAAACTTCACACTAAATATTGTTAAATATTGATAGTTACGCTACGTGTTTTCCAGTTTATAGGGATTTTTGTTTCCTTCAGTTGGTCATGAGTCTTGAACTCAGGGCCTGGGTACTCTGCTGAAGGCTAGCGCTCTACCACTTTGAGCCACTGTGCCACTTCTGGTTTTCTGGTGGTTAATTGGGGCTAAGCGTCTCAAAGACTTTCCTCCTTTGCTTGGTGTGGGTCCATGATTCTCATACCTCAGCCTCATGAATAGCTGGGATTATAGGCGTAATTACTGGCACTTGGCTCAATTTAGGGAGACTTAGAAAACACTGGGTTCAAAAACTGTTTTTTCTCTTGGTCACACTAGGTTTAAACTCAGGACCTCACATTTGTTACGTTGCTTTCTGAGGTCTACCACTTCAGCCATGCCTCTTTCATGGATTTGGGCTTGTCATTAAAACATGGAGTCTTAATGGCTTTTGCCTGAGCTGAGTTAGAACCGGATTCTCAGATCTCAGCCTCTCGAGTAGCTAGGATTACAAGTGTGAGCCTCTAGCTTGTTTAGATTGATTCCCCTATGTGATGTTCATAGAACATGGTTATACACAACTGTTCTGATGCTGTACAATGTTATCTAAAAAATAAATGTTTAGTATGGTTTTGTTTGTGTTCATTTGGGTACATGCCCAGAAGTGGGGTTTGAGGAACCTCTATACTTCTTCTCAGAGTGGTTGAACAGTTTACACTCCCACCAACAGTATAGTAGCGTTCCCTTTTGGTCACATCCCCTCCAGCCTCTGTTGTTATTTGATTTCTTGATAAAGGCCATTCTAACTAGGGTGAGGTAGAATCTCAATGTGGTTTTGATTTGCATTTTTTTTGACAGAGTTTTTGAACATTTCTTTATGTGTATCTTGGCCATTCTTATTTCCTTTTCAGAGAAGTCTCTCTTTAAGTTTTTAGCCCACTTTATCTTGGGTGGTTGTTTCTTTGAGGATTTGTTTTGGGGGATTTAATTTTTTGAGTTCCAAGTATATTTTACATAAGAAGCCCTTGTCTGCTGCATGGCTAATGAAGATCTTCTCCCAACCTGTAGACTTTCTATTTATCTTGCTAATTATTTCTTTGCCATGCAGAAGCTCTGTAGTTTGATGCAATCCCATTTGTGCAACCTTTCTTTGATTTGTTGCATTTCTGGGCCTTTATTAAGAAAGTTTCACCCTGTGCCAAGCAAACCAAGTGTTTCTCCTCTTCCTTCTTGCAATGTTTTCAGGGTATCTGATTTTACCTCAAGGTATTTGATCCATTTGGAATTGATTTTGGTGCAGGGTGATATATAAGGATCTAGTTTTAGTTTGTTACAGGTGTTGAGCCAGTTTTGCCAGCACCATTTGTTGAAAAGGCTACCTTTCTTCCATCCTATTTTTTAGCTCCCTTATCAAGGATTAAGTAGCTATAGTTCTGCGGGTTCATTTCTGGGTCTTCAGTTCTATTCCATTGGTCCTCAGGCTTGTTCTTATGCCAATACTGAGCTGTTTTTTTATTACTATAGCTTTGTAATAAGAATTTGAAGTTTAGTGTTGATATTTCTCCAGCACTGTTCTTTCTGGTAAGAATTGTTGTGGCTATTTGGGGTCTTCTATTATTCTATATGAATTTTTGGATTACTTCCTTAATTTCATTAAAGAATGATGTTAGGATCCAACTAGCACAACCATGTTCATAGTAGCATATTCACCATAGCTAAGATATAAGACCAAACCAGATGCCCCTCAGTGGATGAATAGATCAAGAACACATGATATATATACATTTATATACATATACAATAGAATTCCATGTTTCTTTCAGAAAGAATGATATTACCCCATTCATAAGAAAATGGAACTACTTGGGGAAAAAAAATCATAGTAAGTGAAGTAAGCCAGACCCAAAGAAACATAGACTCTGTGGCTTCCCTCATTTGTAATAATTAGCATATGTCTATAGTCCCAGCAGAGGATCATAATAGCTCAATAGTTAAGTACATATGAGCACATAAGATGATGCTAGGTAAAATGAACTGCAAGATATGGAAACGAGTTTTTTTCTTTCTTGTTATTGTTTTGAATGCACTATGTAAAGTTATTTCTTTTTTCTCTCATTTTTTCCTATTGTTTATACCCTGTTGTTACTGTATATGATTTTGGTACCCTATGCATTGTAATATGTTTATATGGATTAGGAAAGGGAAGGGGAACAACAAAATGGTGAGAAAAGGACAAAGGGCGAACCTACCCAACAGTGATACTCATAAGACAATATGTTGGAAATGAACTTTACAGCTTGGGGTGGGAGGGAAAGTGGGAGAAAATTGAGGGAGGGGCTAACAATGTTCAATAAGAAATGTACTCATTACCTCATGTATTTAACTGTAACCTATCTGTACATCACCTTGCCAATAAAATTAGCTTAGGGACGAGGTAACAAACAGTACAAGAAATGTATCTAATGCCTAACATATGCAACTATAACCTCTCTGTACATCAGTTTGATAATAAAAATTTAGAAAAAATTAGTTTTAAAAAACAAATAATTTTTTTTTCTCAGTCATGGGGCTTGAAATCAGGGCCTTAGTGCTTTCTCTGAGTTTTTCTGCTCAGTGCTAGCACTCTACCACTTTGAGACACAGCTCTACTTCCAGTTTTCTGATAGTTTATTGGAGATAAGATCCTCACAGACTTTCCTGCTCAGGCTGGCTTTGAACTGCAATCCTCAGATCTCAGACTCCTGAATGGCTGGGACTACAGGCATTAGCCACTGACACTCAGCTTAAACAATTTATTTGTATGGTTGAAAATGGCTGTTAGCATCTTCTTGTAGCTCATAGGTCATTGTACCCATATCTACACAGACAATTTATCATAAGGAAAAGAACAAAGACATCAGAGGCGAGGTGATAATTAATTCTTGACAGAATGCCAGAAGATCAGGCCTATGAGGAATGAAAGTGAGTTTTAAAGCAGGCACTTTCTATATCCTGGGAATATATTCCATTATTTAGTGTCCATGCATTTATTTCTGTATTTGTAGGGAATGCATTACAATAATTATCTTGAGGAATGTTATAGGATTATATGTACACAGATTGAGTTATAAAAAGTTGTTCTGTATACAGAGTAATTATTTACACAATCCAGGAAGAAATTAGGAAATACTACCATGTACATAATTGGATGTCAACCAACTATAAGAACCATCTCTCATTGCCAAGTCAGCTCTTTTAGAACCTTAAAGTTTCAAATTGGAGTTACACCCATTAGATTATTAGAAGATCGCTTTTATGAGTTAATAGTTGTCTTTTTACAACTATGTTACCATGCAAAACACCATGGACATCTAATGCTGTACTTTCCTCATTTTTTTCAGAGTTTAGTAGGGCAATATTGACACTAATTGGAAAAGCAGAAGATTATCTTTCTTTTATGGGAAACAAAAGTGTGGAGGTTTAAGCTCAAGTGCTTTTGCATGCTAAGCAACATGGTTTGATTCCATCCATGCCTTTAATCCACTTTGCCATAGTTATTTTTTCAAATATTATCTCACTTTTATCAAGACACTATCTTTGAACTATCATTCTTCCACCAGCACCTCTTGCCTAACTGGGTTACAAGCTGGAACACCACACTCAATGTATTTTGTTGAGCTAGAGTTGTGCTAATTTTTTTCTCCGAGCTGGACATAAACCATGATTATCACACTCCATCTACAGGGTAGTTGGGACTGAGGTCAGTGGCCACCATACAGAGTCTAAAAATAATCCTTAAATTAAAAAAATATGACAAGATAAAATTTATTTACTTTCTATAATTTTAGCTATGTTCTTTATGTTCTGAGAAGTATATGTACATATTTAAGTATACTTTAAGCTACATAAACATCTTCGTGGCATCAAATCCCCTCTAACATTTTTGAAATCAAAGTTTTTTTTTTTAGAAAAGGATGCAGGATTCTTTAGTGTGAGAGGATAACTTGGATAGCTGAGTCCTAGCAAGCATTTTTCAATGAAACTTTTAAAAATGACCTTTGAATTTTCAAAGCACTTAATTTGCTCGGGTATTTATCTTTTCATCTCTGTGAGAATTTGTTTAACTCTTCACAGATGTTCTGTTGCCCATTTTGCAATTTCTCTGTTAGAGTATTGTAAGACGGTGGTGTAAATCCTTTGCTGCTCTTTATTTACCTCGTTTCTAGAAGAATATTCCAGGGATAAGAAATAATGCCCCACTAGCCACACTCTACATAGGCTGCAAAAGGGTCTTATGCAGAAAGAAGTGCTGCCTTGATTACTAGATGTTTTCCATACCAATGGCAGAACATCCTTTGTTTCACCATAGCCTCAACAGTCCAATTTCGTTACGTACTTGATCATCCACGCTTGGTCCCTCAACATTGTATGTTGCCATCTTAATCTGACCTTGGCGTCAGTGTAGTCGCTGTTTCACTTGAGAATTTACTTCTCACGACATTTGTGAGCCCGTGCTTATTGCAGCTCTATTCACAACAACCAAACTGGAGTCATAGGAGGTGGCCACTCACCAGAACGTGAAGCTAAGCCTTGTTTCAGACCACGTGCTTTCCCCACAATGCTCATGGAAAGGTGATTTGGGAAGAGATTCTCAAAGCAGCAAAGGTGTGATGACAAGGAGAAGTCAAAAGTTCAAGCTACAATGAATTTAGCTAACATGTTTAACAGTTAATAAATATTTAGCAGGCTAATAAATTCTTCAGAAAGACTGAAAAGATGGCCAGAGGTAACTCACACCCATAATCCTAGCTATGAAGGAAGCTGAGACCTGAGGATAACAGTTCAAAAACAATCTGCCTAGAAAAATCTGAAAAGAGTCATCTCTAACGAATTAGCAAAATGCTAGATGGAGGCATGACTCAACTGGTAGAGCACTAGGCATGAGCAAACAAGCCAAGATGTAGAGAGAGAGGTCTGGAGTTGATATCCTCCTCCTATCTCAACCCAAAACCAACAAATAAAACAAGCTGATTGGTATGGTATGTATTCTTAAGGATATGGTAACTGTATGTGATTGCCACCACAGTTATCCTTGGAGGATATCATAGAGAGTATAACACCTAACAAAATTGTGAAAAATAGTACATACAGAGATAGTTTCAGCCAACATGTACAGATTTGTGAAGGCAGCCTGATTCTATAAAAACTCTGCGAATAAAGAAGCTAACAACATATAATGTAGCTCAAGGCATCAGTCTCTATTCATTTGGTATAACCTTTAAGTACAAGTAACTGAGAATGAACTAAGAATGAGACTACGACACCGTAAAATGTTAGCACATGTATTTTCTTCATTTAAATACACCTAGTTTTTTATTTAATTCTTTTTTTTTGTTTTCCCAGATTGTTTTTAATGCCAAACTTCTATTGCTTCTAAGGCTTTTCTTTTATCTTTTAATAAATGACTTAAGTCACATAATAAGCTGCCGCTGCTGCAATTCAAAATGTGGATGGAATTAATAGTAACTCATTCGTCCTTTTAACAAGCATGTAATGAGCACCAACAGTTTTATGCTGGGTTAACTGCTGAGAGCCCTACGGATGATAAATGAGGCGACCACCAATCACCAGGGACTAGAGCAGGGAAAGTGCTATCTACAAACATATAATATCTAAAATGACTGCCAAATGAACCTCACGAACGAGAGACTAAGAGAAGGCAGGGACTATGGGAAGAGGTCAATTTCACTTTGGAATATTAGGGAGCATGTCGTATGGTTGATAAAGTCATGTTTGTAGACCAGAGTGACAGATGACCACAAATAAAGCCTTTTCTCATCTTTTAGTTGGTGTTTAAACTTTCATACTTAATTTGTATTAAGGGAAGAGGTCAATTTCATTTTGGAATATTAGGGAGCACGTTATATGGTTGATAAAGTCATGTTTGTAGAGCAGAGTGACAGATAACCAGAAATCAAGCCTTTTTCTCATTTTTTAGTTGATGTTTAAACCTTCATACTTAATTTGTATTAGACTTCAAAGTTTTTACCTTATACATGGCAGATCTGCATACAAAAGGCCAAGTACAGCATATCTAAGAGAAGCCATAGAAGAAATCACACAATTGAGAGTAAGAAAGTTTGTCCTAAATTGTCCTCAAAGCTTAATCACTTAATTTATCTTCTCCAGACATAGTAAGAAAGTAAAAAACAAAGCCACAGATTTTACTATATAAAGATATTTAAAATAATTTCTTGAAAATGATTGCTGTCCACAATAAAATTTAAAACACTTTGAATTAAGAAAATCATATTGTAGGGAC
The DNA here is from genome assembly GCF_023159225.1 of Perognathus longimembris pacificus. Classification (NCBI taxonomy): domain Eukaryota; kingdom Metazoa; phylum Chordata; class Mammalia; order Rodentia; family Heteromyidae; genus Perognathus; species Perognathus longimembris. The sequence continues at coordinate 5,143,301 of NC_063173.1, read as the reverse complement.
TGCATCAAACTGCAGAGCTTCTGCAGGGCAAAGGACGTAGCTCGCAAGATAAACACAAAGCCCACAGACTGGGAGAAGATCTTTACCGGCCATTCAACGGACAAAGGCCTCATATCTAAAATATATGCAGAACTAAAAAAATTACCCTCTTCCAAAACAAAACCGCAAAGAACCAATAGCCCCCTCATCAAGTGGGCTAAAGACTTAAAAAGAGACTTCTCTGATGAGGAAATGAGAATGGCCAAGAGACATTCGAAAAAATGCTCTACATCACTGGCCATAAAAGAAATGCAAATTGGGCTGGGGATATGGCCTAGTGGCAAGAGTGCCTGCCTCATATACATGAGGCCCTGGGTTCGATTCCCCAGTACCACATATACAGAAAATGGCCAGAAGTGGTGCTGTGGCTCAAGTGGCAGAGTGCTAGCCTTGAGCAAAAAGAAGCCAGGGACAGTGCTCAGGCCTAGAGTCCAAGCCCCAGGACTTGCCAAAAAAAAAAAAAAGAAATGCAAATCAAAACAACATTGAGATTCCATCTCACCCCAGTAAGAATGTCCTATATCAAGAAAACTAACAATAACAATTGTTGGAGGGGATGTGGCCAAAAGGGAACCCTACTTCATTGTTGGTGGGAATGTAAACTGGTTCAGCCACTCTGGCAAGCAGTATGGAGATTCCTCAGAAGGCTAAGTATAGAGCTCCCCTATGACCCAGCAGCCCCACTTTTGGGTATCTATCCAAAACACCACAAACAAAATCTCAGTAATGCCACCAGCACAACAATGTTCATTGCAGCGCAATTTGTCATAGCTAGAATATGGAACCAACCCAGATGTCCCTCAGTAGACGAATGGATCAGGAAAATGTGGTACATATACACAATGGAATTTTATGCCGCTATCAGAAAGAATGACATTGCCCCATTTGTAAGAAAATGGAAGGACTTGGAAAAAATCATACTAAGTGAAGTGAGCCAGACTCAAAGAAACATGGACTCTATGGTTTCCCTCATAGGGAATAATTAGTACAGGTTTAGGCAAGTCACAGCAGAGAATCACAAGAGCCCATTAGCTATACCCTTATGAACACATAAGATGATGCTAAGTGAAATGAACTCCATGTTATGGAAACGATTGTTATATCACAGTTGTAACTACTTTCAACATCCCATGTGTATCTGTAGCTTCTATTATTGATGATGTTCTTGTATCACCTTCCTGTGGTTGTACCTACACTATCTCTGTAATCTTATCTGAGTATATTGGAAACCGTGTATACTGGTATTAGAACTAGGAAATTGAAAGGGAATACCAAAATTGAGAGACACAGGGTAAAAAAAGACAAACAACTACAAAAGCAATACTTGCAAAACTGTTTGGTGTAAGTGAACTGAACACCTCAGGGGGGGAAAGGGAAAGGGGGAGGAGGGAGGGGGGGATGAGGTACAAGGTAACAAACAATACAAGAAATGTATCCAATGCCTAATGTATGAAACTGTAACCTCTCTGTACATCAGTTTGATAATAAAAATTTGAAAAAAAAGAAAATCACATTGTAAAAACATACAAAAGATTTATTATTTATATTGTAAGATAGGATGTCTACAGAATAAATTATATGAAAAGTTGTTTTCCTTCATTAATTACCAGAAAAATACAAAATAAATAATCATGATTTAACAGAAAATCTAAAAGATAAGATGCATTGTACTCACAAACTTACATATTGAACTGAAACTCCTTTATACAAGTACATGCATACTTATTCAAAGGAAAGGAAGGAAGGAAGGAAGGAAGGAAGGAAGGAAGGGGAAGGAAGGAAGGACTCTAAGTTTAAGAGGAACAGAGGAATTTGAAGCATCATGGCTTTTTAGTGGAAGTGCAAATTGGTAAAATCTCTTTTTAATCCGCTGAATAGTAAGCAAAATATTTTAATGGTCTAAAATTCCATTCATCTATCATTGCTGCTGTAACAAATTATCACTGGCAGATTGGTGTAAAATGACATCAATGTATCTGACAGCTTTTTAAGTCAAACCTTCAATAGACCTAGCTGGGTTAAAAATGAAACTGTAGGTTCTTTCTTTCTCAAGGCTACAGATTAGAATCTGTTTAAAGACTGCATTCCAGCTTCTAAAATGCCCTGACTTGTTCGGCTTATAAATTCCACCTCTATCATTAAATCCTATGGAATTCCTCTCATCCTTCCCTTTCTGTGTCTCTGTCTCTGTCTCTGTCTCTTTCTGTGTCTCTGTCTCTGTCTCTTTCTCTCTGTCTGTCTCTCTCTCTCTGTCTTCCTGTCTCTTATACACATGTACATTCTCATACACAGAGTAGAAAGTTTATATGCTTTTAAGGACTCAACTGATAAATTTGTCCCACTGGATAAGTGAACACCATTTCCCCACCTCAAATTCTTTACTGTAATAGTAAATCCACATAGTCAGTGGATTACAGGATTAGGAAGTAGACACAACATAGTATTTGACAGAAATGCATAGCAATGCACACCTATGGAGAAGCTGCACTCTATACCTGTTACTATGTGAAGTAAGAATGATTACTTTATTAGTATAACATTTATGTATTTCACACATGGATATCACAAACTAAATATCAGGCCTAAGTTAAGACATTCTCTTGTGCCTTGGGTCAGTGACTCACGCCTGTGATCCAAGGTATTCAGGAGGCTGAGATCTGAGCATTGTGTTTAGAAACCAGCACAGGCAGGAAAGTTAATGAGAATTTTACCTCCAGTTAACCCAAAAAAGGTGGGAATGGAGATGTGACTCAAGTGGTAGAGAGCTAGCCTTGAGCAAACATCTTACAAGCCAGCACTCAGGCCCTGAGTTCAAAACCCAGGAGCAGCGAGTGTGCAAACACACACACACACACACAGATGTCCTCTTATAACAACAAATCACTTTCTCCAGAAGGACAGGACCCTCAAGATTTCAATAACCTGATGGATTTTATGTGCTCTTTATTTATGTAATTTTACAAAGTTATCTTTAAGCTATGTCTGATTCCCCTTGCCGTCGCCTCCTCCTCCTCCTCCTCCTCCTCCTCCTCCTCCTCCTCTCCCTCCTCTTCTTCCTCCTCCTCCTCCTCCTCCTCCTCCTCCTCCTCCTCTCCCTCCTCCTCCTCCTCCTCCTCCTCCTTCCCTTCCTCCATCCTCCTCCTCTTCCTCCTCCTCCTCTCCCTCCTCCTCCTCCTCCTCCTCCTCCTCCTCCTCCTCCTCCTTCCCTTCCTCCATCCTCCTCCTCTTCCTCCTCCTCCTCTTCCTCTTCCTCCTCCTCCTCCATCCTCCCCCTTTTCCTCCTCCTCCTCCTCCTCCTCCTCCTCCTCTTCCTCCTCCTCCCCCTCCCCCTCCCCTTCCCCCTCCCCCTCCCCCTCCCCTTCCCCCTCCCCCTCCTCCTCCTCTTTTCCTTCTTCTTCTTCATCATGAAGGACAGCATGGAGCCTCACTAGAATCACCTGCCTGACACCAGCGCTCACCTGGCACCTGTGAGCCACCTGTCACTCACCTGACTGAATCAGCAGGAGGCTCTCATCCTCTGAGGTCGCTTCTGCCTCTGCTCCGGCCACACCCCCTCCTCAGCTTGCCCTGCCTCATCCCTGTCCGCCCAGAACACCGTGCTCTGCACCCCGACCTCTGCTCCAGGGCAGCAGTTTGGTTGTCCCAGAAAACTCTCTGGCCTGAGCCGCGTGGTCTTCTCTCAGCAACCCTTACATCTGGCGCTGAAGCCAGGGTGGGGAAAGTGCCAGGATCTGTTCCACTCCTCTTTCTGAGAGTCATTCCACCTCCCGGCCACCCCCAAACCGCCAAAAGAACCCCATGCCTCTACCTTGCTGGCCATGCATCCCCCCCGCCCCCCACGACCCCCGTCTCCTGTCTATGTCTGCGGAGTGACTCCGACCTTCGGGCCCCTGTGTCTCTTTGTGGTTGTGGCTCCATGCCACATCTCCAACAGTCTTGGTGGCGGTGACCTGCAGCGAGAATTGGACGCTATGTCCTCCCAGACTCTATGTCTGGGGAGCAGCTCGGGTCTGTGGGTCCCTCTGTTTGTCCCTCCGTGCCAGAGGGGTCCCTTTCACCTTTTGGCCAGTCTCCTGTCTTCTCAGGGATGTCCGAGTCAAGACTTTGACCCTTGGCTGGGGAGACCTCAGGTGGTGGACTGGGATGGCTTTGCCCTGGGGCCTCGCATCCGGGTGGGGCCTCTCTGCATCTTCCCAGACCCCGTCTAGGTCCTTGTGGACCTCTCCAGTTCCTCCTGCACTCCTCCTCCCTTCTATGTCCTCTACCATTGGTAGGTCTTCTCGCAATGTTTTCCATTGTTTTGCGGCTCCCTCCCTGCCTTGTGAGACTTCTGTCACGTTTCATCCAAAGGTGTGTGCCCATAGTCACCGCCATAGTGCTTCCTTCTTCTGGATCCCTGCCTTTTACCCCTACAACTGACATCCTTTGACAGCAGGAAGTAGCCAGCGAGAGTCGGAGCCCCTTTATAAATATCCAAAGGCCGGAAATACGGTAAGACTTACTAAAAGGAGACTACCACTTGGTTCCAGTAGGAGACTTGACTGGAAGAGCCAAACCACTGGCCTCCACCAGACACAGGTGTGTTGAGCTAATGGTGGAGAGAAATTACATAGGGAGAGATGAGGAGGAGGTGTGACCACAGCAGATGCAGAAGAATGAGGTCCTCCCACCGACTCCCAGGTGACTAACAGGTGCCTGTGATCACTGTTTTCAGGCAGGTGATTTCTGGTGAGGCTTCATGAAGAGGATGAGGGAAAGGATCTGTTCTCCTGGACAGACTTAACAGTTACCCATTCTATTGTTGTGCCCCGTCTGTCGATTCTTGCATTACCAGGTTCATAGGCTATGCCATGTGTTGGTTCTAGCTTCATTTGTTATGTGGAATCCCATTGGGTTCCTTTGTCTGCACACCCCTGCCAGCATTTTTTGTTGTTGTTGTTCACGTTCTTCGTGTTGGGCAATCTATGACCAATCTAACTGGAGTGGGATAGACTCCTAAAGTTGTTTTGATTGCATTTACTTTATGGGCAGGGATATTTAGCCTTTCCTCCTGTGTCTGTTTGCCATTCTTTACTACTATTTCTGAGAAGTCTCCATTAATCTCCTTTGTCCATTTATTGATTGGTTTATTAGGTTTAAAGGTTAATTTAATGTTTATGTTCCTTGTATATTTTAGCTATTAGGACTTTGTTGGATATGATAAAACTTCTCTTCCATATTGTTGGCTGTCTTTCCAGTTTCGTAACTGTGTTCTTTGTTGTGTAGAAACTTGATTTTCATGTAATTCCATTTGTCAAGTATTTGCTGTGTCCCTGGGACTCTTCAAATGTTTCTACCTATGCTTATAAGTTCTGAGGTTTCTCTTACCCCAACTTACAATAGTTTCAAAATTGCAGGTGTGATGTTGGGGTCTTTGATTCACTTTGAGTTTACATTAGTATATGTTTGTAAATATGAATCTGATATTAATTTTCTACATATGAATGTTCAGTTTCCCAACAGCATTTATTGAAGAGACTATCTTTTTTTCCCACCATATGTTTCTGATTCCCTCATTAAATGTCAGAAAACTGTAGGAATATGACTTTATTTCTGGGCCTTTTTGTTTGTTCCATTGATCTTAAGGCCTGTTTTTAGGACAATGACAAACTATTTTTGTTATTATAGCCCTATAGTACAGCTTGAAGACCAGGATAGTCATTCCATTAGCATTTACTCTTTTGGTTAGAATTGTTTTAGCTATATTAGGTCTTACGGTTTTTTTGTTTTGTTTTGTTTTTTTTTTTGCCAGTCCTGGGCCTTGGACTCAGGGCCTGAGCACTGTCCCTGGCTTCCTTTTGCTGAAGGCTAGCACTCTGCCACTTGAGCCACAGCGCCACTTCTGGCCGTTTTCCATATATGTGGTACTGGGGAATTGAACCCAGGGCTTCATGTATACGAGGCAGGCTCTCTTGCCACTAGGCCATAGTCCCAGCCCCTTATGTTGTTTTATATGGGTTTTTGGATTGTTTTCACTATCTCAGTGAAGAACAAACATCATTGGGATTTTGATGAATATTTCATTAAATTTATAGTTCATATTTTGTGCCACCAACATGCATCCGGAGACACTGTGATACAGCTTCCAGTTGTGAATTTACATGTTTAGTACTTGAATTCCTTTTCAGAAGGATAAATAATTTTATCCTTCAAAAATTATATTTCCATTGAACCCCAGGCTAACATTTGTGGGTCTTCTAGTTCTGTTTATTTTTAGTCACTTTCTTTAAGTTTTTGTTCCCTCTATACCACAATTATTCTTGGGAGGATGCAATAAAAATGGTAAAACTCAGTACAACTCTTCACAATCTTACTTTTCTAGTTACTGGGAACTTCCCACTAGATGGCATGAGACCTGATTTTGTTCCATCGTCTGACCACTTGGTTCTTTTTGAACTATGCCTATAATCATAGCTATTCAGGAGTTTGAGACCTGATGACTGCTTTTTTGAAGTTACCTCAAGTCAGGAAATGTCCTGAAACTCTTATCGTCTATTGACCACTAGGAAAAAAAAAAAAGAAGTCAGAAGTGGAGCTATGTGTTAAGTAGTACAGCTCTAGCCTTGAGCAATTTGTGAAAGAACTAGGAAGTCTGTCTCCAATGGATTTGAATTTCACCAGCTTAAGAAACAAGGAATTACCCTCCTTTGGCTGACAAGAAAGCTGACCCGTGGAAAGGAACAAGGCAGTAATTAGATGAAGTCTACAAAGGTGGGAGTAATAGGTTGAAATTTTAGATGGTACTCTGTCATATTTGAAAGTATCCCTTTCATTTCCCATGGCTACAAGAATTCATAGAAAGTAGGCATGGAAGGAGTAGGAAAAGAAATACTAAAATGAGGTCTTTTAGCACTGTTTGTTCTTTATTTCCACCAGAAAAAAATAGAAAGATGTGGAAATGAATCCTGTCACGCAGTAAAGACTCACAGATTTATCTAACAAATAATTATATGGAACTGGTTACTTTCTCTGTGAAGGTAAGATTACCCTGAACATATACCATGTATTTAGGACATTACTAAAGTCAAAAAATTTTATGATGCATTGAAATTGATACTCCAGAGAGCTTTCAGTGAGAGACATAATCCCTAAGAAGAGATTTTTTTTCTCTAATTAGTAGAATTACATTAAATACCGAAGGAAGAAAGAGATGTGAAGAAATATTTAATGATTTTCCTTTTATGCAGAAACTCCATTTTTAAGAAAATGGGTAATTACATATCTAACATCAGAATTACTTTTGTTCTTCATTTAAAAGCCTTTCTATGAAGTACGTGCAGGACAGAAGGTATTGTAGGAGAGACTAGTAAAATGTTTATGAGCTTCCAGTCACAACTGCTACCAGCACTGCTGAGTTCCACCCACAGGCTGACACTGAAGTGGTGCTTTATTTATGTTAGTTATCTCATTAAACCTCATCAGAGCCCTACAGAAGAAGAACGTGAAGCTTAGACTGGTAGAAGAATATTCTATTAGAGCCTAGAAATCTATCCCAAATCATCTACCAATTACTTGGAATAATTCGACCCTGTCTCATCCTCAGTCCTTTTCATCTACTCAAGGGAAATAATGGTCTTGGCCTCTTAGAAAGGAATATTATAATATTGAGTGAACTATTAAAGAGAAAAAACTACTACCAACAACAAATATTACCTATTTTTACTTAACATGCTGTGACTTAGGTCATACAGCTCTGATATAATTAAGCAAGGGCTATTATGTTAGAAAAGTTGAAAAAAAATGAGAGCTTACTTATAATGTAACAGGCCTGAAAACGTGACAGGTAATTGCGTTAGAAGGTAAACACTAATCAGAACAAAGGGCTTTATGGCTTTTGAATGGGAATGAAAACTCATATCCATCTGGACAACAGCCAGTGCATCTGGGAAAAGGACGGTGCCTGTTGATGGAGGGCGGCTTGAATGCAGGGCCTGTCAGCTATCATGCCTACGATGGACGACGATGGAATACAATGGAATATGCTAGTGGACTTGGAAGGAGAAAGGGGTCATTTTGGCTCACAGTGCTAACGGTTCCAGTCCATGACCCAAGGAGCATAGCACCACTGAGGCAACACAGTGGGAGGAGTTCATAGGCGAGCAAAAGAGCACTTTCATGGAAAGGAAAACTAATAATTCGATGTCAAGGCCTTAGAGAATTTTATTCACCAAAGTTTAAATAAATATAAATTCCTTCACAATTTCTATTCCTATCATCTAGTCCTATCATTATTTCTCTATCTTGTGCAGACCTACCTGACCTTCTCTCTCTGTGTCTCTATCTCGTTGTCCCTCTCTGTTTCTCCGCATCTCTCTCTCTGCCAGTCTCTGTCTCGCTGTCCCCTCTCTGTCCCTCTGTTTCTGTGCCTCTCTCTTTCTCTCTCTCTCTCCCTCCCTCCCTCTTTTTCATGCTATTACTGGAGCTTAAGTTCAGGGCTCTGGGCTCTGTCTTCTTGCTCAAGGCTGGCACTCTACCACTTGAGGCACACTTCTCTTCCTAGTTTTTTTTTTCCTGCTTAATTAAGATAAGAGTCTCTTGAATTTTCCTGCCTGGATTAGTTTTCCATCAGGGCTCTAATATCGCAACCTCCTGTATAGCTGTGTAGCTTGGCTGGAAGTATATAAGTATCTTCATTTTCTGTGAGGGAGATTTCAATCGATGAGTGGTATTTTAAAAGAATGAACTGATGAAGTAGGTATTTAACATGTATTAACACCAGTAAGAACAGCTAACATCAAGAATACAGCCAATAGGGCTGGGGATATGGCCTAGTGGCAAGAGCGCTTGCCTCGTATACATGAACCCTGGGTTCGATTCCCCAGCACCACATATACAGAAAATGGCCAGAAGTGGCGCTGTGGCTCAAGTGGCAGAGTGCTAGCCTTGAGCGGGAAGAAGCCAGGGACAGTGCTCAGGCCCTGAGTCCAAGGCCCAGGACTGGCAAAAAAAAAAAAAAAAAAGAATATAGACAATAGATACTGGGATGAGTGGATATTGGTACAAGCACTGGTGAGGTCATGTATGTGTGAATGGGTGAAGCAAATGTAGAAATCTCTGCACCACTCTCTTAATTTTTTTCCTGAACCTAAAACCCCCTAACACAATAAAGGAATCCTCCTAACACAATAAAGAACCCTCCTAACATAATAAAGGTTTAAAAGATAAGAAAAGCATTCTATCATATGAAATAGCATGGATTATCTTAGAGAACATTATTCTACATGAAAGGAACCAGTCACAGAGGGATGAATTCCACATGATGTGATTTATATGTATGAGGTATTTAAGATTGTCATAGTCATAGAAGCAGAGAATAGAAAATGTTCCTTCACTGGGGTGGGGAAATCAAGAATGGATACAAAACTCCAGTTGTGAATAAATAAGTTTTAGAAACCTGATGAATAAAATACAACCTAAATATGAAACATATTGCACAACTTGAAAATATACTGAGAGACTAAATCTCATGTTTTGTTTTTTTACCATGAGGCATGAGCACACACATGTATGAAAACAAAGGATTTTGGGATGTGATGGATGTGTTTAAAACTTTGTTCATGTTGTTTTGATTATAAGGGTATGCATATACCCAAATTCATCAAAATGTATACATTAAATATGTACATTTTTCAAAAATCAGTCATCCTCAGTACAAAAAAGTTGTTGAACAACTGTACTTGCCATTGTTCCTTTCAATATCTTCTCCAGTATTGAATTTATTCCCTGAAATTTAAATTATTTTACGAATTAAGCTTTCTTCTTTTCCTGTAGGTAGATGTATGGGTGAGCTATTGACATAAAATAGCATATGATAATTGTTTTATCTGAAGAATATATATTTGTGCACTTATGTTTTCTATATATGTCCACATATTTACTTCTCAGATAAATTAACGATTCTTTCAAAAATACATCAAGGGCTTACATTTGTATATTTTGAATGTTTTATTTCCCTATACATAGACAAAATAACAGAAGAGTGCTGAATATGTATCTCCATTATTTTACTTTTTAATGATCTAGAGTTCCTCAGTTTCTTTTTGCATATGTCTAGTTAGCAAACATTTTGGGCATTTTTCTCCCTATAGTCCCTTTCAAAACTATACGAATAGCTGTTTTCATGCATTCAAACTGTATACCACATAAATGAATAAGCTTTGTGGTATTCCTAAATTTATATAGAAAACCTGACAGCAGCATGAGCTTGGGCACTGGAGGTAGGATTCACTTTGTCCTTAGTATTTCCTTGATATATGGAAGTTTTGTTGGCTGCTGTTGGCTCATGCCTGTAATCTTAGACAAGCAGAAGGCAGAGATCTGGGGATCACAGTTTTAATCCAGCCCAAGCAAGAAAGTCTGTGAGATTATTTTATTTCCAATTAAATCCCTCCAAAAAAAGCTGGAAGTGGAGCTGTGGTTCTAGTGGTAGAATGCTAGCCTTGAGCAAATAGCTTAGGGACATCACCCATGCCCTGAGTTTGAGCCCCAGAAAGGAAGAAGGAAAGTTCTCTTTGACTCACTGAGTCTTTCCAGGTCAGTATGAAGCAGCAATGCCATCATCTGTCAGCAGTCCCCAATATTATGCGTGAGAATGTTTGGCCATTGAATCAACAACAAAGGAGATAATGACTTAGCAGATGTCTCTGAGCCATGTTTGTATAAATGTTGAATTATTCTTGAATAATATTTTGTGGGTTGTTTCTCTGTTTGTTTTTGTTTTGCCTGTCCTGGAGCTTGTACTCAGGGCCTGAGCACCGTCCCTGGCTTCTTTTTGCTCAAGGCTAGCACTCTGCCACTTGAGCCACAGCACCACTTGTGGCCTTTCCTACATATGTGGTGTTGAGGATTTGAGCCCTGGGCTTCATGTATAGGAGGTGAGCACTCTTGCCACTAGGCCATATTCCCAGCCCCTATTTTGTATTTTAATAGAACTGAAACTATTGTTTCTCTTTTCATTTCCTACCATGATTCTGATGGTAGAGGTTCAGTAAGTGTTTCCTAATCACACGAGGCCCTCAAACACTGCCGCAGAACATTGGTTCTTAACCTTCCCAGTGATCTAGTCCTGTTATTATATCAAAAATGATAGTGGATCTCAGAAAGTGAGAGATTTTTAAGAAAGGACTCATTATTCCCAGAAAGGTCTGGCGGTGTTTACATTGTGCTGCTGCTCTTATCATTGAATGTAAATTTTCAGGACAGAATTGCGTCGCCAGGATTGATGGAAGCCAATTTTATAGCTCTGCCATTAAAACAAATAATTCTGTTCAGTTTTGTGGAAATGTAAAATGATACAGATGAGAAAAAGTTATTGCTATGGTAACTGTAAAACCTGCAGATAATCATTTTTAAATGGAAGTACTGCTGTTGGACGGGTGGGGCAGAAAGCGGCAATGCTGGTGAGAGTATATGAAAGCATGAGAGATGGTGCATTCTCAAGAATTGTTTTGAGAAAATTGAAGCCAGTTGAGGTATTTTCTTGTCCCACTGAGGTTATGCTTGGTGATGGTTTCCTAAAAAAAAAAAAAAAAAAGATAATTCTTTAGAAAATCTAGGAGAAACATTCTCTATTACTTCCCAGAAATAGAAATATTTTGGTGACTACATCGCATGAATAATGCTTTTAATTTGAAGTCAAAAGCCTATTTCTCTGCAATCTAGAAGGAAAACAGGAAGCGAGGTAATAAATATTAGCAGTTTGCCACGTGCAGCGCAGGTTGAACGGGGCGAGATGATTGTAATAAACGCTTGGCGTGTGTAGTAAGCAGGACAGTTATCACGCTGTCACTTGTTACCGATGTGGAGGGTGGGGGAGGGCTCCGGAAGCAAGGAGCTACCATAGCCAAACCCTGAAGAGGGGGAATAGATATAGTCAAGTTTCTTTATCAGTATGTATGAAAATAGACCTAATGAAGTCTGCTGAAATTGATTTCAGAAAGGGATGAGGAAAAGTGACAGAGGGAGGAAGATTGATTAATTCATTCTATACATGTATGGAAGCATCACAATAAAAGTCCCTTTGTGCAACCCATTGTGCTCATAGAAGTCTTTTTAAATGAATTTGACATAGTTGTACAAAGGAATATAAATTCAACAAATCAGTTTATAAGTACAATATATCTTGATCAATAAGTGCAATGGATCTGCTCACCTCCTTAATCATTCTCCTTCCATTTTTATCACTAATAGAAGTCTTTTAAGAAAACAACAACAACAACATTAAGCTCAAAGCATATTAAATAATAAAATCATAGGATGCAAGGAATGGTATGTGAGTTGAGCCAACAAACAAAGAAGCAAACAAATAAATGAAAGTTATCTTTCCCAAACAAATCAAGATGGACAGGAATACCAAAGAGAATACAAAGCAAAGCCTAGTGACATTGTTTCTCCTGTACTGCCTCCCTTTCCCCTGACTTTGTAATTTTCTTTTATCCTTGTATATACTTGCTCCATATAGTGCAGCTGGTGAAAACAGTAACAGTTCAAGAATGAGTTCAAATATCTCCTATATGTGAGTCCTTCCTCCCTTCCATCTCTGTCATAAGCACATTGCACTATCCATACTTTTGTAGAGCTACAATGCAGTGCCTCTGTTACTCATACCAACCCATGTTCAAATATCTTTCCTCCTGCTTGTTTTCTTAGTTACACTGAAGGCACCTTATGGATTAGCACAATGACTGGCTAACAATAGATCTTCAGACTTTTGTTAGAATAGTCTGTGCTACCTTTTTTCTTATTTTAAGAGTGCTTTCTTTTATCTCCTATTAGATAACTAAAAATTTTGAAAAGAATTAAAAGATAGTTTATCATCTAAGAAACATGACACATGATAAATACATTTCAACTGTTAACCTGAATACGAATATTTCTTGGTTGTTTCATTTTTATTGTCAGAAGGACACTTCAATAAGATCATAAGTGTTGCTCTTTTCCATCTTTTTCTTTAAATCAGGTGACCATTTGACAAAAAGAAACTTAAAAGAATATTATTACAACATCATTAACAATGTTTTTAATACTGTTCAAATATTAACATAAGCACTCTTATCACTCATGGTTGAGGCAGCATTGTACTTAGAGCCATGTCATCTTTATAAATAATTTTAACTACATGGTAACTTTGACTAATATTAAATTCCATCTCTTCCTCATAGTTTTGCTCCTACTCAGATATTACATGCTTTAGGAGTAATTAAGCCAATAAAAATCTTCAGGAGACAGAAATTTGTAGAAATCAAAGAAGCATTCATTATTAACATGATCATCCTTTATTAAACCTCTCATGTCTGAGAATTTCCAAACATTCTTCATCCTATAGCAGTCACAAACTGTTCATGGTTTTCAGAATTCATACAGATTATTTCTCATTTAAGACTACCAACTCTTGTGAGCCAGATTTTATCTTACTTTTCAAACAAATAATGTTCAAAAGAAGCTTGCTGTGAATTTTGACTCTAATCATACTGACCTGTCTAGGACGATACAGCTAATAACTGAGGGAACTGGCTTTAGAACCATGCTATTCTCAACACTTACACTCCGCCTTGAGCTCTGCCAACTACACAGTTAGTTACCATCTGGAATTATGCTTTACAAAGTTCTTAGGACCCTTCTAGACTCCTGGTGATTATTGAGAAGTTGTGGAATATTGAAATGAACTAGGGATGAAGCTTGGAAGGTGAGATGTACAATGGCAATACTGACACTTTACCAATGCTTTTAACTCGATGGTAATTACTTCCCCTCTTTTTTCACATCTATAAATTAAAATAATAATAACTCCCTTAACCACATTCCACAAATTGCTATAGACGGTAGTGAATTTTCTAACATCATACTATACAATTATCAAATCTTAACGAAGTTGCACATTAAGAGATGCAAAGTGGACGCTACCCCTCATCGTTGGGGTTAGGTATCTATATGCATTTATGCAGCAGCTAAGAGATACGAGCCCTAGCCATGGCTTGGCTATTACATAGTGCATATTCTTGAAAAACTCTTTCTGTCTCCATCTGTTTCCTTATCTGCAATACAGGTCAAACCATAAAACTTCTAAAACCTAGGCTGAACATCCATATTTATTTATTTATTTATTTATTTATTTATTTATTTACTTATTGCCAGTCCTGGGGCTTGGACTCAGAGCCTGAGCACTGTCCCTGGCTTCTTTTTGCTCAAGGCTAGCACTCTACCACTTGAGCCACAGCTCCACTTCTGGACATTTTCTATATATGTGGTGCTGGGTAATCAAATCCAGGGCTTTATGTAAACCAGGCAAGCACTCTTGCCACTAGGCCATATTCCCAGGCCTGTGAACATCCATCTTCCTCTGTGGAAAATCTGTGATTCTAAGTGAACCCAACCATGCTCTTTGGCTTCAACTCCCTAATCATCTCCAGAATAAATTGCAGAGACATCTGGCTGGGGTTAAGATACAGTCTCTGGCCACATCGTAGAATAAAATTAAAAGAGACCACATAGTCATCAAACAGATGATAGGACTCTTGTTAGCAATGTGTGGACGCCCCCAGTACCCACAGACAATTGCAGTTGATAGTTCCTGCACATGGACGTAGCTTTTCAATTAGTCTATTTTTCCTAGCTCAGAACATACTATGGGAACTCAAGAATTCCCTCTCCTGTAGTAATCAGAATACGGGACACATTCATTAATTAAACAAGAGTTTACTGTGTGCATATTAGCATGCTACACAGTAACAAAAATATTGGACGTGAGCAGTCCTCTCCAGACTTGTTCTGGAAGAAGTGGGCACTTGGAAGTGAGAGTTGGATTATCTGTGGGAGCCAGCTCTTGTTTTCCATTTACCTCGCTGATGGGTAGCATACCATACATACAGTAGAGACCTGCTTTATGTTAAGAAAATAAATAGCCTCAGATACCTTTTCTACTTTCTCTGAGCTTATATTCTTTCAAATGAAATGAAAATAATGATAACCCATGCATAGAGATTGGAAGGGGGGACAGAATGGGGTGAGAATAGAGAATGATGGAAGGGGTACTCCTAAACGACATGTTAAATCAAAACTCTTTGTACAACTATTAAAGATAAAAACGTTAAAGAACAGACATTTATTTTATGGACTTATATTAGTTAGATGGGGGAGATTTCATTGTTCTATCTCTATACATATTTACGCTGAAAACACAATCTGCCCTGACCAAGAAGTTCGCATTTATTTATTTTTTATTGGATTCCAAGAATTAAGTCAGGAGACAAACAATATCATGGAGCCTAGATGCTGATCTAGGCTCTACTGAATGACGTCATGACTGTCCCTCCCCAGTATGTCTACAGGTCCAGCATTCGCAAGCTTCTCTGAGCATTGAGCCATTCTACCTACTTCTACTCAACCCCATTCCTCTAGAGCCCCAAACAGTGCAGACAAAATGCCACTCGTGATTCCTACCTTCTTACTCCCAGGTAACTGTGCTTCCGGAAGACTAAAACCACCTTCCACTTTTACAATCTGAAAACTGGGAGATGCACTTGCACCTTCTGTCTTGTTCCTTTATATCTAAACCATATCAATTACACATCCAAAATATCCAGCCATTCATATTTACCCTCAATATTAGCACGGGAGCATGTTGTCCCACAACTTCCCTATTAAACTCTATCCACTTCTTGTCTTTCCTGCAGTTCAAATCTGAGTCAATCACCCCTCTTACTGATGTATGATTTAGGAATAATACAGCAAATTCTTGACTTAGAGTCCATGTCCTTGTACAAGTCAGCTACTGCTTATACCTCCAGACTTCTTACACATTACACGCCTTGCTCCTGTTTGTGCTTTGAGCACTCTTCTGAACCTCCGAGTGTATGTTTAGTTTGCTATTTTAGTCTCAATAACCTCAACCACTCTCCCACTTTGTCATCAACTACATATCGCAATTTACTGTCAGTTCCTTGGAGCAGATTGTTCTGGAATTCCTATTATGCAATCTGTAATGTGGAATGTTGGGACAACACATTTTAAATTTCTATTGATGTGTGTGATTGTTTAATCAAATGTCTTCCCTCCCCCCCCCCCCACTACACCATGGCCAATTATTCTGTATGTCCAGGATTCCCACAGTGAATGGCATAGTATCTGCTTTATACCTATCAATTCAGTGAATATAGTGCTTTTATTCTATAGTATTCTTTAATCAACATATAAGGCAAGTAGTGCATGCATAGTTCCTGTTATCTAGTATAGGTCATGTCAAAAAGTCATGGGTTAAGCCCGAATTATTTTGGAAAGTCATATATTCTATATGGACCTTAGAAGGTCTTAGTGTCAGGCGATACATTGCAGAAGCCATTTGCCACTGAATGAGAGATTGTGTTAAGAAAAAGATCCTTTTGTTTTTGCTTCCTATTTTCACCTACATTGATGTGTGTATGTGTGTGTACAGTATGCGTATGTATGTGGATTTTGAAAGGATATGTACAAAAGGAGATTATTTCTGGCCTGGTAAATAAGTAGATCCTTTTTCAGTTGTGATTTTTCATGCCTTGAAAAGGGCTTTGCAAGTGTGTGCCTTGGGGTGATTTAGGATGTAAGCTCTTTCCTGGGTACAAGAGACAGATGAAGACTCTCTGGTACGAATGTGTATGTGTATGTATTTGTCATTTCATCCCACTGTGTTTTGTTCGTTTTCCTTTTAAAGAAAAAAATCTTTCCTAGAAATCTCTTGCTTTCTGCACTGAGTTCAAACCTCACTCCATTCAAAATGTAAATAAATGGAATCCACGTGCTTACATAAAGTATAAGATGGTGCTAAAGTATAAGCGTTCCCTGTGTTAATGTTTAAAAGATAGCATTGCTGGGTGCTGGTGCCTCATACCTTCAATCCTGACTACTCATGAGGCTGAGATGCAGATCCCCACTTAACCACCTAAAAACTGAAAGAAGAGCTATGGCTCAAAGAGGTAGAGCGCTAGTCTTGAGCAACAAACTCAGGGACAGCACCTAGGTCCTGAGTTCAAGCCCCATGATAATTGATAGAAAGAAATAGAAATCATAAAACAAAAGATAGCATGGTCTCATCTGATACTAAAAGCCTGATGTGAGGTAGTATCTCATTTGTAGGAGAGAATACCCCAGTGGACTCACAAGAGGGCCTTAAACATCCTTCATTCTGTTTTCAATTGAAGGTCAGCGAATCCAGCTAAGTGCTTGTGATAGCACTTCTCATGGCATAAAAGCCAGAGTCAACATAGTCTTGCAAGCCTTTTGGAAACTAATTGACTCCAATTTTCATGTTTCTATCAAGATGCCAACATAGAAGGGGGAAGACTATGGTCAAATCCTAAAAATGGACCAATAAAGCTAATGAGATTGGGTTGAAAAGAAGGAGAGAGAGAGGCGAATGATGGAGAATGAATGGGAGGGGGTGAGTGTGGTCAAGGTATATTTTAAACCCATGTAGATATGTAAAATGAAACTCCCTTGTACAACTAATTAGTGCTAATAAAATATGGGGAAAATCTTATCTTGAAATGATTATCTCTATGAATTTTTTTCCAGGAGAAGTGTTCGTTTTTAATTGAGTTCAAATGCAGACAGCTATTATTACTATTGTCTCATTTCAAAGAATAAACCTATTGTCTTGGTAAATCAAATGGGATTTTTAAAGTGCACTTTCTGCATTTACGCAAAATATTTTGCCCAAAGGAAATATTCCTCTGAGAAAAGCCTCTCTTGACTCTGATTCCAATATTAGTTTATTTCTTTTTTCCCTTCTCTCAGAGGACTGCTAAAATGGTCATCAGAGAATGTGAATTACTAAAGTGGTTTTGAGGAAAAACACACACACACCTTATATTTATGGACTTGAATAAAGTCCATAAGTATAATGTATTAGGTCCCTGTAAATATCAGCAGCTTCTAGTCTGTATTAATTCTGCATTGATTTCACAGAAATTGCCAAAAAATTCATGAAAAGGTTTTTTCCCTCACAGCCACTTTAGTAATTCACATTCTCTGATGACCATTTTGGTATTCCTCTGAGGAAAACTAATATAAATAAGAAGGCAAATGTGTGGTCATGAGATATCACTTAAGTTTCCCTATCAGAAAGATCTAGACACAAGAGTACTGGTGTGGAAAGACTAAATACTAAATTCATCTTCTAATGAACATTATTTTTTTTAATTTTTATTTTTTTGCCAGTCCTGGGGCTTGGACTCAGGGCCTGAGCACTGTCCCTGGCTTCTTTTTGCTCAAGGCTAGCACTCTGCCATTTGAGCCACAGTGCCACTTCTGGCCGTTTTCTGTATATGTGGTGCTGGGGAATTGAACCCAGGGCCTCATGTATATGAGGCATGCACTCTTGCCACTAGGCCATATCCCCAGCCCCCATAATGAACATTATTTTTAAAAAAAAATTTAGTCCCTTGATATAATCCCGAGAGATTCCTAAATTGTAATTTTATCCTCTACCTCATTCTTCTGAGTAGTAAGATTACAGGCATGAGCCACATGATACGGTTGCATATAAAGTTGGGTGTACTCTTCTAACATGATAATTATCCGGGACAGTTTTAAAGTTAAGCTTGGTTATGCATTGTGAAGTTCTGAATGGGTTTTATGAAACATTTCTGTAACCTCCCAATTACTGTGGTCCTAATAGTCTCTGCACGCTTCTTGAGAGGCTTTTAATGAAGTTCACAAACTCAAATTCTATATTTTGATACACCCAAGAAAATATAAATAAGTATTTGAATATATTGCATGAGTTCGATCATTCACAGTTATACATTTTTAAAAAAAAACTGTAGAAAAGGTTCACCAGAAAAATGTTAGATTTATTGAGTAATTATCCCATTTAATTATTTTAATAATTATAATGACTCTTAGTATTCTCAAGTTATACATTGGGAAAGCGAATCTTACTGGTTTGGTGATATTTATCCCCTCGTTGGTAGTAAAGGATTCTGGATTTGAGCGCAGATTCTGCCTTCTGGGCGGGCAGGGGTTGCTTTAGAAAGCAGGCAAGCCTGGTCTTCATGGAGAAGTTCCTGTCCTCCTCCAGCTGACTGCTGCCACAGATCCAGGCCACCATCAGAGGAACTCCACAAGGAGGTGTGACCTATGGAGACAAACTTGGAGGAAAACAACTATTGTGCTTGAGGCAAGAGCATGCAAAGCAAATTTGCCGGGGAAATTCCCAGGGGCGGGTGAGTTTAGAGCAGTAGCAGAGCACCAAGTAGCTACCAGATTCTCTTCCTGTTATGAAATTGACGGAGGGGGAGAACCTCATTTCCCAGACAGAATGAGGAGTCAAATGGTATTTTCCGGTTATCTACCAGCTGCCCTAAACCTTCCCTCAGTTTGACCAAAAGCAAATGGCAGAAAGGAACATTTGTTCAGCTCCCAGTGGCTTGACGCAAAGCCACACAGGTTCTTTTGCCTCTCAGCTCACAGCTGGATGGATGCATTGTTGCTCCGCAGTCGGCATGGGGGGGACCAGGGTTTTCAAGGTCCTACTTTCTTCTAGGTCCTAGGAACACTTGCTCCTTAGCCAGCAGAGAAGGAAAGCAATTAGAGCTTCTTAATCACTGGCCAAAACTCGTATCCTTCTCCAGTCCTGCGGCCCCAGTAGACACTGGAATTCTCAGCAAGCATAGAAACCAGTGGACCTGCTAGGTCCCTCAAGAAGTGCACTGTGGAAGGGATGTGAGTCTTAGGGGATGTCAGCATGGCCCCTTGACCCCGGCGTCTCTCACTACCTCGTGTCGGGATAGTTCTATATTCAGGACATCCAGAGAAAAACAAAAGTCAAACATTCCAATGCCAGAACTGAAGAACAAAGAGGGGAAAGAGGGGAAAGAGTAGATGAGGATCAAAGGAGTGCAGTGCGCGGACAATGGTACGGATTTCAGAGAATTATTCAGAGAGCAGAATTAAAGTTCGTCTTGGATGAAGAAGGTATTTCGATGAGTGGGCGGTGCAGGATTAGAAAGAACACTGATATTCATGGGACACTTAGAATGTTCAAGAAACTTGTCACACACTTGGCCTGTGGCCTCTTAGTTAACCATAAAAACTTGGGTGCAAGGCTGTTATTGCTTTCTTTCATATGAGAAACCTAAGAGAGACTTAGCTGTTTGTCTGATATGCATAGCTAATCCAATGAAAATGCTGTGTCTCACATCAAATTCTGGATTCACATGCTACAAGCCATGAACACACAGGGATAAATTGATGTACGTTGAGAAGCTTTTTTTCAATCATTGTACATGACTTAACATTTCGCCCCCAAGAATGATGCAGCCTTCAGTGATGATAGAAAAGAACCAAGAAGTAAGATGCGGAGGAAGATGTGCTTGAATAATGTACGAGATCACATGATGACTTAAGTCTTTGTGATAAGGGTTTCAAATAGGATCGGTAGTGAAAAGAAGAGACAGGAAAATAATTGTAGGAATACAGAAAGCCCTAGGAGATGAACAAAGTCTAGTGTGTGACGGAAACTCTGGCACACAGTTACTGCATTATACCTCATTCAACTTATTACTTGTTTCTAATAGCACTAATATCCTGTTTTACATGAGCAAACACAGGCGGATTTGCAGAACTATACCATCCCCAGTGTGACATGTCCAGGGAGAATTTGAGTCTGAGTTTGAATTCACTTTTATCTTGCTTGAATTTTCCAATCTCTCATGATATTCTCATGTGGAAAGAAGGCAGAGAAACACGATGTGGAAAGAAGGCAGAGAAACACGGCGGTGCTACCTGATTGTGGGAGTCATGAGTGAGCATGGGGCAGGGGAAACTTGAGGGGAAAGGGAACGGGACATCCTTCTGCACTGTTTCTCTTCTGTTTTTCCTTCCTTTTTCTCTGTGGAAAAATTAAATGACACATTTTGTATTTGCTACGAAACCATATGACATGACTAAAATGTGCAAACTCAAAGTACAATTGACCTAGCCCAAATCTGAACTAAATGCCCAGTAAAATATACTCTGTAAGCATGAAAACGAAATGAAGTAAAAGTGATTTGGCCAAAAAGAATGAAAAGGAGAGTCTTTTACTCTTCCTGAATGAGGAATAGAAAATGCTTCTTTTAAAGAAAAAAAGCTTCTTCCTACTTCACCTTGTTTTATTAAATCAAACCCCTGCTTTAAAGAAATAAAACAGGGGCTGGGAATGTGGCTTAGTGGTAGAGCGCTTGCCTAGCATGCATGAAGCTCTGGGTTTGATTCCTCAGCACCACATAAACAGGAAAAGCCAGAAGTGGTGCTGTGGCTCAAGTGGTAGAGTGCTAGCTTTGAGCAAAAGAAACTCAGACAGTGCCCAGGCCAAGTTCAAGACCCAGGACTAGAGAGAGAGAGAAAGAGGTGGGGATTTAGGTCAAGGGTAAAGAACTTGATTAACGTGTGAGGCCTTGTGTTTCAATCTCAGCAAGGAAGGCTGGAAGGAAGGAAGGAAGGCGGGGGGGGGGTGGATGGATAAATTAACAAATTAAGCGAAACTGGTGAGCAATTGGAATCCTGGATTAGTAGTAACTGGCATGAGCATAGCTGTTGACTAATGTAATAAGGTAGAGTACTTAGAGTACTCAAGCGTCCATCCTGACAGCATTAGGAGAGTCTAATTGTCCAGATGAGAGGAATCGCCATCTCTTGAGGCTGAGCCTTATCTATGTTTCCCATGGTTATATCCTGTTAGCAGCAATCCACAGAATGTATCCTGGAATTTAATTTATCAAAACCATATGTTAACTGAACTGAAAGAGTGAGTGAATTCATTACTTACCTGCTCTTCTTGTTCCTTGTGGAATTTTCCTTTCAAGGACTGAAGCTAAAAGAGATAGAAATATTATTTCCTTATGCTACAAATATTTATTAAACTTATATAATGCAATAGTACTGGCTATTGATAATAATGCATCATATAATACTTCCATAATACAACACTATTGGAGATAAAACAATGCTTCGAGACCTGTCACGCCTTATGGAATCTTAATGTTATAGACATACAGAAATGAAACCCAACCTTCCCTCCTCCAGAAAAAGTAGAAGAAACCTCTGTACATTTTAGGACAAATAGGAATGGAAAATAGTTGATCTCATTGTGGAAGGAAACTGGACCTTGGGAAGCTGAGACCTGGACAATCATTGGTTGGGATCTGCCTGGCCAGTCTGTAAAACTCGATTTTCAGTTAACCAGTAAAACGCTGGACTGGAGGTGTGGCTCAAGTGGTAGAGAGCCTACCGTTAGCAAGAAAGCTGAGTGAGTGGATGCACCTCTGAGTTCAAGCTCCAGTTCTGGCAAAAGGGAAGAGAATTCACCATATTACAGGTTGGGAGCATAATGAACTTGGGCTTTTACCCGACAGGAGTTGAGTGCTGTAGGATATTTTTCTAATAGAAAAGAGGGGTCACTGGAAAGGTGGTCACTGGAAAGACAGGCTCTAGTGTAATAATTATTACAAGTGATTTTTCTATTAACACCTGCATTATGTTACATGTCTACAAAGTAGAATGATCACTTAAAATATCTAATGAGGCCAATCAGGGGTTTGGTTTTTTTTTCTTATTAATTTACTTCCTTTTTCTTAGAGAGGTGATGTAAGAGGGATTACCATCGCAAGAGTCGAGTAATGAGTCCATTTTCTTTTGCACGGCGTCTTCCGTTCTCTTCATCTCTCCCAGTCGCTCCCTCCCATCTCCGCCACCAAGTTGATAAGTTCTCTTTCACCAGGGTCCAGTGAGCTCCACTGCTTCACTTTTCACCCCTTGCCCCTCGAGTGCTATACCCTCCCCCCAGCCCTTCTGGTGATGTACACTGACATACACCATATATAAGGGAAGAAGACAGAATCATCAAAAAGTAAAAAGTAAAAGACAGCAAAAGGTTTCTTGTTTCTATATCTCAGAATTTTCTTTTTTTTTTTTTAGTATGGATTTTTTTACGTAAAAACAAAGAGACACTTAGGCATTGCACCTTTGTGCTTTTAGACAAAGAGCATCTCCCATTGGTCTCACAGGGTTTGCATATCTAGATCCTGTGTACATTAGATCTGATTTCCACATATCAGAGAGAACATGTACTGTTTGTCTCTTTGAGCTTGGCTTTACCTCACTTAACATGAAGTTCCATCCATTTCCCTGCAAATGACATTATTTTACTCTTTCTAATGGTGGTGTCATATTACAGTGTGTACTGGTACCGCATTTTTGCATCCTCTTGTCTCTTATGGGGCATCTGCTCTGTTTCCATACCTTGGCTCTTGTGAATAGAGCAGCAATGAACATGGAGGTGCAGGTGTCCTTATCATATCCTGTTGCATGATGTTCAAGGTGGGTGCCCAGGGCTTTGCTATTTTTAACCATGTGAAAGGTATCTTTTGTTTATTCATTTATTTTTTGACAGTACTGGAGTATGAACACAGGACTTTGTACTTACTAGGTTATCCCTCTACTGTTTAAACCACCTCAAGCGCTTTCGTTATCAGACAAAGTCTCATGCTTTTTGCCCACTGGCCTTAGTCTGCAATCCTTCAATATACTCACTTACTTCATATTTGGGATTATAGGCATGAGTCCCTATGTCTGACAACTAAAAATCATGTTATTTTTATAGCAAATATAAGAAATAAGTGGAATAGGGTTATAAACAGGCTTCAGATAGTATCTTTAAAAACAGATTCTTGCTGAGTGAATCAATAATGTATTAATTACCACGCTAAATCAGTAGGCTTTTGTCTATTTATTGGTTTTCTTGTAAAGTATTTCATTTAAATTTATTAGGATGGATTTTTTTCGGTATCATGAAACAGGCTTTTAAAAAGCAATGCCAGTGAATAAAATAATTACCCCGAAGCCTGGCCACTAGCCAAGCCAGAAGTGTGATCAGCTAATTGTCTGAATAGCATTGACTAAAACAGGGTGTAATTATGTGAAGTTTTTACAACCCTATGCAGAAACACAGATAGAATTCCTATTTGCATGTTATCAGCTTTATATTGCAAAGTAGACTGATGGATTTAAAAGAAAGGTAAGGTAGTATCAAGAGATATTGCAAAGGGATTTGAAGGAAGATGGAGGAAGAATCAATTATGAAGAATCTACTACATCGTCTCTTCTCTACAAATACCATCTTTTACAAACTGAACATAGCACCACAGGCTTCACATAATGATTAATATGTCCATGAAACAGTCGAGGTAATAGACTCCCAGACATGAGGCACTAAGAAAAGAAATATGTAGAAGAGTTGCTATATGATTCAGGTCCATCTATCACTTAGTGCCAAATATTTGCACTCTGTAAAGTTATAGATAGGTATATTAAGTCAAGTATGAATACTAATTATTGTTATGTATCAGTTTGAATGACTGAAAAATGACAGAGCCAGCCAAGACAGCAGATGGGACATGTTAAGTCTAGAATCCACAAAGCAAAGCTCAAATGGCCGTAGATGGAAAAGGCTTATGCCTGTATTGAAACACGTTTCATCATGCTACACAAAAGTAAGTCAAGAGTACTGCCATTGATTTAAATTCTGTACTTTCCCATCCGAATGAATGCATGTGGCCTACAGCTGTAGCTTGGATTTAGTTCAGGAGCTCACATCGAATTCCTGCTGTGAGGTATCCAAAGGGGAGAAACTAGGCCGGCACCGGCGGCTCATGGCTGCAGTCATAGCTACTCAGAGGATGAGAACGGGGAGAATCAAATCTTAAATCCATCCAGGGCCGAAACATACATGAGTCCTATTTTCAACCTACACCTGAGAGTAATGGCATATGCTTGTTATCCTAAGATATGTGGGAGGATCCAGGTTCTAGGCCAGACCAGGAAAAATAAACCAGAAAACACTCCACAGAATTCTGTCTCCATGGAGGAAATCTATTCAGTCACACATACCTGGGGCTCCCGTGCTGGGAAGCAGGATAACTACCCTAAAAATGACCGGGGAGGTAGAGTGCTTGAGGTCCAATCTCGGTGGCACTGCACCGGCCTTGGAAGAGAGAAGTCTTCAGACCTGAAATAAGAAGTCTTGCTTCCAAACTCCAGTATCCCCAGAAAACAAACACCAGCAACAAAAAAACCACCCAAAACAGAATGTAAGAGGACATCACTGAACCCAATCATGGGATTTACAGATGGAAGGTAAAGTAATCGGACACTGGTCGGTTTATCAGCAGGAGGAGAGAGACCAGAAGAAACCCATAGCCCCTCTGCACTCCAGGATGCCACCAGTAAGACTTTGACCAAAACTGTGTACAAAACTTATCTCGGTCCTTATATGTGGCAAGAGAGAAATTCAGACAGGACTCAACCATAATAAAGGTGATAGGAAAGTTTATTAGAAAAGATAAATAGTAGAAGAGGAGAGCTCATGGCATAGAAATGCCATGGGAAGACAGCACTCCAGCTCATTGCAGGCAATGGCGCTGTCTCTCTAGTCCTAGAGAGGGAACGTGGGTCGAGTAGAAGTAGAGTCATTTCTGGCTGGCTGTTTTCCTTTCTGCTTCCAGGAAAGTCCTATCACTAACGCTTAGTGACCTGACATCAGTTCCTCCTTCCTTTGTCCTTACTTCCTCATCCTCTCCTAGCCGCTTGCTCTCATTTACCCCTCAGACCGGTTTTTGGTTTACCAGCTGATCAATCTGGATAAACCCAAATTCCCTGGCTTCTTACCTATCTGCTAACTTGTTACTTTCTCTTATACATTTCATTAGTCTAAAGATCAAGTCACATGTTGCAGAACAATAAAGCAAAGTATAGGAATGTGTTTTATCACGTAGCAAAGCACAGGTTAGCTCCTCTGCCTGGTTATTTGCTAGGTGCTGTGAATACAGAGATAAAACAGGACTCAGATGCTGGTGGTTCAAGCCTGCAATCCTAGCAACCCCCCGGAGGCTGAGATTGGAAAATCTTGGTTCCAAGTCAGCTGGGACAGACAAGTTCTTGGGATTCTTATCTCCAGTTCACCATAAAGAAGCCAGAAGTGGAGCTGTGGCTCAAATGTGAATGTACCTGACAGCTTTGGATGAAAAAAAAATAGTGAGAGCACCAAGCCCTAATTTCAACCTCGTGTCCTCTCTCTCTCTCTCTTTCACATACACGCACACACATTAGGAAAATGTGCATATACACAGTAGAATTTTGCTTATTTAATAGATTTATATTATATCGTATGGTACTATAACAGGGAAATTGACCTAGAAAATTTATTAAATAAAGTAAGTTGTAATACTCAGAAAAATGGTGCCTATTTTTTCTCATCTGTGAGAATTACATCTAAACTCTACATATACATGATCATGTGTACAGGGTTTATGCGTATACACACAAATGCAATAACTAAAGGATGGTATACTTAGGGGAGGAGTGAGACGGTGGAATTCTTTTGAACCACTTAAACCATTTAAGAAAATAAATACCAGAAAGCTGAAACCTGTTTGGGGATGCCCAATGAGTGTAGGGGCATGAAAATGGAGGGACGAATGGTCCACAAATACAGTCATTATATTCAATATACACTATGTAAAAATTAAGTTGCAGAATTTGAGGGTAGAAAGGGGATGGGGAAAGATGGGGAGAATGATTGAAATGGTTATTTTGATCCTGATGCATTGTATTCATAACTTGACCTTTGGAATTGATACTCCTTTTTATAACTACGTAATAAAAATAAGCAGTAAACTAATGTTCTGAGAGAAGACTAAGAATCCAGCAGAGTATACCTGCTTTGTAGCATCTGCTGTGATGGACAGGTAATGGGTAGACAGAGGACAGGACCTGAATCAGACTGTCATTGGGCTCTGGCTGGGGAACTGGAGTCACAGGTTGTAATGTGAGTTGGTCTCTAGAGGCAATCTTTGAGAGAAATGTACCAGAAGACCTTGTTTTGATCTCCGGGAGGATGGCTACAAATAGTTTATGAATTGAAACATAAGGTTTTATTACAATTATCTTTAAAAGTACACTTGTTTGACTGTGGTTTGAGTAAGAAACTTGTTAGTCCCTAGTCCCAAAATCAGGATGCTCTGATACAGTGAATGATTCTAAATCACACTGAAAACAGCCTTTCCTTTCATTTATTTGCCTGACATTTGACATCCAGAGAGAGGAGCAAGCTAGTGTTTTTCTCATCTTGAATATAGGGAAAGCAGCTGCCAATTACCTCCTCTAGGCCTTCATCTACACAAAAGACAAGACTAGCCCAACATTCCTCCTGAGAAATGACAGTATGTGTTCCATATTTCACCTACTTTTTGTTTAATGCCCTTATTGAAGAGGAAAAAAAAAAAAGGTTCTATTGTCATGGAAACATGTTAAATGCAAGTCCAA
The DNA here is from genome assembly GCF_023159225.1 of Perognathus longimembris pacificus. NCBI lineage: Eukaryota > Metazoa > Chordata > Mammalia > Rodentia > Heteromyidae > Perognathus > Perognathus longimembris. The sequence continues at coordinate 5,115,890 of NC_063173.1, read as the reverse complement.
TTTATTCCAACACAAGCGGCAAAGACATTGCTCACTATCTTTAGAATTAAGTTGCCTTTTCTCCCCCTTTATTTTTAACTTTTGATTTTTATTTCACTTTGCCTCTTTATTAGTCATCAATCCAATAGGTTTCCTGCAGTGTTCCGCCAGGGACAATTGTTACCATGGAGAAAATGAATGTTCTTAGGAACGGTTGTGCATACTTACTGTGCGGTGTGGGTCCCTTTCTCTGTAGGGTGGGGGTCCTTACATGGAGTCTCTGAGCCAGGGTGCTGTTCCCCTCCTGCCGGCGAGCAACGTGAAAATCAGGAAGGTGAGGTGACTTGCTGAGCATCCATGCCGGTTGGTCACCAGACTGTGCGGCCTCAGCCTGGAGACAAGGGATTCGACATCGTTCTCCACATCCTTCCCTTCCCCTGGGACCACTGAAGAAGTCTCGGCATTTCTCCTTTCTTTTCTGATGTCAAAGAGCAAACTCATCAATGCTAGATTGTATCATCTGCGACTCCCTTCTTACAGGCCTTCCTTCATTGACAGTTCTCTATAGAATTATGATTTTGTATCAATGGGGCCGCACAGGCACCGGTGGAATAAATCCTACCTTTAAGTAATTTTTAGGCGTGTGAAGACCCGGCGTTGGCAGAGCACCATGTCAGAAGGTGATGGCGATTCACACCTGTCATCCTAGCTGCTCAGAAGACTATGTTGAGCTGAGGATCTCAGTTTAAAGCCAGCCCAGGGAGATACAGCAAATGTCTATGGGACCATTATTTCCAAGGAACCAAAAAAAAAAAAAAAAGGTTGATTTTGAGTTGTGGATCAAATGGTAGAGGATTCGACTTCATTGAAAATGCTAAGCGACAGTAACTAAGCTTTAAATTCAAGCTCCCATAGGCTCAGCCCTCTCCCCGTCCCACCCCCCCCCCAATAAAAAAGTCCTATAAATGTCACACTCACCGACTTCACAGTGGAGGTTCAAGTTTGGTAATTCTTCCTCTTGAATTGAATGAGACTGAGGAGCGGAGATTTTCTCCAAACACGTTTTCAGGTTTAGGAGCATATTTGGGCATCTGAAGTCGCAAGAACAGTGAAGGCTTAAATTATCCCTAACCTGTCTCTGCCTACATCATAAAGCTCTGTGTTTTCTCCTCTTTTCTCTGTCTCTATCTCTCTTTCTCTATCTCCTTATTTTTACTCTGTCTTAAACACACACACACACACACACACACACACACACACACAGACACACGCACGCACACGGTTATTCCACACAGATATTATGAATGTTCTGGATGTTTTTGGAGGAGGAGATTAGAAGCCATCGAATACTTCTGATATTTTTTCTTGTTTCTTTCTTTGTTTTTATTTGGCTGCCATGGAGATTTTTTTCAGTCTGAAAAACTAACAAAAGGTAGTTTGTTTTTTAATTTTTTTTAAATGTTCATGCTTTAGAAGGCAAAAGTTCTTACGAAGACTTATTTGGGAAATTGAAAAATACATCTAAAAATGCCATGATTTGTAAATAAAATTAGATTATATAATATCAGTTACTCATCTATCTTTGGATTTTAGGCATTGTAGTAAATATTACTTTTTAGCATATAAGTTAGTTAAATATGAAGCAGCTCTATGCGATTATGCTTCACTATTTTTCATGTCAGGACACTGCAGGTACATACTAAATAGAAATGAAGTTTGGACTGTGTGAAATGCTGTATTCTGCTTCCAAAATTATGTGTGCTGTTAATAAAGTATAACTTCTTTGGTCTCACTGTGTGGCTGTCCGCAGACCTACATAATTCATCCTGTCCCAGTGTATTTGTTTGTTTGTTTGTTTGTTTGTTTTGCTGTCTGGTGTGTTTACTTGACGATTCATAGGCACATTCTAGTCACCATACATGATGGAAACCATGCAACCTAGATTTCTTTGTGTTTGCGTTACGCAGTGAGACCAAAGGAGGATATTCAAAGGAGCAGATCAAAAAGCTCCGTAGCTATGGACATAGGGTCATGTAAAATAATATTTTAAGCAATCAACTCCAGAAAATGGAAACAAGAGATTTCTGTTGTTGTTGTTGTTGTTTTGTTGTCTTTTCTTTTCATCTTGCTTGTTAGTTTGTCTTTAGGAAGGGGGCGTGGCACAGAAAAGGTGGGACAAAGGGTGAACAAATACAGCAGTTTCCTGTCTAGACACTATGTGGAAAATTAATGATACTACTTGTAGGTGAGGATGGGAGGGAAAAACTGGGAGAGAGCAAGGGAAGAGTGACATTGCTCAAAAGAAATGTACTCTTTGCATACATCCCATCCCATTTTCTCAAATATCAAATAACAGGAAACCAAAAGTCTAAGGAACATACAGTAGTCATGACAAACACTGCAGATGTTTTTCAGAGGTTGCCATGATGTGCATATATTAATAGCTGAATCCAGTTTTGAAACACTGTGATGGATGTGACATTGAATAAAGGGACAAAATAAGGTGGTACTCTTGAGTACGTTAGGGTCCAACAAGAAGGCAGTGCCTCAGTTGTCTTCTTGCGATACCTAGTTTTCTGTTCATAAAGTCACATTGCAGGTTGCAGATGGCATTTTGCAAGGCCTTCACAAATATTATCAGCACTGATGCTCTTAATTTTGGAGCAGCTGTGTTGTTATACTACTGTCTTTATTCTTCTTATTCCATTATTTTATGATCCTGCTTGGTAAAGGACGCATTTTCAGCAAGTGTCCCAAGCATCCCATCTCAACGTCATCACGATAGGAATGTGGAATTGTAGGCTGTTTCCCACCTCATTTTTAAATCAAGCCACCACTTCAATGATGGAAGAATTTTTTTTCCTTTTATATGAACATTTATGAAATACTTGTGTTCTTTATGGCAGATGTTACATATGCCATAGTCAATAAAAGATATCCATTTCTTATCCTTAAACATTCGTTATCTAATCCAAGAAAATAAAGTTCATGAAATATCCCACAAAATACGAATGAAACTGCAAATGTGATAAATGTGACCAATGAGGATATATGGTAGTGTTAGTTTATAGGCCATTTTGGAGTTGGGAAGTATGCAGCCATGTTCAGGACCAGTGTTCTAGACCAAAGGAATTTTGTAGGTCAAGATCCTTGGTTGGAGGGAGTTTAACAAATACAAATGGGGCAGAAGGTTAAAATGGCCACAAAAATAAAGATTAAAGGGGAAATCTATGAAAATAAAAGCCTGGAGAATTAGAAATGGGCCCCTCAGAAAATGTTTGCAAGTTGTGAATCATTCCAAAAGAAATAGGACATGAAATATGATTGATTCATATTGGAAATGATCAAGTTCACATCATTCTAGAAAAATGAGTCATTGTAGGGTTTAGAAGACAGAAAGAGGACAGGGAGTGAATATTTTGTTCACTAAAACATATAATGATGATTTTTTCAGGATAACAAAATCATTATGTAAACTCAGAAGAGAAAAATCCCAGAAAATGGGAATTATTTTTGCCAGTTTATGACCTCCTAGGAATGTGAAAGGGAAAGGAAAAGAAGAAAGGAAGAAAGGGCTTAAAAAAGAGTAATAGGGTCAACGCAATCAGACTAGATTACATTCATGTATGGGAACATCGTCATACCTACTATGTACAATTTAATATGTGATAATAATAAACACCAAAGTTTGATCACATGATACGCATCAAAAGAGTCACCCAACATGTGTTCATGAAGAAGCTGAGTCTCCATATTTCACGTTTACATCCACATGAATATAGGTCAACATGCTCCTTTTCCCCTAGATAATATCACAGATATTGTTACCTACAAAGAGAATAAAGAAATGAGGATGTCTATACTTAGGGTTTTTTTTACTATAGTAAAATATAGTAAATAAATATTTTTACTATCTTTAAGTATTCCTACAAAGTAGTTGTCATTTACTAAATCAGTTTATGAGTACATTGCATTTTAATCAAAAGTTGCCCCTTTAGATTTTTTTCTTTTGAACCTATTATTATAGACTTATTTTTTAGAAAACCAAATATGGAGGTAGAGAAGAGATCAATTTTGCAAAAATAAGACTTTCAGTGAATATGGGCAATCCTTACGTGGAATGTGTGCTCCTTCATCTAGAAGGAATCCTGGGAAACACAGGCGTGAATAGCTCAGAAGCCTGCCCAGGCCACCCCTTTCCTTTAGTCCAGCAGACCTAGAGAACCTTCAGCTGTGGTTATTATGTTGGGGTTCTGTGGAGCTGAGGACTTTGGTCCTCCAGACGGCATGGAGAAGATACACTTGCTCACTGAAAGGGGGTGGGGAGAAGCGGGCTCTGGACCACAAATTCAACTGCATTACTCTCTGGAGCTCCGCCATATTCTGCAGGTCCTGCCCAGCCCAGTGAACCCAACTTCACTTTGATGGCTAGTTTTGGACTTCCCCTTGTGCCTGAGTCCTTGAGGGCAGTTTCCCCAGAGCTCCCCTGTTTTTCACTGGTAGTATCAATGTGATGAGTTAGAGGGACGCAGGACCCATTTGTATTCCTGCAACCACCTTGTGTCTGTTGTACAGAGGTTTAGACCAGTGGTGTTAAGAATTCATCATGAACAGTGGCATGGAGAAGCCCAGGAATTAGTCCTTGCTTGAAGGAAGTTCTTCCCCTTTAGTTGATTACATAAGAAAACTGTAGTCCAAGGAGGCTGAAATAGAATTAATTCCAGTCTTTGGTTATTTACTTATCAGGCCTGCTAGGAAATCAGCCTGTAGAATGGCTGAATCACCTGGCAACTGGCACCTGGCAAGGTTAGCATACTATATTAACTGTCCCGTATAATGAAGAAATCAAGGCAGAAAGTTCTACTTTATCACTGAGAGATGTTCCACACGGCACAACACATTTTAACTTTGTTACAAATTTTATATATTCGAGAAAAATACTGAACAATTAATTTTTATTGTAGGTACTCTACATAATTTTATCATTGAAAAAATAAATCTAAGCTACACACTGTTATCATTGTCCATTTATACAAAGGATAAACTGAAGCCATAAGCATTTAACAATGACATTTATACTCTATAAGCAGTAAATAATGGAAATCTTATTTCAATATGTACCATCTGATTTCACAGAACATACCTTTAGCCCAGAAACCGTAACTTTTCTCCAGATAGATAAAAGGAAAAATATAGGTATGCTAAACCTTAATTTTATAATAGTTAATTCATATACTATTTTACTTTTTCATCATAAAGTTAAGCAAAGGGTGTTGATAAGATTTGAAGGGACTTTCTCATGTTCAAATTAATATTTAATTGAAATTAGTATCCAAGAACTCTGACACACAATCTAAAACTATTTGTCTGGTCCCAAATCAGTTGTAGGGAAGAAAAACAAGATATTTGAACACAGAATTTATTTGATTTAATTTTTTTTCAAGCATATAGAACTGTAGTTCCTCTTATTTGAATGTAGCTCAAAGAGACAAAGGAATACAAAATGCTGTAAAATACTTCTGTGCTCTGTGTGTGGACCTCATCATTCTTATGTCTTCTGTTCTGCACTTCATGTACACTTGGAAAATAATTGCAGTCTGAACTTAGACAATTTATCTTTTTTCTCTCTTTATGCTCACTTCAATAAAATGTCTATCCGCTGCCCCTTCATTTTTTTTAATGAGTGACAATGTGTCATATCTGTTTGGGACTGCGTAGTGAGGGTGAGGATTATTTAATCAGCACTTCAGTGTGAACGATGGCTCAGACAGCTCACTTCATTTGTATCATGGGGGTTAATCATAGTCAGTTCAAACTAGACATAGGTTCTCTGTGAGCTGAAAATTGTAGAATCATATACTTCCAAATCTGGTGTCTTGTGTCTCCTGCCTGTAATTCTAGCTAATTGGGAGACTGAGATCTGCGGATTGAGATTTGAAACCAGCCCAGGTAGACAAATCCAAGAGACCCTGACCTCCAATTAACCAGCAAAATATTAGAAGTAGAGTGTGGCCCTAATGGTAGAACACCAGCCTTGAGCAATAAATAGCTGAGGGTCAGAGCCCTAGCCCTGAGTTGAACATACATCACATAAGAGGAAACAATACGTTAACTGTGTGGCTGTAATATTCTAGGAGCTGCTCCTGATCTCAGAATTCACTGATTGAATTTTTTCATGCACTTCTATTCTGATGGTTTATCTCATGACTAAATTCAGGAGTGGGTGCATTAGACAGGATGAAAACAGAGGTTTGGAGGTTCATTGAAAGAAATGATAACTTGGGGAATAGGAGGATTAGTTCTTTCAACACTTCTTGCTAGAACTACAACCACACTGCACACCATTTGAACTCTGCCATACTTAGCTTTCTATATGGAGTGTGGTTTTCTTGTGGGGTACCATGTGATTGTCAGGCATCTTCATATGGGAATAATATGGACAGCATTTTTAGATAAAATATTTTGCTGTTTTTATCTCAAACGATTGTGGGTAAAGTCATCTTTCATATACAATCATGGTTGTGTTTATCCTACATTTAACAGGTTTTCCCTCCCCCATTGCCATGTGTTGTGTTGAAATAAAGAGAAGCATTTTGCTCTAATTTTGTAAGAGAGGATCCATGCTCTTGTCTCCTCTTGTAATCACTTTAAAATCCTTTGTGAGATTTTAAATAAAGATATTGCATATGAAGAAGAGTATAGAGTATTTTGACCGATAGTAAGTATTGGATTTTTTTTGGTTCTAAATTAGTGAGAGTGTTGCCCTCTCTTCTGCCATTTAATTTATGGATAAATGTCAGCATGGTTACTGCAAAAGAAATTATTCTGGAGGAGTAAGAGACAAAGTGGGAGACAAAGGAGGAAGATCATTGAAGACTTTCTAAGCAATAGTTAGAAGGTCTATATTTTCTATGAGACTGGAAAAGGAGTTCTGAAGATATTTGAATGGACAAAAAGCGTAAACATAAGCAGCAATCCTAAGCTTAATTGACATTTGATATGAAAATTTAAGTATATAAGATACCTTCTTATCAATATTTTTATCTACTACTTTTTTTTTTTTGCCAGTCCTGGGGCTTGGACTCAGGGCCTGAGTGAGCACTGTCCCTGGCTTCTTCTTGCTCAAGGTTAGCACTGTATATGTGGTGCTGGGGAATCGAACCCAGGGCCTCATGTATATGAAGCAGGCACTCTTGCCTCTAGGCCATATCCCCAGCCCTATCTACTACTTTTAAATTGTATTTTTGTTATCTTTAGTTGTACAAAGAAGTTGGCATTCAGCATATCCATTTGTAAATACACTGATTGCATTGTTCTCCCTCCCTACTCCTCCCAACCCAATCTCTCCTCTCAGCATTCTTAGTTTCATCAGATCTGCCTTGAATTGTAGGACTACATCCTTCTCACTTCCTGTCTTTATTCCTGTAGTCCCTCTCTTTTCATTTTGTTTGTTTTTTTTTTTTTTTTTTTTTTACCAGTCCTGGGCCTTGAACTCAGTGCTTGAGCACTGTCCCTGGCTTCTTTTTGCGTAAAGCTAGCACTCTGCCACTTGAGCCACAGCACCACTTCTGCCCATTTTCTATATATGTGGTGCTGAGGAATCGAACCCAGGGCTTCATGCATATGAGACAAGCACTTTACCACTAGGCCATATTCCCAGCCCCCAGTCCCTCTCTTTCCAAATGCCACCTTCATATTTCAAGTGCCAGCTTCTTACAATTCATTTTGTTGGCCTGTGAGTTCGTTTTTTTTTAAAGGAATTATACCGTTTGAATTCTCCCCTGCAAATGTTTCACTTTATTTGATACATTTGTGTACACTAGAATATAACGTACAGCCCTGTATGACTTTACTTGTACATGTATAAATCAGTTGTAGCTTCCACACACAAGAGAAACCATACAACTTTTTTCTTTCTGGGTCTGAGTTAATTTATTTAATGTAACATTTTCCAAGTCCGTCTATTTCTCTGCAAATAATAAAATATCAATCTTCTTAATTGGTGAGTAAAATTTCATTAGATAAAGAATCCATATTTTCTTTTATATTTGGAAGCTAGAATTAATATATAAATATACTCAAAAGTACTTTGGGATTCTAAGCAAATTTACACAAATGTACTAACAGGAATATGGTATTCTTAGAAAGGATAATTCAAATCCCTCCCAATGATTCCCAGGTTGTTCAGATTCTAATGATGGCCATTCTAACTGGGTGAGATGTAGTCTCAGTGTTGTTTAGATTTCATGACCAGAAATGCTGAGCATTTTTTTCTTCGTGTGTGCACTGGCCACTTTTCTTCTCCTGGGAAGTCTTTATTGAGCCTGTTTGCCCATTCATTAATTGGGCTGTGGATTCTGGAGTTGTTTGTATATTCTGGATATTGGGCCATGTCTGTGGTCTAGCTGGCAAAGATTTCCCCTCTGTAGGCTTTAGCTTTATCTATGTCGTTTGTCATGCAGAAACTCCTCGGTTTAACACAGTCTGTTTGTCAATTCTAGATGAATGCAGTTCTACCCTCACTGATCGCAGTGCTTCAACACCAGCCTATCTCTACAAAGTTTACCAATCATACAGTAATCATTTTTACAAATGTAAATTAAACCTTTTTTTTTCAGAATAAATTTCAGAGTTAGTAAATAGAATTCCAGTAACTTGACTTACCTTGTACCCTTTCACTTCTGGGCAAAGTGTCCTGCCCTTTCCTTCTTCTTGTTTGCATGGCTCCCCTGAGAGGAGTCACTGTTAGTACAACAACCCAAAAGATTACGTTCCCTCAGTTACAGGCTCCTGGTCTTTCTCTTTCTCTCTGTGTCTGGTTTCAATCAAGTATTTCACTTCTGGAAACGATTCCCTGACTCTTGTCCATGCAGCTACCTGCCTAATTGTGTTTCTTGAGGATGACTTGAAGTCATCTGATCTTTTCCCTGGGTCTATCATGGTCCCTTGGAAATGGGCTTTACCTTGTTGGAGAATTCCCTCTGTGCCTGCCCCTTTGAAGCATGCTCATGGCAAGGTTCAGCCACCATTCATTCCCTCCATGCATGGTACAAGTAAACAGAAGTGTTGGAGGCAGTGGTTTCCATTACCTTTTCCATCCTTTCTTGTATGGAAACAGCTTTGTGTCATCTCTACCATTATTCCAGTGATACTATAGCACAGTAAGGACATGGAGCTAATTATAAATAAGGTACATAGAGAATAATGCTCCACTTCCATGTTCTTAGGAGGTGTTTGGTTGGCCTGTGATTGGAGGAAACACTTCTGAATTAAGACTGTTGTTTTCACATATTAAATCCTTCTCTGGGCACAAGCTTTATTGATGTTTTAATAACATTCTGCCTAGTTCTTGCTGGATTCAATAAGACTTGCTTTGTCAATATCTTCCCATTCTAACTCACTTTAGATAATTGCACATGATCCCAGGAGACAAGGCCAAGCGGACTCTGTGGTTCTCGTCTTTGTTTCTCATGCCTGTGTTCAGATTTCCTGACTTGCAGTTTTCATATAGATTACATAACTTGATTTGGAAAAAGAAATTCTAAGAGACAAGGTAATAGACTGTAGATATAAATGTGTTTGTAAAAGCAGGTTGTGCAGCTTCATCTTTCTAATTCAGTCCGGAGACAGGCACTCTCTGAATGACTAATGTTCCAGCAGACAAAAAAAAAGCCCCGTTCCCTAAATGCAACTTGTAAATGCAGCTAGCACTGCTTCACTTTGGGGTCTTTTAGATGTGTTGACCTCTGTCTGAAAGACGGTTCACCTTTTACCTCTCTTTGTTGTTGACTAGCTTTCCTTTAACTTTCAAGTCTTAGTTTCATTGTATCTTTCTATATCAACCTTTAGAAAATCTCAACTCTACCCTGACAAAATAAAGGTGACTTGTAGTTCACATGAACTTCAGCAAAGAACAGAACTATCACTGTCGTGTTACTTACTGCTCAGTTAAAGCAGGAACTATCTCCATCCTTTTGAGTCATGTTATAAGGTAAGATATCTCATAAATGAATGGACGAATAGGTCCCTGCCAGCTTCTTATCCTTCACATTTTCCTACTGGATAGATCTCATCAATAGGTAAACTTCATGAAAGCAAGACCAATTCACTTATGAGTTTTGTAGTTCACAGAGTAATGAGAGTCAAAAATGTAGTTCAAAACCCAGTTGACTGCAACTGAAAATCAAATGAGGCCAAAGCTGTTCACTTGCTTCTGCACATTTCTGTGTGTATTTTATAGTGTTCTAATAAAGGTCTGAAGAAAATTTTATAATTCTAGAAGAAGAAATAGATGAAGGAATTAGGATATTGAAAGTAATGATTGGCTTAATCAAGGTTTTGGGGGAAAGTGATTTGAAGTTAGTGAGTCAAGAACATGCAAGTGATTTCCACAGAGGAAGAGTCTTCGCAAAGGTTCTCAGAGGAAGGGAGTCAGCAAGCACAGGGTGGTGTGGATAGTGTGTCCGGGGAGGAGGGGAGGGCAGGTCAGCTAGGTGCACAGAGGCTACAGATTCCAAAGGTTTGAGGAGAGAGGGCCTATGGACACTGTGGAGTGTGTTGGTAAGCTATTTTACTTCACCAGTGAGTAAATTGAAGCGTTTTTCACTGTTAAAGAATATGCTTCAGAAAAGGGGACAGATAGGGTAGTGGTTGGGCCTGGACTCTAATTATAGAAATAAAGAGGGAAAGGGGCAGAAGGAAGGAAGGGAAATAAGGAAGAGAGGGAAGGAAGGAGGGAGGGACAGAAAGAAAGTTAGTAAATATATGTAGATTTACTAAGAATATTGTTTCTTATTTCTATGATCAAGCACAAAAATATTTTATTCACTGTGGCGTTACTAACTATAGAAACACATTAATTACAGGAACACCCAGTATTTCTATGTTGCCTTAGTCCTCTTCCTGAAGGAAGCAGTGCAGTCTTTCTGTAATTCTAGCTTTTCTTACAGCCACAGTACAACTATTAAATCCACGAGTATGTATCTTATGGTTTAATTAATTTGTGTGTGTGTGTGTGTGTGTGTGTGTGTGTGTGTGTGTGTAAGTACTAGTGCTGAGGCTTGAATCCCGGGCCCTGGTGTTATCCATGAGCTTTCATTTTCAAGTCTAGCGCTCTACCACATGAACGGCAGCTCTACTTCCAGCTTTTTGATTGTAACTGGAGATAAAAAAACCTCAAAGACTTTCCTGCTTGTCACTTTTGGAATATTAAAAAAAACCAACCCAACATATGATGCATTAAATGTGTGACCATCTTCTACCTACTGTAAGTATGATTAGTTTGGGGGAGTTATAAAGCAGTCAGGAGAGTCTGTTTCCTAACATGCCCACAAGGAGCATGAAATATAAAAGTGATCTGGGAATATGGTGAAATATTGTACTTTTATGTAATCCTTAGAGGAGCATTCAGTGTAGACACTGGCAACATTCCTGCTGCGTTTTCTCTTATCTTTTGTTACAAAGGAACCTTATAATCTTATCAGTTCTTTCATCACTGGGAAAAAACTACTGAAGGGGAAAGAAGCATATATTCCTTTCTCATACGCTGGAGAAGTTGGGAAAATGTCATAGAGAGAGCTGGTAAGTTCTGCTAGATGCTCACTCATCCAAGTGTAGGAGGGGGCACACAGTTTTTCCTGAATGAGGGGGGTATTTTGACACTGATATATTTTAGCTGCCGTGCATCTATCTCTTCCATCCTTTAAATATCTGGGTCAGAATAATGTCTGCATCTGAATCTAAGGGAAAACAGCACAAAATGATGCCAAGGTCAAGGATGAGGAAGAAAGCACAAAGGCAGCTTAGAACTGAGTTTCGGCAGTAACCAAGTTCTAGAAAATCAACAGTTCAAGTACTGAAGAAGAAAAGAGAAATGGACAGGGCTGTGCTGAGTTTATTCCTCTATCTATACGCTCTGTCCTCACAGAGGGACCATAAACGAGGCACCTCTACATTAACATGCACTATCTGTGAAGTCATCCATATTATTGGCAAAGGCAATAACAGCTACAAGGTACACATACACACACACACACACACACACACACACACACACATTTTAATAGAGCTGTCATGATAACATGAAATTTGATTATTTAAGAAGCCAACATCTAGCCCAGTGGCTCATACCTAGTCTGGAGGCTCAGATCTGAGGATCATGGTTCAAAGGCAGCCAGGTCAGGAAAGTGCTTTACTTGTCTCTAAATAAGCATCAGAAAAGTTGGAGATGTGGTTGTGGCTTAAGTGGTAGAACACTAGCTTGAGAACAAAAGCTCAAGGACAATGTTCAGACCTTGAGATTTGAGCACCAGGACACACATACAAAAAAAGTCCAAATCTAATATGTATGATTATAACTCCGTGGCACAATGCTTTTGTAGTGAGCAGAAAAAACCTGGGTTGTGTTTCTTCAACTGGAAAACCAAATAAGAAAGATGTATTTGGGAATTTGAAACATCCACTCACAAGGTAGCATCCGACAGACAGTGTTTCATGGAAAGTTGGCAAATTCTATAATCTGGGAAACAAACGTAACACATACGCACGTAATGTAGAGACCAATGGCAACAAATGTTGGAATCAGCGAAGAGTCATCACTGATGTTTTGAAAACCAAGAGGATCTAGGAGGATAAGAAGAGGGGGAGATCTTGGCAAGCAGATGATGCGCTGTGGTTGGGACACAGGAAGAATGAAGAGCACGAATCAGATGGGCATCAGCTCAAGGCTGGCAAGGTTGCTTCTCTGCCAGGTCTGGAGACGTGTCCCCAGGATCACGGGGGAAATGCAGCGATCCACTCTACCAACATTTCTTTTAGCTCCATTCTGGATGGGTAGCTCACATAACCTTTGATTAAGACTTACCGTTATGTATGTATAGTATCGTTATGTAACAAACGCACTCCCAGTTAGAGCTCAATTTTAAAGGAGAGACCATCAACTTTGCTTGCGGTCATCACTGAGCAATAATCCACTTATGTTTAGAAAGGTTTTAAAAGGAGATTGCCTCTCCCATGCTGCTGGTTGGCTATGGCACAAGCTCATTGTTCTTTATTGTGATATCCCATTTTTAATGGGTCCTGAGGAGAATGCCTCATCTCTAAAACAAATATGTTCTGGATTGGTGCATTACAGTTCTGCCAGAAGGTATAAATGACAACTGCAAATTGATTTTAAAATAAATTTTAAAAAGTAAAGCAAGATTCATTCCAGGCACTCTCTGAAGTAATAATACTTGACATGAGAGAAAGTGACTTAGGAATAAAATATTGCTGTTTAAATGTAAATGTTCATTGATTATTCACCCAGTGGTCACCTACCTTTTAGCTTTTATATAGTATCTGCACTGAAAGATACAGATGTTTCAGGAATTTATTCTGAGTCAACATTTTATTAAGCAGCCATCCAACATTGGCTAATGTTGATAAATATGCACTTGTCTCACAGGTAGTTAGTGTTGACAATAAAATTTCTAACCATGCCTACACAATAGAGTTAATACCGCAGAATGTTTGATTTTTTTTTTCAGAATTGACCTTTAATTTTGTAGTCTTTCTGTTGAATTCAGATAAAGAATCAAATCAGAACTAGCTCCGGCTGAGCAGATACACTGCGCAACATTTTATTTACTGACCTTGATTGACGCTACCAGGAAGGCACAAAGGTTTCCAAGTTTGAAGCATGAAGTAGAAGGCATCTTAGATGCTGTGGCAGGCTTCTTCCTCCTTCATGGGAGATGGTTGCTGGGATTCCATCTCTGGGAGGTGAGCACACCTGGGAATTTATCTTGTCATGTAAGGTTCTTCCTAGCCAACACATCTTTAGTAACTGCCTGAGGTACAGGGTACATATTTTGTCAGATCTAAAGCACAAAATTGTGTCATTTTCCTTTCTGAGGTTTCCGTTCTTTCTGGTGAGTGATTGGTGCCGATACTTAATCTGAGATTTAAAATGAGAGTGATGTTTAGTTGGCCAAGAAACAACCACATAGTAATCTCAGCAGATAGGGAAAGCAATGTGAGAAATCTTGGTTGAAAAGAAAACATAATTTGGAGTCGTCTTTTTTTGCATCTCAGAATGCTATTTTAATAAACCTGGACTTTAAGTCATAAACAGACATTAGACTCTTCCCTTTCCAAGAAGTTTCTTGGAAAGAGAAATTTCTTGAAAATTCCTTTTAGGGAAGAAATTCTTTAAACTCTGTATTTTTAAAATCATTTGTTATATTTCTTATTTGAGCTGAGCTGTGCAGAGAAATAAACAATCTGGTCCTCATCAGACTCATTATTTAATGTAGGAGAGAGAATTATACACACACATAATATTGCACACATATATGCACACACATATCAATGGTTTCACCTTTTATTTGTGCATCCTCTTTCAAAACATCTGGGTAGCTAATATAACCTCTTTCTGAATCTTCTGTTTGATGGTCTTTCCTTTCTAGACTTCATATAGCAATTAAAGTTATAAAAACTATGCCATTTCCAGGATACTTAAAATATTTGCATAACTGTGTGTTTTGCTTTGAATCAAATTGAAATTCCTGGTCTGAGCGTGAATGGCATCACACTATCCCAATCCCCTGTGTTTCCATCAGCCTCATTTCTGGCCGTTGGCCTTCAGTGCCTGAGCTTCCGTTTCCTGTCTTCTAATTTCTCCAAGCTGGGAAGCCCTTTTCTACCGTGAGTTGTTTCCCAATGGTCACCTTCTTCATTCTGTCTCCTTAGTTTTTGCCAAATCTCTACTCATCTGCAGGCCTCCAGTTACAAGCCAGAGCCTTGGAGAACACTTGCTTGCTCAGCTCCTGCTAGTCCTTCAGTGTCATGGTACCTGGTCAGCTTCTTGCATGGAAGTCCTTCCATTTACCCTCCAAAGTCTGACTGTCAGTATATTTGGTGCTCACTGAATCACTTGTTTATAAAGTTTGTGAGTCACAAACTTCCATTTCTATTTCCCAGTGTTTACATGGGAGATGAACAAGCACTTAATATGTGTTATACTGAATATGTAAATAATTGATCATTTAGTGAAGATGCCAGCTGGCCGAATAAGGAAAACACAGTAGCCTGCTGTCACATCCACTAGGACTACTGCTCTCACTCACTTTGTCAAGTTTAGGAAATGCCAGGAACCAAAGAGTACTAGAGTTTAATTTAACCATGTACTGGATTTGGGAGACAATCCTAGTTAATGCATGGCTTGGATCAGTCTTGCCTAATACAGATATCATGACAGCAAGGTATATAATTTTACACTTTCACTAACGTCATTAATAAAGCTGAAGAGAAACAGAAGACATCCATGTGAGTGCATTTTAATGGATTACATGCAAAATATGCCCTCAATGTTATATCAGTATAAAAATAAGAAGACATTTTGTATTGTTTCTTCTAATTAAATTATGAAAATCCACTATGTATTAAACTCATAAATTTGTATTAAACTCTTCAAATTTGAGTGCCAGATTTCCATTATAGCTGGAATACTTGACCTGTTATTAAATTTCCTGAAATTTTCAGTTGAAAAGTAAATTCACATGCCTATTTGTTCACTTACAAGCTTCGCAGTCCCTCAGTTGAATTCTAGTATTAGCAGTTAAATTTAAAATTATCAGTGTTACATGAAATTTAAAATGTTTTAGCCTCAGTGGTCACTGTTCTGTAGAAAGGGGAAAAAGCAGAATGTGTAAGAGTATGAGTGAATTATCTGCACTTTTCCCCTGAATTTACAGATAGGATATTCTGGTAAAATATGTTTTTCTTTCATGCATTCCTTATAACCAGGTCAATTTCCTTCTCTGATATAATGCCTGCTGAAAATAATTGTGTTGATGAACCAGCTGTTGGAGAGCTACATTCATAATCAAAATCCATTATCAAAATGCTTTCCTTAAAGATACAATTACATTTTGATTGATTCAAAATCAGATGCCCAAGCTTTTAACACCCTAGCCTGTTCCCTGAGGAGCATTGTTTGAAATTCTGTTCCCTGGGTTTTCTGCTGTTGTCTGCTTAACCACCACTGAGTGTCACTGTGGGCTGGAAAGACCTTTCAGTCAGCAGCCACAAGGGCTCTGAAATGAGAGGAGGAGAAAATGAACATGAATGATCATCTGTGCAATTCCCCTGGGTTTCTTTTCTTCTCTCTTCACTTTTGACACTAGTACACTTCCAAATCCATAACCAGTGCACGAGGAAAATTAAATCAGAGCACAAAACCACTAAGGGAGAGTCCTGTAGATAAATATCACCTATCTTTCCACAGACTGAAGTTGCCATACTAGTCAATGCAGAGTTGATTAATGTCATAGAAATAAGAATAATTCTTGTAGGGCTATATGATCAGCATTAGGAATAAGGCATTGTCTTTGTAGATTTTCTCCTGCGGAAGGAACATCTTAGTGTTTTATTCATTTGTCTGTCTCCTTTTGAAATTTCCCATACAATACTTTATTACTATGATTTCTCTTTTACTTATAATTTTGCAATACTTGTAACCTTTTCCCTGATAAAACAAGCAGAAATTCACAAAGGTTTATGAAATATTCTAGGAAGGTATTCAAGTAAATGATGGAAGTTTTGAATTATGTTTATATTGTCTTACCTTCTTAAAATCTTTTAAATGGACTTAACTCAGCGTACAATAAAGGACATTTTTTTCAAATATATGGGATACAAGTCCAAGAATTTGAGCTGCACATTAGGCAAGGAATGAGTATACTTCTATAGGATAAATTATATTTTATGTTTCATTCATGGTGATGAAATACAATTCTGTATCTGTTTAGGCTTTACTGAACATTGAACAATATTTCATGATCAGTTATGACTGTTAGATATAGGTAAAGAAATATGAATTTGAAAAGACAAATATCTTCCAAGTTCAAATTTGTAGTGTGTGTGTGTGTGTGTGTGTGTGTGTGTGTGCATGCATTCTGCTCGTGGGGTTTAAACTCAGGGCCTGGGCATTTTCTCTGAGCATTTTTTGCTCAAGACTAGCACTGTACAACTTGAACAACTTCAGGCTTTTTGGTGCTTAACTGGAGATAAGAGTCACAGAGACTGTCCAGCCAAGGCTGGCTTCGAACTGTGAACTTCAAACAAGCTTGCAGAGTAGCTAGGATTACAAACAAGCCAGAGAGTCCAGCTGTAACTAGCATGTTTAAGCTGGAAATTTCCATACAAGTATCTAATGCGAGCTATCTGATGTTTTCTATGAGAACTATCCAGGGATAATTTTACAAGGTATTTTTTCACCTTCATTACTTACTCATAATAAGTCTATTTCCTTAATCTCTTCTCAAATAATTGTTTTTACCAAAGATTGAATTATAAAAGTAGCTGAAGCAAACATGTTGCTCCATACCACTGGCATCTGCTGGAGAAGATTGAGGCCTGCTGCGACTTTTGGAGCCATATCTGTGTTCACAGACAAGAATAGTTCAGAATGAAGAAATAGGGGATTACTCTTTGGAAGTTTTTGATTTCATAGAAAGTGGGGAACACCCCGTTTGAGTGAGGGATGGTCAGTCCCATTTTATTTCTAACGAAGCCCTACAGAGAGCTAGTGACAAAGACGAGGTCTCACAGTCAGTCTTACAGTGAGGATTTATTTGGAGTCAACCATGCTCAGTTGTAATTCTCACTAAGTAATTTTAATAGTTCCATAAAGGAAGACATATTTTGCAGGATTATTATTATTATTGCCTTCATCGATTTCAAGGCTGCACTAACCTAATGAAATGGTGATTTTTGTTGATGGCCTATAGGAAAATTAAGCTCCAAATTTTGCTTTTGTCATTTATGCTGAATACTACCTTTAAACTCATTTGGACTTCATGGTCTTGCTAGGCGTTGTTTGCTCATGCCTGGCATTCTACTACTTGAGCCCACTTCTAGCCTGGCTTTTTTACTCATTAATAGTAGATGGATCTTTTATCAATTGCTGGATTGCTCTCCTGGCTGGTTTTGAATAGGAATCTTCCAGTTCATAGCTTCCTGAGTAGCTTAGATTATAGGCAGGAGCCACCAGTGCCTCCATTATTAAACCTTCTTAAGTTGTATCATTTTAATGTGTTGTATGTAGTTAGTAACATGTGCTTTTAAAACCTTCCTGGAAGTTAACCATTACAGCTCACCTCACAAACGGTTCTCAGTAATAGTAGCTGCCGGTGTCTGCTTGACTCACGTTCACTGGATGCCCTTCTTTTTTTTCTTCTGTTTCCCTGCCCCTCTTTGGTTGCTGCTTTTTATTTCTGTAGCCTGTATCTCTGGGAAGGGGAAACACAGAAACCATGAGACAAAGGGTGAACTAATTCAGTAATGAACTGTGGATAGCCTTCTTGAGAAACCAAACTGACATAGACTTAGGTAAAAAGATTTTAGAAAATACTACGTTTTACATTTGGAAGATCTTACCTACATTTGTCAAGAATATCCATCTCTCTCTGCATATTCATCCATTCCCTTCATCCACCTGAATTTATTATTTAGAATATTTTTGTAAAATACTTAATTTGAAGACTTAGCATTGAACTCACAAAGACAAGATTAAGAGGCGTTATTTTGATATGTTTAAAGTATCCAAGAGGACATTTTGATATCAAATGCAATGATATTGACAGGGAGGCAACGATAATCTATTAATAACCTCCTACAATTTGCTTTTTCTCTGTGTGGTAAGCAAATCTCAAAGATGTCCTAACAGAGCTCCAGGATCAAGCTCTTAAATGATACCCCAGGATGTACATTTGATATCTGGAGTCATTTAATCCAACATCACCACCGCGTGATGCCGTTAGCAGGGTTAGCTCAATGTGTTTGTGTCCGTCTCTGATGGTTAGGGGAAACCTAGAGCAGCAGAGCACTTATAGAAGTCCCTGGGACAGAAGAAGCCCTTGGTGAGTGAGGAATGCGCATGCGCGCAACTTGCCCCAGGATGAAATGGGGTGAAACTCCCCAATCAACAATGCACACAGCAATGCCATTTCAGTTCCCTATAACTAGCTTATAGAGAGAAAGGGAAGACAAGGAGGAGGATAGCATTAACGGAGGAGATTTTTCCCCCCCTTTAGATCTTTGTGATTACGTGTTGATGTTCATCTCCAAAGGCTGTTTGTTCCCTTACACTTCATTCATGAATCACTTGATCTACTCATTTTTATAACTGAGTAAAAGACACATCCAAACATCAACTCTCTTCACAGGCCATACTATTAATAAAAATTAAGATTTCAACATAAAACTCTAGTGGGTTCATTTTATAGTTCATGCTTTTCCTTTTGTAATGTTTTTCAACAGTATTGTGTGTGTGTGTGTGTGTGTGTGTGTGTGTGCATGTGCATGCTCACACGCACACATGGGCCAGTCCTGAGGCTTGAACTCAGGACCTGGCACTGTCCCTGAACCTCTCTTGCTCAAGGCTAGCACTCTACCACTTGAGCCACAGCGCCACTTCCAGCCCTTTCTGTGTATGTGGTGCTGAGGAATCGAACCCAGGGCTTCATGTGTGCTAGGCAAGCACTCGACCACGAAGCCACATTCTTAGCTCCCAGCTATATTTTTATCTTAGGAGTATTTTATTCAAATGAAATGTTTCACAGAAAATTATGCTGGCGGCCTGCCCTCTCACATCTCCACGTGTGTCCATGCTCAAATCACAAGTGCTCACATCTGTGGATCTTCTGAGAAGGTACAGCACCAGGGACTGGAAATCAGCATCATATAGTATGTAAACTCCCAAGCAGATGATAGACCTGGAGTATGCAGCACATGAAGTTAAATAGTCATTACTCTGGAATGGTACATTCTAAAACAATATAATCTTAAAAGGAAAACAAAATATTATTATAAACAGTCAACTTTCATGACGTGCCATTCGAAAGACTGTAAAATTTGAGCTACCCTAGCTACAAAGCCTTTGGGGGGTGCTCAGTATAAAACAATGCACTAATAAGCTCTTTTTCCCCCTCTGTAACAGCTGTTCTCTTTCATTCTATGAATTTAAATGAATCCTCTTTTTATAAAATAAAGCAGTAAAAGTTTGCTTGTCTCGCACATATTAATTGAATCAGGATGACATGTAAATTTCCTGAGTTTTTTGATTTGTGAACAAAATGAAATTTGCTTCTTGCAAGATGGGCCAGGTTTCCTCTGTGAGGTCACCTGTGTGCTCAGGTTTGCTGTGTGAGGTCACCTGTGTGCTCAAGTTTGCTGTGTGAGGTCACCTGTGTGCTCAGGTTTGCTGTGTGAGGTCACCTGTGTGCTCAGGGTTCCCGTGTGAGGTCACCTGTGTGCTCAGGGTCCCTGTGTGAGGTCACCTGTGTGCTCAGGATTCCCGTGTGAGGTCACCTGTGTGCTCAGGATTCCTGTGTGAGGTCACCTGTGTGCTCAGGGTTCCCGTGTGAGGTCACCTGTGTGCTCAGGATTCCTGTGTGAGGTCACCTGTGTGCTCAGGGTTCCCGTGTGAGGTCACCTGTGTGCTCAGGGTTCCCGTGTGAGGTCACCTGTGTGCTCAGGGTTCCTGTGTGAGGTCACCTGTGTGCTCAGGGTCCCTGTGTGAGGTCACCTGTGTGCTCAGGGTCCCTGTGTGAGGTCACCTGTGTGCTCAGGGTCCCTGTGTGAGGTCACCTGTGTGCTCAGGGTCCCTGTGTGAGGTCACCTGTGTGCTCAGGGTCCCTGTGTGAGGTCACCTGTGTGCTCAGGGTTCCTGTGTGAGGTCACCTGTGTGCTCAGGATTCCTGTGTGAGGTCACCTGTGTGCTCTGGGTTCCCGTGTGAGGTCACCTGTGTGCTCAGGGTTCCTGTGTGAGGTCACCTGTGTGCTCAGGGTTCCCGTGTGAGGTCACCTGTGTGCTCAGGTTTGCTGCGTGGCGCTCCCTGTCGAGCTAGTCATCTCTGATCCCTGCCAGTTTATTCTCACTTGGGAAACAGAAGTCTGGATGTCCTTTATGTGCTGAATGAAAGAGACTGCATGGTCATCTTGAAACACATTTATGACACCCTCTCACACCTGTGTACTCTTCAGGGTGTAGTACTTTCCCCAAACAGAATCTCTGTCGGCTTCAGTGTCCCTTTAATTACAAGAATGGCTAAAGAGTGGATTATGATTTGGTGATAGATGTTTCTTATTTGGGAGTATATATGTGTAAGTGTAGTACCAGGGTTCGAACTCAAAGGCTTTTACTTATTTATATGGCCTTCTACCACTTGAGCCACTCGGTCTTGGTGGGTGTTTTGCGGTTGTTGTTTTCTTCAAAATAGAGACTCATGGAGGTGGCTGGCCATAAACTACTGTCCTCCAGATCCCAAATTCATAAGTAGCTAGGATTACAATCACACAGCTTAGTTATCTCTTTTACACAAAAATTTTAAGCCTAAACTTGACCAAAGTTATTGCAAAATGTGTTATTATTAGTGACAAAACCGTAGCTATAATGTAGAAAGGACCTCACTGTGATTTTTTTCACTGAGTCATTTTGCTTCTAGAATCTCCGAGAATAAACAAATAAATCATAATCAGTGGAGAAAAAGTAAGAAGACTATGTTGTTTAATTATTACAATTGGAAAACTGATAAAGAAGGAGGGCAAAAGAAAGGAGGTAGGGGTTATGTTGCCCTGAATAGCTGCAATGCATTGTAGTATTTCAGTACATTTAATAGCTCATGGAAGTTGAGTTATATCACTGCAAGTGCTACCTAGTTAGACACCAATCATATATTCACTTAAAAGTTTTAAGCTATATCTAGCTTCCACCTATACGAAAAATCATAAATCATTTGTTATTATGGGCCTGAGTTACTTCATTTAACCAAATATTTTCCAGGTATTTCCGTTTCTTTACAAATGGTACAATGTAATTCTTTCCAATGGATGAGGAAAATTGCACATGGAATCTTCCACATTGAGAGTAAAAATGAATGAGCATTTACCCAAAAGATCACAAACAAGGCCATACTAAAACTACCAGCACAAGCATGTTCATTGCAGTTTTATTTACCATAGCTGAAATATGGAACCAACCCAGATGCTCCTCCATAGATAAATAGATCAAGAAATTAGGAATATATATATATAGAGAGAGAGAGAGAGAAAGAGAGAGATCTCTCTCTATATATGTATGTGTATATATATGTATATATATGTAACTTCTATACTTCTATCATAAAGAATGACATTCCTCCATCTGTAAGGAAATGGAAAGACTTGGAAAAAATCATACTAAGTGAAGTGAGCCAGACCCAAAGAAACATAGACTCTTTGTTTTCTCTCATTGGTAATAATTCATATATGTCTAGTATAGTCCTATCAGAGGATCACAATAGCTCAATAGCTATACACATATGATCACATAAGATGATGCTAAGTGAAACCAATGCCAAGATATGGAAGCAAGCAGTTTACCATTGTTGTTGTTACATTTAATGTACTATGTTAAATTATTTCTTTTTTGTTTTCTTTATCTTCCCTTTGGTTTAGCCCCCGTTGTCACTGTATTTGATTTTGGTACCCCGGGTATTGTATATATGTTTGTTTGAATTAGGGAAGGGAAGAGGAACATCAAAATGGTGAGAAAAAGGGTAAAAGGTGAACCAATGTAATAGCAATACTTACAAGACAATATGTTGTAAACTAATGGTACAACTAGGGGGAATTGGGGAGGAGGGAAGGAGGGAGAAAATTGAGGGAGGAGGTAACATGTTTGACAAGAAATGTGCTTACTACCTTATGTATGTAACTGTAACCCCTCTGTATATTACCTTGACAATTAAAATTAAAATCAAAAATAGCAAATATTCCTCCATCGACTTTCATGTCAGGAATTCAAGGTACTGAAATTTAAAGATATGATCGTCATAGTCATATCTGGATTCCAATTTGGCTTCCATTTACAAGCTTTCTAGTAATGGTGAAATTACTCAATGCCATCACTTTTGGTTGGAGGTGGTGGTGTCGATCATCTCAAGAACTATGTGACAGGATGCTTTGTCATTTCAAATTCAGCAATAAAATCAGCTGTAGAGTTGACACATGAATTGCGTTTATTTTTGTTTCTATTGCTCTGCATAAGTTTCCTTCCCTGAAAAAGCGAGTCATTTTCAGTTTTCAAACTTCTATGCATACTGTAAGTATGTCTAAAAGATAACTGTATGCTGATTTATATAATCTGAGACAATCTAAATAAGAAATAATTAATATACTCTATTAAGTTATATAATATCCAAGTTGACTGTATTCACATAGCCTACTTCATAAGTTGATACAAAGAGGAGAAAGGATGTTTTTCTAAAGGTAGTCTTCATTGTTAATGAACAGGTATGCCTATGCATAATGCACAATTTGAAGCAAAAATAAACACTACTAAAGAAAAATATTCAAGGGCTGGGAATATGGCCTAGTGATAGAGTGCTTGCCTCGCATACAGGAAGACTCAGCACCACATATATAGAAAAAGCCAGAAGTGGCTCTGTGGCTCAAGAGGTAGAATGCTAGCCTTGAGCAAAAAGAAGCCAGGAACAGACAGTGCTCAGGCCCTGAGTCCAAGGCCCAGGATTGGCAAAGAAAAGTATTCAAGTAAATGTCTTATTACCTAGAGTAGACATAATCACATATAATTCCTTTCATATTTATGATCACTCTTTCACTTTAATTTTATAACCTAGGCATTTTCTTCGTATAATCAAAACTTTACAAAACTGTTTTTATGCTTATTTAATCTTCTTTTGAAAACATTGCACCCCAATGATTTAAATTAGTAATTACCTTATTTGCCTAGGAAATACATGGCACAGTGCTGAATCTGACATTAGAGAGATAAGAAAAGACCATCTCCTCAAATTGCTCTATAGGGAGAAAATGAATAGACAGAGAAGAAACTACAGGATGATTAAAACTTCCAACCCTATCAAGTATGATTTCACTATATATATATATATATATATATATGTATATATATGTGTGTGTGTGTGTGTAGTAGTAGTAGTAGTAGTAGTAGTAGTCTTATAATACAAACATCCACATCATCTTTTCAAATTCTTACCAGAAGGCAAAATATGTTTTTTTCTGAATTTAAGTTGTTATGGGCAGGGCTGGGAATATGGCCTAGAGGCAAGAGTGCTTTCCTTGTATACGTGAAGCCCTGAGTTCGATTCCCCAGCACCACATATATAGAAAATGGCCAGAAGTGGCGCTGTGGCTCAAGTGGCAGAGTGCTGGCCTTGAGCAAAAAAAAAAAAAAAGAAGCCAGGGACAGTGCTCAGGCCCTGAGTTCAAGGCCCCGGACTGGCCAAAAAAAAAAAAGTTATTATGGACAATGTTATAAATTGTTTCTAGTTTCACTGGACTTATTGGTGAGTATTAAATCATCTTAAGAAGTTTAAACAACTTGGGAATACTGAATCTACAATTTGTTCTATACTCTCCAAGTAGTAATGGACATATGTGATTGTCTCCTTTTCTGTGGCACAATAATTGTAATTATGTGCTGGCTCCATGCACTCATCTAACTGGAATTTTATGATCCATATGTGATTTACAGTTACAAGTTAAATAATTATCTATAGCACTTCTAGGGATCCAGACTTTTGCCAGGTGAAATCCATTCACTCTTGTACCGATTCATGTCTCCTATGAATGGAAAACAGCTCAGAAATTCATAGCCTGTTTTATTGTTTCCTACAGCCTGGCCATTTAGATCAGGAAAGTGTGAAACAAAAAAAAAAAAGAAGAAAGAAAAAAGAAGAAAATGTATTATCTGTCTCAAACCCGTGGCAGCCAAGTGAGAAGATTTAGAAAGTCATAAAAATTACTTGTTAAAAAAAAAAGAGCATGGAAACAATTTTATCCAAGTGATTTGGAAGAAATGGACCAGGGTAACTCAGGTCCAAGAGTTCATTGAGATTTCTGCCCTGTGTGGCGCCTTTTTAACTACTGAGGATCTAGCTTACTTCAAATCTGCTAACAAACACAATGTGACATTCAGCAGCCGCTCCCACTCTTCTGTCACTCATTTGTGCACGAATTATTGCAGTAATAAATGAGAAAAAAAGCTCAAATTATATATGTATATATGTATGTATATGTGGCAAAGCAATGTGTCAACAATGTGCATTCAGAATGTCATGGGAAAACAGAGGAAAGTGAATTATCATCTTGTTTAAGAGATTAGAGTGGATTTAGAAAACTCTGTGTGTGTGTGCTTGTGTGTGTGCGTGTGTGTGTGTGTGTGTGTGTGTGTGAACAAGTACCAATGCTTTAACTCAGAGCTGGGTATTATCCCTTAGCAATTTCGCTCATAGCTGACACTATATCATTTGAATCATACGTCTACCTTCAGCTGTTCACTTGTTAATTAGAGATGCAAATTTTCTGTTTTTTTTTTTTCTGCCTGGGTTGATTATACCATGATCCTCAGATCTCAGCCTCCTAGTAGTTAAGATTGCAGGCATGGGCCACCAGTGCCAAGCTAGAATTAGGAGTCATGTATGGATTGAATCTTTTCAGAGTAAATCCAGGATCCTAGTGGTTGTGGCTTGTGCGAAGGTGACGCTGGTTGGTCCCGTTAAGTCCTCTGACTATGTGGCTGAAATGTAAATGATACTTTCTGATTTATTTTGCGTGACAGTGACTTTTCCTGTCTCAGCTATCTGCCTCATTGTCTATGCAGCTTAACCAAGATCCAGAGTCCCATGAAATTAATTTTTCTTCAGCACTTATGGGTTCTGTCAAGGGGCACTTGACTGGGCACCGTGGCTCAAGTCTGTAATGACAGCTACTTGGGAGGTGAAGATCAACATAGCAGCAGCCCAGGCAAAAATTAGGAAGATCTCAATCAACATACCTAGCATGGTGGTACATTAACTATTATTCCAGCTACGTGGTAGGATGAGGATGGTCAGGAACTGGCTTCAGACACATTGCTAGTTGCTACCTGAAAAAACAATTAAACAAAAAAGACTGGAAACATGTTTCAATTGATTGAACAACTGTCTAGCAAGCACAAAACCCTAAGTTCTAGCCCTAGTAACCACTGCCAAGAAAACAAAAGAAAAACATAAAATTAAAAAGGGGGAGGTTCACTCCATCGTACACAACTGTAGCCCCTCTGTACATCACCTTTACAGTGAAAGTAAAGACAAAATTAAAGATAATTCTTGGTCTCTTATCACTGATTGTTTCTTGAAGTCTTAGGGCATATTTTCTTCATTTGCTTGTTATTTGAGGTGATGTCTTGCCGGCTGATCAGGAAAGTCATCGTCCACCCACTTTAGCCTTTAAGTAACTGGGATTACAAGAGTGATTTACAGCATCTAGCCCTAGAGAGTTTAAACATAGCGGTGAACAAAAAAACGAAGTATTCTTTGTTTTTCTAGAGATGACCTGCAAGCTTAAACCTACATATACGACAGCAAGGGCTGGCTGTAATTACCATGTGCTCATCTTCTCAAATTTATCTGTACCAACACTAATGTTCTGCATACATCCCAAACAGAGACCTATTTCTTTTCTCTACTGATTTTCAGTCAGAATCAAATAAAACATGTTATTGTTAATGAAGGAGTAAATAATTCATGGGAAATACTTTATATTAGTTATTGAAAATAAAAATTTCTCTCTGAAAAATTTCTAATTTAGATTATAATTACATGAAAGGAATTGAAAATTATTTTACAGAAAAATGAAGTCAAAGGAAGAAAAATTTTAAAGGGGTGCCTGATTATAAATATTGTCATGTTTTCATCTGAAGACAAGAATAGATCAGAATGAATTATCTGAAATTAAGATCCAGCAAGTCCTGGACAAAACTGAACCTGATTATACAGTAAATTGCCCGGAGAAGACAATTAGGTATTCAAGGAATTTTCTCAGACTTAGTCGAGGCTTTTCCAAAAACTACCTATTTTTCAATTCATAATTCAGGATCCCAAAACACTCTCGTATGCCACATGACAAGATACATGTCTTCAGCTGGGATAATAGCCATCCAAGAATTTGCAAGTGGCTCATTCAGCCATGATTTCCTCTAGTATAAGGTAAATTAAATTGAAAATGAAAACTCTCTCTATTTGACTTGTATGGATTAGCATGGAAATATAGAATTAATTCAATTGGCTTACTAGATTTTCAAAAGTAATTTTTTTCATGGTTCTGATTTACAAGAATGACAAATGCTTGTGGATACCTTCGCTCATACTCTCCTTGGCATCAATGTTATTAACCCAAAACTAATCAGAGGTGAAAAATCGAATTGCACACTTTACCCATAGAATATCGATCATATCTGATCTACCTTTAACTGGCGTAATTAGAGCCCTTTACAATCCCACGTAGACTCTATCCTCTGTACAATACCTAACTTGTATCCTAGGTCGGTCCTTTTATCTTTTGCCCGCATGATCACATAAAATCTTAACAAAGCAAGTGCAGAATATAGATGCCCTCCTTGCCACATTGACAATGTTCTCTCTAATCTAGTCTGATCCTTTCCATGAGTCCTGTCATCACCATTTCAGGATGAACTATTGGTTAACTAAAGAGGGGCTTATTCTACTCATCACCTACCCAGATGTTCCCATCTGCACGCCTTTACTCACACTATGAGAAGGTAGATGAGTGACAACAGGATCTTATAAGAATGCATACCAATCAATGTTCCGTCACCTTTTTTTTTTTACCTAGAACATGTGTTTTCTTTACTAAATTTCCTACCTCTCATTGATTTTATCCCCAAAATTCATTTCCGTTCCTACTGGTTGAAGCTGAGCTGGCATTTTTTTTCTTGGAATCACTTCCTGGAAACCCTTCGAAAGTCAATTGTCTGGTGACATCAGTGCTTTTACTTGTGTGATTGCGTTTGCTTTTTACAGCATTTGTTCTTACCTTTCCTTACATTTTAAATCCTTTGAAAGTGAGAGTTCTATCATGCCACACATCACATAAGGCATACCGTCATTATTTTTAATCAAGGTGGGTTTATATCGGACTTTTAATTATTGTTTGCAAACAAGATCACACATTACATTTTAATAAGGACTTGCTTGAATTCGTCACCCTCCTATGAATCCACACATTGATTCTTTCATAGTATATCGAATTTTATATTCCAAAGTAGTTCTATATATTTAAAGATTCATTGTCCTCAACAAAATTGTGAAACAGTTGAATGAGAAGAAATATATCTAATTGTTCTCTGTGATCTTCTCTTTTCCAAATCTTGCATCAAACTTTGAACCCTGGCAGACATTCAATAGATGTTGAATGAATGGGAAATTAGTTTGTGCACAGTGATTTGAAATGTAATTTCAGGAAGAAGTATCTTACTGGAGTTGGTGAATTTGATTTGAGGCACTGATGACAACATCCAAGGATCTTAGCAGGGTGCGTTATGGTTGCTCTAGTCCACTATTTACTGGACTTGAATTCTAAAGCCCTTTGGAACTAAGTCAGTAGTCCCTTCTCCATCATGCACTTATTTTCAGTTGATTTAGCTAATTTACCTTATTCTAGACATCATGTTAAGCAGAGCTAAAAAAGAGAAAAGTAGACAATATTCTAGGGAGTATAATCATATTTCAATGATGAAAATCTTATCCTTAGTGAACCAATTTACCAAAATTGGGTTATAAAGCAAAATTTGTGGAAGGAATTTAGCATTAGAATGTTCCTTAAATTAAAACATAAAATCAAGAAACATTAAACTACTTCCCTGCCTTGCATTCTACTGTCCCAAAGTACTGATTTCTCCCAGCAAGAAAAAGAAAATAAGTGAGTAAAATTGTCATTAAAATATAATTATTAGCATTTGCAGAGAAGGATAGTATCATATAAAAAGGAGAGAGATTTATTGCCTAAAATGTATTGACAGTCTGTATTAGACAATTTCAGAAATGTGCAGTAAAAGTTAGTGTCAAATTTGAGGGTTTCTTGTGTTAGTGTGCGTGTGTGTGTGTTTAAGTGTGTTTATAGCATCTTATACTCATAGTCTTAGGAAATTACAGTACTTGAGTTTCAAAACAGAACATTATCAAAACATATAATTCTTATGTAAATAGTCTTCATACAAATTATTCATTTGACTGTTCACTGATAAAAATTGTACCAATTCTTATGTATGGTGCTTGTTTACATTGCATAGCTTAGTTGAGCATTTTATAATAGGACATATATTTAACATAGTATTCTGTTTTGATGCTGTTCAGTTCAAAAAGAATTCAGTGTTCTGTAGATTTTCTGACTGTGACATGACGGCAGGAAAATCTTCACACGTGGGTGGAAATAAGCCGCATAAGAACCCAGAAATAGAAGAAAACATATGTGGGTGATTGGGGAACAGTTATTTCAGACATGGCAAACATCTGTCCAAAGCACAGATGTGAACTGCTATTTGAAGATGACAATGTATTATATTAATTCAGAGCAATTATTTCAAATGGCTGAAGATTTTAGGTTGACAAGACATATTTATTTTCTTTTATCTTTTAATTGTTGCTCTTTTTTCCTGACAACAGATATTCCCTCAAACTATGCAAGCAATTCACTGCGAACACATGACTGGAACATCACTTAGAATTCCCTGCAATTCGGACACACGGTGACATGCGAGACACAAGAGCAGTCAGTGTGTCCCTCCCTGACTTAGCTCATCCTGAAGGGTGATAAGGGAATGCAAAATGGTACCCAATAGCAAGAAGCATCTGGAAAATAACACAGGCTACTATTATGTAACGTTTATTCTTGCTTTAGATTAAAATATTTCATTCTTCCAGGATTCTAATACCTATCACTATTACACTTACTTGATAAATGTGTAGGCTAAGGAAGCAAGGGTATTGGAGTCTTTAGGGATCATCATGAACAGTGTGGTTTTAGGAGCTTGGCTTTTCTCTCTGTGTGTGTGTGTGTGTGTGTGTGTGTGTGCGCGTGCGCACGTGCTTGCCAGTAGTAAGGAGTGAACTAAAAGCCTCACACTCTTGTTTAGTTGTTTGTTTTTCCCTCAAGTCGGGTACTCTATCCACTTGACCCATGGCTCCCCTTCAGGCAATTTTCAGGCTAATTGGATATAAAAGTCCCATGGTATTTTTCCAGTGAAGCTGGCTTCGACCTGAATGAGCCTCAGATCTCAGCTTCTTGAAGCAGGATTACAGGCAAGAGATACTGGAGACCCAGAAGCAGTCCTCACTGATACTTCACACATGTACACAGCGCTGTGCACATGCAGTGTGTGGATGGATTTACCTCTGATTTGGTTTGTGCACATTTTATGTATAATGATGCAGTACTGTTTTACATGTCATTGCCTTTCCTCAATGTTTATCATCAGACTGTAATGAACATAAATAAATATCTACTTATTCAAAACCTGTCCGCTATTTAACTCATGTAATATCTTTATTTTTTATAATGTCCATCTGTCAAGTCTGTCTGCCCATCTGTCACATGTCCATCTGTCGCATGTCCCTCACATGTCCCTCACATGTCCGCCACATGTCAGTCACATGCTCATCGCATGACGGTGGCATGTCCTTTACATGTTGGTCGCATGTCATTCACATGTCCATCACATGTCAGCAACATGTCCTTTACATGTCTGTTGCATGTCGTTCACATGTCCATCACATATTGGTCCCATGTCCTTTACATGTCTGCTTCATGGCATTCGCATGTCCATCACATGTTGGCCACATGTCCTTTACATGTCTGTTGCATGTCGTTCACATGTCCCTCACATGTCGGTCACATGTTCTTTACATGTATGTTGCATGTTGCTCACATGTCCATCACATGTCGTTCACATGTCTGTTGCATGTCTGCCACATGTAGGTCATCTGTATTTGTTTTCACATATGCTTTCAATGTTTTCACAATTGAGATCTAAAGTCCCTATATGAGAAAAACATGTATCCTCTTGTTTCTCTGAGCATTACTTACTTCACTTGACAATTTTTTTTTCCAAATCCATCCATTTCCCTGCAATGACATAATACCTCCCTGATGAGTGAATAAAAAAATATATTTCTCTGTGTGTTTGTGTGCGCACAGGTGTATAATTTTCCTGATTTGTCCATTGTAGGGCATCCAAGTTGTTTATAAACGTGGCTAAAGTGACTTGTACAGCAATTAACATGGGTGTGCAAGTAGCTCTACTTTATCTGGACTTGTAATCCTTTGGATAAGTGCCTAAGAGTGATATTCCTGGTAGTTTTATGTTTTCTTCTTTTTTTGTGTGGGGGAGTTTACGTATTATTTATTTATTTATTTTCCCCCAAATAATTATTTATTAATTGTCAAAGTGAGGAACAGAGGGGTTACAGTTTCATACGTAAGGCTATATTTTTTGTACAATTTGTCCTTTGCCATGCAGAAGCTCTGCAGTTTGATGCACTCCCATTTGTCCAATCTTTCTTTGATTTGTTGCATTTCTCTGCCTTTGTTAAGGAAGTTATGGAATCTCACACATATATTATTTGGCCATCAAGAAGAATAAGTTTATATAATTTTAAAGAAGGTAGTTGGATCTGGTGAACTCTATGATAAATTCAGTAGAGTAGTAGGTCAGGTTCAGAAAGACACGTTCATGTTTCTGTCAAGTGGAATTAAAGGATATAATTGGTGTATCTGAAGACATTTAGATATCTTGAGAGAAGAGAGAGATTATAATTGTAAATGTGAGACCATTTGAGAGCAGAAAAGACAAGGGATGGAGAAAATGAAAAGAAAATACTGGAAAAAATACTGCAATACTGCATCTAGACAAGAAGACTGTAGAGGAAACCTCACTGAACAATTTTGGATAATAGGGGATGTTGGGAAAAGGAAAGAGAACAAAGAAGTGGTTAATCTGATTGATTTATTAATACTCAGTATTATCATGAGATAATTTATAATTTGCATGTACATGAAGAATTCATAGTACACAGTAGTTACGTCACTCATCCGGGGTTTTCAGTTTTTAAAAGGGTAGACAAGTTTATGTCGGGGGGGTTTTAGCCTCCCATGCTCTCCTGTCCTGCAGGAGAGATGGGCTAGCACACCCCACCTGGACGAGTCAAGGAAGAGGATATGAGGGATGACAGACTGCCACCCAGCCCTCCTCTCGACGGAGGACACACAGACAGTACAGGAGCCAGTCAGCGCTGAGACTTGTTTAATGGCGGCAATGAGCTGTTCTTTTAAAGTGGTCGGAGGGCGGCGGAAGGGGAGGGGTACGTGCACCTATGTAGGGGCTGTGATTGGACGCCTGAGCTGTCCATCAGGGTGGAGCTCCAAGGGACCTCCCTAAGGGGTGGCCTAATTCTACATCACAGCCCTCAGGACTGCCTCTGGGTTCACTACCAGGTGCCATCTTGGCTACACGTGGTCCCAAGGCTGGGAGGTGGGACCAGCTAGAACTGCCTCTTATGATGCAAGGCATCCGGGCGGGTGTGACCTACATCTCCCCCTTTTGTTTTTTATTAATAGAGGAGGGGTACCAGGCTGGGAATATGGGCGGGGGTTGTCTCTTCTAGAGCTACTTCCTGCTGAAAAGGGGCGAAGTGGTCAGGGGTCCCTGGTTCATCATTTGGCCTGGTACCTTCCAGTTTGGTTGGTAAAAGTCCTCATCATTTCCACGAGAATGGTTATCAGGGCCAATGGGTGTCATGGTCTCCTCTGGCTACCTCCTGCAGCTTGAGTACATCAAGGAGTCCCCAGGGCTGGGGCCTTCAGGGTCCAGATCTGCGCTGGGCACAGCAGTGTAGTAAGAGGATGGCCTTGAACTGCAAGTTCCCAGGTGGCGACCTCAGTGAGGGATGTTATCCTTTTTTTTTTTTTTTTTTTTTGGCCAGTCCTGGGCCTTGGACTCAGGGCCTGAGCACTGTCCCTGGCTTCTTCCCGCTCAAGGCTAGCACTCTGCCACTTGAGCCACAGCACCGCTTCTGGCCGTTTTCTGTATATGTGGTGCTGGGGAATCGAACCTAGGGCCTCGTGTATCCGAGGCAGGCACTCTTGCCACTAGGCTATATCCCCAGCCCCGATGTTATCCTTTTAAAAGAGACTTTTGAAAGGGTCAGGCAAGAGGCTGACAAGTTTACAGGACCAGTTAACATGAACAACATGGGAGAACACACCCTTGGCATGAACCAGAAAAGTTCCATTTGGAACATAAACCCAATTGTGGCCCATTACAAGGAAGGAGAAATAACTGGACTGGGCACAGGAAGGAAGTGTTTAGGGATAGTGGACTAGTTGGGAGTAACAAGGTCAGAGGCAATATAGATATATATACAAATAGTAAGTAACAAAGGCAAGAATGCAAGTTTTTTTTTTTTTGTCCAGATGGAAAATGGACAGGTATGGACATTAGGTAGGTAAACAACTATTTCTCTGGGTGGGTAAACAACTATTCCCCTTGATCTCACGGCTCTGATTAACTTTGAAAGGGCAAGACAAGGTGACTCCGTTTAGGATGCGACATCATTCTCCTCTTGTTTGGGTGTGACATCATTCTCCTCTTACTCCTCTCCATGATCCTTGTTCCCTGGACTGGCTGAATCCCAGGGGTCCAGGTGCTTGTTGCGGGGATGGCATGCTCCCATCAGCATTCACGGGGTTTGAACTCAGGGCCTGGGCACTGTCCCTGAGCACTTCTACTCGAGGCTAGTACTCTACCACTTAAGCCACGATGCCACTTTCAGCATTTCCCTGGTTCTCTTCCAGTCTGGCTCTTCGCTGGTTAGTTGGGTGATGGAGTTTTAGAGGGAGTTTTTGTTTTTCTCTTTATGCCCGGGCTGGCTTCGAACTGCAATCCGAGGAGTTTTAGTCATAAGAGCCCTTTTTATGTCCAATTAAAGCAACAAGGAGAACAATAGAAACAGAGTTTTACCTGCAGCTTGTCAAGAATAGACCAACAACCACTTGTCAGAGTTTACACTTAGAGAACAGCAGACTGAATGAGATGAGTGAGATCCATGTGCTATCAAATCATATCATCATTTAACCTTACTGTAGGGTGGAAGAAAACACAAATGAATAATAATCGAGAGGGAAAAGGGTTAGGACAATGTAAAAGTCTCAGCTTCAGCAGTGGCTGTCTCTTCCATCCTGGATCAGCAGGCTTCATTATTTATGTGTGATAGAGGCAGGCAGGGAGATGGGTTGGATCTGGGCAAGGCTGTAGTAGCATCTCTCAGAATCCTCTGGACAGATTGTCACACCTCCTGCAAGATTCTACACAGACTGTTCAAAGACATTTGAAATCCCCCAATATTTCCTGGTTGGTTGCTCTGAGTACTCTGGTTATTCAAATCCTTTATCTAGAAATGTATTTTAAGCCTTTACAATTACAAAATTAGAAACACTTATCCATTCAGCTTTCCAATAAATTAGTGAGAACCATTAGCTTGCTTTGCCACCCCCCCCCCATTTTTTGTCTACCTGCAGAGTTAATGAGAATTTACTTTTATCCCCAATAGTTTATTATACATACTTTAAAATATTTGCCTGATTATATGTAACTTAAGATAGTTAGGAGTCTTACTTATTACATCAGAGTATACACATAGAATTTAGTACCGGAATCATTAGACTGATATCCAAAACAATTGTAACAAAGTACTTTTAAAAGTGTTCACCAGAATTACGAATACAAGAAATTCGGTCACAGCATCTTTGCTTTTTTAATATATCTAAATTGCAAAAATAGCATAGGAATCAAATCACATCAGATAAATAAACTTTTTAAGTATAAAAAACTTTTTCCAATTCTTAGTATCTCTCAAGGGGTAGTTTCAGAAATTCCAGTCAAATCACTCATTACTGTATATTAGAACTTTTTGGAGTTTTTCTTAGACATGTTCGTTTGCACCTAAACAATCAGTTTGAGTTTAAAAAAACCTGGTGTTTTTCCTTGCTGTAACTTCACCTACGGGCTGCAAGGGAAGGTTCAACACAAAACTTAAAAGGCAGTAATTTTTAAACTGTGATGTTAGATTTTATATGCTTTTATCCACAGACAAACAGACAGACGGACATACGTAGACAAACGGTTGTGCACAAGGTTTTGAGCGCTCTTAGGATTATTCTTTAATTGGCCATGTAAGTTTTCTGGAATTCCAGTGGCAAATGATATTATTTTGCCCATATTTTAGTAAATAAAAAAACAAAACCTTTCTAGCAAACCAAAATTTTCACAGATTATCCGAGAAGCCACATTTTGAGAAACCAGTTTGGAGACAGGACATGAACAGAACACAGACTGCAGGCTCACAGCAAGACACCTTCCCCTCCCAGCATTTGAATTGCAAAGCACCTTTGAACTGCAAGGCCGCAGTTACAGAGAGTTACCAGGAGCTGGAATCTCCAAGTCCCTGCCCAGCCTCCAGGAATTTGGCACGCCCACCACCTGGGGTGAGGGTGGGAGGCACTTGTTAAAACCCATTCTGTTGTTAACCAAACTTCCAAGCTTAGCAAACATCATCAAGAACCGAAAGCCCTTTTTTTTTTAAAGCAGATGTTAAGCAAGCAAGCCCTTTTACCTCCCGGGTCAGCCAGGGGGGTTGTCTCCCCCCTCCCCCCCCCATCCAAAACACTTTTCAGCAAATGCTTCCCAAGCTCTTTA
This sequence comes from Perognathus longimembris pacificus, assembly GCF_023159225.1. Lineage (NCBI taxonomy): Eukaryota > Metazoa > Chordata > Mammalia > Rodentia > Heteromyidae > Perognathus > Perognathus longimembris. Next base: position 5,080,318 of record NC_063173.1, on the reverse strand, counting down.
AGGCTGCCTCAGAAGCCATCCTCTCCCTGGTCCACAAAACATGGTGGGAAACCTCTGGTGGAGGAGGGGGAGGAGGCAGTGGGAAGCCCTGGTGGCGGCGGTAGTGGCGAGGCGTGGCCCCAGGCGTGCATCGGGGAGCCTCCAGCGGGGAAGGGGCGCAGTAGAGGCCATCCTCCATCTTGCCCGTCTGCCACGCATTCCGGTGCAGGGGTGCTTGGCTTGGGACCTGGTGAATGTGGCCCAGGCCCCTCCTTCCCCTCCAGGGCAGAGGGAGGGCTGCTTCCTCCCAAGCAACCAGGCTGAAAAAGGCGGCAGCCGCCAGCCAGATTGCAGCATGTTTCAACGCTTTCGAGACCCTCCTGGACTGGGAGTTCGAGACCCCAAAACCTACGTTTTGCAGCATGACACTCAGTGCTTTGAGCACTTGGTCATCATGCTGGGTTTGAGCATACCCCATCTTTTCGGGGCCAACCCTCAGACTCTGATTGGCCTGGCCTGCCGGAAAGTTTTTACCTTGTCATGCTTCAGGCCCCACGTTGGGCGCCAGAATGCCAGGGGCTTTTAGCCTCCCTCGCTCTCCTGTCCTGCAGGAGAGACTGGAAAGCACACCCCACGCGGGCGGGTCCAGGAAGAGGATATGAGGCTGACAGACTGCCACCCAGCCCTCCTCTCGATGGAGGACACACAGACAGTACAGGAGCCAGTCAGCGCTAAGACTCGTTTAATGGCGGCAATGAGCTGTTCTTTTAAAGGGGTTGGAGGGCGGTGGAAGGGGAGGGGTACTTGCACCTACGTAGGGGCTGTGATTGGATGCCTGAGCTGTCCATCAGGGTGGAGCTCCAAGGGACCTCACTAAGGGGCGGCCTAATTCTAAGTCACGGCCCACAGGACCGCCTCTGGGTTCACCACCAGGCGCCATCTTGGCTACACGTGGTCCCAAGGCTGGGAGGCGGGGCCAGCTAGAACCGCCTCTTATGATGCAAGGCATCCGTGTGGGCGTGCCCCACAGTTTATACATCTGGGCAGTGTGGTTTTAAACCCTGTGTGCTTAATAGAAAACATATGAATGAAGTTTTGGTCATTACACCTTAATACATTTTCATTTCCAATAAGTGAAAATACAGTACAATATTTTTGACTGATATATAGTAAACATTCATTGCATATTAAAATTGTTACTACTACTATGTCCTGACTATTTACAAAAGCAGAGATAAACTTAATATTTGAAGTACTTGTGTTATTGAGTCCAGCCACATTTATTTCCTTAATTTTCACAAAACTCTAAACGTCATCTATAAGTAGGGGCATCTGACAGATATGAACAGGTTCCACTGAGTAGATTTAAACTGTAGAAACAAGAAATGATATAATTAAGAATCAAGGTTGACAACTGAGTGGTGGTATCTGTATTTATGGTGCAATTTCTCCTTATCATGGTGTTTAAAGTTCAAAACATAAAGTATAAAATATTAAATTTACAATCACAAACAATTAAAAGCAATGAAAACAAGAAGAGTGAGGGAAGTGGTGGGTGGGCGTGGTGAGAATGTTGAAAGGGATGACACTGATCAAAATATATTACATTTATAAACTTCTTTGTTAAACACCAACTCCTTTGTACACATATATAGGTATGCAAAAAATGAAGTGAAATATATGCAAATATTGGTGGCTGATGTCTGTACTCGTAACTACTCAAGAGGCTGAGGCTCATGGTTCAAAGCCATTTGTTTGTCTAAACTGTGCTTTTTCTGAGTAGTTTATTGGAGATAGGAATCCCACAGACTTTTCTGCTTCAGGTTCCTTTGAACTGTGACCCTCAGATTTCAGCCTCCTGTATAGCAAGGATTACAGGTGTGAGCTACTGCTGCTACTTCTCTGAATCTTTTATTGCAGAAGGATATTCATATTTCTTCTAGTTCTCCTAATAACTGTACTAAAAGCAAAATGATAAAAAAAATAGGCTTTATATCTGTAGTCCATTGCTAAATTCAATTCAAAACACTCAGTGTTAATTTAGTCCTAAGGCCCTAGGAAACATAACAGATGCATTCCCAGACATTTTTCTCTTCTACATTTGATTTTCTCATGTTGTATCACAATTTGCTAAATCTTTTCAGTCCAGATTCCAGCCTCAGGCATCTACAAATGTGTTATTTTAATACTCTGTCATCTCTTTTTTGCGTACTTCACCGAGGAAAGATAGTTTATATTAAGATACCACAATAAAGAGTTCCAAGGCAGAGAAAAGACTGATTCTGGGAACCACCATCAAACATAGAAAATTGATTTTCATCATTTGTTCTGAAGTCATAAAATGCTTGGTGAAATGTATTTGTGGGAATGGTCCCTTTGGGGTTGGTTATTGGTGTGAAAAGGATGTTTACAAGATTTTTCTAACTGTGTCTCCTTCTGTAAATATACAAATCAGGGAAATATCATGAATGCAGCAAAATAAGAGCTACAGCAGCCAGCAAGGGGAAAAGTTGCTGTCAGAGCACGGGGAAGAGATGAAGAGCTGAGTATTTTAAGTTTTGCTTCAATGGAGAATGCGACAATTGTGACAATATAATTATTAGGTTACACACAAGTGTGATTAATATTGTGTATGGCAATAAACTATTGCCTCTAAGTAATTTTTTCTTCAATTGACATGGTTCCCTTCCCAAAGTTACCATATAAACATGTACGGCTTGCACTCTGTTGATATTTTTTGGCAAACATTTCTTTAAATAGATAGATGAAATTTATGCTAGCAAACAATGAATGTACTATGGTTATTTATAAATGAAATCCTTTTTGAAAACCACCAGTTTAGGCAATGGTGGCTCACACCAGTAATTCTATTTAGGAGGCTGTAATCTGGGTTCTGTGGTTTAAAGTCAGCCTGGTAAGAAAGTCCATGAGACTCTTTTCTCCAATTTCCAACCAAAAAGTCAAAAGTGGAGCTACCTCAATGGGTAGAGTCTTATCTTTGAACAAAAACAAAATAAAAAATAAGAAAAGCCCAGGGACCGCACCAGGTCCTGAGTTCAAAGCCCAAATCAGCGTAACACATGCAGACACACACACGTATACTCTACACACACACACACACACACACACACATTTTTAAGTTTAGATCAGTTGAGTAATGGAAGAAATAAACAATAAATATGGTCTGTAAAAAACACAATCGTATTTGAATCCTTAACATTTCTAAGAGTATAAATAGGTCTTGCATTCAAAAGAGTTTGAGAATTTCCCTCCTAGAGAGATAAATATTTTTTTTAGGTTTGTTAAATAGCATACAAGTGTTACACTCGTATGACATGTTTTATTTTACTTTGTCTGAATTGTATACAAGAGACTGTATTTTTAGCACAGTTAAGGGCATATATTATTAATGGCAACAGTGGAAACTCAGTATTATTTCAACTCATTGTAATGAAAGCTTCTACTTAGAAATTGTTACTTCTGAGTCCAAAGTAAGATAACCCAGTAGAGAATTTCTAAGTCTTCACACGAACCTGGATTGCTCTGTTATCATGTGCTGGTGTCAAAATTCTAAGTTCTGAGGAAAGATCTTTAGAGCTTCCATTCCAGAAACATCAAATGCAAAGTTTAAGAACTAGGCTTCTCTGTACTCACAATCTTCTGCATGTGTAACAAACAATTTTTAATTCCAGTTACTGATTTGTCATCATGCTGACCAACTTATATCCAAAGAAACGAGAGGCTAAAAATGAATTACAAAAATCTGAAGATGAATGACTAATTTTCACAAGAAAATCTTTAATACCAATCAGATCCTGAAAATCCCTTATAACATTCCATTGCCTAGATAACCTCAGATCCACGTAATCTCAGCCATGAAACCAGAAACCTATGAAACCTAGAAAGCCATGAAACCTAGAAAGTTGGCTAATATCTCAGATAATGTTAAACCTCCCATTTGTCCACCTTGTATTTTATAGCTTACAGAGGAATCATATTTATTACTTATTTGTGTAAATATTTGCTGAAGAACTATCTCGGCGTTCAGTTAACAGTCTTAATACAAATAGAAATCTGTCTCACTCCCTGCTGAAGTTCCATATCCTTTCCCAGTCTGTGGCTATGATTACACAAAAGAATGAGGTGAGAAAAGAGAAATATTGTAGTAGAGTACAAGGTTAGCAATGGCGGCATTGCTAACCTTGTACTCTACTACAATATGGAAGGTCATTTGTACCTAGCCTGAGATGTGAGAAAGTCACTCTGGAGTGGCTTGCTCTTCTTTAATATTGTCAGGGAAGGGATGAGTGTAAACGTTTGCATTTCTGCCCCACAACATCATTTATTCATCCACTGTTTCTCTAATTTCTCAGTCATTAACTCTAGCCTTCCCTTGTGGGGGATTTGTCAGAATTCTATTTAGTGAAAGTGAAAACACTCATTTTGGTTAGTGTTGATATTCCAGTTAAGAATTTATGATATGTAACCTTAAAAGACAAGAAAGAGATTTAATGTAGATATAATGTATAGCTTGAAAGCTGCATTGTAGACTTCACATAAAGATGGAAAGCTGGCAGTCCCTCGCAGCCAGGATGATGTTTTATGAGATTTCATACAGCCAGGGTCTAGGAAAAAACCTGAACAAGAGTCAGTGACCAGGCCATGCTTCCACTTTCAAATTCTGCAAGGAACAAAGAGATTCTAAGGTACAATGGGGATCACAGTAAACCTCCTTCATGAAGTCATTAGTACAGATGTCGCTAACCATCATCTTCATACTGTACTTAGTAAATATCATGTATGTAATCATATAGCAAATATGTAATAGATGATATTTATGCTACTCACACACACACACACACACACACACACACACACACACACACACCCCTTGGACGATTGGTGACTAGGGAAGACTGGGGTCTATACCAAAATAGGGGTTAGTCCGGTAGTCATAATTGTCCTAGTTCCATTAAACACCTGAAACACTCTAACCCAACTCTGCAAGACAGTTTATATTTTTGAAGGTTTTTAGATAAATGATAAGCAAGCTATTTATAGTAAAGCACAAATATAGACCTTGTATATGCAGGAATCTATTTATTCAAATACATTCTAAAAGTTCAGAATTGAAAGCGTATTGTAATTTGTTATTAGTGATGCTCCTTTTTTATGGGTGCCTGTTCTGCCCTTGAACTCAGGGCCTGGGCACTGTCTGTCACTAAGCTGTTTTGATTAACACTAGGAATCATGGGCTGGGAATATGGCCTAGTGGTAGAGTGCTCACCTCGTATACATGAAGCCCTGGGTTCAATTCCCCAGTACCACATATATAAAAAATTGCCAGAAGTGGCACTGTGGCTCAAGGCAGAGAAAAAAGAAGCCAGGGACAGTGCTCAGGCCTTGAGTCCAAGGCCCAGGACTGGCAAAAAAAAAAAAATATATATATATATATAGCTAGAAATCCACCATTTGAGCCACAGCTCCACTTCTGCCTTTTTGATGCTTCATTGGAGATAAGAGTTTCATGAACTTTCCAGGCTGGCTATGACTTGCCCAGGCTATCTTTAAATTGTGATCTTCAGATCTTGATCCAGTGAGTAGCTAGATTATAGGTGTCAGCATTCAGCACCCAGTGTGTTATTATCTTTTTAAGGCCAAATATCAGAGATGGAATTCTGTCCATTTAAAGAGTCAACTGTATTTGAAGTCAAACTTTTTCTCAATATGCCAATCAACCTATTTTAGAAAAATCACAGTGATATTTCTTTATTAGCCATTAAAGCACAGAATTTATATCACAGGTCTTTACATAATGACTATATGCATTTGAGTCTATTGTTATCATGAATTTTTCATAAGTGATTTAACTTAACAAAGTGATCATCCTCTAAGCTATAAAGAGAAATAAATATACTTGATATCCTCATATTAATGTGATGATAATTTATATTTCACCTCTTAAACTACATAAAAATAGAGACTTAAAATAAATTCCTTTGTACTCAGTCACTAAATTCTCCTACACCTGTCAGTAAAATTAAGCATGAAAAGAAATATGCAACTGTATAGGAAATTGAGGTCAATTAGGGACTCATTATAAAGGAACTGTGAAATTGATTTGTAGCTGTATCTTTTAGAGCTTCCATTTTCTAACGTTAATAATAAAATCTTAAATTTGACAAGGAGACTCATTAAAGTACTTCACAGGGAGGGTGATTCATTACTTCAAGAGTGTATTATCTGGGACTTATTCCCTTCTGCTACAAAGATTTGTCATGTCCAATAGATTAATGATGTTGAATATAAACTAGTTGGCTGACACCAGTTACCATGGTCCAAATGCTCAGTAGATTTATGTACCACAGTGTTGCTCTTTTATACCTCAAAAGTGTTCTCCAATGAAATAAGTATTGCCATTAGAACATTGATTCTCCCTGTTGTACAGGTTATTTCCTACAGATACACTAAGTCTATGGTGATACCATGATGAAGTTATTTCTCACAGTAAGTATATAAATTATGCTACATATATATGAACAATTGTTGTGGGTGATCCTGGTGAAATAATCATCGAGTGGATATCACCATGGGGAAAAATCAAAACAACAATATACAAACCATTCCTAATCGTCCTAAGATTATTAGCAAGTCTGAAAGATTCACCAACAATTTGGTTAGTAGCTCTGTGGTAGAATGCTTGCCTAGTTTGTACCAGAATTTGGGTTCAATCCCGAGGACCACACAAAAATTACAATGTAACTAATATTGTAATAATTAACACAAGTAATTAACACATAGACATATCTACTCTCTCACACAACAGAAATACTTTAAGTTTGTATTTCTATAACAAGACATCAGCACCTTAAATTGTTTATATTTATGATTTCATATTTAGGTGGCTCGAAAGTTCAGTACATGGTTAGCCCCTATGCTCAGTCTCCCAAGGCTGAAATGGAGATATCATCTCGCATCTGAGGCTCAGACTTCTCATGGAAGCTCAGTGCTAACTTTATCCCTTTACTTTCCTCCTTGCTCCCTTCATTCTGAATAATTTCAAGGCATTGAAAGTTTTGTCCAAACATTCTTATTCTTTGATTCTCTCTGACTTTATCCTCTCCTTTTCTCAAGTGTTTATTGAGCTTACTTAGGCATGATTTAAGATCATCTCTCAATTTGAAATTCTGTCATCTGGTAGTTTTACCCACAGATTTAACACTCCATGCACTATGTAACAAAACACAAGCAACATCTGTGACAGACGTTACTTGAACATTCTTTTTTCCTCACTAGAAACTTAAGAGCAGGAAGTTTAGATGTAATTTCTACAAGTCATTAAGACATAATATCCTGACTGAAAAGATTGGCTTTCAAAATTGTGAAGAAGTTGTGCAGGTATCTATATGCTGTAACATGCTTAGTTAGAAGCTGGGCTGACCCTTCTAATACTAAAGATGAGGCAATAACAAGGCTCTTAAGCAGTATGTGTTTTGTTTCTCTCTCAATTGAGAAAGAAAATGTTGAATTTATTTTTTAGCTCCTGCTGCTCATGTCTACACTACTAGAAAAAAAGTTATTTGATAGGTTGAGGTTTTCTGTGTGAAATAATTTAAAAACAGTAGCAAAGAACTGCCAAGTTGGAGGTTCACCTGTGTTTTATAAAGTCTGACAACTGCAAAATGAACAAAAAAATTCTCTGAATTTTGATTAAACTGTGAATGCCTTGTATTATTACTGTCATCTATTGAGATTGTTGGCAATGTACTTAGCACTAGACAAGATGAGGAAGACATGATTCCTACCCAAAAGTTTTTAGGTCGACATTTTGTTGCATGCTGGGTGAAATGTAATTTTCAACTTGACCCATTTTTATTTATAATTCTTATTAATGTTACTAGAACAAGAGGTACTTATATTTTAAGGTATTTATGTGTGTGTGTGTATGAAAGAGTGAATATATGCATAGATAAGATCTCAATGTGTGCCACAGCTGGCTTCAAACTAAGCATCCTTCTGAGTTTCTGAAGGGCTGGGATTACAAGTGTTTTCTAGCACCCTTGATTTTCCAGTGTGCTTAGTAAAGTATGTTGCAAATAATGTCAGTGTTCTTCCCTGAAAGGTATTTTCTGTCTCATCTATTTTTGTCCCTTCATCTGTTGACACATTGCATTATATTAAATATTATATTTAAGCTAGGTGTGATTTAATATATACAAGAGTATTGTGCAGGTTACATGCAAATAGTAACCCAAACCCATTTCTTATAAAGAATGGGAACAGAGATTTCAGTATCTCCCAAGAGTCCTGGAAGCAATCCACATGTTTATCAAGGTTGATAGTATTCTTCTCACAATGCAGAAGATAATACTTTATATTACTGGGATCCAGCTTGTTACCTCCTCCTTCACTTCCCCCCTCCATTTCCCTCCTCCCCTCCTTGAACTCAGCAGTTGATTTCCACCATATGGTTTTGTTTCTCAATTTTGGTACTGCCTTTCCTTTCCCGAGTTCCAATACACGTATTTTAAGGAAGGCAGGAAAGCATGGATTGTAGCATTGGACTCATGCAATGCATGTGAGTCCGTGTATGTATATAGGCTGGGAATAAAATCAAGACAAACCAAAACACAAGACACAACTCCAGTTCAGGGGGTTGCAGTTGTCTGTCTTATTCTCAGATTTTCTAGGCTTCCAGCCACTGTGGCTTTCATGCTTCCCAGTGGAGTCCCCCCACTGATTCCTTTCAGAGTGTGTGGTGAGACTGGCGGTGGTATTTCCATTCCATCACTGAGTATTTTGCTGTCAATTTTCTTCTGTCTCTTTTCTGTGTCCTTGTGTCTGCTTTGTGTTTCTGCTTTTGCTTGCCTTTCAATTTATGGGATACTGTTGGGTCTTTTTCATTATTACTTTGCCAACTTTTCCAACTAAAATATATCAGTCTGAAAGTAAGCACGCCATTTTACTTTGCAATAATCCTTTTTCCTAAAAAAAAAAAATGGTTTAAAGTGGTATTGTGTATGTTTAAAGATGGGCTGCAGAGGAGATGCACAATTTATATTTTTTTAATTCCCAGGAAATAAAAACTTCAATTTTTAGGAGATATGGACAAAGCTGTGACAGTGTTGATAATTCTTAGGAAAAGGAATAAGAAAAGGTTGGGTAATTTGAATTTATAAAACAATAGGTATACCTCTCTATATTTTGGAGCAAAGATTTAATTCTTTCATGATTGGTCGGATATCATTTCCCTGGTAATGCTCATATCTTTACTTGTGTCAACTCAAAACATGGCATGTGGTTTAGTTTTCTTGGGGTTGAAAGTAGAATTAAGAGGGGCTGGGAATTTGGCCTAATGGCAAGAGTGCTTGCCTCCTATACATGAAGCTCTCGGTTCGATTCCCCAGCACCACATATACAGAAAATGGCCAGAAGTGGCGCTGTGGCTCAAGTGGCAGAATGCTAGCCTTGAGCAAAAAGAAGCCAGGGACAGTGCTCAGGCCCTGAGTTCAAGCCCCAGGACTGGAGGGGGAGGGGGGAAGAAAAAGAAAAAGAAAGAAAGTAGAATTAATAAAGTGTGGTGGAGATTCAGCTACTTTGCTTTAAGTATAAGGTGTGCAATGTCAGGGAAATTCTCGAAAAATAATAGAACAATATGAAAATTTACCTAATTGAAGATGAAGTTTGTTAATAACCAAAGATTTTAATCTTGATAAAGTCATATCCCAGTGTGTTTTAAATACAAATCCAAACAACCCAGAGATATCATTTTACCCCAGTTCAATTCGCCAACATTTTGAATTCTAACAACAACAAATGCTGTCAGGGATGTGGGGAGAAAAGGAATCCTACAGCAATGCTGGTGGAATGTGAACTAGAACAGCCACCAGAGGAACCATAATGGTTCCTCAAAAAGCTAAGGGTAGACCGTCCCAGCCATACCACGCCTTGGCATCTCCCCTGAGCAATGTGAGCCAGGATAGGACAAGGACACCTGCAAATCCATGGTCGTTGCTGCACTAGTCACAACAGCCAAGATATTAAGAAAAACAAACAAAAAAAGAAACAAATGTCCCACAGTACGTGCGTGGATCCCAAACATGTGGTACCTATACACAATGGAATTGTACACAACCATTAGAAAGAATAAAATAATATCATTTTCATGGGGATTGATGGCATTAGAACAAATCATGTTAAGTGAGGTAAGCTAAGATCATAAAACTAAATGGCCCATGTTCTACCCAATATGCAGAAGCATTTGGGTTTTTTAAACTAAACAAAAACTGATGTAGCAATAGTGCTACTTTTAGCTTGTGGCAGCCGATGATCTGAGAATTTTAACTTCTTTCCTTCCCTATATAGGTATGATTAGCTCAACAGATGGATGGGCTTTAGTACCCATTTAACAGGCACCCCTAACAGTGGCTCTATGTTAGTAAAGTTCATGCAGTTTCTTAATGTTAACCATATATTAGTTTGTTAATGTTAACTATATATTATAATATCTCTAGCCATTCTGTCATTACTCTAAATTATAATTTCTAGAATTGAGATACTATATTTTTGTTTATTTGTTTTGGTTTGTCAGTCATGATGTTTGAAATCAGGGACTGAGTGCTGTCCCTGAGGTATTTTTTGTTTGTTTGTTTGTTTGTTTAAGGCTAATGCTTTACTACTTTGAATCACAGTATCACTTTCACTTTTCTGGTGGTTGTTAATTGGTAATGATAATCTTACAGACTTTCCTACCTGGGTAGATTTGAACCATGATCCTCAAATCTCAGCCTCCTGAGTATGTAGGATAACAGGTGTGAGCCACTGGCACCAGGCTATACAAAGGAATTTTTGAATCTCCACTTTGTTAAGTATAACCAGGGTTGGGAATCTCTGAAATAAATGGTAAACGTTTCTGCAAATATAGATACTGTACAGATTATGCTTCCAAAAACCATTCCCTTAAAGAATGATTTCTTAAATTTCTATTGGAAAGTTAAAGACTCTGCCAAATGATAGTCATGGAAATTTCCATTAATTTCACACCGAATTTTATAAAATGTCTGTGGGAGAAAAGAAACAGATAAAACTGTATCTGAAAGGGACTGAATCAGGATCGGCAAGCACAAACCAATTACGAAGAGATTTAAGGCAGAATTCCTGATAACTAGGTTTTACTTGGGTAATTGTATTTTACCTCCCATTCAAACATCTTGTTCTCTTTCAAGAACTATGCAGTGCGATTAAATGGTGTCTTAACTTTAATGAAATTTAGAAACTTAAAATCACTTTATATTCATTTATCAAATCATTAAACCACTTTAATATTCCATTTGACGTCAAATTTGGAGATAACATTACAGTTGAGAGAGGAGTAACCATTGAAAATAGAATCCTGAAATGTCTTTCAAGTTGTTCTCTTACAAGGTTACAGGGAACTATTACTTAAATAAGGAGATAGATGTGTAGATGATTCATTCATTACCACATACATAAAATGGTATGTGCAGAATAAATACATTTTCATGCAGAATTGTCAGGGCAGTATGTAGATGTTTATGTGGAATTTAAATAAAAATGGTGAGCCAGAAATTGCACCACTATTGTTGGGAGCACAATGTATCAGAAGGACTTTATGAACATTTTTCCTCCAAATTCTCTCCTTCTTTTATAGAATTGCAAAGAAAACACTTAAGATTTGCTTTATTTGGGAACAGAGCAAAGATAACAATAGGAGTAAAGTGGCAATTGGGAAACATAGGAACCTGTGGTACAAGAAGATAATGACCAAAGTCTTCCAATAACACCCAAATTTGTGGAGCACCAATCACACGGCAGGTACTGGAGAGAAAAGGATAAATAGAGCAATGATGTTTTCACACCGGAATACATAATTCAGTGAGGATAAACACAATGAAATAAGACATCGTGGATTACTGTAGTGGGCAACATAATCAGGTCAAGGCATACTTCGTACGATAGAGAATTTATCCTAAAATGTAGTATTTATTCAAAAAAGGCTATGGAAAAGAAATGAGAATGGAGTATATATCTCAGTATTGGTGGAGAGAATGAAGAAATTAGGAATCCAAAGCAGTTGGACATGGCGAGGACAGGATTACAAGACAGGAAATGGGAGACTGTTTCAAGAATATGATAAAGAAGTAAAATTGACAAAAATTTCTGTAACCGCTCTTAAGGTAGTTGCTCTTCAGTCTAAAGGATAGTGAAGCCCAGTGATTGATTTTAGGAGAAACCAGACAGTTTCATACGCATTTTGCAAATTATTCAAGCTGTGGCATATAGAAAGAATTAGGAAAACTGAGAATTAAGACACATTTTGAAGATTTGAAGGGCAATATTAGTGGTTTGAATTTGAAGGAAGCAAGATGAGTAGATATGAGATTAGAGTAGGGAAAGAGTGAGAGGACAAAGTCACCTAAAAAATTGACAGTACCAGAAAATGGAGACTGTACATACAATTAAAGAAAAAAAATTACTCTGGCCATTTACAGTAGCCATCCATCTGTCAAAAAAACCTAATGGCCTTGCTGATGAGAATTAGGGATGGATAACCATGGTATGGCCCATGACTTTGGAAAGATGCTAACGTGTTTTAGCATACATCAAACATGGTAGCCTCCTCAGGAGATGCTAGAAGTGGAAAGAGAAAAGGACAGAAGCTGCAGCTCGAATTTGCCAAGAAAAATAAAATAAAATTGAGAGAAGGTCAATGCTGAATGTCAGTAGTGACATACAGAGAAGAACTCAGGCCAGGAAAAAATATATATAGTTTACAAATATCTATATTTCCTGTATTTGACTGAATGTGTTCAGCCCTTTATATGTTAGTTGTTTTGTTTAGGAATTCCATATTTTCTACCTATTGTTTTTAAAACCTCTCTAACTTTATCTCTGACATTCTTAAAGAGTGAAAATTTCTATGTTAAAAAAAATGGCTGGGGTTGTTTTACAAAGTAATTGAATGATTCAGAACAACTAAATGAAAGAAGCTTCCAGGCCTAGAACAGCAGGAGCTTATAAATGAAAATTCATGGCAGACAAGCTGAGTTCCTTCCTTGATAAATTCTGAAATTAATGGATAGGAGGGAAAGTGTGATATATTTGGGTATTAGCAAAACATCTGATACTATGTCTGATGATATTTTACTTGCAAATTTGCTTTAAATGAGCTTAGATGACAAGAAAATCAGTCAGATTAGAATTGAGGAAAGGCCTATAAACAAAAAGGAAAAAAAATACTAGGTCTAGTTTTATTTAACATTTTTATTAAAGATCTAGAATCAGAAAGTAAATGGCATCTTAATAGAAATGCCAAGTGACAATACATTTAAAGGATTACAAAATGTGTAGATTGCAAACTGTGAGAAGAACAATGGACCCCAATGTAAATAAGTATTGAAATAGGAGCAGAAAGATCAGACACAACTTTCTTTCAATAATGAGTCACAAAGACGTTGAAACTGGCTGAGATGATACGGGCCGAGGATGGGTACCTGAAGGCATGAAGTCTAGTCACAATTCAGATAATGTCTCAGCAGGAGTGTGACTACATGAGAGTGGTCCAATGCTTTTGTGTACGTTGATTTTCCTAGTCCAACATTGAGCGATTGACGTAATTCTAGTTCCTTGGATCTTTAATTTTTGTTTGTGGTTTGCCTTCACCTGTTTCTTCTTTCATGTAAGTGATAGCTATTCCTTTTATACTGAAGACTCGCTTTATAAAAGTCCTCTTCTGAAATTCAGGCCTGGGTCATCTCAATCTTGAGGAAGAAATAGCTTAGCCCTCTAAAGGTATAAACTGGCTTACAGGATGACACAGCTGCTATCCACCTGCTCATCAGGAATTGTGTCTGGAAAGGCCTGCGGCCATCTACCGCCCACTCAGCTCCCAGGACAAACACCAGTGGTAGCCTCTAAAATGAATGCCCTGTTCCATTCTCTTTAAAGGAACGAGGACATCACCTTGTACTGTATCCGTTTATATGAAGTGAAAATTTAGCAAGTTCTTAGGGTACTGCATTCTTTCCGGCACTCCAGAGAGCTATCAATTGTGTAATCAGGTAAGTTTTGACACACTGATTAAAATAAAATCTCACCTTATTTACTTGTCAAGGCTGTTCAAATAAAGAAAGAGAAACTATTTTCATTTAGGATTAACTAAGATATAATAGTTAATTATAACCAGGGTTATAGAGCCCTGTGTCACTCAGAGGTCAAATATTAGTTCTGCCACAAAATAAATATGACTCTGTCTTAAGTGAAGCTTTTGCCAGTCTTATGGTATTTTATCCTATTGTCTCACTTTATATGTTGATTTAGAATCTATCTGTGTCTGTCTGTCTGTCTGTCTGTCTAGCTGGCTAGCTAGCTAGCTATTCTATCTACCCATCTATCTGTCTATCTTGCTAGCTATCCAGCATTTGTCTATATAAATAATGCTAAAATGCCATGGTCCCAGCCCTTAGTAATTCAATAAATGCAGGGAAATAATTTATTCCAAACATTGTGATGTTGAGCACCTTGCAGTTAAGTTGTATGCAATATATTAAAAGTTTGAATACTAGGAAGTTTTATTACTTTTAATATATGAATTTTAACAGAATTGTAGGACAAATTCCATATAGACACAGTTTCTTGGCAAAGTACAGAAAAGACTGAACTAGTCTATTAAAGCTGCCTTTAATTGTGTTTAGTTGGCTTTGCACACGGGTGCAGTCCTATACTTTACTTTTCCTCCACCTATGTTGTCTGTGTGATGAAAGATTTCAAATATGCATTGATTCAGTTCAAAATTTAGGGCCTTTGATATTTGTTTACTCACTTATTTAATTCTGGCCCTGGGACTTGAATTTAGAGGATAGATACAGTACCTGAGCATTTTCTCTTTTTCCTCAAGGTTACACCAGTGGAACTGCAGTTTTAGTGCAGATTTTTTGGTGGTTAATTGGAGATAACAGTCTCACAGATTTTAATGCTCGGCTGGCTTCCAACCGTGTTCCTCAGATCTCAGTCTTCTGAGTAGGATTACAGGAATGAGCCACAAGCACCTAGCTTGCGTTTATTTTCCTTGTTAGGACATTTTATATTATGGAAAATTATAATAATGATCTATATATGATAGGTTCCTAATACCTATTGTCTTCCGTTAATTTATTTTTACCTAGTCAGGGATTAATAGATAATAACCCAAATATATTTAAAAACAAGTGAAAAGTTTTCAATATCTACAATTCACTATCACATTATAAAAATTAGAATTTTTTTCTGAACTGCTATAAATTGTAAAGTTCATTAACAAGTGTAAATTTACTTTTAAGCGGTGTGTCACCCATTCATTATTTCTCCCTAAAATACTTCATGTGCTGAAACTATATGAAGTAAACTGCAGAATTTGAAAAGCTGTCCATTCTTCATAAATTTCTTTTTCAGTCTTTGTCCTTCAACCACATAGAGTTTAATGTTTTCATCTGGAAAAGTCCTGTTTTTTTTTCCAATCTGGACTAGACCAGAGGAAGAGCCAAAGAATGAATTACAATGGAGTTCCTTTTACTGTAAAAGTATCCTCTGTAATTATCCCCTGACATGTATTTTTTTTAATTAACAGTAGATTTTACCTTTATTCAACTGACTACTTGCAGCTTGGCATTAGCATTTCCAAAGTTACCCCTTTGGAGTCTTCGGCTCTAAGCTTTTCCCTTTGGCTTTGGGAGCGTGGAAGCACTGCTGGGTTGATGTCCCATGCTCAGCGAATTTTCAGGATAGAATTCAAAACATCAAGGTATCAAACTCTATTACAAGTGAGCCAATCTGACCAGAGCCACAAAGGATAATTTGATAGTGATTAGAGAGCAGCTAGCCAGAGCAAAGACCAAGTAGATGGCTCACTATACAGAGGCAGGATGATGCTGGTGATAAAAAAGTCATTTAGACAAGTTCCTAAACCAAGGGAAAGGCACAAGATCAAAGGTCGAGCACATCATTATTTTGGCCAGGCCTGTTTGCACCACATTTGTCTATTCTGCCCACCATATCTTCCACCTGTTTTCCACTACCATCACAGACAGCTAATGATTCTCAACTCCAGCCCGATGTGTATGCGGATTCTGAGCTAATCTGGACACAGAGCAGGAGGGGAATAGTTACAAGGCAGAGGAGTATATTTGGACATCGATGATATCTCCAGTACCTATTTTTATATGGGCAATAAAAGTTTTCTGCTTTTTACATTAACCCCCCTTATAAATCATTCCATCTTATCCTCACACACCAAGACCCCTCGCTTGGGCAAGATACGGCTTCCTCTCATGCTCCAACATGCCTTAGATCTTTAGGCTTTGTCACTTCTCTTCTTACTATAATAATCCAAAATATTTGTTGATACCTATATCATTTTTACTTTAGTATATTATTTTCCACTCTCTATTGATCTCTTTGGATTAATAAAGAAAATGGTTCCAAGAATTTTTGTTCATATCTGGATATTTTCTTTCAGAAATAACTTATAATGTTTGTCCATCAACACAGGTTTTATTACTATGGGAAAGATGATCCCTGAACCCTTAATCCAGACTAATTCTATTACCAAAGTCTCCAGGCTTATTTGTACATCGGCCCAGAAAGTTCCCTACCACCTCCACAGGGAATCTCTTTTTTTGTTTTAATCTCACTGGATCTTTCTTATGGTGATCATTTGCTTTCGGTTGGGGTGTAGCTAATTTTACTTTCACTTCACTTGTGTTTGATATGACCCCGGTTGTCCTTGTTAGAAATAATTTAGTCCACTTATTTTTTCATCTATTCAAGTCTATAATTTACTGCTACATAATAGTGTGAGATTCAATAGATTGTGAGAATATCTAGGATATTGCTAGAAAGGAAGTAGGAAGTAGGCATTAATTGGCATTAGTTTCAGTGTCTGCCAGAGGTATCTCATGGGGAAAGTGTCCTTCCGCTGCCCATCACCTTCAGGAAAGGTCTCTTGTATCTCTACTTAGATAGAGTTTTGATTCTAATCAGCAGATTCTATTATAGGCCTTTAAATTAAAAAAAAAAGTGAGAGAGACAAGGAAAAAAAAACTGCTGATGAAGGCCATAAAGTAAATGAAGCTTCACTTCTTGACATCTTTAGAACTTTGCCTGGCTTCCCGAGTGAGCAGCAGGGGCAGACAATAGCTAAAAAATTGCGGGTAAGATAATGAGAGAAATAAATGCATCCTCAGAAGCAGTCAACAGGAACTGCTGTTAACATTCATTATCCAGGGTCTTGAACGTTCCAGAGATGATGTTATTAATTTGCAGAATGAGCTAAGAGGTGTGAAAGAAAGCTGATGTTTATGTATAACCTCCTTGACCATCTTACTTTGAATATTAACTAAGGGGGTCAAATGTATTACTGCCATGATACTGTATTTATTTTTATGGTAGGGGAGCTAGCAGGCACTTTTGTGTCAGCATATGCCTTTACAGCCATTGGAGAAAAGAGAATCAAGAGTATACGGAGATGTATACTTATGACCATTTTTTTGCCAGAAATTCTGCCCAGTCACCAAAGTGCAATTTATAGACTTAAACATTATTCTAAGTTAAATATATAAATTTAGAGTATTTTCTTCTTTCAAAAGACTAAGGAGAAAACATTTTCATTGTTCTGATTCACATATGATCTGGACTATCCCATTCAATATATACCATATAGAAATTATAAAATGAAAAACCAACATACATCTCACACTATTTTTCCCAGCAAACCTTAGAACTTGAAAACCCATCCTTCCTAGGGCACAAGATACATCTCACAACCTATTTAAAAATGAGACCAGGTTCTCTTTTTTAAAAAAAAATTCATAGAAAATAATAGAAATCTAAACCCACTGTACTCTATTTTGCATTTCTTGAATTGTATATACTGTATTTCAGATACCAGCTACAAAGTATTTAGAAATGGATATACATAGAAAGGAATAGCAGCAGTATATAGAAAAGCTACAAAGTCTGGTTGGACATAAAACCATAAAATTTTACTAAACAGATCTATAAGAGATTCTCAGTGAGAATAGCTAATATTATATACTATGTTAATTATTTTACAATTCATCATGATTTGACAGCCTGTGTAAGATTTTTGGGTGAAACTAAATAGAAAAATTTCAACTTTGTGTAGAAAAGAATCGTTCTTTAAAAATAGAAAAATTAAAAATATACCATGTGGGTAGTAAAATGAAACTCTCAGGTTATTTTTCCTAAAGGAGCAATTACTGGCTCTTATTGCTCTTGTTTTATTCAAACACTTCCTTCGTTTTTATTTTGTTAAAATAGTTGCTTTTGTTTTCCTTCTATTTTTAGCTGCTCCACCCCAATCTCTTTCTCTGGTTGCTCCTCGCTGCCTCATTTTAAAAGTATTAGAAGATTCCAGAAGTCACTCGATCTTTCTTTCTTTTATTTATTTGCAGGGGTGGGGGAGGATCAAGTTTGAACTCATGACTACATTTACTGTAAGCCACTTTGCTACTTGTGCTACAACATACCCTTTTGAGCTTTAGCTCTCTTGTGGTGAGGGTCTCATGAATTTGCCTGGGTATCTGTAAAACATGATCCTTATATTCATATCTGCCTCATAGCTGGGCTATGTGGAGTTTTGGTTCAATGAGGTCTCACTAAATTATTGCCTATTCTATCTATCCTTTTGCCTCTTACTATTATCAGCCCCATTATCTACTTTTGAGTAGCTGTGATTCCAAATGTGTGTGAACTTCCCTCAAATTCCCCCCCCCCTCTGTTTTATTTAATGGCCCTTATCATCCATTGCAGTGCCATTAACCTGAGTAATTTATTAGCATCTCAACTTATCACTAACTCGCCCAAAATTAGACCCCAAACACTTCGAAGCCAGTTTTGCCATAGACTTCGAAATGGGGAACTCTATCCCACCAGCATTTCAGGATGAACTCTTTGAGGATTACCTACTTAACAATCTTTCTTGAAAAATCCCACATCCATTTCTTTCGTAAATTTGCCAGCTCTGCCTGTAAGCTACATTTCCCCCAAATAGTCTTCTATACCCATTTCCATAGCCACTACTGCACTCCAAGCCCATCCCTAGCATTCCTACTTCGTTAATAACATTTTCTTGCATTCATCATTGGCTACCATATCTTGTTCTCTACATATCAAGCCAAACAACCCTGCTACCTGGTGAACAAAATCCTCGGATGACTTCCCATCCCTAATGCGGGAGCCAAGGTAGTTTCCCAAGAATGACTGAGTCATAAGCATTTATGTGCACCACTTTTTTCCACCCTCCATAGCTCAGTGTGCTACTTTCCTTCTTGATGTCCCATCTCAGGGCATTTGTAGCTCTTATTTGTGTCACTCAGGTAACCGACTGACTCAGGCGCTTCCGTTTAAATGCTGGCATAATATGAGTCGCTCGACGATCTCCTGTCACATTGTTAAAATGCCACTAACCCCTCCCACTTTCTAAGTACAATACGGTATGATATTACACTGCATCTTATTTACTTAGAAGTGTACGTCTCCCACTACAATATTAGTGATAACAAGAATTTTTGTGTTATTCTATTACTTTATGCCTAGCTCCTAAAATACAGTATTGAGAATATATAGTTCTTCCTAGAGGAAAAAAAATGTCTGATATTTATGATGTGAGTATTACATAGGTATAAATGATGGTGAGGAAGAGGATGGCATTGCTGATCATGTAGTACATGATTTCGTGACTGGGTTAAGTGTATATGGTTACCACTTCATTTACCTAAGGAGCTGAGGTTGGAATGTCAGAGCTGGCCAGGCCACCTGGGCCAGGGGGTGGAGGGGAGGGTCTAGCATCTTGTCTTCATGGTGGAAAAGCCGAAGCAGCCATGTCACAAGTGATGGGCCTGCCTGAATGCCTGGAGACAGGGGTGGGCACTTGGCTGATAGGTTACTAAACCTGTCAATCCAGAGCCTGGGACTGGGAGTTTCCTGGGATTCTGCCCCCGGACGGACCTGACCCTCTTTAGGCCAGGACCAGCTCAGGCACCAGGATGCCATGCCATGCGTCTCCAGGTTCTTGTCTGTCTCTTGTCTCCTAGCTCTTCTCAGCTCACCATGGTGTACCACCTCAGCGGAACTGCTTTGTTGGTATTGTTTTTGTTCTTTCTTTCCTCGCCAACCTTCATGGCTCAGTTTCTTGTCATTGTCAAGTACATTTGCTGGCTGTTGGCCTTTGAGACAGGAGGCTACCATGTCGTCAACGGCCTTTGAATAAAGACTCCAGGATTCCATCTTTCAAAATGTGGCTTCTCTGTTTTCTCGCCTTACAACAGAACCAGTGAGTTTTACCCAATTGCTACATTCCAAATTTTTACAAATTGAGAGCATTGGTATGTTCAATAGCTTGCAGGATAGGAAGGGGCAGGCAAGGGCCTGGAAAGACAGATCCTGTTGAGTTCCAGGCCGAAATTACCTGAATGTCAGCTACAAATAATTATCTCCTGGCTACAACTAACTCCTGGCATGAAATCACTGTGATAGGACCATAAGCAATGTAAATTGTAGAATTAACATGTATATGTCTATATGTGTGTGTGTGTGTGTGTGCATATTTTGTTTTACTGTTTTGTGTGTGTGTGCATGTGTGTGTGTTTATGCCTGGAGATAGGATCTCATTGGTATCACAAGTTGGCATGAAATCCGCAATGTTGCTCCTCCCCTCGAAGTGCTGGAATTGTGAGAGTCTGACAACAGGATTATGTTAGCATGGCTTTGGCTTTTCATTTGGCTCTATCTCTGGATGCTGATGAAAGTGCAAACACTCATACACACACGTACAGACACACACACACATTAACTTTCCAACAATCCTCTAGATTAGATATCTACGTATTTCAGTGGTGGAAAGATGAGACAAATTTATGAAAACATTCTTCTGGTCCCCTAACTCCTAAAATAGAGTTCACCAAATGAATTTGACTCTCCAAATGCATTTGTTTTTGGAGTTCTGTGACTACAGAGAAGTCTTAGAACCATAAGATCCAATTTACTGGTTCAGGAAGACATGCGGATCTCCAAATTTCAGGACTTTTATTCACTTTCTCTAGTTACGTGGACCACAAGACATTTGCATTTGAAGTCCTGGGGTCAGATGGTCTTCAAGTCTACACCTCAAAATCTTCCCAGTGCTCTGAAATCACATCACACTTACCTTATAAGGCTGGAGTCATTTTTTCCTTAACAGGTGGGATTTTTATGAGCGAAAATTCCTGTCCTTTCTTTGCTGGTAGTCCTTTTTATTTCCCCTGTAAAAACCTCCAAACATATGCTTACAACTTTTCAAAATCCCTTTCAGATTGAACCTACAATTATATTTGCTGGAAAGTCGTTCTCAGGCCTCCCACCAAACTGCTTGGTTCATTATGTACAATGGAGGATGAAGTTCCTCCCTTGGGCTGTCGCTGCCATCTCCAGATGCCCCTCCATGAGGCGTGGCTTCCAAAGGGCAGCCCTCAGTATGGGCATTGTGTCCCCCAGAACTGCTGCATCCGGCATTTTTGCCAGATGGGGAATCAGGAGGGAGATAATTTCTCCAGCCTGACCTTTCTCCTCTATTTCACAGGTAGCTTCCTGTGGTGAAGGGGACTAGGAACCAGCTCTGTACACTGTAGAGGAATATCTGCCCACAAAGCATTCTGCAAATGAACACAATTATTTATAGATGCCTTCCATGGAACACTGCCTGAATCATGTTCCCTTTGCTGATGGAGTTTTCAAAAGATTTGATTCCTTTACTTGTAACTGAATTTGGGTTATCTGTGACTATTTTCCAAAAAAAAAAAAAAAAAAGAATAAATGAGTGAAAACTCAGACAATTTCTTCCAACTATTCCTCCAGTTTTCCCTACTACCATTTCCTCCAATGTTTTCCTTGGATACCAAAGGAAAATATCCTTTATTCTTTATTTTGAATCAAGTATTAAGTGATCTCATGGAATGCTATGATTGGGATCTGTAAGGAAGTTTCATGTTCAGTGTTTTTCTTCACAGAATGTCTTACATAAGTAGTACTTGTGTGAATGGAAACATAGAGCAAGAGGCCACAGAATAGATCTCCCACAGAGACCTCTGGAAAATTGAGTCCCAATTGCCTGAAACAAGTATAATTTCCTGATTGACTCATTTTCTTCTTAATTCTTGTGGTCTCTCATTCTCACTCCTGCTATCGGAGCCTGTTCCCTAAATAAACATCTTCATATGTCTTATATAAACTCTTATTTTGAAGTATGGTAAAGTCCACATGTTAATTTAGGATTATTAGTTTCTATGTCATTTTCACTTGCTCCCCAGCATCATACGGCATGTATTGTCAAGGGAAGGATGGAAATAAATGAATCACAGAACTAACTATAACATACTTCTTCATACTACTAATGTAGTAACTGTTTGGAAGCTGAATCCCAGCCTTACCAGTAACTGAGAGCTGTTTAGCTTCCTGGTTCTAGATTCAGACTCATCCTTGTAATCTAGAAAGTTATTAAATGATAAACATCAGAATGGCTAGCAATACTCTTCATACACAGAGGTGTATTCAATTTGATTTGCTAATCCATTGTCCCTAATTAACCAAGGAAATTATATCATCTGATATTGCAAATATACTAACAGTGAAGACTCAAGAAATTATACCTCAGGCGTTTGCTGTGATGAGACTATATCCATGTATCGAGAAGCAGAACAATTTGGGCCACTGAGGAGCTCAACATGAGCTGTGTAGAGTTCCTCATATCTATGTGGGAAAAATGTATACCTATGAAACAGAAGGAAGATGACTAGGTCATGATGACTCGTCATCATGATGATGAGGTGAGGCATAAAATGATTTGGGGGAGAAAGTTCAAATACTGTGTGTGTGTGTGTGTGTGTGTGTGTGTGTGTGTGTGCACATTAGCGGCAGTGCTAGGACTTGAACTCAGGATCTGTCCCTGGGTCTCTTTCTTTGTTTTTCCCCCCTCAAGATTAGCACTCTCTGACTTGAGCCACAGCTCCATATCTGTTATTTTGGGGAATTAATTAATTGGACGTAAATGTCTCGTGGATGTTCCTGTCCCAGCTGCCTTTGAATCATGATACTCAGATTGGAACCTCCTGAATTTCTAGGATTATTGGCATGAGCCAGTATTTTAAAAATGTTACAAAACAAGTATAGTTGAAAACTTGCAATGTTTATTATAATGGAGCAGTGGCATTGTGTTAACCTTAGGGAAATTGCTTATATTCACTGAATATCAATTTTCTTGTTTAAGAGATAGGAACGCATAATAATAATTTATTTCTGAGATGTAATAATGAGAGTTTTCAGTCATTCAAGTTATATATATGTATATGTGTACATATACATATATATGTATACATATATATTGACATATACATATATATTAACTTATTATAATATGTGTGTATATATTAACTGATATTCAGCACTAAGCTACATGCTGGATAAAACACTATAATGCATGGACTTGGCTAACATTTGGGATTCAATAAGTAGCAATAACATGACTACTGGTTAAAAACTCTATTTAATTAAACTAAAATGCGGGCTGGGGATATAGCCTAGTGGCAAGAGTGCCTGCCTCGGATACACGAGGCCCTAGGTTCGATTCCCCAGCACCACATATACAGAAAACGGCCAGAAGCTGCGCTGTGGCTCAAGTGGCAGAGTGCTAGCCTTGAGCAGGAAGAAGCCAGGGACAGTGCTCAGGCCCTGAGTCCAAGGCCCAGGACTGGCAAAAAAAACCAAAAAACTAAAATGCCAAATTTTAATAACATGTTTCAATTTTGAGAACTTACCCTATCTGTCTTTTCTTTAACTCAGTTTTCTTTCAGTTTCCATATTCATTATTTTATCTGTACATCCAGTTTCTGTACTTAGACAAGCACTGAATAGCTGAGTAAGATAACTCAGGCCCTTAGCCTCAGAGTGGTAAGTTTATCACAGTGACATAATCACAATCATATTCAACTTTGATTCAATGGGATAAGCAGAGGTCACCCGGACTGAGAGGGGCCAAGTGAATCAGAAATGCTCCTAGGAGACTTAGATCCACTGATGAGTTGGGAGAGGGATATGAAGTCTATCAGCTAGGGACAGAAAGAGGAGATGTTGGAAAGAACGAACTGAGAAACAATTGTGAGTCATAAATCACTCTCAGAAGTTTCCAGGGACTTGGAGAACTAGCAAACATTTTCAAGACAACGTAGTAACATAGTGTATATTTCCCAAAGATTACTTGGGGCACAAATGATTATAAGAAAGGAAGAATGGCAACATCAGAAATACTCATGCGTTCAGTTTGAACATTAGGAACACAGTGTAGATAGTCACAAAATGGATAGGTGCAAATAGTCTGTCAAGATGGAATGCATTTAGGAAATTGGAACTTAATATCAAGATAGCATTGAAGTGTGTGCATGCCTCCCAACCATAATCCTAGCTACTTGCGGGACTGAAACTGGTAGGATCATAGTTTAAGGCTAGCCCAAGCAAAAAGGTTCACAAGACCCCTTCTCGGCACACCGTTGACACAGTTTCTACTTGCCATCATCGCTTTGTGAGAAACTGAGATGAAAAGGACTGAAGATACATGCCACCCAGTACAGGAAAAGTAAAGACACTCCATTTCCACAGAGGGAAGCAGAGTGCATGGGGGTGGGGGTGGGCTCATTTGTAGTCCCAACAATAAAGACAAACTTAAAGTAGGCAGATCACAGCTCTCAGGTTCACACTAGAGAGGAATCGCAGCACTGTCTCAAACATTACCAGCAAAACACAAGCCTGATGTCATAGCTCCAGTGGCAAGGAGCCGGCTTAGCAAGCATGAGACACTGCATTAAAAGCCCTGTACCACTAAAACAAAATCAAACAAAAACTAATACTACCATCCCTCGACTCAGATTTCAAATGGATACTCTCTGAACCATTTTAAGTCCATTAAACTAAAGACCATTAGCTTTTATTTACCGCATTTACCCAAATTACCTTCACCTTTGTCTCATGTTATATCCTCATTTCCCTTTCACAGAAATTTCTGGTTTTAGCTATTTTCCTCTGTATCCCCTGATCCAGGTGATCTTTCATTGTGTCATTTTTTGTAAACTCTCTTCCATATAAAAAGTTCTTCTGTAGGAAACATATCAAATGTCTCTTCCAATGTGAAAGTTGTTTTTTTTTTTTTATCCATTCACATTCTTCTCTTTATAGACACATGCCTTTCATGGCACAAGGCCTTATTTTATTCCTTCCTAGACCCACATACAAAATCCATATAAACAGGTGCCATGTTCAGCAGATGCCAAGAAACAGAGGTGAATGACACACAAACAACACAGTATTTCTTTGCTAATAACTGAAAAAATATATACAAGATAAAGTGCTCAAATGGGAAGAGGATCCCTCAAGCCAAACAAGCATTTTTAAGGAGCAAAGGTATTTGTGATTTGGACTTTTAAATCTGCACTGAACACTCAAAGTAAAATTCATATGAAGGGAGGTGAGTTAAACTCAGAGAGACAAATGACATGTTTTCTTTCATATGCAGAAGACAGATATAAATTATACCGGAACATGATAAATTATATGGGGCTCTAGGCATTCACAAACAGAGAGACAAGGGAGGACATTCTTAAGGAGGAACACAAAGGTGCAATGCCTATGTGTCTCTAATCACAGAAAACAATATTTATTGAAAGGAACTCCCGCATGGAAACAAGAGGGTTCTTTTTTCTCTGTTGTTGTTTTTGTTTTCTTCTCTTTTTGTCTTGTTTGTTTGGTGTATATGCACAGAAATGGGACACAGAAATAGAGGGACAAAGGGTGAACAAAGGAAGTAGTGGTACTCGCTAGAGTGAGTACTGCAAATGAACTATTTAACTTGTGGGTGGCGATGGGGGGAGAACTGGAAGAAAGCCAGAGATGGGATGACGTTGTTCAAAAGGAAATGTACCCATTAATTGACTTATCTAACTGTAACCTCTCTGGACATCATCTTTATAATAACAATTAAAATTTAAAAAATTAAAAAAGTAGAAATAAATGCAACATGCTAGAAAGGCAATACATTAATTTCCCCGGCACTCACTAATGGTTTATCATGTGACCCGCTGTGATTGGGGCATGGAGAGGCTATTGATTCTTACTTTCTCTATGTGAAAGAACTTTTACAGAAAGACCATTTTTACACCACGTCACCCTGATGCTGTGATTTTCACACATTATTATTATACACACAGGGCTGGTAAAAATTGAACATTGCTTTCCAAGATGAAATAGTTCAGTGTGAAAGAGACGGTGTTATGAAGTGGACTTCTGTTAAGAACATTTTTTTCCTTTAATGTACAAAACTGAATATAAGTACGGTATACCTTTTCATCTTATCTTGGGTTGTACTAAGGTAAAAAGTTGTATAACTAAAACCACAGCAAACGGAATTGAGGCGATAAAAGTAAAATTATGTCACTCTCAATAGCCATTTGTATCTACATGTAATGCCTACCTTTGTCCAGCTGATACCTGAGAGAAATCACTAGGTATGTTCCTGTGACAAATTAAATAAGTGGATCACAACTTTTAGAAAACTGTCATTAACTAAGCAGACTAAGTTAGTTACTTAGTTACTCAGTTATTATCAAGGACTAAGTGGGTCATTAAGTTAACCAGTAAAGTAGACTTAGCTTTTACTCGTACTTTCTAACCTACAATAGGAACTAACAAACAGTACAAGAAAGGTACCCAAGGCCTAACATATGAAACTGTAACCTCTCTGTACATCACTTTGACAATAAATAAGAAAAAAGAACTAATATTTTTTATTAGTATAGCCCTATGTCTGTAATAGATTCATTCTATTTTACTCACTATATAAGTGATAAATTACAGGTCTAAAATGAGTCCTAACTTTACTGCTAACATTATTTGTAGCTAAGAGGAGGCAGGGGGTGTTGAACTAAGCAGATTTGCTGATTAGAATGTGGACTCAGGTGGCAAAAATCTATGAAAGCTGACCCATTAAGTCCATTGATGGTAGAGACCTTCCATCCTATTTTACAAGAGAAGAGATACATTGAAAAATTATACGTATCAATGAAACATTATCAATAAAATACTGATGGAATAAATCTTTAACTACTGATAAATATAGACAAAGATACTACCTTTATTTATAATAAATACTATTGTAACTGCTGTGTATTGGATAAATAGAAGGAGAATTAGTTAAGTGTATATTTTACCTTCAAAGTATCTGTGGTTGTTAGAATTGTGATGTATGGAAAGATAGTGTACATGTGTTGCGTATGTGCGTGCATGTGTGTGTGATGAAAAATTTAGAAGTTAACTGCATGTACTTTCTTCATTTTAGCTTTCTGATGTTAATATAATGCATGATAAAATTGGTTTATAAGCATTTTACCGGTTATTGCAGTTGTGTGTAGTTGGACAAAGTTAGGAATACTGTAACTCAAGCATAATATCTACCCATAACATATTTATGTTCATTATACCTTGATCTCAAAATGATCACCTGGCTGGTATCACTGATTATCTTCATTTCACAGAGAAAAATCTATCCCTTACAATTAATAACTTGGCTTAACCCCTCAGCAAGCATTTAGGAATGGGTATGAATTACTATCTCTAGATAAACTAGGTTGTAATCTAACTATGGTTTATACACATTTTGTGGTTTGGGACAATACATTTTGCCCTCATTATCTTAATGTAATAAAGTCTCTATAAGTATTAAAATCATTGATCTTTAGAACAGACCATTAATTTTTTTCAGTAAACTTCATTTCTTCTAAGAAAGTATCTTTCTTTAAACAACTGCTAATATTAATACAGAATAGTAGGCACAATCTATTTTTTTAAAGTATATCGTGTGCACTAGATTATTTCATCTATATAAATTTTAAGTAAATATTATTCCACAAAATAAAATTACATGATGAAACAAATTACAGTCTTCCAGACAAATATGTTTTGCAATAATTTTTGAGCCCAGTTCAATATATAAGATTTGCAGGAATTCTCAGTACTTACTTCCTGCCATTCTAGCGCCATGCTAGGAATTGAATTTCCCCCAGCTCTGTGGTGGACCTTTCAGCACAGCAGTTAGTAAAAGCTTCTTCCCTGCCCTGCAACTTTATCAATTCAGCTTCTCCGTCAGGCTTGTCTCCTGCTGCTGTATAGATCAGATTCAAACTCTCTGCCCTTGACATCAAAGTCATAACACAGAATACTTTTACACTTCCTTTTGTGTAACATTTGTCTTCATTTATCAACAATACCTACTTAGAAGTTGGTCTGATCTCCAAGTGGGAAGAGTTAGTCTCTCTTTTTTTTACTATAGCGTATTTTCAGAAACTCTCCTAAAAGGGTCTTTCGATCCTATCAGGGCCTGAGTTTTGAAGTGTGAATTCGAGTGTGATTTTGCACTCACCTTGTGTTCTTGTGTACAAGAAGCTTTGGCATCACCTGGGAACTTGTTAGACATGCACAAATTCTGGTGCTGCTGGGCCTACAGCACCATAATCTAGAGCTTACTAAGAATCCCCCAAAGTGACTCCTCTGCTGAGTGATGATGGAACTCAGGTCTACAGGAGCACGCGAGGAAACTCTCCACTGGATTCCAGAGACAGTGGGATGGGTGTCCAGAAAAGTCTTTGAAGGGCTGAAACCTGAAGCATGGCTGGGGATGTCTATAGTGACTTGACTCCTTATGGAAATTAATATTATTTTATCCTGCCCATAATTCTACAAGACATTTTAGACGATTGCCACCTTTGTTTTCATGTGTGTGGCACTATCATGCCTCATGCTGTACCACTTGAACCAAAAGCCTGTAGCTTTGTTTCTGGGAGGTGAAGTCTGTTCACAGACTTTTCCTCCTGGCTGGCCTTCGAGCTCCAAGCCTCAGTTTTCAGCCTCCTAAATAGCCAGGATTGCAGGCATGAGTCACTGTACCCAATAGCCAGCTTTTAATAATAAATGGGAAAAGGCTGCAATCATGGAGCTTACAAGATTTCCTGAAGTCACACAAGCCAGATTCCCAACCAAGCAGGCTGGCTACAGGAATATGTTCTTTGTGGACTCATATCATGTCTTCCTGAATAGCTGATTTCTCATGCGTTGCCTGGCGTGGTTCCTGATCTGTCTTGGGCATTAAGTAATTGCAAATGAATAAATTCCTAAATCCAGGAAAACTCATTTATGTCTTCTCTGCCACAACAAAATATGCTCCTACTTTCTTCCAGCCTGCGGAGGAGTTTCCTGAGTGAGGAAGGAACCTAGGTACTACGCAAAGGCCATCTTTTCCTGCATCCTGCTTTTTAAAGGTTATGTATAATAGGCACAATTATACATACCTATGAGAAATTTTTGGGTACAGTAGCTATAATTTTTTTGTTTATTTAATAAGGGAATTGTGGGTGATGGTACTTTTGTATTGTCTGGGATTTTTCTGCACTTCAATCTACTCAACTGAAACTATTCAAATTTTAAGCACTTCTATCATGGGGGAAACTTGCTAAATACTGGTTTCTGGATCCTCTCACCTCAGTTTATGGATTTCCAGGTCTGTAGTGTGGGCCTTACTTGTTTCATTGTTAGGTATTCAGGAATCTAGTGTTGTTGGCTTGGGGAGTCACTTTGGAAAAGACCAAAGTCTGAGCCTCTCTGCCCGAAGTCCACTCCAAGGCAGTGGTTGCAGCTAGGAGCATTGGTTCATAGTGGCTTTGAATTCAGGTTGGCGAAAACCACGAAGTATCATGGAGCCTATAGTACAAATTCTCCTCTCACTTTTATTAATGTTTGCTATTTGCAGACACAAATAGACTGCACATTCTCCAAGTGAATAGCTGGATCTATGTGGCTGTCTTAATTCTGTTAGGTTCCGAGTTCTGTTCTATTCTCTGGAATCCACTAGAAACTATGATTTGTGTTTAGTTCTGGGGAAAAGCAATAGGACTGCTCAGTGCTTTAATGATCACTTATTCACACATTCACACAAATTTTGAGGGATAAAATTTTTTTTTCATGTTCTAGTGAACCTATGAAGCCTCAATATAACAATATAGTAATATAATATTGTTTCCTAAATCTTGGTACCTGACTCAGGTACATTCACAGTGATCTCTCCCTTTATATACAGTCTCCTATAAAATCGCAGAACTGATTTGCAAAGTAACTTCCTTTCATTAAGAAATGGCAATTTAAAATAATGTGCGAATTTAAATCCTACCAAATTATTTATTAATAGTGAAAACTGATTAAGTAATTAAACATTTTTAGAGACTCAAATGTCATTTGTTTCTTTTAAAATGGAGTTAAGTGATACCTTTTTTAAAGGGGTTTATGTGTAAGGATTAAATGAAACATAACATAAGAAGCATCTTTAAGCTGCTTGATCAGCAAGAGCACTTTGCTTTATTCAACAATTTTAACTTGCAATTTCTGTCTGACAGTGGGGTTGGGTTAATTCGTCGGGTTGGGCACATGAAATGACCCTTTCTCTTTCATAGAAGAAGGAAGAGGAAGTGATAGGTAAATACTATTTTGATAATTTAATAAAAGATTAGAATTCCTTTCCCCAGGGCAAAACTTGTCTACCTTTAGTAAATACATATGGAATAGGGACTGAATATGTTTCTAGAACCTGCAACTGAGCAAGTTCATTTCACAGCACAATACATACTCATTTCCCATAGTGCTGACGATGGGGGGAGCTTAGATCTCTTCTCTCCACCTCTGCCTTTTGAGTAGATGGCTCTGCAGTAAACAGGCATGCTGAAGTATGTTTCTCTCGGATGTACTCTTTGTGTGTAGCTCCTCCAGTGGGATTCGGGGACCTTTCTTCTTGAAATCCAGACCTTCATGGATTAAAAATGCATTTTATCTGCCCCCGATAAACAATGATCTATTTAGAAACAGTGATGGAATAACATTGTAGACATTCCCATTCAGAGGAGCTTTAAAAAAAAAAACCATAAAGGAAATTGAACACAAATCCTGAAGTTTAGAATAGGAAATATTTATCTTTAAGGAGCTTGATTTTGTCCAGTGTAAATTTCTCCTCCTCCTCAAAGAGCCTCAGAGCCCTGGCAGTCTTTCTGCTTGTCTGCCTTCCTTCCTTCCTTCCTTCCTTCCTTCCTTCCTTCCTTCCTTCCTTCCTTCCTTCCTTCCTTCCTTCCTTCCTTCCTTCCTTCCTTCCTTCCTGCCCTCCCTCCGTCCCTCCCTCCCTCCCTCCCTCCCTCTCTCTCTCTTTCTTTCTCTCTCTCTCCTTCTTCCTCTTCCTCTCCCTCCCTCCCTCCCTCCCTCCCTCCCTCCCTCCCTCCCTCCCTCCCTCCCTCCCTCCCTCCCTCCCTCCCTCCCTCCCTCCCTCTCTTCCTCCCTCCCTTTCTTTTTCTTTTTTTGTTGGTCATGGGGCTTGAACTCTGAGCTTGGGCTTCAAACCACAGTCCATAGATCTCAGCCCTTGCAGCAGCTAGGGTTACAGATGTGAGTCACTGGCACCCAGCTTCAATTGGGATTTTCATTCATATGAACAGTGAATCACAGGTGAGACTCTCTCACAACCTTGTTTTCTCCTCCGGAAAATGTAATTTCACACTAAGGATCCTCCAGTTCCACTAAAATCAGGCAGAAGCTATTGTAACAAATGTGTATTATCTATAAGGTTATAATAGTGTGACCACATGATCATGGTCAAGAGACAGTGTGGGGCTTTCCATTCTGATTTTGCTACTGGTAAAATTGTTGATCTAGATTATCGTATATAAATTTTGGATACTCAGTTGCTTCACGGACTTATAGATTTGAGATTGCATGTATTATTTGAAGGACACACACATTATCCTAAAATTAAAATTTCGTAGATATTTAGATTTCTGAAACAAGTACTAGACCCATAAGACCTATGATTCCAACCTCAAGAATTTATGTGAAGCAGATAATATCTGATAACATATCGCCGTGTGTAGCTTCTTAGATGTGCTTGAAAGTATAGAAACATAGTTCAGTGTACGAACTACAAAATCATCTGATTTGATTCAAGTCCAAATTCTATTACACACAAGTCATAAAACTTTGGTTACAAAGATAAACTATGTTGTGCCTTATCTTCCTTATCTTTAAAATATAATTAGGTTAATTTATTATAATTATAGAGGTGATAATGAAATGCTTAGAAATGGTTAACTTATTTAGCTCATCTTATATAGAGAAATAATTTAATGGCAGGGGTGCATATATGTGTGTGAGATTGAAAACACACACACAGACACACACACACACTCACATATGTGCCAATATTGGTATTTGAATTCTGAGCCTTGAATTGTTACCAGGTTTTTCACTCATGGTTGGCCCTCTACCATTCAAGTCACACCTCCAGTTCTGACATTTTACTGGTTATTTGGAGATAAAGCATCCCATGAATTTGTCTGAACAAGCTGGCTTCTAACTTTGATCATAGGACTCATCCTTTTGTATAAGTACAAGTATAGGATGAATCCATAGGCACTGGGCTTTAATGGTAATTTTGTGATTGTACAAGCAGTTAATACTATTAGTAGCATTTGAATCTAGGTTTTTACATTAAGTGTATATTTATTGGATCTAGCCAACCCAAGTTTTCTGAACCCATCAAAAATGAAATATTGTGATGAGGGCTGGGGATATAGCCTAGTGGCAAGAGTGCCTGCCTCGGATACACGAGGCCCTAGGTTCGATTCCCCAGCACCACGTATACAGAAAACGGCCAGAAGCGGCGCTGTGGCTCAAGTGGCAGAGTGCTAGCCTTGAGCGGGAAGAAGCCAGGGACAGTGCTCAGGCCCTGAGTCCAAGGCCCAGGACTGGCCAAAAAAAAAAAAAAAAATGAAATATTGTGATGGAAACTAAATCATTTCTTGCTAACAAGTTTTAGTTCTGTTGAATAAGGTTGTGTTTTAGATGTCCTGAAATAGGTAGGATTTCTGAACTGGGTAGGCTGGGAAAGTTTATGAGAGTAATGAGATATAAGGTTTCCATGGATTGAGACACAATAGAGCAAATTTCACTGAGTTAGAGCTAGTTTATATTGGAGAAATTGAAAGAAATGCAAACACAAACAAACAAGTGAACAAAAAGAACAACAACAGCAAACAAACAATTTCAGTATTGATGGATATAGACTTGCTTTGGAAGTATAGAACCAGAGAAATGTGGCAGGATATTATGAAACTATGAGGTATTCTAGTAGTGGTAAAGAGATTTAAGTTAAAGATGTATGGTTTAAAAATAAAGAATTTGCTGAGAAATTGTGGTTCATACCTGTAATCCAAGCTACTCCGGAGGCTAAAATTTGGAGGATCCAGGTTTAAGGCCAACAGGAACAGAAAACGTTTCCAGAATCTATTTCCAAAATACTCAGCAAAAAGCCAGGCTGGAAACCATGTTCAAGTGGTAGAATACCAGCTGAGCAAGCAAGCTGAGCTGTCAAATGAATGAATGAATTAAATAACTTATGGAACATGTGTTCAGAAAACAAACTAAAGTGTATATTGTTTTGATTTACACTGATGGAAAAATTATTAGTTGAAATTTTTCATTGTACCATTACTTGATTTTTGTGGATTGTGTGAAAATGTAAGACATCACAGAGAGCGAAGAGTGATGATAAACCTCAATAGACAATGTTAACATATATTTTACACAATATGTGATTTATTCATATTGTTTATGAATGTCAGGAATTAACATGCTGTTTTACTATTGTGACTGACAGAAGACAAAGGTATGCTTTGTTCCCAGTCCTGGCAGTTTCTAGGAGTGAGGTTTCAGTTGAACATTCCTCATGTGTTAACTTAGAAGTTTTCAGAAAAATAAAAAGTATGCTCAAATTCATTTATTGCCTTCCAAGGACTACGGCACATACCTTCTGTTACCTGCGTTTTCCAAAGCGTGTTGTATCAACTGCTACCTTCTGAAGATTCATGTTACTGGCCTAAAAAGTAGTGGTGAATTTGCTTGTTTTGATTGGTGACTTATTGAATGTGGAACTGAGCTGAACAGAGTAAATATGAGGTATTTGGAAAATATCAATGAGTACATAAATATAAAGCACAACTCTTATAAGTTATCACAGCTTTATTGGCTATGGATCAGCACAGGAAAAAGAATTGATAGTGCTAAATGAGAAGAAAGAAGAGTGGCAAGCTTCCTCATGGAGGGTGATCCAAAATTTATGTTGTGTAACACTGTGGTTAATTGATTGGGGCTAGAGCTGGGGAGTAATTAGGCATAGTAATAAATTTGCCAATATAATTTTCTATCTCCTCTCACATTAAATAACTTACAATGACCTGAGAATACAGACTATTGCATGACAAATGGTCCTATAAAAACAAATACTCCTAAGTCATAGGGGATGAATGAGAGTACATATGTTAAAGTTTGGTAAAAGAAGAAACACTGACATATATTACCGTATTTGGGAAGAGCCAATTTTGAGAAAGTTCCAGGTAGCAAGTACTTAGAATCTATGTTGGCAGAATTGTATCTTGGCTTTAACATGTTTCGAGTAGGGTTGGAAGCATGGCAATCTGAGTGGAACAAGAATTTGGGCTTACGTGGCAAAGCCCACACCTAGCTTCTAGACAAGATACTTTTATTTAGATTACATGTTAGTTGAGATGTGAAAATTCAGTAGGAGGAATTGTTTAAAGGCTGCTTGAATATTTGACTTAAAAATAATTTGATACTCTGTGTTTACATCAAGGGAATTTCTAGGGAGATGTGTTGATAAAAATTTGGATTTATATATATATATATATATATATATATATATATATATATATATATATATATATAAAATGCACTGATTTGAGAAGCTACCACCTCCTATCAAAATTTAAAAGTACAGCATTCATCCCTGTCACCTTAGTTTTAGAATTTTGTCTTCAAGACATACCCAAAATAATGCCTCCTAAAATTCATGTGAAAGATTCTTGAAACAATGCTAGAGCTAACAAATAATGATCAAACAATATAAGTGCCCAATGATTGCAATCTGTGACTACAGAATCATAATTATGAAATGCTTGAAAATTCTAATGTGGTAAAAGTAGCCCTATATAGCCTCTACGCATCTTTATCATAAATACATACCAAATCCCATATTCACCCAAGAAACCTAAAATATAGATGACAGAATGACTTTCTATACATACATATGAATACTTTGTACCTACTGCTATATAAAGCATATATATGTATATATATATAGCATATGTGCATGTATATAACATTTATTTATTTCATCGAATATCAATGATTGAGTATATGCAACCAACAGTTCTATAACAGGAACAGAAAATGCCTTGAAGAACATTAAAATATCTTCTAACAAGGCTTGAATGGGATTTTTCTTCTTAACCAATATATTACATGTATTTTAAAAAGACCTTTTAAAAATGGTTTGAAAATCATTGTGTATAGAGCCCACATGAATGAACAATATACAAGTCAACTGATTGATTCAACAGGTAGAAATGCTTCCATTTCAAACACCACTATTCATCCTACTGTTTAACATAAAGACATTAAATTTGTATCCTGCCTGTATTAATGCAACATTAAGACAATTAACTAGACAGTTTGTAGTATTCTAAAAGTTTTATTTATCTACCCATCTGCCTATCTATCTATTTATTTATTTATGTAGTACTGGAGTTGAACTTGCAACCTCAATTATGCTGAACAAATAATGCTCTCCTAGTGAGCTCGGTGCCCACCCCTGTCCTTTAGCTTTCAGTGTGTGAAGAAAGATTCAAGTCAGGGAATCGTGAAAAGCAAATCCAGGAGGGAATGAAACAAAAACTGATATGTAATCATTTGATTTATAAAATATCATCAAGTAATCTTTCTATGCTTTATCAAATGAACCTATCAATAAAGTTTAGATTCAGGTGTATTTTGTACTTTAATATATTAAGCACACCATATGTGTGCTTCAAGAACCAGGATGTCTGGTAGTTAACAGGTATTGGAAATGCAAATGGAGAATTGTTGTCCATTTAGTTTAGCCACCTGGTTGTACTTGATGGGGAAGCGCCCCGCTATTCTGTGCTTCCAGCTCCCATGCCACAGGCCAAGTTGCTTTCCGTCACACGTAGCATTTCACCTGGACATGCCCTCAGTTGCTTAGTTATACTCTGGTTTTCTAACAACAATTGTTTTTTTTTTAGGACAGCAGTTATTTTCACATAAACTGACTATAAATAGGAATCATGGTATGCAGATTTTAAATGAAGACAATTAGGCAGAATCACACTGTTTCCAATGTAAAAATATATTTATAAATGCCTATGTATAGAGAGACATCTTTCGCATAATAATTTTAAGATATTAACATACGTTGAGAGGATAAACCATAGTAGATTAAGAATAACAGATTTACATGGCCTATACATGATGCAATTTATTGCTGTATGGTTTCTTGCACTCTGTGTATGTGTGTGTATGTGTGTGTGTGTGTGTGCGCACGCATGAATGCACTTGTGTGCATGTGTGGTGCTTTTGAGATTTTAGTTCTATATAAGGTTAATCACCAATTACTACCTTGACCTGGAGAACATAGAGTTACAAAATTTGGCCGACAGTTGACTATTTCTTCTCTAATGTAGTATAGTATCTAATGTAGTATAGTATATGGTACAGTAAGTTTCCTTTCACACATTATACTTAGAAGTATGCAAGTAAGGGATTTCATTAGAATATATTTTCAAAAATTGGATTTCTAAGATCAAGAACAAAAAATTATTAGAGTTCTACAGGAAACTGCTTTTTATCACTTAATTATTATTACCTTCAAATAGGTACACAATGGGGATTTCAATTTAATGTGTTCAGTTTGCCTTGATCACAATTAAAAATTAATCACATGTTGGAAAATATGTTGACTTTTTTTCTGTTTCAGTTTGAGGATGGGAAGAAAATTCTTGGCCCAAATTACAACCAGATATTTTCCAGTGGAAATGAATATTCTATCTTCCACATTTAGGATTTTTTAAATGGATAGAGAATACAGAAATCATGTAATCAATAATATTTGACCCATGGCAACAATTTCTGATCTAAGAATTGACATTTTTAACAAGTTTCTATGCATATGTGAAGTGACAGATCCTAAGAATTGGATCCTTCAATGTGCCATGTAATTTTAGTGTGTGTGTGTGTGTGTGTGTGTGTGTGAGTGTGTGTGTATGTATTGAATGATTAGAATAAGTCAATTATTTTTCTATATTATATCTATCATCTTTCCATTCTTCATTGATGGATACAAATTATGAGTAAAAAGATGATGTTTTCTATTGCTTTTCCCTGGTATCTTTCTATTAAAAAACAATAGTGTGTGTGTGTGTGTGTGTGTGTGTGTGTGTGTGTGTGTGTGTGGTGAGTACTTCAACATAAATATTTCAGTGGCTACATTGTGTAATACACTGTGCCAAGTGTGAGGGGCTCTCCTAATTACTGTCAATCAAGTAGAGTATAATTATAATTTAAACTTATCACAGAGTATAACCCATTGGCGTTGATACCATATGCGATTTGACTGTCTGTGAGCATTCTGCATCTTCTGTAATGCACACTTGCTACTTTCCTCAAACTGCAATACAATGAACGAAGCTCCCCATCTCCCTATAGGTGACAGATCCTACCTCCCTCCAGGTGACAGATCCTCCCTCCCTCCATTGTCCTGAATGGGTATTCAATGTTGAAACTTTGCAATCCAATACATCCACACACTTGTCACTGAATATTTACCTTCCTTATATCTAAGCACAAGCAAGCTCATCCTTCTGTGGATCTGATTTACTGTTCAATCGTTTCAAATGAAACTAGTTATGTTGTCATATTTTACGTAATTCATCCAGCGGTTATTGCCGGGCACCCCATACTGTCAAGCGCTACTCCTCATAGCTGCTCTATGTCAGTCTATGAAATATCTGGTATTATTGGGATTGGTTTACCACCATCTGTCATACTCTCATTGTCATTATACATTGAAGTGACTGAGACCCCTGACTCTTTTTCAACTTTTGTTGTAACTTGTGTCTTAATTCTCCTTTGAATGACATTTAAAAACAGTTGGCATTGATAATGGCAGTTGTCATCCTAAATTATAATTCCATATTGATTTGTCCATAAATTCAAAAGAGCTGAGACTCTTCATTGAAACGACTTTCATCTCACAGTCATTTACCAGGCACTCCTTAGGGCATTTCACGTCTGTTGAGTAAGCGGGGAAATGAACAAATAAATAGCACTTTGAAGATAGGTGAAGATAACAGAATAAAAGGTGTTTTGTACATTGCTTTAGAATACAAAAACATTCAAAATGCGGAATATGAAGGAAAGCAAAACACTGGAGACAGAAAATAACAGAGAAAGATTTTATTGAAGAAGTCAATGAGCTATCAGGACTTCCAGAACAGGTATAACGAGAAGAATTTTTAAAATATATGAAAAGAATCTCTTATGAAGAAGGGCAATTGGAAGGAAATATAATATTTGGCAGAAATGTTTGGTACTTATAAAAAATGATTAGAACTAAGCAGTGAATCAACAAAGGACTTTATAAATGTCCTTATTATCAATTGCTGAAAAAGGGAATTTGCACCACCCTAAGTTGGAAAAGTAATTATATATACATATTTATATACATATAATCATTATTTACTATATATTTTTGAAGCAGAGTTTTAGAAGCAACGTAACAAGGCAGTCCTGGTCTAGGGTTTTTCATGATATTGGAGTCAACATTTAATCCACGTCTTTCATTCCTTGCAAATGTCATAGACTTTAGACAAATTGCTGAAGATGCAATAGCACATAGTCTGGTAAGGTTAAAGGACACATCCATGGATAATTATGATATATTGGGGCACAGTAAAGAGCATTAAAGGTTGAAGTTTAGAGAAGTTTTCCTGGGGACCGATAATACGTAACATGATTCTAAAATGTTTGCTCATTGAAAAATCATGTAGGAGACAATGGGCTTTAACAAAGCCTTCAACATAAGGAAGTACACATTAAGAACAGGAAATGAAAATTCCCATGTTATTTCTGGAACAGAATTTTTTTTTAGCCAAAACATAAAACTTTAAATAATAAAGGCAGTAGAACTACTATTTTTAGGTTCTGAGGACCAAATTGTAAATCCAGCAGTGTCTTTTGAATAGGATAGAATTAAACTGTGCCTTTAATAATGGATAGATCTGTAACTTGAGACTGTTCTGGAAAACAAAACTATTAGGAGAAGGGAATGTTTTCTCTTTAGAAATTGTAGGGATTATTGAAGAATTTCACCCATATAATTTATATGGATATTATGGAGAAATAATGAGTTGGTGAAGCCATGGTAACAAAAGATGTTTGTTTTCCTATGTATTGTGAATAGTCTAATATGTACAGCTTGGTCAGTTTCAGCATAAAAGCAGTAAGATCAGGTATTCACAAGGTGCAAAAACAGAGAACACAAATCTAGTGCAGAAATTTCAGTAAGTAACCCTAAACGAATGGGTCTCATTGAATCTGAACACAGCATGTATACTAACATTGATGATAGAAATGATAGGCTTCACTTGCTTAAGGCCTGACACATTGGCTAGATTTAGAAAAGAAAAAAGAAAGGAATAGCTTTGTAGTTGTGTCAGTCATGTTATTGTTTAGTTTTGGAAGAAGAAATCATTAGACAAAAATTTATAACAATATTGAAAAGCAAGAGCAATTACAGATTTTTCTCGTTACTTACTTGATGTCTCCTGGGCCTGCAATGATTTTTATCTGTTGGTGGTAAGACAGTAGAAATAGTCATGACAAGCCCTGTGGCTAAGCTGCAAGATCTACACTGAGTATACAGTTCCATGGCCAAAACATTTGCAAGGATGAAAATGTCCCTATTCTATCAACTGAAAATTTTTCTGGTCCAATCAATGCAGAGATCTTTGTGTCACTAAGATTATAGTCTTGTAAATATCAAGGTCTTGAGGGGTGTTAAGAAAGATAGCATTGTATATTTTTAACTAAAAAGATCATAAATCCAAAAAATTGTCCTAGAGCCTAAGAACCTACATAATGACATTTTCCCTGATGCCAATATCCACGATGAAAATTGGTGCAAGAGGTGTCCAAGTTGTAGAAGGGTTGTGCAAGGCTCTGAATTAAAGCCGTGTCATTGCTTTCATACAAGTAGTGGATTGTCCTGGATATATTCTTGGGGAAGTATCTACTTTGGATCCACGCATTCAAGAACAAAATCCAACAAGTGATTGAAACTGACAATACATTAGCAGGGTAAGCCTAAAACTCCTCGGTAGCAACATCAGAGTTGACTATTTCCTCTTTTCCAAAGAAAAGTGGAACTTAACTTTTTTCTTCCAAGAATAACATTGGATACTCTCTTTCTATTAAAGAAAAAGAAGAACGGCATTAAATGATTTTTGGGTTTGTTTCATGTTTTGTTTTGTTTCATATTGAAAGAGAAAGTTGCATACACTTTTGAGATAAAAAATTCACTCATCTTTGCTAGAAGCAAATTTTCTTGTTTACTGGTTTCCAAAGGAGAATAATAACTTTATGGTAAATTAATTGCTTTGAATTGTTAAAGCTTTCAAGTTCTCCTTAGTGAATATAAAATGATTCCTATCTTACTAAAAGGTTGATAATATGACTCTGGGTGCTTCTCTATAGAAAAAAAGTATAATGGTAGTTTCCAAGAAAGCCAATTAAAATGATAAAAATGTTTAAAGATTCAAAGAATTTCTGTTCATCAGAAGCATAGAATACATTCTAGTTCTCGTTTAAATTATTCTACATATCAACATTATTTATTTATTTTTCTAAATTACTTGTTAGCATTGATGTTCCATAAAAATTTTTATTACTAGAAACATGAAATTTCCGTTTACCTCATGATTCTGGGCACTGGTGGCTCACTACTGTCAACCTAGCTATTCAGGAGACTGGCATCTGAGGTTCTTGGTTTGAAGTCTACCTGGACAGGTAAATCCAACAAACTTTTATCTTCAATTAACCAGAAAAAAACTTCAAGAGTGGAGTTATGATTCAAGTGGTAGAGCAACATAGCTGAGCAAAAA
The DNA here is from genome assembly GCF_023159225.1 of Perognathus longimembris pacificus. NCBI lineage: Eukaryota > Metazoa > Chordata > Mammalia > Rodentia > Heteromyidae > Perognathus > Perognathus longimembris. Next base: position 5,039,132 of record NC_063173.1, on the reverse strand, counting down.
TGCAGGGCCTTGAGTTCAAGCTCCCATACCCATGTACCCATGCTCCAGTGCGTACACACACACACACACACACACACACATACACACACACACACAGATCAGCACCTGTATGCATCCCATATACAATTCACAATAGTATAGATTACCTCCCTTATTCTCCAAAATTTCTTCTTGTTTTGTTTTCTTTTTGTGATATCTCCCTCCCCCAGCCCTACACCCTGCCCCTGATTGACTGTAATAAATCTCTATTTTGAAACCAAGAGCCAAGACTGGATTGGCTATTACTTGCATGTTATGGCTTTAATTCCTGTTGATTTTCCTTTTGTGTTTGTTTGTTTATTTTAATTTTCTCTGAATAATTATTTATTGTCAAAGTGATATTTTACTTCAAATATATAATTTATGTGGATACACGCATACACACATACAAACATACATACATACATACTCACATACATAGCTCAATAATATCTTTAGGCTTCTTTGAAATTTTTATATTGGAATAATCTACCAGACAGTATCCAATTACATAATAAAGCAAGCTAATTACAATTCAGTCGCTTTTGCCTTTAAGTACTATAATCAAAGTCATTTTCATACCAAGGAAGGATAATTCCGTATTTTACATTAACATAAAATATTAACTCTTCAACAAATGTAAAAGCAATAGCAATGATTTTTAGCATATACATTACATAAACACTTCTTGCCCCATTCTTTACAAGAAACAAAGGAAATTAAGATGTAGGCTTGTATAAGACATAAGATGAAAAAGTGAAATTTGATTAGCTAGAAATGCATAATGTCCAAACTGGTATAATAAGCAGTGTGAAAAGTGAACAAAATGTTACTCAGTCAAAAATGGAGAAATGATTTGAGATAGCCACTAGAAAAACAGTAAAACTTGACCTGCGGACATAGTAGAAAGGAAGAGATAAAATATAAGCCACCAGGAAATCCACCAACATAACAAAGCATGAAGTGGTTGAAGAAAAAAACAAGCAAGCAATACTCAGCATTCAAGATTTGATCTACTTAGGGCTAATTAAGTGCTGGCTAATGCACATTCATGTCAGGTACAGAATTCGTGTCCCAGGCTCCGGCCTACAACAACAACAACAAAACCAAAAGAGGAATGCACCAAAATTGTCATTTTGACAGTGAGAGCAAAATTTCATACGCAGACTCTTTCTCCTAAAAGAAAAAAAAAAAGGATAAAAGTTTATTCTGTACTGTGTAAATTAGTCAGCATAAACTTCACATGCTTAACTAGTTCATGAGCATAGACCAGATCACCAAGCTTCTGAGACCTCACAAATAAAGTGCTTGGTTTGAACTATGAAAATCTTATTCATTATGTTAAGCACTTACGGATGATAAGTTACAAGAATTTTATAATTCTGGCTACTCAGGAGTCTGAGAGCTGAGAACAGCAGTTTGACGCCAAGCCTTGACAGAAAAATCCTTGAGAATCTGATCTCCAGTTAGTCACAAAACTAAAAATAAAAAGCTGGAAGTGGGAATGTGGCTCGAGTGTACAGTGCTACCCTGAGTGAAAAAGACCAACAAGAGCTCAAGGCCCTAAATTCAGTTACCGGTAACAGAACACACACACACACACACACACACACACACACACACACAAAGTAAAAACAAAATAAAAGAAAACAAATGTAAAGCAAACCAAAACAACCAATGAAATGTCTGTAGGTATATAATATTTTCCTATTGTGCAGTCTTTCAGATGCATCTTTTATAGAGAGAACATAAACTGGATCACTGGATCACTTAGCTTATTTATGAAGCCGGTGACTTTGTGAATTTGGCACATTTCAAATGTAACTTTCCTTGGTTGAAAACAAAATGTTTTCCTTCTGTAGCAGACTCCCTTACATATATCCACCTACATATTTTTACAGGTGTGAGCTAAATACCTACAGTTCTTCAGGCATTGGTGAAGGATAGTAATATGATTAGCTTAATCCTCATGTCGAAAGCAGGCATGCAAAAGAATAATACATTATGGTGCTGAGGTAGTGCAAGAATTAACGTTAGATAGCTAAAAGTTTCGTCAATTCAGCAGCAAAACTCTCTGACCTTTGCATTTCACGCGCTTGCCTTTCCCGTGGATTCATCACCATCGCTAATTATTCTGGTTCTATAAATGCTCACAGTTCCATGGTGGTAGGACATACCCTTTGCTAGCGGTTCTGGGCATGGCACACCCACCTCACGTGGGGGTGATGAATTATTCTGCCATGATCTGCTGGACCGGAGTTGGTGTGGCAGTGTGCTTGGTGGAAATAGCTCAGTAGACACCCTCAAGTGTCTGCAAGCTGACCTGCTTAAGGCACCGGGCAGTGCTGTTGCCTAGGTCTGTAGATGGGTGACCTAGCTTCTTATCTGCTTTCTGGGCCTGTTCACAGAGGCAAGCTCCCCAACAAGGTCTGTTGGGCTGCTTCTTGTGGCTACAGGAGGATCGCCAGGTCTTCCTGGCTGCTGCTTGGTCCAAAGCCCAGGCATTTCCTCCAGTTGCGCTCATGGAGCCCCCACGGGTAACTGATCAAGATGGTGATGCCGGCTCTTCTTGAGGTGATAGGAGGTTGGAAGAATCACCTGCGTGGATTGCCAGGTTGGATCAGTGGGGCGATGGAATGAATTTACGGAGTCAACTCACCCAGTATCCCAAAGTAGGCGTGATTCCAAGGTGGAATTTGTCTTAGAGCCTGATGGATGGAAGGCACCATGGAGGCCAAGCTCTTGCTCCAGGACAATGGAGTAGCATGGGGACTTCACAGCAAATCTGACCTTAAGTCAGGGGATGGGATAGCTACAGCCTTCTTTAGCAGCAACTACTTCAGGGATGTTTGGGACTTGGTCCTGAGCCTTACTTCCAGCATGCAGCTTCCCAGTAGATCTCAAGACAGACTAGACGGCGGCGTCGTTTTATTTAATCTCCCCCGTGATAAGGCTGCAGTATGTCTCCTCCATGTCTTGCCACACCCCAAGTCCTATGGGAATCTGTCTCAAATCATGCAGGGGATAGACACTGATTTTCCTTTGATGTGTTTCTGTTCATCTGCGATTGACATCTCTAATTATCCATATGGCAAGCATTCAAAGTTCACTCTAAGTAGGATACATGCACGAACACAATATTGTCTAAAGAAATTTGTCAAAATTATAAAACCACATTTAACATATATGTGTGTGTGTTGTGTATGTATATTGTATATGTGTGTCTGTTATAAGGCTTTAATAGCACCAAAATTATGAACAGAGTTGATTGCACATTATTAAAACTTATTATAAAGAAGGTAGACTTTAGCAGTCAAAGGTCTTTATTATTTGAAAATTGGCATAATTTAATGTATGCGTTTGCATAATTTGCAAATGTATTTTCCCAAGTTACAACTAGATGCTGAAATGCAACCCAGATTTTATGATATTCTTATAAGGTCTTAAAGACTGAATGAGGGAAGAATTCAGTAATTATTATCTGATGGTCAATGTAGTGCCTCAGAGCTGTAGTGAATTATGAATTATGTCATGGAGAGTGTTCACTGATTGCTACTGTACACATTTTCCAGAGTTGGTTCTGGATTCCATCCGTGTATATCCATCTGTGACAGTGCATCTAGAGATGAATTAACTCCTGCTAATAGAATGAATGATTGCCCAGCATGCTCGAAACTCAGAAAGCATTTGAATGATTTCAAAATAAGTAGATGTGACATATTTCATGACTGGGTTCTTAAATAATCCTTCAAATATCAAGCAAAGTTGTTGAATAACATTTTCTCTTGTACTTCCAATTCTCCTTTATTCATTAGAAATAAGTACTTTATAAACTGCATTTTGAATTCGAAACATGCACTCAAGAAAATTTGAATGTAGCAGAGAGTGGCTATTTTGTACAAGGCTTCTAGTACAAATACCTTTTCATTTATCTCTGTATTTTGAGGAAAATTATCACATTTTTCTTCATGTGGAAACATGGGAACATAATTACCCTTTAACTAACAAATATATGTCTTCTATGGCCTGGATAATAATACATATTTTAAAGTATTTAGCAATCTTTAGTATCTACTACATTCAAAGCCATAACAACATGAATAATACCTTAGAAATTATACTCTAGCACCTAGAAATATTGCTCCAAAAATTTATCTTGTATTTAGGAGAATGGAGATAAATGTAGTTTGCTTGGCAAACACACAATATGCCTTTCTTCACTAAGGCAATGAAGACAGTGACTGGAACAGTTACTGTCTCACCAATTTGTACATTGGGTTTAAGGCTGCTGGAGGTGTGAAGTTATCAAATTATGATCCCAGGTCTCACCTTGAACAATACAGAGGCTGAGGTTTTCAGCAGGACCCTGAGTTTCAGGCAGAGTAGTGATTGCAGTGTCCACAGCGAGGAAGCAGCCTTTCCCTTCTTCTAATGAACAGGGTGGAAAAACGGGACCACATACACTACATTTGCTTTCTACTTTTCTGCTGGAATCATGGTGAAAATATTGTAGTGGAGTGTGTGTGTTCATTCCTACTGAACACATAACGAGGGAGCTTTTACTAAATGAAACTCATTTTTATAAAAGGTGCTAGAGTGATTTCCTTCATAATTTTGATTCAAATGAATACATCAAGCAGTTAATATTTGCAAATGATTAAATAAAATAATTTATCTTGTTATATCATCACTAAAGAAGTGTTTCTGAGATGAATCACATTCCTAGAGCCATTTCGTTTTAGGACTAGGACACAGAGTTAGAATCTGATAACAAGTAGAACTGATTCTAACTCACAGTCAATTTTTTTATTATAAAAGGAAAATAATGTAAAGCAACTAAAAGAAGAACAGAGATTAATACAAAAGTAAAGAAAAAAAGAAAAGAAATCAAGACCGAGATACTTTCAGCATCAGTAGGAAGCTCTGTGGTTAAAAACAGTCTTCAGTCACATCTGATGGTGGCGATTGCACTAACCGTGTCACTTCAATCAGAAGGACTTTGTTGCTTCTCTTTCCTCCCTGTTTTGCCTACTAGGAGAGTATGGATTTGGTGTCCCTTTGGGGGAATAGTCTCTTGCTTTCCTGCAGTTGATTTTGCCTGCCCCCAGAATTAGTGGGGGGGATTCAAGATACACAGCAGTCCTTCGAGGTGGCCCCTCCCCTCGCAAGCAGGACCAGAGAATTCCACCTCCAATGACACTGAATCTTCGGTATACACTGGGGCATTCCGAGAATCCCAGACCTGCCGTCCTGTCTCACTTTGATCCACTGCTTTAGAAAAGATCTTTATGAGACTTCATTTTCAGAAGGTGTTTTCCCAGTACGGTACGCTTTTGATTGTTGTTGTTGTTTGTTGTTGTTTTTACTGTACCCAGACTTCTCCTGGGAGGCTGATTATCTGCACAATTGCAATTAACTGGATGGATTGAGAAAACGTGTCCATCATAATGTCTCAGCGTTCAGGAGGGAAGTGTTGACCCGATGTAAGGAACTCATGTAGGCGCAGTCTGCTGTCTAGGCATAACATCTGATACCTTGGTGATGTCACTTGTGTTTATGACTAGGGACATTTCTAAAAGGGCAACTCTTCTTTACAGGTGGCTGTTTAGTGTCTTGAAGCACATAGGTATTCTGAGATAATGGACAGTGTACCTTCACTCAGGAAAAGAGGAGGAGAACTATGAAGTGTATCAACACTGCAAAGCAAGAAAACAACCTGAAGTGTTGTTTCTATTAAAAATTAACGTCTGAAAAAAAAAGATCTACTGTAGAACTGGCAGCAGAGCCTATTGATTCTAGTGTTGCTGTTTACAACGAGAGCAGAAAGCCACGCAGCAGGAGCAAGCTAGCTGCACAGTGTGTGTCTTCTGCGGCTCTGGGATGGACAGACAGGGCTTTAAGTCCCAGCTCTGCCACCACTGGAGTCCCTGTTTCTTTTCAGCTCCTGCCATGTACTTCATTCCTTTGTTCATTTTAGTGAGAAGGCCTATGAAAATAAACTTGGGTGGTTATGTTTTCTCCTACCTTCTCATTTAATCACGAAGAGTGATTTGGGGATGGAAAAAGTGTTGGCGGAGAGGAGGCCATGGTGATTTAACGCCCAAGAAGCGAGGTACTTGGGCTATCACGGGAGCCTAAGCCTTTCAGGGATGTGCAATTGAGGTTCCAGCTAAATAAGAAAATGTAAGCAGCTCAGTAGGAGTCAAAACATTGCAAAAGGCCATTCTCCTGGAAGCAATAGAAACATTAGTATTGTTAACATTGTGTTAAGAGTACTGCTTTTATCTAAATGCAAGTTTGAGAAGCAGTTTTCTTACTGAACTTCCCAGAAATTCCTGTCTCCCTTCAGAAACAGAGGCCCAAGGTGTTTACTATGACATACACGACTCTCCAGTACCAGCTAATGCTTTAGCTTGCCACCCCTTCCATAGTTCTTTCCCATTTCCTCCCTCCTGTTCCTACACTTAGTTCACATAGCCCAGATTTTACATAATGTACATTGACTATAAAGACTGTACTTGCTCACTGAGTCACCCTGTGGATTTGGAACTACACAGTTCGTTTACTGTTATCTGTACTCATCCTTGTTGGTATGACTACTGGAATTACTTCTATGTGTACACCAGTGCCCACAAGTCAACCATACTAAAATGCACATTTTCCTGATCCTGTGTTTTTCTCCATGATGCTATACCACAGCCATGACTCTGCTTTTTGTCCAGTTACATAAAACTTTGATTCTCCTACACCTTGGATCTCAATTGTCTAAGAGTTATTTCTTAAACTCTGTAAATTTACAAGTTTGTCAGCCAGGTACCCGATGTTTTCCTCTGAAACAAGAGTAGGTTTTCAGAGATTTATCAAGCTATCCATAAAAGTTGATTCTAAATCCCTCAGGTTCACTGAGATTTCTTTTTGTAAAAAAAAGTAACAAAAATAATTCATTTTGTGAGCATACAGAGCACTGGCTTTATTCGTCGAATAGAAAACTCAGAGCCAGCTCTGGAAACAGAAAATATGGCTTAGAAAAATGTGTGCTCCTCCCCCAGACCCACTTTTAATTAGAAGAGGAGCAAAGGAAAAGAGAAAGAAAGAAAGCTATTTAAAGGAAAACTTGCTTCTGAAAGGGGCCAGTAGCTTTTGTACAAAACTCTTTTGTGTCACTGCTGTCTCCCTAGTGTGAAAATAAATCTAAAAATAGGAGTCCAGGCTTTTATTAACTGGACAGATACCATATGTCCTGCAGAGGGAAGATTTGTTTTGATTATTGATTCTGAGGGCAGGCTGTGTGTCTGTCTACCCCAGGGAGGTGAAATATCTCAGCTTTCTCAATTACCTGCCTAATCTCAGAAGTACATTGTTACCTTTCCTTCTTCTCACTGCATCAAGACTTTTATCTAAACCATCACTCACTCACACACACACACACACACACACACGTGCACACACACACGCATGCACATTTTCACAGTCTGAAAGACAGCCAGTTTTATTTGAAAGCAAATCTGGCTTGTTGTTTTGGTTACTTAGGAAATGTCACTAGTAAGGGAAAATTTAATCCTTTATGGTAACTTGCCTGGGGCCAGAATAGATGGAAGGGATGTGAAATAGATTGGAGAGATGTAGCATGCTCTCTTAGGGCCTCCGTGTTTTTCTCGCACTGCTGTGGTTTGAACCTGAGGCCTGAGTGCTATCTCTCAGCCCTTCTTCTTCCTCTTGTTCCTCTTCTTTTGCTCGAGTCTTGTGCTTTTCAACTTGAGCCACAGATATATATATATATATATATATATATATATATATATATATATATATATTTGTTGATTATGAGTGGTCAATTGGAGGTTAGAATCTCATGGACTGTTCACTGAGTGTCCCAGCTCCAATCTTTCCAGAAAGTCACATTTCATTCACTCACATTCAACTTGCTGGAAGAAAAATGAGAGGTAATCATTTTGCTGAGGCCTCTTGATAATGGTGTATTATCTCCCTGGTCATCTGCTATCCGGGGAACATCTCCATTCACACTGGTAAAATGTGAAGCATCTGCTTTATCTGTGGGTATGGAAGTCATTGCTTCTGAAATTCACTCGCACTAAAAATGTAGAACATTTGCTGAGTGCCAGGCTGTGGACAGTCCCAAGTAGATGCATATTTATTATAGCTTTAGAATCATTCTTTTGGCCTGAGGTGGTTCACATTCATAATTACTTGTGCTTCAGCAATGCCAACCTTTTAACTTAGGTGAAGTAAAAAATATTAATGTTTAATCTGTAGAAATGATACAAGGTAGAATAAGGTTTATACTGCTTTAGATTCACGGACACAGTTGAAAAAAATGATACTCAAAGCACTATAATTTCAACTCTTATTTTTCTGATCCTGGGGCTTGAATTCATGGCCTGGGCACTGTCTCTGAGCATTTTTTGCTCAAGGCTAGCATCCACACTACCACTTGAGCCACAGTTCTACTTCCAGCTTCATGGAGATAAGAGTCTCACAGACTTTTCTGCAGGGGCTGGCACTGAACCAAGATATTCAGATCTCAGCCTGGAATTATAGAAGGGAAGCGACTAGCAGTTGACTCAGCTCTGTTCCTGTCCCCAAAACAGCCTACAGCTTACACAGTTTTTTGTTTCTTTGTGATTTTACAATATTTGCTAAAAATCTATATGCATTTTGGAAAGGAGACCTGTGTTATTACTTCCAATTTATATATGCCTTGGAATGGCAACTTGAATTGGTTTAAAATATTTAAAATTCATCTACACTGGATTTCTTATCTCTCTTTGAAATTTTCAGTAAAAATTTTACACTCCTTCATTGATTGTGTAAGCCTTCCCTGAGACCATATAACTTAATTACTAAACTAGACAGGTCTAGACCCTAAAGCAAAGAAAAGCTAGCCTTTGAGTGACTTCCAACTTAATGGAAAAAATAGTAATGCAATAAGTAAGATTTCATTGAATATAATAATAAAGTGGACTAAATATTGTAATTGGAATTGCATATGGACTGAGGTCAGACAGAGGAAAAATGAACCCTGAAAATGGATGGAATGTTTCATAACAGAGAGAGAGAGAGAGAGAAGGAGAGAGAGAAGAGAAGAGAAGAGAAGAGAAGAGAAGAGAAGAGAAGAGAAGAGGAGAGAGAGAATCAGGCCTTAAGAATGTTCTGTCTTGTAAAGAGAAAGCTTGATTGTCCAAGATGAAACAGAAAATACAAGTTGAGAGAATCATTTTCATTGGGCAAAGAAAGCAACACTCACAAAACCATTTGGTGTAAACTAACTGAACAACTAACTCATCGGGGGAGAGGGAAAGGGGGAGGGGGAGATGTGGGAAAAATGAGGGAGGAGGTAACACGTTGAACAAGAAATATACTCACTGCCTTACCTATGAAACTGTAACTCCTCTGTACTTCAATTTGACAATTGAAAAATAGGAAAAATGTATCACTTACTTATAGGAATACAGTTATTGATAAACTTGTGTCTTTTTCCCATCAGACAACGAGTTCCTTTATGCAAGAGGTCAGCTACATCTGACTGTCACAAGCATGTGGTACAGTCGCCACAATAGGTCAAGTACTCAACAAATATTCATGGAATGAATGAATTAACGAATCCATCAATAAATGAATGCACTGCTTTTCAGCCCCTTCTTGAGCTTCTTCCCATCTGGACTGAAACATCTCAGAGAAGAAACTATTTCTGTGTTCACTAAGAAGCTCCTCAGTAAAGTTTTATGACCATATTAAAATAGTTTCAAGGGATTCAGACAACAGTCTCAAATAAAAACATAAGAAGTAGTGTTATTAATTATTTTCTAGATCCTTTATGTTTCTCTTGAGAAGCCACTGATTCATGGAGCCACCATATCTTCGTCTGTTTTGCATAAATGATAACAGAACACTGGAGACAGTGTGTATTTCTTAGATTTTGGAGCCGAGGAATAAAGGCTCAGGGTCTCCTTCTGGTGAAGTTGTTGTTTTTTTTTTAACTACATAATCACATGGTAGGAATCAGATCTATAAGTGATCACTTAACTCAAGGGAGAAGAGGGGAGCTGAACTCTTTTCAGTAAGACCTCACTTTAACAATAAGAGTACGAGCTTCTTCATGACACATGACCGGATCCTCACAACCTAGGGCCTCTCAACATCCATGTCTGGAATAAATTTCCCAACACATGACGTTTTGTGGTGCCTTCAAACCATTTAATTGCAATTATTTTCTTTACCCAGATAAAGGCTAGTGCAAGGATGTAGAGGGCGACTTCTAGGATATGGCAATTTGCATATACTATGTTTCAATCAAAGTGTATCAATCAAAAGTACTGCTGTATTTGCAGTGCGCCAATCCAAATTATTTCAACATGGGGGAAATAGAATTGAGAGAAATAAAATCACCAATCACTATTTTTTTTTTGTTAATGGTTCCTGGTTATCTCGTTTCTGTCATTTGCATTCTTGCAGAAAATTTCAGATGTGGAAGTGGAGGTAAGAAGCAGAAACTTGTGGCTGACAGGTTAAGTGCTTTCCTTCTGCTCGCACAGCTCATGAGTTGCAGAAGTGGTTGTGCTTCCGATCTACCTATTCACATCAAAGATTGGACCCTCTACTGTAATTATCCTGATCATGAAGGCTGAAAAGAGGCTGTCTGCCAAGGGAAGTTTAGCAGTGCACTTTCCGTTTTACCCCACTAGGAAGGCTCATAGCTCTGGGTGGCTTGGGATGAAAAGACTTGCTCATAAATGCCAAAGGAGACTATTTCTGAGATGGATAGTTCTTTCAGTAGATCAGCAAAATGTGTGCCATATAATCTCATCCATTTGGGTACTGGCCCCAAGTGCCTCCTCTCCCCGGGGGTACCTTTGGACAGGACATCTCAAGCATCCATTTATGGTACCCCCAGCCCCCAGAAGGGCTCTGTTAGGAAAAATTCTCCATATTTTCATAGTTTATAATCACATCAGTTTGACCAACAATGTGGGCAGGTACATGACTTAACAACTTACTTTATGTAGCCTCCTGTTGGTCTGCAAATCACTAAACGTTTTGATGACATTTTTCAAATCCAGCATGTATAGCCTTAGCTCAATAGTGCTTTATTTCTCAAGGATGGAAACCCTTCAAACACTCTTGACAGAGATCTGTGGAGATAGCTAGTGTCACTTCATCCAGCTAGAAAGCCCTATGTTTTGATTAAAACGAGAGTGTAAGAAGGCATCTTGATGGTATAAGAAACCACTTAATTTTTTAAATCACTCACCCTCTGTCTTATGATATCCTTGTTATTCCACCTACAATGAAATGCTTGAAAATAACTCAAAGTTTGTCAAGTATAGTGATAGCTCATGCTATAAATGGCTTGGATGAAAAGACTTTCCTGTAAATGGCCTATTCTGCCTATCTGGGATCCTAATGAATAGAGAGAGTCTAATTTCAGTGAGGAACTAGAAGCCAGATGAAAAGGCAGTTCTTCTGCTCTTCACTTCAGTTGCTCTTGAAGACAGGCTATTGCCTTTGCTCTGTCCCATACACATTTTTCTTTATTTTTTATTGTGCCTATGAATTGTACAATACTGGGGGAAGGGGTCAAAGTAGTTACATTCCCTATCAGTATCTCCTTTCCCTGTCCTTCGTACCCTCGTTGATTGTCTTTCTTGCAATATTTAAGAAATGAATTTCATTACAATCTTTTCATATTGTACATACTGTACTTTGACCATTTTCTCCCCACCTCACCCTCTCTTTGCCCCTACTCTCCTCCTACTGTCCTATTGCAGTCTTCCTTTTGTTTGCATTCACGATCATGCTTCTGTTTTTTTCTGCAAAGCTATCTCCTGTAGACTTCTTTTTAACTGACATTTAATACTGTCTTCAGAGATTGGAGGCCAGGAATGTCTTTCCCATGTTCCTCTATGTTCGTTATTTTTTTCCTGTGGCTTTTGAGTCATGTCTGACACTTTGATCACCTGTCAATTTTCTAGGCCCTACTGAATCACTCTGCTGTTACATGTACTTCACGAGGAGGCCCAACTTCTGGTTTACTTTGGTAATTTAGTGCTGTCAAAGCTAAATCTCTCGATAGCCAATTACTAACAAATGAAATAACACTGATGACACTGAGAGCCAGAGTCTTTCATTTTCTCTTTAATGCCACATTCCCACTGTTGGCTATCCTGGAGTAGGGTCAGAAATCACATGCAGGAGCAGAACTACAGTGTGCATGCCATCTGTACTGACTCAGAAACGGTGCCCAGCAACCCATCCATGAAGAGTTCATTTGGAGAACTGTGGCCCCTCAGTTGAACAGTGATTGATTTGGCAAATGGGAGACCAGGCTGTTCTCTTCATATTAAATCCTACTAAGATAAATTGCACCCGTTCTTGAAATACTGTACACAGCATTCTTGAGATTTGATGTTATCTGTGGTATTTCTCATTAAAGTGTACAAAATACACTTTTCAGAGTCCTCCCCAAGCAATTAGCACCATTAACACCTTCAGCAAGCATATGGTCACAGCGGAGAGGAAATGAGACTCAAGCCACATTGCTGTTGCTATTTGTATACATTTGGACACAGTTCATTAGTGTGCTTTCCTTCAGATCTATCTTCCTTAAAGAGGTTGGGTCGTATGTTTTCTTAATACTCAATTATTTAGTATCCCCAGGTGACTACATTTCCAAGGATGATTTCCCTTCTGTTTATTTCCCCTTCAACACCTCCAATTTACAATTATCAAGTACTAGATCTTTCTCCCTAGAGGTGCAACTGGTTTCAAATCCTCCGCCAGTCAAATATAGTGCTCCCATTCTGTAGAAAACAATATTAAAAAACAAAAAAAAATCAGAAAGAAAGGAAATAGCTCCATTTTCTTTTCAAAGGCAACTTTATCGCAAAGCTATTGCAATATAAATTTCTAGGTTCTTCCTTTTCCTGGATCCTTTACAAACCATAGATATCTATATAGCATTATAAAATAAGAGTCAAATAATAAGGAAGTTTAAGTTTGGCCTTTTTTGCTTTCACTCCCAGTTCTTTGTTTTTGCTATTCTCTGGCCTTGGCATACGGTATTGCCATCAGCAGAGGCAATAGTGTAGTCTGTGTGAGGCAGTGTTAGGGCACCTGTTAGCTAGTCAGGTACATCTGAGCTACGTGTGGTTAGAATGACTAGGATCCTTCCACATGTCAGGAAATTCCTCCCAAGCCCTCCTGCTGTTCACTAGGCTGACCAAAGAGATAAAATAGATTCAAAGTACACCATTCAAACCCGGAGTTTCAGAAATGAGACAAGAGGTTGGAAATTACATAACCTGAAGTTTAAGCTTTGAAAAAAAATTCATCACTTCCAAATCATACATGAAAATAAAGCTTATTTTCTATATTTGAAACAATATTTATGACATGATGGAAGTGAAAATTAAAACTATATGACAGTATGGGAAGTAAAATAAAGTAAATAGAATGAGAATACGATGATATATTTTATATGAAATCATAAAACTCATATAAATTGGTGAACAAAAATAGACTAGTAGCAAGAAAATAGTTTTAAAACTCCTCTTCTCTGGCTTTGTAATATGTATGGTATTACTAATTACCAAATTAGTTTGTTGTCATGAAATTTATTATTTAATTTTAAACTACAAGTAATATTAACATTTAATACTGTTGTCTGTTTTCTTTAATTTTTTTCTCTTGAAAAAGTTCTAATCTCTGAAACTTTTAAGTTTTAAGCCTCACAAAAATGCACCTGATATATTAAAGCTTTTTAGTTCAAAATTCAATTTGTTTTAGAGTATACCATTTTGTAAGATTCTAATGTTCCTTTCTGAGTGTCTTTTTTCTTGAGTCCTCATCAGCTACCATTTGCAATCATTCACTTCTATTTTTGCCCAAGTTCACAGTAACTATCTGCTTTTTCTCTATTTCTTTGCTTCTGCATGGGAGATTCCTATTTGTACTCCTGATTCAATCTAAGTCACCTTGTTGGAGCTCTCCATTGTTTTCTTTCTGAATCAACGGTCAAACCATTACAATTCTGATTGATCAGCAACCTTCGCATCATTATCTTTTGTTTCTCACGTCTTCTCAGTCATTTCTCTCACCTTGGTTATTGTAATGATCTCTCCGTGGGAATCTTCATTACTCTATTTTAAGTTTAATTCTTATATCATCATATTTTATTTTTCTGTTCAAAATCTTTTCTGTCATCTCAAATTGCCTCCTGGGTATAATATATATATATATATATATATGTATATATATATACATATATATATATTATTTTTTTTACCATTACTGGAGAAACTTCATTCAATTCAAATGGATTTTCTGTGATCCCCAAATTCCTTGTCTGCACGCCCTTTGATTTAATCTTTCTAGGTATCGTGTCATTTCTCAAAGTAGCTTCTCCTTCTGTGTGTTTCCTTACTCCTCTATTCCCTTTCACGCAATGACCTTGTAACTCTCCCAGCACCCCGCAGCACCTTGACTTCTCCAATCTTTGGATCATGAAGTGATTCAATCTTTTTTTTCCTCAAGTCTCAAAGTCTCACCCTCTCTGTTTTCCTTACACAGCGTAGTATGTTTCCTGTTTATCATTCTTAAATAAAATCACAATTGGTTTATATTTTTCATATTGCTTACATTTGTACTAATTATAGATATCTAAACTTTGAGGGATTTATCTAAATACCAAACAAATACTATGAGTCAAAGAGAGGCCCACATCTCCATTTTCTGGCACCAAATACACCTGTTTTTTCAAACTCCAATGTAGTTGTCATTTTCTTTGGAATTATCTGTGTACATTATACCTATATATAAAAATAACATAATGTAACCCACTAAAATATGTTAAAAAGAGGTCGGGTATATTAGATAGTAATATAGCAGGTGAATTTGATTAAAGCATACATGTAAGAAAATAAAGTCAAAACAAAACTTTTTTGTATGCTAATAAAGGATAAAACAATTGTCTCTTCGAACTATTTTATGCAAACTACTCCTCTGTCTTTTCTTTTTTACTTTCTTCAGTCCTTCCCTGCCTACTTTACCTGCTTTTCTCCCTAGTTCTCTGTTTATATCTTTACATATATTTCCAATTGATAAACTGGACATATACTTATTGTGGATAAACGGCTGCCATTTCAATCCAACATGATCTAGTGATGGGGAAATCTTTTGCTGTGATAGATACCTTTGTGGCATTAAATCCCTGGGTCAGAATCCTACCTACCACGGTGATCTGTTCTTTGATCCAGAACTCTTAACCAAAAATAGCATGCTCTTACTATCCACTTCTTTGTCACTTCCTAGGCCTTTGTAAAGTGTTAGGAAGAACTCTATCTGTTCTTCCAGTCACTATTCATGGTTCACCCTAAACATGGCGTTGTGAGGAATGGTCCCTCCACAGACAGGTGAGCCTAGGTTCATAAACACAGATGATCTTTGGAAATAACAAATGGATAAAAAGAAAGAAATGTTCAAATATCGTAATATTAAAAATGGGAAGTTAATTTCAGATATAAGAGACACTGAAACATAGTTAAACAATAATAATATTATCCTTGTTTGACAATAATTTGAAAGCAGAGAGAAAAAGATAAATTCATCCAAAAATGTATCAGAAAATAAAATTGAAACCATTTGAAATGCAAACACTGGATAGACCAATTATTTTTTTTTAAATTGATGTTTCCTACACAGGTTTAACATCTTCCACTCAGGAATAAAATAAAAGCTAAAAAAAATACTGAAGACCACTTGATCACCAAACCCTTTTTGGAAAGTGGGTTGATATTTTAGTTCTATATGCACCTTCGGGCACATTGAGAGCATTCTTTCCCATTACTCATCATAGCTTCTTGGGTACTTAATGTGCTTAATTGACTAAGTCATGTTTTAGTAGCATCACAGGAGTTCTGACATAGGTAAATAATTTTAAGCCCTATAAGATAAATTGATAGCATACATTTCAAATATATGCATTATACATACGTGTATATATGTACATATGCATTAGGAACTCATTACGATTTCCAATACACTAATATGGCTTTTAGTTCCACAATAAACTATAGGCAGTAACAAACATTAACAAAGGAAAAAATATGTGCATCAGGAGTGACAGGTTTTCCTGTTCCCAGTTCTCAATCATCTCTTTTCTACATTTTGTGGCATCCCTCCTTCAGAAAAATCACGTTTCCTTGTATCTTTCCCATGAAATGCCCATCCCGTCAGTCCCTCACACAGTACAGTTTCATCTAAAATAAATAAAAGGCAAACCACCCCAAGGTAGGAAGCTTCCTTCAGCAAAGAAAACAGACAGCTGCCTTCATGACGCTGAGAGAGATACAACTGGGGCAGTGTAAGTTTAAAACTATCTAGCATGGGAAGGAAAGCATGGGTGAGCATGCAGTGTTTGAGATGCTTAATGGAACAATTGTTTTAATTGCATTAAAAAGGAAAGGGGAGAGATTTCGTGTTGGTTTATTTTTCTTCTAACTTTTGTGGGGTGGTGATGTGCTTTTAGCTTGTGAAGGACCTAGGCCACAAAAGCCCGTCTGCTGAATTGGTAGACATTTTACTTCCGCCTGTGCCTTCGGGCATCGCCGAGGCCTAGTCCTCTTGGCTGATCACCACTTTCCTGACTGCAGAATTTGGGACTTGTGAGTCTCCGTAATCATGTAAGGCAATTCATTATTTTATATGTCTGATATATTTTAGGTAAAATAGTTATATATATATATCATATAGTATATAGCATTGTATATATATTATATATGATATATATAATCTCATATATATATACATATATATATAATCACACATGAATCCTATTGGTTGTTTTCCTAGGGAAACTTGGGTAATTGTTTAGCAAGCTTCTAGATCTATGAAACAGAGGGAAACGGATTATTGATTACTCACTGGTTCAGTCAAGACCATGACCATTAACATTAATGACTGCAATGTATTCAGTGCTTAGGGTATGCCCAGTATTTTCTATAGAGCACATTCATCAGAGTGAAATTGGACGGATGAAAAACAAAACAAAAAACATCGCAATAGTTTAGCCATTTACCACTCAGCAGAGATGTAGTTACTGATGGCTTCACCATGTCAACTCGCATACTTTTACTCTACACCACAATATGGTATGTATTCTGATACTGTTCTGGGACTTACCAAAGATGTTTATAGAAATCCTTGACTAAGTTGGGCTCTAGTGGCTCTCACCTGCAATCCTTGATACTCAAAAAGCTGAGTTCTGAGGTTCACAGTTTGAAGCCAGCCTGAGCACGAAAGTCCACTGTGAGACTGTTATTGCCAATTAATCACACAAAGAGATGTAAATGGAGCTGTGGATCAAGTCATAGTGTGATAGCCCGGAGCAAAAAGAGCTCAGGGACAGCACCTAGGCCCCATTCAAATTCTAGGACTGGCAATTTTTTTTTAAAAAGGAAATTCATGTTCTGAGGCAACACTGGTTATATAATCTCTAGATTGAAAAAAAAATAGTAGTTAAAAATAAGGCTGAATTAGTGTACGAGAAAATAAATGTCATGATATGCTTCCACAACTGAAAAGTAAATGAAATTCCGGTATACAGACTAGCAATGTGTAATGCAGCTCAGCTCTCTCTAGAATCAGTGCGATAATTCAAGATACCAAAAGAAAATACTAATGATTAAAAAGGTAGTTTATAGCTGGACACTGGTGTTTCATGACTGTAATCCTAGCTACTCAGGAGGCTAAGGGGTGAAACCAGCCCGGGTAGGACAGTCCATGAGATTCTTACTTCCAACTAACTAGCAAAAGGCCAGAAGTGGAGCCATGGCTCAAGGGGTAGAGTACCATCCTTAAGCTCAAAAAAAAAATTTGCAAAAAGGAAAAATGCTTAAGAATAGCGCCCATTACCTGAGTTCAAGCCCCAAGATCAGCACATTTTTGTAAGTAACATGCAACCCAGATATATGCCAAGAGATAACATAAAGGAACAGAACATGAAGGTCAATATTATGTGCTCAAGACAGTGGTATACACTGCCAAAAAAAAAAAAGTGTAGACGATTTAATTGACAATAAAAATAATGTCAGACAGAAAAATAAATGGGCATTGGGAGAGGGGCATTTGGGTATCGACTGGCATTGGTTTGGCATTTTAGCCGTATCTTTCAACTTCCAGTCACTGATATTTTGAAGGCCATTAGAAAAAGTTACCACAATGAAACCAATTTCAATGTCTGATTCTGTTTTGTCACACTTGAATTTCTAAACCTTTTTTTTTCCTTCAGCAGTAAAATAAGAATAATAAAGACTACCTCTGGATTTCATATTGTTGTCATAGAGCTGTGCTTTCTCAACGGAAACAACATGCAAAATTCTGTACCGGTGGTTTAAAGCTGCGCTCTTTGTCACTTACAATATCATTATATCTGTATCTGCAAAAGCCTGAGAGTAAGGGCAAGAGCAGAAACTAAAGAGAACATATTTAAAGAGAGCAACACTTTGGAAACTCCTTTATGATTCTGAAAACACCAAGTATCTTTCTAGAAACAGAGCCAGTGTGGGGAAGGAATCTTTAGGAACTGCCTTGTGTGGCAAAGGTGTCAATGATAATGCATGCTGCCTGGCTGAACTGTAGGGAAAATTCCTTTTTTCCCTTTAAGTTACTTGTGAATAGGTCACAAACTGTCCCAAACAATGCTCTTTGAGCTGCTTGGCTGCCCTCACCCATAACCCCTTTTCCACAGGCAAGTGGGATTCGAGAAACTTCAGTCATTAGGTTTTTGTTATCTGTACAAGTAGAAAATTAAGCTGTGACTTAATAAGTAGTTTGTCTGAATGATATCTTCCACATGTTTCAGTCTAAGGAAGTAAAACAATATTAAGAAAAGTTATACAGGGCGCCGCCAGGGGCTCATGAGCCTCTGAGGAGACTGATAATCTGAGAATCATGGATCCACGAAAGCAGGGCAGGAAAGTCCAGGAGACCCTTATCTCCAATTAACCACCAGAAAAGCTGAAAGTGGTGGAGCGCTAGCCTTTAGCCACCCTACTTTCCTTTTGAGAAGACTGAGGAACTCAATCCCATACTAGAAACAACTGGCAGTCCGTTAGCGTGTAATAACCACTCCCGGGGTTGGGGGGCTAGAACACAATGTGAGCTCAGATGCAGACACTTTGACTCCTAAGTTGTTTCCATGTACCCATTTGATAGGGAAAGACATCACGCTCTGCCTCATTACAATTCAGCTTCCTCTCAAATATCATTTGTCTAATATTATGCAGCCTGCTGGGGGTCACCAGGATCCAATGGTAAAACAATTGCAACGGGAA
Source organism: Perognathus longimembris pacificus (assembly GCF_023159225.1). Classification (NCBI taxonomy): domain Eukaryota; kingdom Metazoa; phylum Chordata; class Mammalia; order Rodentia; family Heteromyidae; genus Perognathus; species Perognathus longimembris. The sequence goes on along the minus strand of NC_063173.1, from coordinate 5,019,765 downwards.
ATTTACAGAGCAGGTGTTAATTCGATATAATATTTGGAGAAGCAAGAGAGATGCCAAGACATTCTTGTAAGAAATAAAAACTGTTAAGCAATTCAGTAGTTCAGCAGGATTTGTCATTAATTGCTTTGATGTATGATCTTACTTTGTATCGCGGGCTGATCTCCTCTTGCATCCTGGGATTACAGGCATGTGCTACCATGCACAACTCACTCATTTGTCTAAATTTGGGGTACGCACAGGCCAATGATTCAGACCCTAGGAAAGAAATACTGCGATGTCAAACCAATTTATTCTTGTAAAGATGAAAGTGAGTTTGGGATTCAGGGCTGTGATGGTCAGTCTGTATTTCATCGTATTTGCTGATCTTGGCCTTGAACTCGCCTGGGTGCTAGCCCTATGTTCCTTTTGCCTCAGGCTAACACTCTATCAATTGAACTACAGCACCACTTCCAGCTTTTAATTAGAGGTAAGAGTCTTATAGACTTTTCTGCCTGGGCTGGCTTCAAACCACAAAATTTAGATCTCAGCCTCCTGAGTAGCTAGGATTACAGAAGTGAGCCACCAGTGGTTGGATTCTTATTTCACAATTTGGAACAAACACATTTGCTGTCAGAAGCAAGCAATATACTCAAGCAGCACTACCACTCTATCATAACTTACTATTTGCAAAATGTATTACGATCTTCAGTAATTTGCACAGTTCCCTTTGAGGCAAACGAACTGCAGTTGGATCTCCCTTGTAGATGAATAAACTGACAGAATGATCAATATCTATTACTCTGAGATTTTCTGAAAACAACAAACATCAATCTTATTGTTTTCAAAATGTATCTACATTGGAAAGCATAAATGCCCCCTTATTGATATAGGATCAATACATGCATTCTCCTACTTCTTGGACTATTAAATTGATGAATTTTAAGCATTAGACCCAGGTTTGAAGAAGTCAAAATCTGTACATGTCCTATTCTTGGACTCTTTAGTTGGAAGATGTAGTGTCTTCTTTTATTCCTTTATTAAGGCAACCTGCACTTGTACGTTATCATATAAATGCGATCTTTCTGTCATAAAAGGTTTTCCAGATTTCCTCTATGTGGCTGGGCACATGGTACCAATTTAGATGTGTCTTGTCATTGAGTTGAAATGGCTCTAGGGTACAGCTGAGACTCTGAGCTTAGATGGAGAGCTCCCTGATACCAAAGATATCAACAGCTTAACTTTGCCATAAGCTCAAACTACACTTCATTTAGGTTTTCTGCCTCTGGGTTATCACTTGTGCCAACAAAAGCCTAATTAGAATACTGTGAGCAGAGTATCCTCAAGCAATCTGGATAAAATAGCCGGAAGAAACTGAAACCTTTTTGCTTGAGGGGAAAGAAGTGTTAAGACACAAGATAACTAGTAAGATTAAAATACTATGTCAACATCTACAATTTTTACAACCTGTGTAGTCGCACCTATTTATATCTCTCACATCTTATATGCAACATTAAGGTTCTTTTTTAATCTAGCAAAAATTCAGACAATAGGATTAGAGTTATTCCCTTCTTATTCCAGAAGTAGATTTGAATTCAAGGCTTTGTGTTTGCTAAGCCGGTACTGCTCCAGTTGAATCATGCACACAGCCCATTTCACTTGCATTATTTTTAACATGTCTTGAGCTTTTTCCTAGTTAGGCCTCAAATCACAGTTCTCTTACCTACGCTTTCTATAGCTGGGACTACAGATATATTTCATCAGGTCTAACTTGTCTATTGAGATTGAGACCTGGGTAACTTTTCCCAGGCTGGCCTCAAACTTCAGTCATTCCAATCTCTACCTCTTGAGCAGCTGGTAATACAGGCGGAGAGAAAGGCTCTGCCCCCAAATGATTCCAATTATTTCTCCTCCATACAGTATTTGTATGTGGTTGAGTAATGTCAATCTGACTTAATAACAATAACACTCAAATGCTTTAGGATGTAAAAACCCCTAGAGCTATGAATAACAAATAGCAAGTCCTCAGTAAGTATCTATGGGAATAAATAAATCAGTGAGTCCATGTATGAATAATTTAATTAGATACCAAATGAAAAATAGTTTCCTTACTGCTGTTTCCAAGGGACTGTAAAGATTATATGAAACATTTGGCAAAATGTATTCTGAATTGGAAAGTGTTGAATCTGTACACAATAATCCAAAACTTGAAAAGCTTTAAATTCTCAGAAAGGATACGTGAACATTGTAGGTGGAGGAGACTTAATATTAACTTGACCGCAAGGACTCAATACGACCCCCTCTATCTTTCTTAATTTCCAACCAGTATTTCCAGTGAATCTGGCTCCATCTTTTCTACAAGCTTCTATTTCAGCATTTCTGACCAGCAAGATCTAGTGTTCCATTTTTCTTTCTTCCCTAGCTACAGTTTTGGAAGCACAGCTATAGCTCAACCTTAAGCACGAAAGCTCAGGGACAGCACCCAGGCTCTGAGATCAAGCTCCACAGCTGACCAAAAAATCAGAAATGATTGGAATGAAACCTGATTACATTTCCCCCCCCCCTTGGAAAATTATGTAAACGGATAAGTTAAATAGCTTCTAATAATATCTCAGGACATACTTTTACGTGATGGGAATGAGACATTTCAAGGGATCTGTGATTGCTTTATTCTAATAAAGGATGGGAAGATTCATTGTAAAGAGTTGGTGAAGCTAGGTAGCATGGCTCACACCTGGAATCCTAGCTAGTTAGGAGACTAAGATGGGAAGGATACTAATTCCAAGCCAGATCAGCTAAGATATTGGCAAGACCACGAATCATTAGGCATACGCATAGTGTTAGGCTACCATCCCTGCTATGCAGACATTTGAGAATCAGAGAACTGCAGTTCTACATCAACAGAAAGGACAACAAGAATTCTTAAGATCCCGTCTCGATAGAAACAGCTAGGGGTGACTGCGCATGCGCGTCATCCTTGAGTAGGCAGGGGGATCAGGGTCTGGGCTAGTTCAGGGTAGAAAGTGAGACCCTATCTCAAGGACTACAGGAGGGAGAAAGGGCTAGAGGCACGGCTCAAATAGTGTAGCATTTCGTTATCACATGTGAAGCCCTGGGGTCAAACCCCAGTAAAAAAGAGAAAAAAAAAATCACTATTATTAAGAATGTATTTTGTGAGATTTTTATTTACCTATATTTTAAAATTTTATAACTCCAATTTATATTACGATAATAAAAAGCTTAAAGTATACTATTTGCACTGCGAATTTTATCCCAGCTGCTGGAACGTAACTAGTAGCTTTAGTAAACACGTGTGTTCATGGATCACCATGGAAACTTCTCTGAACTTCTCTAACATTTTGCCTCCTTAGAGGAAGACTGACAAGAGCCCCAGTGCACTGAAACATCTGACCTTACTTCAGAAGTCCTGTACATTGAATCTACATTTTATTTCTGTTTGCTGATAGATTCTGTGTGCTATTAATTATGCATCCTGGGGGGAAATGCTCGGCTACTTATGGAAATATTTTCAATATGCTGGCTACCTGTGTTTGTATTAAGAGCCAACCTCAGGCTCATTCTTCCAATACTTGGGGCTGCTGTTTAGTGGAATTAGCACCTTATTGTTGTGGAAGAGATCACATTTAATTTTAACACTAGCTAGATTGAGTGTGATTTTGACAGAATCTGACAGCTTCGAATGCTGTGCTTCTGATTCAGGGTAAGCTTTTGTTTCAAGTTCTCAAAATGGGATAGGCAGAGTATTGTAGAAACTCTCCTTTAAGTCATACAGTTCAAATCCCAAGTTAGCTGGGATTATTTATATTAGTTAAGTATAAAATGATTGTGAAACACTGATTTTAGAATATTCTTTGGAATACAGAGTCAATCCAATTTCTAACCCCTGCCGGGCCAGCCGGCAGGGAAACAGGAATCCTGACTGAGGGGCGGCGGGGATACGGAAAAGGAAAAATAAGGCAAGAGAAAAAAGACAAGAGACAAAGATGGGGTACGGGAGGTCTGCAACCGCAAGGTTGAACCTCAAGACTGCAGCCCCATATATTTTTAAATTCCAGCTTATATACAGTTTGACAACCAGGAAATAGCATAGGATTAACCAAGGTTTAAGAAAACAGGAAGGGGGCTGGGGATATAGCCTAGTGGCAAGAGTGGCTGCCTCGGATACACGAGGCCCTAGGTTCGATTCCCCAGCACCACATATACAGAAAACGGCCAGAAGCGGCGCTGTGGCTCAAGTGGCAGAGTGCTAGCCTTGAGCGGGAAGAAGCCAGGGACAGTGCTCAGGCCCTGAGTCCAAGGCCCAGGACTGGCCAAAAAAAAAAAAAAGAAAACAGGAAGGCCTTGAAATTGGTAAATAACAACAGACAGTAAAACAAGGTATGGTTGAATGGTTTACATAACAGACTCTTGTTGACATAATAAAACATCTCGGGATTAGTACTGTCCTTCAAGTAAACCTTGTCCTTGCATGTCCTTGAGATAATAACATAGCCAGAGGTTAGGATAAACTTTGGCTCCCTAAGCCGTGACCTTGCACGCCCTTGAGAGTAAGCCAGAAGTTAGGGTGAATTTCGCTGTTAGCTCCCGACACTAACCTTACAAGAAGGCATCGTTTTGTTTAAGACCTCTACCTCTGATCTGATATGTTCATGGAAGAGCCTTTTCCATGAGAATAGCAGTTACAAATGACCCAACACAAGAAAAGGCAGCATATTGGAAGTGGAATGAAATAAAAATTAATTTAGTGTGCGCAGATAACTTGTCTCCTAGAGAAAAGCCTTTCTACCCTCAGTTTGTACCCCTACTATGCAATGGCAGGCCCCCACATGGATAATTTGTATTTGCATCATCTTTATCCAAACCGTTGAGAGAGCGTGCCTGCCAGCCTGAACTGAGCTCAGTCACACTGGGTTGTGATCACTCACTTGTGAAGTAGTGGAAAAACAAGCAGACAATCCAGACAAATTTTAGTAGAAAAGAATAAGAAAGAGAATTGCACTTCTGAGATGAAAGGACACCCCTGAGCCTCACATGAAAGCGAGAGGATCAGAGTAAGGAAAGCAGCTTTGAGCACAGGAGTGACCGTGTACTCTTCATGTGAATGGGAGACTTGGTCTGCTGCAGCCAAGACGTAGAGGGACCACACTCTGAATTGGAGCTACCTGCTTGGAGACAGATCAATCTTCACTGACCATATGATGAGGTTCCATTTGGATTACTTCATTTAGCAATTTCAATGTACATAGTATACATGTTGATTTGGAATCTACTTTCTTATAGGCAATGACCTATGGAAAATTGGAATAAATGCCTTCTGCTACAACTTGCATTGACAAAGGGAAAAACTGGGAATTATAATGCATTGAGAATTTTGAACTTGTTCTATACTCCTGCTGTATTTTGGTGTTGTGTCAAGCCTCTGAATTCCTGACCATTTGGGGGAACATGGGGTCAAATATGAATAGATCTGCTGGAGATTAACCGGAAGTGGGAAAGAAGCTGATATTGGAAAATATATGATACTGGAAAATATATGAATTGTGTGTACAGTACACACGTAGCTCTGCTGGTTCTATCTCAGCACTGTGTACCTTTGGGTCATTGTCAGTAACAGTAGGATAGTAGAAGGATACAGAGGAAAACAGAAATGGTCTCTGTTTTTGTAGAACGTGGGTAAGAACTGATGGCATTGCACATGCTAGTCAAGTGTTTAGGCACCTGAGTTACTCTCCTTGCTCCTTTTTACTTCTCTTGTTTCTCAGATACACCTTGCACTTTGCCTCAGTCTGGCAACAGATGACAATTCCCCTACTTATACTTCCTGCCTAGTTATCCCTGTAGATAGACAGATAGATATAGAGAGCAAGATTGTGTAATAGAGTGTAATATATTGATAGAGATAACAGTACAATATATACAGATATAGATACTATAATAATACCTAAGGAAACTGATTAAAAAGGAGAAACAGAGAGTGGGGGTAAGAGTAATATTAATGGGTGAATTTGATCAAAGTACATTACGTGCATGTGTAAAAGTATCACAATGGAAGCCCTCTCTACAAGGTATTTATGCCAATAGAAAGAATTAACATTCAAATTCTGAACAAATGACTTGTACAAAGGGATAAATCCATAATCTACCATTGTGATGTGTAAAGTAATAGAGTCTATGCAGATTGATTCACTCATTACCATACATATTCACTGGTCTATAGTCCACTGTTTGTTACGGAACCTCTGTGTGCTGAGGAAATATCATTAAACTGACACAAAATACAGATAAAAGTCCAGCATCGTGTTTCTGTGTTTGTTTTAGAAAAAAATCTATCTGTAGTAGTATGAAGCCACCAACAAAGTGATGGGGAGGGGATTTGAATTGTGCCTTTTGTCCCCAGCCATTTGAGCTAGGTCAGCCTTCACTCATACTGAAGGAATAGGCTTCAGTTAAAGGAATTCAAGAAACCACAATGCCACAGGATAAACGGAGTGAATTAATGCAGACTCTGCAAGCTGGAGAACCCTTGTGGCGTGCTAGTCACAGCAAGGACTGACATAGGGAATAAGGTCTGAGGGTTGAAAAGATGTAGCAGGAAATGTAAGCAGCTTTGAGGATTTGGGAGGCTGATGGAGAGAGAGAGAGTAAAGGGCAGGAAGTTCCATGAAGAAGCAGAGAACAAGCCAAGGAACCGAAGTGGCTGATTTCAGCAGACTGTTAACACAAAGACAGGAAGCAGGGTTAAATTCATAATACTTAATGTTCCACTTAGACCTAAACAATGAGTGAGATTATGAGATTTGAATGGGGAATAGAGCATATACACAGGAATTGCAGCTGATTCCATGCCTAGGTGGAATCATAGAATAGATTAAAATGTTTTTTTATTACCTTTAAGTAGCAGAGCACAGAAGTTGCCATTTAGCGAAGCAGTTAGTTAATACATTGAATCTTGTTTCATGTCACCCGTTTCAACCTGGTCACATATTCCTCCCCAACACACCCATTCCCTCAGTCTCTACTCAGATAAAACAAACAAAACACAAAACAGTGGATATGTAAAAGAAAATAAGGAGGCAGAAAGAATTTTAGGTACGTTAGAGCCAACGTATTTTCTAGCTACCTACGCATAGATATCGCAAAGCTAGTCGTTTTCAGTCACTCGGTAAGTTATATCTAAGACCAAATAAGAGTGTTGGTATATGTGTGAATATTATAGAATTTGGAGATTAAATTCATGTGACAGGTAAGTGAACTACTTAGACATTTTCCATTTGATTGCATGTAATACACTCACCATTTGAGCAATAGTCTCCTGTTCGGTGGTTCTACACAGTTCCATCATCCCCCAAAGAGATTTGTAAACACTGAATACCCGCTTTCCTTTCTCCACTTCCTGAGCCCCAGTCAACTGTGAATCTGATTTCTCTTACTCAGGCTTTAATCATTCCAGATTGCACATGAATAGGATCATAAAATATGTGACTTGTGTATCTTCTTGTGCTGTGCATGATGTTTTTGAATTCGCTGGACAGTGACAGAGGGGTGATCAAAGCACATTGCATTATTCCAGTGTATCGGTCCAGGCATAGGTCCTGGAAAGCTTCTTTAAAGTACAAGGAAAAGGTGATGCGAGCCTCTGGCTCACACGTGAAATCCTAGCTACTTGAGAGGCTGAGGCATGAATACTAGAGTTTGAAGCCAGTGCAAGAAGAAAAGGCTGAGATTCTTTTATTTTTATTTATTTATTTGTTCTTTTTTTTTTCTTTTTAAAAAATATTGTCAGGTGAAGTACAGAGGGGATGTAGTTACATACGTAAGGTAGTGAGTACATTTCTTGTCAGACTTGTTACTCACCTCCCTCGTATTTCTCCCACCTTCTCTCCTCCCCTTTCTAGTCCCTCCCTCTTGTACAGTTAGTTTACAACGTGTTGTCTTGTAAACAAACCAAGGTCTCTTGTTTCCACTTCCTGGAAATTTGGGTAAACATTAGCTGGGTAAATATTATTTTTATGATGAGAAACACAGAGGCATTGCCCCTTTATGTTCCGTCCTGAGAGTGGCCTTCTCGGTCTCATCCAGTGTGACTGCCGAAAGTCCTGTGTAATGTATCATGTCCCAGTGTATGCAAGACATCACTTCTACATATGAGAGGAAACATGCACCATCTGTTTCTCTGAGCTTGCCTTGTCTCACTCAGCATGATTTGCTATAGCTCAGTTCAGCTGCCTGTGAGACTCTCATCTCCAATGAACCAGCCAAAAGTCAGAAGTGAAGCACTGGCTCAAATGGTGAAGTGCTAGCTTTGAGTAACTAAGCTCAGGGAGAGAACTCGGGCCCTAACCCAAGGCCCATTGTTGACTCAGGCACACAAACATAGATGGATATGTAAAAGTGAAAGCCACTCACTTGACTATTTGACAGCAATAAAGGCAGAGGGAAAAGAGAGCTTAATTGTTGAGATGAAGCTTTGAGGAATCTGTTAGGCTAACTGATGCGGAAATAGAAGACAGTGATATTCTGTCTTATGATGTAACATTCAATTAAGAAAGATGCAATTAATGATTGTTGGGTAAGAACATATTACAAACAGAACAGTGGGAACCTTTGTGGCCTCTTGATTACAGCACCAATCACACTCTAATTGTTTTAATTGACAAGTCTCCTAGACAAAGATCAATTTGGAAATAATGATCGTGTTAGATTGTAAACTTGAACATAATTATGCTTCTTCAAATACAAGAAATAAATTGTTAAATACAAGAAATAAATAGTTTCCGTAATGTATAATTAACTTGGGAGGACATTTTTCTTTGTTTTGTCAGATATTTCTTTATTCTAAATTGGTAAATAAAAAGAGTTTCACAAGTTGTCAGTTAATAAAAACTTAGAGAGTGCCCAAGAAACTTTTTATTGCTATCACGTGTGTCATGAGGCAAACAGTAAGTATTTGTGTTAATGAAGATAACATTTTAAATAGTCTATTATTCTGAAATTAGGGTTTGAATCAGGAATTTGTCACACGAGACAAGATATGAGGATGTCATTAGTATCTAGGCAAGATGGATTTATACAATATAGTTTTAAAATATATTAGCAGTGAGAAACAATGGTTATGAGGAACCTTTAACTTTAAAGATGTTGTCATTAGTGTTATAAAGATGAACAATTATAGTGAAGTGTGGGAATACAACATGATTGTGCTATTTTCCTTTTCCGTCACGGAATACTTTCTTCATTAGGTAGAAAAATAAAATTTACTCCGTTCTAATGACATTCACATCACCATTTACAGGAAAATTATTCATATATTTAGATGTCTATATCCACACTGCTGAGCAGTTACATCATCTATTGAAACCTTAACACTCAATAGGCCCGAATTTGCAGTAATTAAGCTTAATTGAAATCATAAATGTAAGACTAAACTCTGTCTTTCCTCCCCAAGCCTCCCCACCCCTCTTCCTGCTCTCCAGTGTTTCTCTCCTCCCTTAGTTCCCCGCCCCCTTTTTCACTCTTTTATATCCCCCATGCCCCCCATTCTGAGTACATAATGGAAATATGGGCACATAGCAAGGCAGGAAGAGGAATCAAACCCTGCTAGAACACTGTTCTTGAAATACCCATCCTCCATCTGTAGGCAAACAGATTACTGTGGCTTAAGCTAACTTGGCCTTTTGTAATGGCAAATTCAGCTACCTAATATACAGATATATATGAATACATGTATACAAATGTACACATACACACATACAGACACATGCATACAAACTGATACGTGGCATATTTAAATATTTATGTATTTAAGTTTAATCATTAATTGATTTTTAATGACTGTGACTTCTGTAGAGTTTTGGTTTAATGATATCAGTTACCAGTTTAAGTTGCAAAAAGGAACTTCAGTGATGTACTTAAACAAATAAAATTGTGTTAACTCAATACTATATGTAGTTTCCTAACGTTAATAATTCGAATCAGTTAACAGATGGAATTGTCATCAGAAAGTTGGCATTAACATTTGTTGTTGTTATGCTAATCCTGGGGCTTGAACTCTGAGCCCGGATGTTCTCTCTGAGCTTCTTTTGCTTTTGCTCAAGGCTAGTGCTCTATCACTTGAGCCACAGCTCCGCTTCTGACTTTTTTGCTGGTTAATTGGAGAGAAGAGTTTCACAGACTTTCCTGCTGTAGGCTCTGGTCTCAGCCTCCTGAGTAGCTAGGATTACAGGTGTGAGGCACCTGTGCCCAGCTTGGCCTGTAATCTCAGACACTTGGGAGATAGAGAAGGAGAACTTGAGCCAAAATATTAGAGGCAAAAACTCTCTCTCAAATACTACTTATAAAAAACTTTCTGGGAACAAGGTCCAAGTGATAGAGCCCTTTATCTAGCATGCTTTGGTTCAAGTTCTAATACTCAAAAACAGCTTAACAACAATTCCTAGATATTATTCTCAGAATTGTTTTCATTAGATTTGTCATCTACAGAAATGTAACTTTAAATTCCATAGTGTCTGTCTTGAAGTCATTCGAAACAATGGAATTAAATGGGATGTACCACTTTTAATAAGAGCTGAAACATTCACATTTGTGTAGATAAAATGGGACTTTCATAGCCATATGTTACAATAACGTAACAGCGTTTGAAGCCCAATAACAGTAAATTGTTCCAAATTTTATTGCTAGGCTTTCTGTTTTTCTTGACCTCTGTCTGAAAATCATTCAAACCTTTTTTTTATTGTCCTAATAAGTATGTTCATGACAACCAATAACAGCAAAAACTGACACTCTGCCTTAGTTGAACCATTTTTCCCTACAGATATAGAGATTGAGCAGATTTTTTATCAACTATTATGGTAGATTGAAACAGATATCTACAAGCTTTCTAAACCACTCTGGTTCCTTGATGCTAACAGCCTAGCCACTAAGCCAGCATCATATACTTAGTCTCAAATTATATTTAGACTGGCAGGAGTAATAAAAATGAATATAATGATATCTCTAAATTTCCCAGGCTTAATGTAATAAAACATTTTCTTTCTTATGCCATCTAGTTCTCTTGCAGTGCTCTAGAATTCTATTCCATGTCTCACTTAGAAACCCAGAATGACAACAGCTCTGCTGTCTTCCTTTGAAGATTAAAACTTCAGTGGACAGCAATCAATATTAGGCCCATAGAGACAGTGGGATGAGATGGGAGGCAATGACATCAGCATTGTCGTCAATTAGCCCTGGACACAATGCTCACCATTTCCATTTGTATCTTTCTAGCAAGTTTGTGAAATGCTCCTTTGGTTTGAAGTTGGCATAGGGGACTGGGTCTTGAATCTAGTGCTTGGACAGTTAAAGACCAGAACATATCTACACTTAAAAAAAAATAAAGCATGAAATTTTTATCTCAGTTTGCTATCTCTGGTCTGAATGTTAATTTTACAGTTAGATTTAATGCTAGATTAAGGTGTTAATTGGTCTCACTTAATTCATAAGTAAGCATTGCAAATAATAAATTCTACTTTTGATATTTAATCAAATGAAGCCTTAGGAATATTAATTTCTTTATTTCATTTTATTTAAGTAGTTGTACAAAGGAGTTCCCATTTAACAAGGAATTTATAGTAGAACGAATCTTGATCAATGTCACCTCTTTCAACATTCTCACTGATCCCATCTCTACCCATTTCTTCCCTCACTTTTCCCAAATTTTTTTAGAATAGAACTGTGAGAGCATAGAACACTCTGGGGATGGAGCTCTAATCAGTGGTTTCCAGATTTGCATTTTTCATAGTGTGATTCCCCGTATTCCATTGAGTGTGTCAGTTTCAATTATTTAAAACAGTGTGTATTGATTGGACAAGGGGTTTTTACTGGTGTGTATGAATTGTATCTTAATCAAAATAACCTTGCGGTTTCTTTCTTTCTTTTCCCCAAGGCATCCACAATAAAATAAGATAATATAATTAAATAAAAGGGAAGATGGGAAAGTGAAACTGGCCCCTTTAGGAACTGAGTTTCAGTGGAATGTGGGAGGGTACACGAAGAGGGTGAATGAGGATGAGGAAGGTCAGCAAACTTTATCTACACATAGTAAAACAGAACAAACAACGGTACCTGCTGAAAGTGTTCTACAAGATGGGAGGGGTGTGGAAGAGAGCAATGAGGGGGTGGGTTTGATCAAGATAGATTGTATGCCTATACGGAAAATGTTACAATGAAACACACATTCTGTAAAACTAATATAGGATTAAAAATTAAATAATAAATAAATTTTGGAGCTTCTAGATCTTTTTGTTAAGTTCCAGACTGATTATTAAAAAAAAATGTGAGAATTTCAGAGCCTTAGTTGTCATCATGTATGCTGATAAATGACTACACTGTGCCAGGCATTTTTCACTGTACCACTGAAGATACTTATCAATAAGCACAAACTATCTTATGATAGAAAATGCAAATGTAGGGCACCAAAAGAAGGTAATTTCAGTGAAGGAGGTCAGCAATCCCAAAGAGAGGTAGAGTCACTCTCAGAACATATATCCAAATTTTTGAGTCTTCTACCATACTGGAGTTCAGCCCTTCCATTTTGGAGTTGGTATATCCAGAATTTCAGTTTGGATTATTTTGACAATATATTTAAGCTTGTCAATATATCTCAAAAAGTCATTGATAAAATTCAGAGATCAAAGGGAATATAAGAAAAATATTAACAAATAAAAATAATCTAGAAAAAATTATATATTTACTTTTAAAAATGTATATTAGACTATGTCTGATGTTCATGAGACCTTCATACTCAACAGGAATTCCAAGAGATAAGCCACCCTTATTTCCAAATTCCTCATTTCTATCAAGAGATTACCCTCCAGCACAAATTTCAAGCTTTATACCTAAGAGTTCCAATTATTGTAAATCATTTAAAATCTAGGAGAGAGAGAAAGAAAAGGAAAGAGGGATAGAGGGAAGAGGGAAGAAAGGAGAGAAAGTAAGAGAAAGGAAAGCAAGAGACTTTCCATTAATCCATTTGGGTTACAATCTCTTCTAGTTACAATAATCACCAGTTCATAATGAGTTAACTCTAGACACAACCTTGTTTCCCAGCTTAAGCAAAACTTCCCATTTATAGGTACTATTGTTTTTATTCAGGTAGCTCATCCACAAAATTATAGTTTAACATAATAGACAAAAATTGCAGATGTTTATTTTAGAGAAATTTTCCACCTATATTTATCCATCAATATTTTCAATATTATATTTTTATTCACTGATTCATCAATATATGCACTCATTCCCAAAGTACTTAGAGTATTGCTTCATCTAAATTATTATGGAAGATATTTAGCATATCATTGCCACTATATAACTTACACAGTATAAAGATGGATTTAGAAAAAATGGGTAGATAGCTCCTAAGGCTTATTGAGTGTGAATGGTTAGCTTTCCATGCATTCAGGTTTACTTTGTGTACTGCTATTAGAAATGACCAGACATTTTATAAAACCGCAATCTATTAGGGATAAATGGCTTAGTGGACTCACTCATACATTCATAACCAAGACTCACGAGTATGTCCTAATAGAAAATCATTAATTCTACTGGCACCAGGCTATTAATCATAATACATTTATTGTTAAATTCTAGTATTCTGAAAAATGTAATTTATAGGTCAAGTCTCACAAATATTTGGTTCAGAATAACTGAAGCACTGCTGGAATATTGATTGCTTATACCAGTAGCTCACTAATCAGCTTACACATGATGACTAGACATTTGTCATAATTCAACTGGATGTCAACACTGTCTGCCTCCCACATAAACAAATAATCACACAATGGCAGATGTGGCTTTCTTTCCGTACATATATACTTATTGTATTTTGCATGCATATGTAGCTATACTTCTTATTTAGCATGAAGTAAGTTGGATTAAGATACAGAGTGGAATAAAAACTATATAACACCAATGTACCCCCAAGATATTATGGCTTTAAAATAAGCCAATTCACTCAAATCATATGTGCTGATATTTTAAAAAACAAAGGGCTAGATACTATTTATATATTCCAAATTTCGCATAGCCTCTAATTTCTGTCTTGACATTCCAATGTAACATATGAAAGTGCACATCTTAAGCAATCCTCCCTGTGTTGGGCTTAGAAGAAAAAAGTCATTATTTTTCTTCAGACCAAAAATGAGGACAAGACTTGCAAAAAAGAAAAAAAGATTGGCAGAAAAGGTAATATTGCATTCTACCAGTTCACAAGGGTTGGTGTAACAAATGATCACCAAGGACGTATTATAATTCACATATAAAACATCCCCCAAACGCTGGCTCAGGTATTGAAGAGTTGGTTCCCCATTGGTTGATAAGATTACTGAAAAGTGATTGGATCAGAGTTTCTGCATTTCACAGTAGTTTAATTTGTTGGTGGATTTACAATTATATGGAAAATTAGGCATTGCTGTAAAGTGGTGGTATCTTATAGAGGTGAGGCCTAGTTTCAGGAAGCAGGCCACTGAAGCTCTTTGAAATGCCTTCCCCAGCTGCCAGGGCTACTACAGCTGCTGCCTCCTCCTCTTTCTCTGCCTCATTCTTCCTTCTTCCAGCTCTCTTTTTTTTCTCTTTCTGTTCTGTTGTCTTCCATATTTTCTACATCCACAGTGATGGAGCTAAATAACTATGGACTGAAACCTTTGAAACCATGAGTCAACACGATAGTTTCCTCATTTTAAATTACTCAGCCCTAGGGAAAATGGCTATATCATTTACAATAAAATAGTTAGACCTAGAAGTCATCATGTTGAGTGACAATTAACCAAATTGAAAGAGTCAAGTGTCATAGGTTCTTGATCAATTGTGGAGTAGAAACATAAAATGATGATGATGACGATGATGATGATAGCAATGGTATTGGGATATGAATTTACAAAGAAAACTCTCTAGGAGGGCATTGATGGAAGAAGAAATGGAAGAGTGATGGAAGGGATACTGAGGGATGAAGAGGATTAAAAGATGTCTCTCTCTCTCTCTCTGTCTCTCTCACACACACACATACACACACACACAAAACTACCTCATACTACAAATGAATATTGGTTCACCAATTTTAAAATAATTTTTTTCTCTCAAGTATTTATCATTCTGTTTAACATTGGTTAAGTGGAAACCGAACATTTGCTCACAGTCTTTGAAACTAACTTGGGCAATCAGGTTGTTCCTTGGCCTAGTTCTTTTGGAAGCTTGCTAGGAAAAATCTGCTCTGAGTTTCTTTGCTAGATTGTGTGTGCGTGTTTGGGGGCTGGAGGGGTTGGGGGGGGAGTTGTAGCCTTGAAAAAGCTTCCCTTCATCTCTGCTTTCATCTTCATGTGTTGCGTGCCTATGTCCAAATGTAGAGAAGTCATAATAGATTAGGCTGTACCTACGACATCATTTTATCCTGCTTACTGTTTAAAGGTCCTACCAAATGTAAAGTCACCTCTGAGATACTGGAGGTTAAGGCTGCAATATATTCTTTTTTTTTTTTATGTTCAAGTTCTGAGGCTTAAATGCAGGGCTTTGAGTTCATTCTTCACCTTTTTTTCTCAAGGCTAATGGTGTGCCACTTGAGCCACAATTTCCCTCCCAGATTTTTGCTGATTAGTTGGAGATAAAGGGTCTCACTTCAAGTGGCAATCCTCAGATCTTAGTTTCCTCAGTAGCTAGGATTACAGATGTAAGCTATCAGCCTCCAACAACATAAAAATTTGGAGACACACAATTTAACATAATAATAAATACATAATCACACATTTCATATTTTAGTTTAATAGAGAATAATTAGTTTAATATAGACTAATTAGTTTAGTACAGAATATAGCAACTGAGATGTTTTGATTGCCTAATGGTAGGTATGAGACTTTAGAGAGTGTTTATACAGAAGGTATATATATATATATATATATATATATATATATATATATTTTCTTTTTTCTAGTAGTAGTGTTTGAACACAGGACCTTGCACTTGGTCAGCCTGCTTGCTCATTTGGAGCAGACCTTTGTCTCAGAATCTTGCTGGTTGTTTTTGAGAGGGAGTCTTGAAGACTTTTCTATCTAGGTCTGACTCTGGGAGCATGGTGGTAAGTACTACTAACTGGCATTGACCTGGACTGTGGTTTCTAGTGATGTATGGCAAGGTTCCGTTCTGTTCTTGATTCCATCATTTCTTAAATGCTTACTCTGAACTCAGTAACAGCAATGAATCTTCCATTAGCTACATATTCATGATAGTCCTATGAAGAATTTAAGTCATCCCTAGTTAACACGTAAAGCAGCAGAGGCAGCTGTATGTTTTATAACCACCAAGCAAGCAGGCTAGTATATGCTAGCCTGATTTGGACATAAAACACCACACACACACACACACACACACACACACACACACACACACTACTTTCAGAATTAGATCCTTCCACTCTAGTTACATTTCCTCTAAATAGAAACCTCTCCTTCCAGTTCTACTTTTTTAATGACCCATTTTAACCTTTCAAGTGTTGGAGTTTAAACAAATTTAGAGACAAAGGAATTTCTTTGGTCTTAGTTTATCATTATTATTGTTACGATGAGTAAAAATGAAGGAGAGTATAAAAGAGAATAAGGCTTGCTATGGATATTTGATGATAATGTGTGTATACATGTATGTGTATTATAGATATTTTGTGAAGGCAGATTTTAGTAGCACACACATAAATTGCATGGGATGTGTATGCTATGTGACTTCTTGAACATGAATCCTACCAATAATAATAATAATAAGAAGAAGAAGAATAGACGTACAAAGTCAACAATGTTATTGGCACCGACCATATTTCATGTTTCTAAAAGCTCCCCAAATATTTGCTTAGTAATCGTTCTCCTTTCCCTTCATTTTACTTGAAGAGAAAGCAATGTAAGATAGACCAGAAGGTAATCAGCTCATATAATGCTAATATCGCAAACTTTCAAAGGGTTTCATACAAAGAACTGAAACTCTCCACTCGAGTAGTTGGTATCCCCCATCAGATTGTTTTCCTCGCATGTGTTTTTTTAATGATGTCTTCTAGAACATCTCGAGCCCTATCCACAGGAAAGGAATCTCTTTGGGAATCAGAAGGAAATCTCATGCTTGTATTGAGCTACTAGAATGAGTTTTAATTAACCTACTAGAGCCTCATTCATGTGTAGGAAATGGGAAAAACAAGACGAAACTCTGTGATCCCCCTCCATATTATATTTCACATTTCTATTGTTTTTCCTTTTTGTTTTTTGTTTTGCAGTCAGCAAATCTCCTTCCTTTGGCCCTTCCTATGTCCTCCAGGCCACCTTCCATTGTAAATATGAATATTGAACCACAACTCTTAGGTCAATGTTGCTTCTCATTTACATGATGATAATTATATTATTGTTTCAAGAGGCACACTGTAGTCACTGAATAGGAAGCAGTCAGCAACTGAATCTTTAAGAGTCATTTCCATATGAATTTTTAAATTGCTTCTGCTATCTCATTAAAGGACATTGTTGGGATATTGATGGGTATTACACTAAATTTGTAGATAGCTTTAATAGAAGACCCCAAATAGCAAAAACAGACCTTAGCAGGAAAAACAGTACTGAAGGGATATCAATATCAAACTTCAGACTCTGTTATAGAGAAATAGTTATAAAGACAGCTTGGTACTGGCACCTAAACAGGCCTGAGGACCAATGGAATAGAATTGAAGACTCAGGCACGGTACCACAGACCTGAGGCCTCCTAATCTTTGATAAGGGAGCCAAAATCATCAGATGGAAGAAAGACAGTCTCTTCAACAAATTGTGCTGGCAGAATTGGCTAAACATGGAGAAAACTGAAGTTAGAGCCTTATATATCACCTAGCACCAGAATCAACTCCAAAAGGATCAAAAAACTCAATGTAATGTAACAATGTAAGAGCAGATACCCTGAAAACATTACAGGATGGGATAGTGAATAGTCTAGGGCTCCTTACCACAGGTTGAAACTTCCTAAACAAAGATCCAGAAACATAACAAATTAAAGAAAAGTTAGATAAATGGGTTGCATTAAACTGCAGAGTATATGCATAGCAAAGGACACAGCTAGCAAGATAAATAGAAAGGCCACAGATTGGGAGAAGATTTTAACTAGATATACAATAGAAAAGGGCCTCATGTAAAAAATATACCTAAGCTCAAAACTTAAAACCCCCAATAAAAAAATTCTCAAAGAAAGAACGTATTCATCAATAAGTGGGCTAAAGAATTAAAGAGACTTCTCTGAAGAGGAAATAAGAATAACCAATAGACACATCAAGAAATGTTCAACATCTCTGGCCATAAGAGAAATGCAAGTCAAAACCACACTGACATTTCACCTCATGCCAGTTCAAATGGCTATGAAAATTAGTAATAGTAGATGCTGGCGAGGATGTGGCCAAAAGGAAACTCTACTACACTACTGGTGGGAGTGTAAACTTGTTCAGTCCTTCTGGAAAGCAGTATGGGGATTCCTCAAAAGACTATAGACAAGGAACTACCCTAAGATCTCACACCTGGTAGTTTACCTAAACTGTCACAAATAAGGCTACACTTAAACTACCAGCACAAACATGTTCATTGCAGCATTATGCATAATACCTAAAATATAGAACCAATTCAGATGCCCCTCAAGAGATGAATGGACCAAGAAAATGTTGTATATATATACACACAGTAGAATTGTATGCTTCCATCAGAAAGAATGACATCATCCCATTCATAAGGAAATGGAAAGACTTGGAAAAAATCATATAAAGTGAAGTGAGCCAGGGTTAAAGAAATATAGGCTGCCTGTTTTTCCTCATTTGTAATAATTAGCATATGTCTAGGATAGTCCTAGCAGAGGATCACAGTAGCCCAGTAGATATGCACATATTATAAAATGATGCTAAGCGAAATGAATCCCAAAATACAGAAACAAGAGGTTTTGGGTGTTGTTCTTCTTGTTGTTCATAATATACTGTGAGAAGGTTTTTTTTTTTTTATTCCTTTCATGGTTTTTTTTTCCTTTCTTCTTTTTTTTTTCTCCTGATGTCACTGGTTTTGATTTTCATACCTTGTGTCTTTTGTATATGTTTATCTGGTCTGGGGAAGGAAAAGGGAATAACTAAATTATGAGACAAAGGAGAAATGATGAACCAATACAACAGCAATACTCACAAGACATTTTGTTGGAAATGAACCTCACAACAGGAAGGGAGGGGATAGAGATGCAGGGAGTAAAGTGGAAGAAAAATGAGAGAGGAGGTAATAATGTTTAACAAGAAATGTACTCATTGCCTTACTTACATAACTGTAAACCCTCTGTACAAAGTTTTTACAATAAAATAAAATTTTATGAAAAAAGTTTCATGTCCAAAACATAGCACCATCTGCCTTTCAGAAGGCATGCAAGAAAAGACATAGCCCTCATTTCTTAGAGAGCACTTGCTTCTCCTAACCCTGTCAACCTTCACCCTGACTAGCATCCGGATTAATAGTTATTTAAATGCTCAACAATTATGACAGGTAATTAATTAATCTCAAGGAGCAGCCACTTGTGCTGCTATTAATCAGCCCATCACCAGACAGAAGGAGAAGGGAAGCAATCTGTATTTGTTACAAAATGGGCTAGTCAGGCATTACTCAGACAATAAGTAAAGGTCATTGGGGATCTAAAGGCGTGATGAGCAGGTTTTGTGAGATTGATGAGAGAGAATTATTTTCTGTATATAATATGAGAGGAGAAAATTTGCTTAACACAGTGTGTTGAAAGAAATATAATGCCTAGAGAATGGATTCTTCCAGATGTGCAAAGTGCTTACATCTTGCACTATGGGTACAAACTGCGCTTTCTGAGTTGCAGTATAAGGTGAGATGTTGAGTGACGCTCTCTCATTTCTGCAAATAGCATAATGATGGAGATTGTTGCATTAACAATAACATAAAGATTTTGTGCCTGCTGATCTGTGATGGAAACTCACAAATTACCATCCACTTCTTGTTTAGATTTAACCTCTCCAACCTGCCCCAAACCTACCCCTTGACCTACTCTTAAATTTGTCTCCGTTTTTATTGCCACCACTGTAACTAGACACCTCAACTCCTCTTAGGTGGATTGGCAAGTTTGGAATATGCTACAGTATGACCTTGGTGTTTTCTGTTTCCTTTCCCCTCAAACCTTTTAGAAAGTGTCATTTTTCTGAGGAAGACCCATAATTGAGATCATATCAATATCTTTGGAATAGCTTGTAAGCTGTTCAATATATACTACTATTATTAAAATTAGTTTCATGTGATTAGATGACTTGGCTTAAATTCTAGTTCTACTTCTCGCTAGGTCTGGATTTGGGATAAATTTCAAACTTTATTTTCCTCCTCTATTAAAAGCGGGAATAATACCTACTTCAATATTGGCATGCACATTTTAAATAGATGAATGAATAAAAATGTTTTGAGAAATGTCTGCATCCATTATGTTGCTGTTAGATATTAGCAATTATTATTTCTAGGCGTGTAACCTAGCACCAATTTTGTTAATGCACCAAATGCCAAGTGAATACTCAGCTTCCTACCTCTCACCCCAGTAAAGAACTGTCATATTCACAGAGACCTTTCCCACCTCTTTAATATCAGCAACAAACTGTCCTTTTCAATGTTTAGCTTCAGAAACCCAGTCACCTTCTCTAAGATGGCCCTCTTGATGCTCAAACTGCTCCTCTAGAAATGAACCAAGTTTCCTCTCTGCCTCCTTCTTGTGTCCCACGATTAGATTTACTTCATTCCGACGCACATTTAATTACATTGAAGGTACCACTGCCACTGGATTACATATCTTGAAACGAAGGATACATCTCTCAGTGTCTCACATGCAGCAGGTACTTTAGCAATACTCATGATAGTTTAGGATAAATGAATAATACATCCTAGAAGAAATGTCCTGTGAAACAACCCTACCACCACTAACTGAAGAAAAGGCAAGGAAGTGAGTGGTACACTCTGACTGCTCCAGCAGTTTGAATGGGCATTAAGTCTCTGGGGCACGGCTATACTAATTGGACCTTGGAGAGGTCCAATTTGATCAGAATAATTAGTGACTTGAGGATCATACCCGAATTACATTATCTATGGAAATTACCATCTTGTGCGAAAAAAAAAAAAGTAAAAACAAATAAAGGAGATTTCCTTCCAGCAAATTCTTAGCTGGTGCTGCTGATTACCAGATTACCTCGTGGAAGGCTCTTCTGGAGCACCGAAGAATTACCCGCAATCCACAGGAGGAACGTGGATTCTTGCCATGTAACCTGTGCAGATATGCCTTAAAAAGATCGGGGTCGCCTCCTCATCTTTTCCAAAATGTGGGAAACCTGGAGAGGAGATTTACATTCTGGGAAATGCTAAGTGGAGCCCCTCCCTCTCTCTCTCTCAGATGGTAGCAACACCTGTGTGAGAAAGGAGACTTTGCTTCTTATTTTCCGTATTAATCATCATTTATACAGCAAGTACTTGGCCTGTCACGAGAACACACTTATGGCTTCAGGTGTGTAATAAACAGCAGGGGCCGATGAACTTTATGTAAAAAATTGATGCTATTTTCACATGGTTCAATTTACCCCTCCCTGTGTGGATGGGTTTAACTACAGGAGAATGAGTTTTTGCAAAGCACCTAAGGAGGCACTTAAACTTAATTATACTATGTGCTCCTTGCTGGAATAGTTAATCAAGTGCAAACTAGGGCAAGGCCTTGTGGGTTTACTCCCTCCGAGAACTCTCTGTCCTTAAGTTCCATCACCAAGCTAAACCCTGTTTTGGATTATATGTAATATTAGATATTAGTGGTGAAAGCTGCCTTGTTGGCTAATAGTGAAACTCCAACAGAAGTAGCCAGTACTTTAGTGTGTGTGTGTGTGTGTGTGTGTGTGTGTGTTTATTGATATTTGAACTTTGAACTTGCTGGACAATATGTACTAGTTGAGCATATCCAAGCAATATTTTCTTTTCTTTCTTTCTTTCTTTCTTTCTTTCTTTCTTTCTTTCTTTCTTTCTTTCTTTCTTTCTTTCTTTCTTTTTCCTTCCTTCCTTCCTTCCTCCTTCCTTCCTTCCTTCCTTCCTTCCTTCCTTTTCCTTCCTTCCTTCCTTCCTTCCTTCCTTCCTTCTTTCTTTCTTTCTTTCTTTCTTTCTTTCTCTTTCCTTCCTTCCTTCCTATTTATTTGCCAGTCCTGGGGCTTGAACTCATGGCCTGAGCACTGTCCCTGGCTTCTTTTTTCTCAAGGTTAGCACTCTACCTCTTGAGCCACAGCACCCACTTCTGGCTTTTTCTATTTATGTGGTGCTGAGGAATTGAACCCAGGGCTTCATTCATGCTAGGCAAGCACTCTACCACTAAGCCATGTTCCCAGCCCCCTTAGTTATTTTTGAGTTAGGGTCTCACTTGCCTTTTGTTTAGATTTTTCCTGGGCCACAAGCACTTCCTCCACAGTAGTTCGGATTGCGGTGTGCTGCCAGCTCTGCTCATAGTTTCCTCATGTTATTATTTTATACAGGAATTCATAGAAGCCATGAAATATCACATATGGAAGGGAGAGGGGAGATGAGAAGGTCAGAGAAAGAGGACAGGACAGGTATAGGAGGGTAGGGGAAGGACAGGGAGGGAAAGAGGAAAAAGACCATTTTGCATCAGCATCAGGAGGCCACAACATAGCCTTCCTTCCCAGGTACTGATACAAAATAGGATAAAATTGGTCAGGGATTCTGCAAGTATAATTTGAGTTTCATATCACTACTCAGGTTAATAATTGAGATTCTGCAGAACTCAGTTATACTTCTTCAAGTAAAGCACATTTAATATAGGTTGTCACAAACCTCAAAGGAGATGGTGTAAAACTTGTTCCATAAACTACTGAGTAGTATTGACATCTGTTTAGGTTTTGTGTAGCTGATCTGGACTTGGTTGAGACACAGAGGAAGGAGTTGAACTTGGTTTGCTCGGTAGCACACAGAATCTAAGCTGCTGAACTTCAAACACATTCAAAGACAATTGTTCAGGAGACTTTTTCTTCATTCATAGAAAATAATAAATACCTTCATCCCAACAACAGTGATAATCAAACTGCATGTGTTTACCTGTCAGTATCTACTCTCCAAATCTACCCATCTGGAAACTATAATTGGCTTTGAATAAATGATTCTCAAAAACTGGAAAATAGCCTCTAAATAATATCATTGTGTCAGGAGAATGGAAGAAATTGCTGACCATGGTTTAAAGTACGATAAGCCAGATTGAGAATGACAAATATTATACGATTTCTCTCATTTGCACAACCTGAAACTAGAAAAAAAAATAATTGGCTTGAGTGTAAAGAGGAGCTATTTGAATGGAGAATGGACTGAGTATGGGTAAAGGCAGGGTAAATATTAGTAAAGTACTGTATATATGCATGTATGTAAACTCAGTAATGACACTTCTTGAAATTGTTTGTAAAGGGGAAAGGGATGGTAAGAAAGAATAGTGGAAGGGGTGAACTTGGGCAAAGTACATTATATTTATGGATGGAAATAGAACAATGCAGCTCCTTCATGCAAGTATAGATGCTAACAAAAACACTATTGTGTGAGATCTTTTGTATGGGTAGTACAACCCTTACAACAAACACATGCAATTATTAAAATAATTTTACCTTTAAGGAGAAAATGCTAACTTCAAGGAGACTTATTCTTGTGTTTCAACATAATCACCCACTCTGTTTCATTTCATTGCCCTTCATTTGGTGATCATCAAGAAGATGCCGGTACAGCCGACTCCTGTCCAGTGTGTGCCATGTCAGAGGGTGCGTGCGTGTGCGAGCGTAAATCAGTGGCAGTAATGACCCGATGAAAGAGTGGTCATTGTTTTTGAGATTCTCAGAACATAGTAGCATCTCCTGGCTATGCAATTGGGGTTACACGCGCATCATTTGGTCAGAAAGTTCTACCTGTCAGAACGATTCTACTAGTCAGTGATTACCATCTCCTATGTAAAGTGCTCTCAAAGTCAGGCTCCTGTTAAGATGTAGTTGACAGGAATCCTGATCCAACGTCTTTTGCCTCCCTTGCTTCTACCCTTGTTTCTGGATTTATTTGCCAGCCCTGCAGGGAGCATACAGATACCCGTAATTCTCCTCACCAAAGTATAACCTGTGGAAAAGAAGAAAAGGCTAGGGAGAAACTATTGTAATATCCAGATACAAACAATTGGGTTATGAAGTAGCAATGACTATATTTGAAATAGTGCTTGGTTCAAAGGGAACTAACACCCACTGTATACCTATTTACTCCTTAACAGTGAAAGAGATATTGATAGTCTTGTATTTTAGTTGACAAAATGAGACGTTCCTGAGATATATATATCCAAGAAATGAGGGAGTAGAGAATTATATTCAGAGTTGTGAGATGGGAGAGGCCATATATTATTTGCTGTGATAACCTGTGTCTTGTTAGAATAAAAGATGTCTCAAATGGCTTCCAAGCATCCTGCTTTACACTGAGGTGCTTTGTGATACAAAAGCTAGCTTGATCTTTTCCCCTACTGCAAATCATGGACAAATGACAAGGTACAAGGGAGATTCATGGTATTAATCATAACACTCAAGGATTTTGCAGCTGAACTCAGTTGTGTCCTGAGGAAATGTGTTTGACAATTGGCAGATTTTTGTGATTCTTGGCTCTAAGATACTGTGAACAGGTGTGAAGTAAACAACTCTAACTTCATCTTAAATTTCTAGAGCAACTTTCGGAACTCCCCTAGTGCTATAAAACCACTTTGCTTGTCTTCTCCTCAAACTCTCAGCAAGATTCCTGTGGTCTATAACAATCAAATGCTAGGAGCTAAGACTTCTAAGTACTTAAAAAGACTATTAAAAGGCAACATGAATTTCACTTCTTAACCCTTTTACTAAAAACAGACAGTGTGTGTATCTTGAAGTTTTCTTGGACCCTTTCTCAGAAGAATGCTTGCAAATGTCTTTAAATGCATGGAATAAAATGCATAAATATTCTAACATATCTGCCCAAATAATTTTTAAGCAATGAATAAGGAAACATATGGTATTATGATTTAGCACTGCCCTGGAATCACTTTGTCACTTCCTGTGTTACCTAGGTATCTGGATAGATTGTCTAATTTCTTGTGGCATGACTTCCTTATCAGAAAAATAAGGAAAAAAAACTTCCCAATTTATTGATAGCGTGCATGTGTATTGAGTTACTTAAATGGGTAATATTCACAAATACTTTACTTTCGTTGGTTTCCTTTATCGAGAAAATAAGGAGCATTAATAATTGCATGCTAGTAATTGTAAAGCTCATATAGGAGTCTCAGCCAGATCCTGACTATTTGTCCTCTTTCACTATTAGTTTGATCTGGACATTTTATTCAAATTAGTTAGGCCTTGTTTGCAAAGTAAGATAATGGTTTGTCTTTCATCCCGATGCCTACATTAAGGGGCAAACTGGGATGTGGTTCAAGTGGTAGATCATTGCTTAGGAAGGGCAAGGCCAGGAATTCAAAACTAAAGTATGCCCAATTAGAGTTGTTGCACTTACATTTGGATGCATGTCTCTTACTGAAATATTTGACTTTCATGTGACAAAAAAATTCTATATAAGTCACTATGACAATTGCTGGCATATTTCCATTTCTGTCTGCATGTTTTATATTCCAGGCTTACTGCAGCTGGTTCCTATATTTATCAAAATATGTAGCGACTATTAAATTCTTTTCAGTAATCACGTACTTTTAAGAGTTATTCTTTTTTTCTGGAGATTGTTTTACTATAGGTCATATTTAATATGTTTTATTTCCTTCAAAGCTTTTCTATGATATTTTAAGTATTTTATTCTGGGAAACAGCATTCTGAACTGATGGTATTCCATGAATGCATCTTTGGTAATACTTAAAATGCATATTATAATATGCATATGTAATATATATTTATATATAAAATGTATATTGTAATATATGTATATAAATATAATATACTTTTTAATAGTGTCCAAGGATTCTGAATGAAAAGGAGTTACATATCCACAATTCTTTTATTTTCCTCTGGGTTTAATTTCCTTCTAGAAAGGTATAATACAAATCTGGAGGATGAATTTGCTTTCATGGTTGGGTGAGACTTTACAACCATATTAAGCCTATGACTGAAGAACTGTTTGCTTTGCCCTACCAACTAAAGGTTCTACCACCTTCTAATGGCAATATTATATAGAGGCAATATGTCAATATTATATGATTCTTGAACACATACATCTTTGAGAGATGGGTTATGTAATCATTAACCCAAACTTAAACAATTGCTCAGTTCTCAGGAATGATAGGGAAAATGAGAAATTACAAAAGCCTTAAACGACAAGTGTCCTGTTAAAGAAGTTATGTTGTTAGCTCTACAGATATGTATCCCACAGGGTAGAAAAATGTGCAGATCTAGTACTTGATGTGAGAGAATAATGAGTACCTCCTTTGCTGCAAACAATTTAAAAATATTTTTAAACATTCTTCTTCTTAGAACATCTTACATCAAGTTACATTTGTGTTTAGCCAACACAAATTATGAACAAATTCACAGCTAAACCATATTACTAGCATGAGGACTACAAACTATTCTTTTCTTTTGCTTAATTTTATTGTCAAGGTGATGTATAGAGGAGTTACAGTTACATATATAAAGCATTGAATACATTTCCCCCAACCTCCCCTAGGTTGTGCAGTTCATTTCCAACATAGTGTTTTGTGAGTATTACTGTGGCATTGGTTTACCCTTTGTTCTTTGTTTCATAAATTTGTTGTCTCCCTTCCCTTCCCTAATTCTGATAAACATATGCCCAGTACCCAGAGTACCAAAGTCAAATACAATAAAAACAGGGATAACCCATAGTAGGGGGAAAAGAAATAACTTCACATAGTACATTGAAAACAACAGCAAGAAAGAAAAACCTCTTCTTTCCATATCTTGGAGTTCATTTTACTTAGCATCATTTTACATGATCATATGTACATAGCTATTGAGCTGTTGTGGTCCTCTGCTAGGACTATCCTAGACATGCACTAATTTTTACCAATGAGGGAAACCATGGAATCTATGTTACTTTGGATGTGGCTTACTTCACTTCATATGATTTTTTCCAAGTCTTTCCCTTTCCTTATGAATGGGGCAATGCCATTCTTTCTGATAGAGGCATAGAATTTAATTGTGTATATATACCACATTTTCTTGATCCATTCATCTACTTAGGGGCATCTGGGTTGGTTCTATATCGTAGCCATCATAAATGATGCTGCAATGAACATGGTTGTGCTGGTAGCTTTAGTATGGGCTTGTTTGTGATCATTTTTGTGAATGCCTAGAAGTGGGGTTACTGGGTTATAGGGGAGCTCTATGTCTAGTCTTTTGAGGAATATCCATACTGCTTTCCATAAAATTTGAACAAGTTTACACCCCACCAACAGTGTGGGAGCATTCCCTTTTAGCCACATCCCCACCAGCATCTGTTGTTATTAGATTTCTTAATATTAGCCATTCTAATTGGGGTGATATGGAGTTTCAATGTTATTTACAGACTATTCTTAGGCCTTGATTTTTGAGTTTCATACTATTGATCCTAGTTTATGTTAACTATTGTCTGATAACTGAAAGCTTCCTTTAAGTCCTGCCTTGCTATGAAACTCCATCCACCCTCCAGATTTTCATCCCATCTAAAAAGGAAACAGAAAAAAACAAAATCAACAGCCACAAAAATGCTGTGTAATTCCTTCTATTCAGAATCCTTGGTCACTATTACAAAGCCTTTAGAATTCAGGAAAGGACTCCTTTCTAGCCTCATCCTTTATATCCTTTACGCTGCTGCATGATACGTGACCATCACTACCCAGTTATTCCTCTTACGCTGTATTCCTTTTGTTTTGATTTTGAATATTTTATGACCTGTAAGTAGTCATATAAAGGAGTTTTTCATTCAACAAAGCAGTATATGAATACAGTGCATCTTGAACAATGTCACCTCTTTCAACATTCTCACCTGCATCTCCCAAACTACCCCTTCTCACACTTCTCTTAATTTTAGGTTGTGTCTTGATTTTTTTTAACTTTTAGAAGTTTATAAACAAAATGTATCTTGATCTGTCTCATCACTTCAACTTCTTCACCACCTTCAACTGACCTCTTCCCTTGTATTTGTTAATTCTGTGGTATGTATTATGAATTCTTACCTGCATTCTCCCTCTTCCCCCCTTCATTCTTCTATTCCTCTTCCTTTGGTCCTATCCTCTCCTACCCATTACCCATTACCCATTACCCTCCCCTTATCCATTTCCTAGTACTTATTATGTTTGGCTTTGACTTAGTCTTTTAAAAGAATTATACTGGGCTGGGAATGTGGCCTAGTGGCAAGAGTGCTTGCCTCCTACACATGAAGCTCTTGGTTCGATTCCCCGGCACCACATATATGGAAAATGGCCAGAAGGGGCGCTGTGGCTCAGGTGGCAGAGTGCTAGCCTTGAGCGAGAAGAAGCCAGGGACAGTGCTCAGGCCCTGAGTTCAAGGCCCAGGACTGGCAAAAAAAAAAAAAAAAAAAGAATTGTACTATTTGACCTCTCCAAAGATACTATTATATTTCAGTTAGTTTATTTTTAACCTCTTGCATACTACCCATTTCTAGCCATAAAGGAAATGCAAATCAGCACTGAGATTCTACCTCACCCCAGTTAGAATGGCCACTATCAAGAAAAATAACAATAACAAATGCTGGAGGGGATGTGGCCTAAAGGTAACTCTATTACACTGTTTCTGTGAATGTAAGTTTGTCCTACAACTCTGGAAAGCAGTGTAGAGGTCTTCAGAAGACTAAACGTAGAGCTTCCTTATGACCCAGCAATCCCATTACCGGGCATTTATCCAATAAATCAAAAACAAGACTTCGCTAAAACTACCAGCAAAACCATGTTAATTACAGCATTATTTACAACAACCAAGGTATGGAAACAGCCCAGATGCCCCTCAGTTGCTGAATGGAACAAGAAAATGTGGTGTATATACACAGTGCAATTCTATTTCACCCAACAGAAAGAATGATATTTTACCATTTGTAAGGAAATGGAAAGACTTGGAAAAAATTGCTGTGTTCTTATCAACACCAAAGAACATCCATTCCTACTCTTCTAACGTCTCCCACTTACTAAACCTTCTCCTGTGGTCTCTTGCCAGAAGCCAGGTGACACTCCTTTCAGTACAGACTAGCTTCTTACTTTGTCATTAGAGTACTTAATTGGTGTTTTAATTTTCTACTTTGTATCAGAATTATTGTTTCATTTCTGAAAGCTCCTGCAGGACCCCAAATACCTTATGAACTCAGGTTTCAATTGAATTCTTCAATTGTCTATTAAATTCACTGTGCTGTAAATTCATCTGAAGTGACCATGACTATTCAATCCCAAGCCTGCAGAATGCTGGCCTTTAGTAGTCACTCTGAATGATTTAAGAAAATGGCCAAATGAACTGTATCCTACTAATCTTTTGTGTCCATTGCAATGGTTCATAGGACCTTGAAATTGCCCTATAACAGGAGAATAATTGATCTTTCATATTGGATGCTATCAGATGGGTCACAGTCCAGTTGAGATTTTCTAGCTCATTCTTCAGAAACTGAGAGTGCTAGTTCTTGCTAATTGTGTGTTCTTTTCAGATACACACACAGACAAACAGACATGCATTCACACATACACATATATACCACTACATCTAAAATGTCTCCTCTCTAATTATATGATATAACAGGAAGTTGAACAGTTATTCAATTGTGTGCCAGGGAGAAGTGCTAAGAGGCCTGCAGTTAGCATGGCAGGAGTTTTGTTCATCCTTGAAGTTTTCAGTGTGGAAAGATTCTCCCATGACTGAGCAAGATGTATGTATGTGTATTTGCACTTGAAAGTAGTAGTTCAATGTGATTTGGAGAGATCATGGGTACTGTTTATTCACACTAAAGTAAAAAGTCTTGAGTGATTCCAAGTAGTGAAATAGAGACCTTTTGGATATGGTTGACAAACATGTTAGACTGGATGGTCTTCAAGGTCTGCCCTTCCCTGCTTGAATCTCCTGAGAAGTCTCTTGACCATTTCCTACAGAAATAGAGAACTATTGTTTGGGGCAGGTGTTTCATTTTTATACTGCTCAGACATTAAAAGTCCTTCATCAAAATAAATTTCAAATCTTCTTTAATCACCATATTTTCCTACATCACATATAGATAGATAGAGATAAATATAGATCTATATAAATTAATTAGGTCTATATGAAATAATATATAGATTCTTCTAGCTATGGTATTCCTTGTTGTTGTTGTTGGTCAGGGAACTTGAACTCCGGGCCTAGGCACTGTTCCTGTGCTTTCTAGCTCAAGGCTAGTGCTCTACCACTTGAGCCACTGCACCACTCCTAGCTTTTTTTTAAATACCAAGGGTCATATAATCTCAAGTATGTATCTACATTAGTTTCTCTCTGTTCTAGTTGTTTATCAGGTTTAAATTTCTTCTCTTAAATATTTGCTTCTTCAATTCCTTCTAACAATTTGAGCTATGTTTGTTACAAGAACTCGGTATTTAACTATGAATGGGCATTTAAATAATAATCACCATGATTTGCTGATCGATGTAGTGATAAAAATAAAACAAACAAAATGGGTTTCATGTATAACCTTAGATCTATAAGAAAGTGGTTTTTAGAACCACTTTGTAACTTAAGATTCTCATTAATTCATATACGCAGTAGACTTTTGTCTGTGGGAGTGAAAAGATGGGCAGAAGTGTGATGCTGTTGTTTATCCATGAGAAATAATTACTGGAACATAGTAATTAGTTGGATATTGGGTGGGGCAAAGCATCCCTCTCAGATTAATGGGTTAGGCACGTAAGTGAATGAAAAAGCATCGTTAGTAACTCGTAGCCAATAAGATGGTGGGAGTGGAAGATGAGTTCGTACAATGTACAAGAAGTAGAATTAAGCATTTGGAAATAAGCATCCGAGGCCCTGCCTGTGCTTTGGCTTTGGCAATGAGGTAGATAAGTATGTCAGTCAACGTTAAGATTCTGAAAGACTTATGGATTAATAATCATATCATCCTGGCAATAAATTCTTAGTAAAATTTTTGTAGAAGCAAAAGAAAATGATCTTTCCAAAAATGGATATGCAATCAGTAATTAAAAATCACTTGGCAAAATCATTTCAGTGAAGGAGTAGCCCTGAAATTACAAGACATTTGTATCCATTAGTATTCTGTTCCTCCGGTGCCTAAAAGTCTCTCTGTCCCTCCACCCATTGCAACCGTCCTCACGCTTTGAGACTCATCTCAGGGTTCATGAAGTTAGTTACACTTCCTAAAGCCCTTGCTGAGCACTTGCTGAACACATTCCCAGCACGTTGGTATCCAAAATTTCTATTTTACAAAAAGAGTTTACTCTTGTGAATTGAATGTCTTTTATGTCTCTGTGTTCGTGTGCCTCAGACATGGCCACATATGCAGAAGGAATGTTGGGAAGGAGGAATGAGAAACTGAGGGGTGGAGAGGTAGAGCAGGTGCAGGCAGATAAACCCAGTAATTGATCCTTTAGACATACATGTGCACGCACGTACTCACACACTAAAACCCAGAGCAGAACCTAAATTATCAAAGAATTACATAGCACTTGTGTTCAATATTTTAAAGTGACTGTACTGAGCAATAATAAAATCAATTTTCTGTGCATCTCCTGTTATATAATGACAGAGTAAAAATGTACTGATCTGTAGATTGAAAGTCAACAAAATATCTTTGTGTTATCAGCTTTTTCAACCACTAAAATGTTATTCCGAAGAAACTACGAGCCTCATTCTGTTCTTTGATCCCTAGACATTGGTGTATAAATGGCAATGGAATGATTAATTTTTTAATGAAATTCTGATTCCTGAAATCATTTCTTAGGACAAGATCAAGGTTTAACTCTATAAGGATGCATTTCAATGATCCAACCAAGAAGACCAAGGAAATACCATTTCCTATATTCCAAGTTAAAAAGGTTTGTCTTAATATTTGAGAAAAATTTGGGATGTTGACTGTGCCCGGGCAGTGTCCCAGAATTTATTTTCCTCAAAGCTAGTTATCTACCACTTTGAGCCACAGCTCCGTTTCCAGCTTTCTGGTGGTTAATTGGAGATAAGAATCTCATGAACTTTCCTGCCTGGGCCTGGCTTTGAAGGGTGATCCTCAGATCTCAGCCTCCTGAGTAGCTAGGCATGCGCCACTGGCAACCAGTGTTGACATATTTTTAACCCTGTCCTATCTCCTTACGTTTACTGACAAAGTATCAAACAATGGCTTCTCACAATACTTCCATAAATTACCCGCATACAGCTTTACTTGCCAGCTAATTCACAAGTGCCAGATCCTCAAGCCATTGGCCACAAATCTTGGAAATGAAATCAATTATTTTTACCTACCTCTAGATTTTTTTCATTAGATTTTCTTGACATGAAATAACAGCAACAAACATACATAAATCAACAAACCTTTTCTGTGATTCTGTCCATCAAGGGGACAAATGCCTTTCTAAGACTGTCTAGCTATAATGATTCCCCTAGAGATTAGAACAGTTTATCCACTCGGCATTTTCTTCAGGGTATGCAATATTCCATGTATTTTGTATGTCTTGAGCTTCTGTATCTGCCTTCTCAACTGGTGATCCATGCAACCCCTAGAGTCAAAAACCTCCAAAGGCTTCCTCCTGCTTTTCTTCTTCTCTGAACTCCTACATTTAATTTTTCCCATTGTCCTGCTTGTTTTGTGTCAGGTATTGCTTGACTAGCTTCCATAACTTTCATGGGAACATTCACCACTCTAACTCAGCTTCATTGTAATTATTTTTGGCAGTACTTATGTTGTCTATTGAATTCATATTTGCCAAGCGGGTGCTCTGCCGTTTGGGCCTCACCTTTGGCCCATTTTTATTTTTCAAGTGGTTTAAAG
Source organism: Perognathus longimembris pacificus (assembly GCF_023159225.1). NCBI lineage: Eukaryota > Metazoa > Chordata > Mammalia > Rodentia > Heteromyidae > Perognathus > Perognathus longimembris. Next base: position 4,986,727 of record NC_063173.1, on the reverse strand, counting down.
GGAGAGTCTTGTAGTTTTGCCCAAGGCCGTCTTGGGTTGTGATTTTCCCACATTTTTTCTCCTGCATCATTGAGATCATAGTATATTCTATTAAATGTCAGTCTTCTCATTCTCGAGAATTGGAAATTAAAATTAGGAGTTAGGTAAGTTTCTGAAGTATGTATACTCAAAAAATAGAAATAGAAAATCAAACTCATCTACAACCAACCCCTCTCCTAACCCCTCAATCGGTCCTCCCATTACAGTTAATGCTCTCAGTTCTATACCACTATATGTATATAAAGTTTTGTTTCTTTTTTAATAGTGGGTAGATTTATGTTGTACATACTGTTTAGGCGTTATTTTCATGATTGAAAAATTTGTGGTGGAACCTCGGTATTAAAACCTGTGTGTCATTTTAAGCTGTAAGATGGCATGCAATCATGTATGTTTACCAAAGGTTACTAAAGGTTATCTAATGTTTAAACTTCAAGGAGAGAAAGAGGCATACATTACCCAATTTTTAAAACAATATAAGTAGGTACCATGTGAAATCTTCTATATATTCAGTATTTGGGGGTTAATTTACCCACGTAAAACAATTTAATCTAGTTTTCATGATTGAATTTAACAAGTAACGTTTGACTTTTCCAATGTTAACATAGTCTTTCCCTACATTTTTCTTTCAAATCAAATCAAATAGTTTGGGTTTCCATTCAATTCTAGAAATACAAGGTTTTATACACTTCACTATAGTGTTTAGTAAAGTCTGAAATTATTTAAGTTAATAAATGTTTGCTTTTTAAAACCCTGTTGAGATATTTTAAAATTATACTTGCTCATAGCCAATAAGATACTGCTATAAATGGGATAACATAATGTGTTTTTAATTTTCATATCAGCCCAGAAATTCTATCTATCTATCTATCTATCTATCTATCTATCTATCTATCTATCTATCGAACAATTGGGCAGAGGAGAGCTTCCCTCTTTCCTAAATTAATTATATCAATAATAAGTTTAAAAAGCAGACCCAGTTTCCAAAGGAGATTGTTGGTAATCCAAGGTAAAAAAAAAATAACAATAATAAGGAAAAAAGTACTTAAAATAGATGAAAAAGTTTATCCTTTAAATTCCTTTAAAATACTGCTTCTAGGAATATGTTTTCAAAGTGTTTTACAATGGACATTACTTTTTATTTGCCTGCAATCTTTGTTCTCCTTTCTCCTTGAAACATACTTCTGCTGGAAAATGAAGAGTAGAGCTTTTTAAAATATTTTTATTGCAACAGAAACCTCTGAGTTTGCATGCATTTTGCAAAAAAAAAAAAAGGTATAATAATGCTATTTAGCTAACATGCTGCAAATGGTGTGTGTCCAGCGATCACCCCGGTTCTATTCATCCTTTGGCTGATGTGTGTAAGTATTCAAGGAGCGGCCTGGAAAGGCTCAGACTTTTGGGTTGGTGGCAGGGGCTTCTCATGATTTAAAATGAGATGGAGATGAGCAAACCCATTTTAGCAAGACCTTTATAGCTTAAGAGTGAATTATTTCTGTCCATAAAGCAGACAACCTGCTGTGTGGTATTTGTAAACAGCAATTTTGTTCGTAAAAACAACATAAACCTTTTATGAGCCTGATGCCCGTTTTCTAACTGCTTTTTTTTTTTTTTTTAGTGGAACGGATCTCACATACAAATGGATGCAGGGACGGGAAAATATATGCTCTATGCAAATAGTGTTTCCCACTAGTTGCTATGATTAATCAAATAGGGCCATCTATCTAATAAAATTACATCTCATGCAAATTCATGCGGCCTGCGCTGCAGCTGTGTACAGCTGCTGCTCTTGGGCTGCTGTTTCTGCACAGCATGGCTCACCCTCGGGTGGACGGAAGTCTTCTGTGCCTGGGATAATGGATGGGACCAGCCTAGGGACACTTCCCTCTGGTTCCTAGCATCCTCTTTTCAACGGCTTCTGCAGGCATTCGTCTAGAAAGGACGTAGCCTTTTCCTCTCTAGTTTGGAGTCAAACTGTGGCTCTGTCCCAGGTGGTGGAATCCAAGGATCAAAGGGAGGGTGTGTGAGCAGTAGATGTTAGCAACACTAGATCACAATTCCCATAATGAGAATTATTTAACCCGCAAGGTAGCCGCAAAATGTGCACATATGGTCTCTTCATCTGTTTCTGGAGATTATACCTCGGATGGGGCCTCAACGTTGAAAGCTATGTTGGTCGTACTTTTTTATGTTTTGTTTGGTTGATCCACTCCTGTTTTCCTTTGCCAAAGTCCTTCTCACAACAGTGTCCATTAGTGAACATGGTACAGACTTTGGAATGCAGTTCTGCCATTTTCTACATGGGCAAATTGCTTAATTAGCCTAAGCCCTCTCAACCTTTGACATTTCCTGACTTTTCACTGCCTTTTTTCAAGATGCTTTCCCTGATTCTGAAAATCAACTCAACAGTCTCTCCTTGATGGTTCTTTATATATAAATTCTTTGTTTACTCTGTAATAGTTTTTTCAGCCCTTGTCTGTTTTATCTTGACAGCACCATGGACTCTTTAAAATTAGGACCTACGTCTTAATCATTACTTTATTTCTTGTTATTTGCAAAATACCTGTAACATGGTGAGGAACTGTGTAGGTTTATTAAATAAGTGTATAATAAACAAGATAAACCAGTTCATTAAGTTGCATGAAATGGCAATTATATTTTTCGTATAACTTCTATGCTGTAGGATCGCCTAGAAATGCACCTTTAGTTATAAAAGAAGAGTCAAGAAATCATTCCACGTCACCGAAGTGCTATCTCTCACGCGGCGGAGTAAGGCAACTTCCCCGTGTTCATCAAGTCTCAGTTTTGTTAATAACTCAGGCATCCGGGACTATGCAGAGCACTAAGTCACTTCCAGGTTCTTCCCCTCAGAAGGCTGGGATTGGTGCTCACCAGTGGCAACGCAGGCCTTCCTCAGTAGAATAAAGAGAGAGATGCTGAAGCAAGATTTGAGGACTTGGGGTCATTTACTTGCTGTATGGTCTTGAGGAAAGGCAAACAAGTCTCTCAAATCTCCATGATTTCAGAGTACAGAAATGTGCCTTGCCATGAAAGGCAGTGCTCCTAGACTCCCATGAGCCATGGAAAGATAATTTGTTCCACTCTGCCAAGCTAAACAGAGGGTTACCTCCCGTGTCTCAGGCTACAAAACATGGAATGGTATCCGTTCGCCTCAAATATCTACTTCCCTTGGTATACTTGATAACATTACTGTGCCAGGTAAACAGTGTAGGAATCTGCAATGCCCACAGTTTGGGCCCATGAAAAGCCAGTGCTTTCCCACCACTGAAAGGTGGCAAACTTGCAACATACTGGGAACCTGAATATGTCCTTTAGAGCAGTCTCAAGAAGCAATATATATATATGTACATATATATCATTTTAAACTATGGCATATATTTCATATAATATTTATAGATATATAATTTCCACCTCTGAGGAAAAAGTGAAATCAAAATATTTGGGACCCAACTAGCTTTCCTTTTGCCTAATAAGAATGAAAAGACAGGATTTAAATTTAAAAAGTCATAGGTGTGTGTACATGGAGGATCTAGACAGTCATGTCCAACTGAACTACTTGTGGCAGTAATGCTTTGCACTTTGCTTATATGTTCTCTGTAATGCACGTTAAATAAAGGTTATTAAAAAAGAACAAAAAAAATGTAAAAAGTCCTGACGTAAATAAGATTACTAATCACTGAGAATTAATACCCCATATGCTAATTTTCAAGGTGGTGGTTAAATATGGTAAAGATGCTCTGTTCTTGACTTCCCAGAAATTCTAGCCCAACACCCAGGTTTCTGATGGTCATTATTTTTGACTGATCACACTGCTCCCTGCCTAACTGTTGTGTTCATGGTTGCAGAGGTTGGTTATGTTTCCCAAATGCCAATTAATAAGCCCAAGTCCCTGAAACCTGAAGTTTTCCTGAGAAATCCTTTTTGGACATTTTTCTACCTGCATTTCTCTAAGCTCCTAGAATGTACTGTTTAGAGCACTGATATTACAACTGTGCTGGTGACAGCTCTAGTCCGGAAGGCTATTATCCAGGAGAGCAATGGTCATAGCGTCACAGACCTGTGACAGCTGGGCTGCAGCTTCTTGTAGACAAGAGTTTTTTCATCCACCTTCATTACTCTGGAGACTTGTCATATTTGACAGCATTCTCTCTAAAATCCAGTCCCCTTACCTCTAAGATGAGAATAGTAATTGCCTCCAGGGGTTATAATAATGATTGCATAAGGCATTGCATATGGAGCCCCCAGTCCATTTTTTTTGCACATGATATTTAATATTGTTGATAATAAATTAATTAACTTTCCTATCAAGAGAACAAGTTTGTGTATCACTTTATGTGACTAAGTCATTTTATTTAGATAGCAGTACAATTGTGCATAAAAGGAATGTAACTACCTTATGTACATACATGGCTCTCTACACAGGTATTGATCTATCTACTAAGTGACAGGTTTGGTACGAGGCTAGCAAGACAACTCCTGCCTTAGTCTTCCATGTCGTATTTTTTATTGCTTTGTCCACTGAGGGGCACCTGGGCTAATGGGATATGGTGATAATGCTGCCATGAACATGGCTGTACAGGTGGCTTTGCAGTATCCTGGCACATAAAGAAATGCCACTCCAAACAATATTGAAAGCCAGGCACCACCTGTCATCGTAGGTACTCAGGAGGCCAAGATCCGAAGATCGTGGTTGGAAACCGGACCTGAGGAGGAAGTCTATGAGACTCCTATCTCCAAATAAGCAGGCAAACATCTGGAAGTGGATCTATAGCTCATGGTAGAGCACTAACTTGCAGTAAAATATCTCAAGGAGAGTACTCAGGCCCTGAGTTCAAGCCCCAAAACCAGGACAAAAAAGAAAAAGAAAAAGAAAGTGAGATTCCACCTTACTTCAGTGAGAAGGGCCATTATCAAGAACACAAACACTAACAGATGCTTGCAAGGATCTGGGCAAAGGGGAACCCCAGTGCACTCCTGGTGGGAATGTGAACTTGTTCAACTATTTTGGAAAGCAGTATAGAGATTCCTCAATAAACTAAACACAATGGCCAAGCAATTACTTTCCTGGGCATTGGTGTAATTGATTACAAAGGAGTTTTAATCCAACATGTCATTTTACTATTGCAAAACATCTGAAGGCACTTATTTTATCACTTAATCCTCAGCCTTCCTAAAAGTGTTATGTGATGTTATCTTGAACAAACTCTACATGACACAGAGATGAAGAAACTGGTACTGGCCTAGGACAGCTTGCAGTGGAGGAAGGTCGGAGAATCACCAGGGCTAGCTGGATTCAATGCTCTCTTTTTCCCCCCCCTACCAAAAATAAATAAATAAATAAAGGAATCTCGGGTAAATTCCTCTATTATCCTGCCATTGGGAGTCTATTTTATTTTGTAGATGAGAACTAAGAGAAGAAGAACTGTATACTACAAAGGTACAGATGAAGTTTCCTGCCCTTGGAGAAGTGGGAAATGTCACAGAACTTCAGCAGGTGCAAGGCCACTCCTGAAGTGATTGCATGACAGGTGCCACTTTCTAGCTTACCAAGGAAAAATAACTGCACCATCAGAATGTGTGCTACTACTGACTAAGCACGTCCTTTAACCTGAGAGGCCATAATGGCTCCGAAAGTAGGACAAGTGAATAAATAGATATCATTAAATAGAGACAGAAAATAGTGTTCATGCGATGTGACCCTTAGCCAGGAGTCATAAAAGACAGCATGAATTCATCACCTTAATTTGTTTCATTTTACTAATAAAGTGTGACTTTAATAATATCAAATTTGAGAATCTGATAGCAGTCTGAGCTTTGGGAAGTCATATAAAATGAAGTTCCATGTTGTCTTGCTTTTAGAGGATTGTGTTATTCCAGTTGCTCCCATTTGCATGGTTTTCGTAAGCTTGCGTGTTTCAGGGATATTCACAAGCATCATTTTTCATATGAGAGATTATTTCATTTTTCATTTCTGCCTGGTACCATTTTGGATGGCTGTTTGACGAGGTCATCTTGTCCCATTTGGACAATGCAGCCAAAACTGGGGTAGCCTTGTCTCTGCATGGCCATTCCTTCCTCTTGATTGCTGGCAGATTAGGTAAGTGAAAGCAGGAGGTACTTCAAGTAGCCTTAAATAGGGCTCATAGTACACGTATTCTGTTCCAGATGTGACAACTTGATGAAAGAAGCAGCAGGAGCTCATTAGAAACCAAGTAAATAAGGCATGGTTAAAGATGGGGTTAGGGAGAAGGAGGCAAACATTGACAAAATACACTACCTTTATTGTCAAGATGGAGAGACAGAGGCAAATGATTACTCTGAAGGGTTTGTGAAGATTATTTGTGAAGTTTCTAACAACTGCCTGTCATTTTGTATTCTTTTATTTATGGTTTCAGAAAGGTTGACATATAGCTTGTGATATTTGCTTGTGAAGACACAGTCACAGCAATGGTTCTTTGTCTCAGTAGATAATTAGTTTTAGAATATGGGGTTACATACCATAATGGCGGTATCTTATTGTTATTAATCGAGTGTGCCCCCGAATTGTAAACGAGCCAAAGGACACCAGGTGGTTGGTAACAACAAGGGAATGATAAAAAATAAAATCATATTTTTTTTCATCGAAAGTGATAAAAAATGTGGCATATGGCAAATATTTAAATATGTCAGGAGAATGAAATTTCAAGAGCAGATGTATTTTCATAATTATTTGAGGACAACCTGTATGCCAACTGCAATACTTGCAACTTGGAGTCTTACTATTTCTTCATGTACTTTTTAAAGGTATAGTACAAAAGCACCATATTATATTGCCATTCTAAATATTTTTGTAGGAAAAAAACAACAGACATAGATGTGACCACCTTGCCCAGAGAACCCAAGCTCACTGGTGGCAGAAGCCAGGGCTAGCTGAATTCTTCATTTGGTAACTTAGGACTATCAAAACAATAGAGGGAGCAGACTATGGGTGTCATGTCTGTGGGTATCTTTGCCATTGATGGATAATTCAACCTCAAGGCACTTCATTTTTTATTATTACTTACCTTTAAATATATGATAGACTCAGACAATGGTCAGTAGACAGTTTTTAGCAGTCATGTGCTATAATTATCAAGCTTAATTGGCTGAAAAGAAATTAAAGCAAAGTCGCCAAAGTTGTTGGTCTATTTCTGTAATGTCAATTACAATGAGCTTACTGTTTTCTCTGTTCAGCTATTTAATTTTATTTTTCTTCATTTTAAGTTAATTTTATTTATTTATTTAGCTCAAGGCTAGCACTCTGCCACTTGAGCTGCAGTGCCACTTCCATTTTTTTCTGTATATGTGGTGCTGAGGAATTGAACCCAGGGCTTCATGTGTATGAGATAAGCACTTTAACACTAGGCCATATTCCCAGCCCTATTTATTTATTTTTTAGTTTATTTTTGTCAAAGATACATAAAGCAGTGCAATGAACTGTTACTACCCCACAAGCCTTTCCAAAAAAAAAAAGATTCGAGGATGAAGAAAAAGTCTAGGCTCCTCAATGGAGCACACTGCCACTCTCTCTAGTTCCTACCTATTATTTTCCAACTTCAGTAAAGAGCTCAGGTTTCCTACCAGAAAATAAATTCTGCTTGTTCCATGTGTTTGCTCATCGGTGTATACAACAGATCACACACATGGAGATATGAAACATTTCCCTTTATATGGATAGACTACCAATAGTCCATGTGGCTGTTTCACTTTTCAAAGTCCTAGGTAACTCTTTGGTTAGGGAACATAAGTGGGATTTATGCTGATATCTTTCCCTCTCAATTACGTTTGCAATAACTTTGACTCACAAGAAGCAGTTGAAGAATCAGTCTTCTGGCAGTATCTTTCAGGCTGACATGAGTGAACATTCATTAAAGTAAATGCTGCAACTTTATTATTTCTTTAAAAATGTTAACATCCACATTCTTCCAGAAGAATTCTTTACTCTGTGTGCAACTGAACAAGAAAAATTATTAAGCAGGAAAACCTTTCCATAAAGGTATTGTGGGAATAGGAATATTCACTCTATGCACTTGACATTCCTGATGCTGCAAGTCAGGTTCACTTCATTTCCTACAGAGTCATCATTTGAAACTCAAAGCAAACTTCCTAGGGCCCATGGAAGCTAATTTTTAGGTGCATATTTGTAGTGTATGAGCTATTTGCATCTCACTAGTGTTTAGCATAATAAAGGATTCTGTTTCTGCTTTAGAGCTGTTCCTTGTCATAGAGGGTAGTATTTCTTCTGGGCCCAAAGAAAGTTGCTCCCAAGATTGTAATGAGTCTTAAAAAGTCCCTTGAACTGTTCTATAGTGCCTAATAGTTCAAGGTGATATTGAGGTTCATGAGTGTTGTGAGGACAAACCTACTGTCAGTATGTATCCATGGGAATGTGAGTCCTCTGTCAAGAGCAATGGCATATCAAATATGGTCATGATAAACAAACATTTATAAGTCAGATAGTGGTAAATTTAATAAATACACAGCAATTCAGGATGGTCAATTTGCCTATAGCATTTATGTCTTTCAGTGAAAATAAAGCAATTCTATTTTTATGGAAAAATCCTAACCAATCTGCTAGTATGCAGGCGATCCTGATAATGACTGGTAACCTATGGCAGAAGGAAATTCAGTGTTGCTTTCTAATCTTGGCTCTTTGGGCCATTAGCGATAGTTATAGCAACATTGTCATTGATGAGTGAAGTATATTTCATGAGGATCTCACAAAACCTCTGTTCTTCCTGCCAAGACTCCTTTATGCCATGAAATAACTGGGAAAAATACTCAATTGTTGGATGAAGAGGATGATTGAGGATTTCAGTGTATTGCTCACTTAGTATTATTTTCCTGGACTATCGCTGATTTTGAACAATCATATCGGAAACTTGCATGCTCATATGTTCAGTGCTTCCTTTTTTCACTCATTTTCTAGGTATGTCCCTTGTAAGACATCAAGGCTCCAGCAAAACTATTAGCTATTTCCTTTCCCCATGATTTATACTCTCTCTCTCTCTCTCTCTCTTGTTCTCTCTCTCTCTCTCCCATCAATAAATGAGCATTTGGGATGATGCTTCAATTGGGGTTGGGGGGGGGAGGTTATTTACCACTATCTTTCAGGGCCTCACCCAAATAGGTCTCCATCACTATAGTTTGTAGAACCAGCTCTAATCCTGCTCAACTTTTTTCTTATATAACTGGCCACAGAGAGCTTCCCACAAAGTCTTGATGTATATCAGAAGGAAGCCATATAAAATAAATGATTGCTGGCTATGAACATCTATGTCACTTGCTCACATAACTTACGGTCCTTTAGCATGTGCCTAGGTCCAATCTTCTAGATAAAATTATATTTCATGATGAAATGCTGTGCACACTCAACTTATGGAGTGGTGTATTATATGATATTGAGCTCATGATGAGAGCAACGCTACATGATATGTTGAGAGATCACAGTCAGGTGTGATTTTTGAAATGTCAGCACTAAGCAAAAATAAAAAAAAAGTCTGCAGAATATATCATACTTTTCCCCCTACATCTAAAGATATGTACGACGGGAGTAGCTGCACATTTTTTCCCCTGAAGCATTCCTGTATTCGATGAATGCAACAGTGCCATTGGATCTGCTAGTTCATACAGCCATGCAGCAGAGTCATTGTCCTCGCTCTGGCAGAGAGTGCTTTTCCTGTTCTACTTCTCACTCAAACTGATGGCTTTCCATGTTTCTTGGTAAAGTGAATCAAAGAAGCACGAACAAATGAAGTGTGTGTTCCCCTCCAAAATCCCAGTATGTATAATAGGCGTCAAGGTTGGAATGTAACATCTTTTCCCCTTCACCTCAGAAAGTATATTTCACCCTGTTACTGACAACTAGTGTCCTAGTTATTTTTCCCCCATTTTCCTTTTCTGTTTTTGGTGCCAGTCCTCGGGCTTGAACACAGGATCTGGGCACTGTGCCTGACCTCTTTTGCCCATAACTAGCACTCTGCCACTTGAGCCACAGCTCTGCTTAGGGATTGGCTTTTTGTTAGTTAATTAGACATGAGATGGCATGAAATGTCCTGCTCAGGCTGGCTTTGAACCACAATTTTCAGAACCCAGCTTCCTGAGTAGCTAGGATTACAGGTGTGAACCAATAGCATCTGACTGGTTTGGGAGTTTTTATAGCTTTGTTTCTCCTTACCAGATGGCATACTTGTCTTAAGTATATGTCAGTAGTAACAACTACATTCTGATTGTTAAATCCAATACACATGAGGTCATTTGTGTAATAAGAGGATGTAGTATCCTGAGGCATTAAGATCAACATCCCAAAGAATAAATTATGAGATAGAGATGGAAACTTTTGTATAGAACTGAGGTAAAAAAAAAATGAGACCAGTTCTGATGAGTTGTTTAATAACTATAGAGGGAAGAAAATAGACGGTGTGGGATATGCAAAAATATAGCTGTTCTGCCCCATCCAGAAAGAGTGTTAGAAAATGGTAAGGGAAAACTGCCACATGTATTTAACTAAAAGGCTGGAATGGCTCTAGATGACCATTAGACTCTGGCAGAAATTATGGAACTTTCTAGAAATGGAAAACACCAGTTAACTGTCAGCTCTCCCAGGGATTTTATAATATCGAAACCTGATTATATAATGAATGACTGTGTTCTGTCTGGATACTCTGAAAGGAGAAACAATGTTATAAGAACACACAGTGTGAGCTGGCAATATGGCCTAGTGGTAGAGTGCTTGCTTTCCATGCATGAAGCCCTGGGTTCGATTCTTCAGCACCACATACACAGAAAAAGCCAGAAGTGATGCTGGGGCTTGAGTGGTAGAGTGCTAGCCTTGAGCAAAAAGAAGCCAGGGACAGTGCCCAGGCCCTGATTCCCAGCCCCAGGACTGGCAAAACTAAAAACAAACAAACCAACAAACAAACAAAACACCACCCATTGTTTGTGGCAAAAAATATTCTTGTCATTTGTCTATCTCAGAACGATTGTGTGAAATAAATGTGACATGGACTGTGGCGTCAGAGCAAGATCGAATTGCATCTCTGGAAATTGCTCACTGTGTGACAGTGACTGCGTTGCTTACTTTCTCATTATAATATTGTGTCCTTACAACAGTATAATAATGCATCACTTAAAGGATTTTTTTTTTGTTGTTGTTGCTTATGGGACTTGACCTCAGGGCCTAGGTGCCATTCCCCGAGCTTTTTCACTCAACACTAGCTTTCTACCACTTAGAGCCATAGCACCACTTCTGATTTTCTGGTGGTTAATTGGAGATGAGTCTCCTGGACTTTCTTGCCCAGGCTGGCTTTGAATTGTGATTATCAGATATCAGACTAGTGAGTAGCTAGGATTACAGGCACAAGTTACCATCACTCAGCTTTAAAGGATAATGTTGAGTATTAAGCAAATAAAAACACAAAATCTAGTTAGAGTCTACAACGTAGTGGCTATGGTTATCTTATCTTATTTTTAAAAAAGTAGACCTCTTTACGTGATAAATCTGTATATTTCATTATTTCCATTAAAATAAAGGCAAGATATTGAGTCTGCATTTCATAAAATATCTGGACAATTAACAATGATAGACAGATACACCTGTATTACTGAAAACTAGTACCTGAAAACTTCCTGTTGACTACCTATCATTTCCATCTTTTTACAATTTTATTTTGTTTTAATTTTTTGTGGTGGTCTTGGGGACTGAGCTGAGAGTCTGGGCATTGTTCTTGAACTTTTTTGCTCAAGGGTAGTGCTCTACCTCTTGAGCTACAGACCACTTCTACCTTTAGGATAGTTAATTGGAGGTAAGAATCTCATTGGCTTTCCTGTCTGAGCTAGCTTTGAATCATGATCCTTATATCTCAGCCTCCTGAGAAGCTAGGATTACAGGTGTGAGCCACTGGTGACTGACTTTGTAGCTTTGTAAAAAGCTTTTTGTTGTGGAAGAGAAAGGGAGGAGTATGTAACTGAAGTATACTCAAAGTTAGCAAGCAAATATGAAAGCCACATTTATCCAGGCTCAAGGGTACAGTTGGGACTTGAGTATATAAAATGTGCATTCAATAAAAACCAATTATATCTCATTATGGAATAAGTTTGGCTACTTCAAAGATAAACAAGAAAAAGCCCCTGCTGTTACGGACTCAATTTCCCTGTTCAATTTATAGACAATTTCAAAGTTATTTGAATAGTGATAATTATGCATACATATGGGTCTTTAAACTTGTCATTTGTCATTTGTGTGTTTACTAAATACTATTGTTCCAGTATTTGGGAACTGAAATATGATGAACGTCAAGTCTTTCCCCTCAAAAGAGATTATAATTACTTTTAGAATTAAATACTTTAAGTATTCTAACTAAAATACAGGAGAATAGAATTCTTCAAGAGGGCTTCAACTGTGTAACTTTAAGGAAATAAGAGTCATCTCCTACCTAAGGCCATGGGAGTGTTTTCCTGTAAAGATGTTTAAGAGAAATGATGTTTGAACTATGTCTATCAACAGTGGCAAACAGATGAAAAGGGAAAGTAAAGTGATAGAGAAGTGGTTCCGTTGTAAAAATGGGAAAGAATGTTGAGTTCCACACTTAAAAATTGAACATTCTGGCATGTATGTTAGGCTAAACACTATGTGGTTAATTTGATGGTCAAAATGGTCCAATTTTGGCAAGATCATAAAATTCCATCTAATATGGTTTGTCTTAAATACATATGATAAACATTGAGGCATTATGCATTTAGTAATCTTCTTTGACCATTACATATATGTCTTGAAGAAGATAGTTGAATTTTGTAAAGAGAATAGTGCTCTGCAAGAGGTGAACAGAATAGAGTCCCAATTCTATCATTTATTTTGGTCAGTTCATTGACACCTCCCAACAGGGCCTCAGGCACAGGTGGATCACACCTGCAATCCCAGCTACTCTGGAGATTGGTATCTGAAGATCATAGTTCAAAGCCAGCCTGGATTGAAAAGTGCATTAGATTCGTATCTCCAATTAACCAGCCCAAAGCCAGAAATCAAGGCGTGGCTCTGGAGGTAAGAGTCCAGCCTTGAGCGAAAACAAACAAAACCCCACCAAACACAAACACAAAACAACCTAACTGAGCAGAGACACACATGCCATCCTAAACTCCGTTTACTTAATTAGAAAATTAGAATAATATCATTAGCATCTCAGTGTTCAAAGACAAAATGATAGAATCACATCTAAAACTTGCCAAACAAGTGAACAAAAAAGCCTTCTGTTATAATGCCATTACTCACAGTGTCTGAAGTTTCAATGTTAATTGGAAAAGTTTTTGACAGAAAAAGATCAAACAGACCTCCAGGAAAACATCTGTAATTTTCCTTTGCCCGATTCCTCCTCTTCTCATTTCCCAGCCCAGATGTATCCCCAACAGTCTGTTCTCTTCCACAGCTGTTGAGGGATTTCTTATGCCAGGGAGTCTGGCTGCTCACATATGTTTGAATTGTTCCCGTTCTATTTAACCTTCTTGCTAGAAAATTAACAAGTTCAACTTCTGACTTTTAAAATTGCCAACATTTTGCACTTGGAATGAACTGTTGTAAAATGTGCACAGCTAATGATTGATTATTTGCTTGGCATGGTCATTATTTATACAATTATTTGTGAGACCTGTATTAAGGATTCATTTTCTGTGACAATTGAAGAAGTAACTCCTGAAGGTGAATAGGAACCACCTGGGATTTTCATAACATTTTGCTTTCCAAGTTGTGCAATTATGTACTACAAAAGGGATTAGCATTTGAAGAAGAGGAAGATGCCTGCGTTCTCTGTGCAACCTAATCTGTACACTAAAAACTTGCTCTTTACTGTATTATTTTCCAGCTAATAAGCACATATATGTATGCATAAGTATATATATGTGTATGTACATATATATGTATATATATTGATGCTACATGGTCTTTTATTCAATATTCATGAGAAGAAATGATGGGAGATATAGAAGCAAGTCCATTTGCCAATGATAATGATGTTGATTGGTCACTGGTTATTGAGACTACCAACAGCCAGTGTTCATGCCATTTTATACGCATTACCTTATTTAATATTATGGCCTCAAGACCTGGCAATCTTAATCAGCACAATTTGCTTCAGGTGTGTACATTATAGGGGAAAGAAATCATAAAAAAAAAGCTTATTGTCTCAAGATGGACTGTGAAGGCAGAATAATATTTTCAGTTTACAGACAACGCACTTGGCTCTGCTAATGAAGGTGAATTCCAAGGATTGCGCTGTCTGGTCAGCGAGTGAGCAACGCTGTCTCCTGGGTGCCCAGACAGAGGAGACCCAGCACGGAACAGCACCGGAGAGTCCGGACGATGATAGAAAGAGCAGAGATGGAAAACTATATTCTTTATTTTAAAAATGTGTGATTTTCACATTGAGCAATTTAGCAGGTACCTCTGAGACGAAAGTGTGTGTACCACACGCAATTTGTGTGTCACACAACATTTGGGTAAATCAAAGCGAGACATATGCTTGGCTTTGAACTGAGCCCCTCAATGATTCTAGCAGGTGACACACATCCTGTACTTTTATTTGTTTTACTTTTTGATAGCTTCATAATTTTTGCCTAGTACTTACCCTACTCCCCCTGACCCTGATTCCTGTCCTATTAGCTAGGATTAAAGGCATACAATCATCTTTCTTGGTTTACTTATTTATTCATTTTTGAGGTAGATGGCCTCCTAGCCTGGCCTCACTACATTCCTCTTGAACTCAGCCTTGTGAATGGCTGGGATTACAGGTGTGCACCACCACACCAAGCTGTCATGTAGACATTTATCATCACAATGCAATACACTAAACTTTCTCCAAAATATTAAATGTGGCTGAAGCTAGATAATGTTATATATCTGATTTTGTTAAGCTAAGATCCAAGTCACAAGATACGCTGAAATTTCCTAATACAGTTTTCTCGGAAAGTTTACCATTAATATTCTCTTGCTACCAGATTATCTCAACCATAGTAGCTTTTAAACATGTATGTCTAGTCATTTTACAGTGTATTTTATAAGATGCTCCTTTAACTATACTGCCATTACTCTTGTTTTAGAAACTAGAACGATAAACCAGGTTAGAAGACATTAATAGTTCACATATTAATTGCAATTTTTATGTGCATTAGATGTAAAAAAATAAACTTAACAAAATTAACCTGAAAGTTTCCCCTTCATTTCTAGAGTTAAATAATTTCCACTGCACACAAGTATAGTACCTAAGGTTGGAAACAGTCTTTTCAGTTGTTGCTTTCTTGTTACTGTTCATTTACATAAATTGCAGAAGAAATTTATATTCTTGTAATAGTTGCTACATCTAACAGGAAGTTCCATTTGTTACCCAAGTGTAAAAAGTATCTTTAGTTTTCTAGCACTATCACAAGAAAAGAAAGTGAAGAAGACAGGCTCCAATAATCTCTTTGATGGCTTCTTTCCTCATCAGAGTGGTTAAAGGATTTGCTTTTATTAAATTTGTACTATAATTTCAACCCAGGGCCTCTCAGTGGTTATGCTGGAGCTCTGTCTCTTGAACCATTCTGCAAGCCCTTCGTACCTTGGTTCTTTTTTTGAATTATGGTCTTGCTGAGTGCACAGCCAAACTGAACCGTGATCTTCCTATTTGTGCTTCCCTGCATAGCTGGGATGACAGGAGAATCCACTGGGCCCAGGAACTGTGATATCCCTGCAGCTGGAATACAAGTGAGTTTAAGCAACCCATACATTGGTTAAGGTGGAATCCTACAAATATTTCTTTTCTACCTCTGCTTACCTCAGATTGTGATCCCCTGACCTCTGTTATCCAAGTAGCTAGCACTTTAGGCTTATAACTTGTGGTCTGTAATAACTGCTCTGTGATAACTGCTGTCGCATCTGAACAAAACACAGATAATCAGTGCGTTACTAGTGAGCGATCCGAACATGAATGAAGAACTTCTTCTGGCTATTTATCCCTTGGCTATTTATAAGGTGATTTTTGTCAGCCCTTGTAGTTGATTATTTTAAAATGAATACCTGAAAAAAGCTGCACTGATGTGTGTATGCATGCTTGGTGCCTAGGAGGACATGAGAGGACCAAGTATAATCAAGTGAATCACATGCTGTACACAAGCCTCTAATGGAAACAATGAAGTTGACGTTATTCTTTGAAATCATCTACTGGCCCTATACCCCTGAATTCTCTTAAAGTAGATGTTTAACTATGTCTAACCCAGTGAATTTGGAGCATTTTGTTTTCTTTTAGTAATTCCCATTAGTGACATTATTTGGTAAATGGCTGTCCTGAATTTCTAAATGATTTTAAGTCTGAATTGCTAATCGCTTGGGGGTTGGGAGGCATGAACACAAGTGTGTTCTGAGACAACACTTGACTCAAACCTTCCTGTTGTTTTTCTAACCAAGGGCACTTAAGATTCCGTTGAAATGACTCAATGACTAAGGAAAAACTAGTAAAAGAGAAAATAAGTGAACCTATAAGCAAGTCTCCAACTTGGAGAACGTTCCTAGCTTTAGCTTTTTAAATTCATTAATTAAAAAAAATGGTCACCATTGAATTATAGTACCAGTCAATGTGCCAAGATGGTTCATTAAAGTCCAAATTTTATTATATTATATATTACATGCTTTATGCTTTTCACACAAACTTATTACATTGCTCAGGGAAGGTGATCTCCGAGAGCACATTAGACTAATGTTCCCGAAACTCTGGCTAATGTAACTTTTATTGGATTGCTGTTACCAAAAAAGGTCACATAATGATTTGTTCCAGTAATGATTTCCTAAAATGAAAATATAATTAATGAGTTATTGTTAAATGGTTGACCTTGGGATACCTTGCTAGTTGTTTAGGTTTATTAATGGCATATAACTACAACTAGAGAAATGAGAATCAAACAATTTTGTAATCACACTTTTCCTGGAATAGGTATAGTAACTACAGCTAGCATTTATTTCTTCTTATTAGCCAGGTCTGTGGCAAGAGCTTGAATCTATCACTACCGTTTGTCCCTATAAAAACTTCTGGGAACTTTATCTTTCTGCTGATTTTCAAGTGAAGACACTGAAACAGACAGGTGACATGACTTTGTCAAAGTCCTCAAGCAAGTTTCAGGTGAAGTTCAAGTGTAATGCCCGACATTACCACTTTTCACCAAGTGCTTGGAAGCGATAAGGGTTCAATCTCTTGGTGCCTCATCATACCCTTCTTTGTGCTTTGTTTCTGTTTGCATTTAGCAGTACTCAGTGCTTGCTAGGCAGGCACTCATCTCTTGAGCAATACTTCCAACTACTTTTGCAATCAGTTATTTGTGGAGTAGGCTCTCCTCTCACTGTTTGCCCAAACTGGCCTGGACTGTAATTCTCCCACTTGTACTTCTCATGTTCCTGGGAATGACAGGTGCCCAGCCATACTGATACTTCTGTAGCTAGGATGACAGGTGGCCATCACCATATCCAGATATTTTGACAAACTTCTTTTTGCTAGGGCTGGGCTCAAACTATGATCACCTAATTTCCGCTTCCCAAGTAGTTAGGTTTACAGACTTAGACCACTGCATTAGGCCTCACAAATCCTTTCAAAATCATGGACAACTGTCTGAGACTTGTGGGAAGATTAAAACACGAATGGGAAACTTTGTAACACTGTAATTTGGGGGGGTATAAAAGGGTTTATTTTTGTCATGCTCCCATACACATGATAATAAAAGGAAAGAAGTCACACTTCTAAGAGTTTGTGTTCACTTGACACACCAATTTGTATAGATACAAGTAGAGATAGCTAAGACGACAGGTAACCATTATATCTCTATCTACATTTCTAATGCTACCAGGTACATCTTTTCAAAGTAAATATTGGCGATTTGTTTATTCAAATTGTGTCAAAGAAAGAAAATGAACATACTGATCTCCATAGATCAGATAATATCTCATAAGCTCTCTTCAATCAGAATTTTGTTTGCTAGCAGGATCTGGAGCAGTTTTAATACCTTGAAACTCCAGTTTCCTCAATACCACGTGCGTCATAATATTTCTTGTCTTTTTTGGCTTCTCTCAGAACACAGATTCTGGGTTTACCTACAGCAGAAACGTTGATATTTGAATGTTAAATGGGTAAACAGCGAGGAAGATTTTTTGGTAGGTATTCAAGTTGTAAAGGGCAGTGGGAAGTTAAATTGGGTAGAGGGAGGAGAAATTGCTCCAGAAAATCCCAGATAGCTCTATGTAGCTGGTCTATGCTTGGAGAGCAGATTAGAAGAGACACACAAGACCAGGGCTTGGTAACATTTTCCCAGCCAGTCATAACATTCAGCCCCTCACCCCCAATATACACATGTGAGAGCCTAATCTATATTCCCTTGTTTAAGAATATGTCCCAAGGAAGAATGTGACTTGCAGCATCAGTAGGCCCCTTGGCGGGTGGGTAATGGAATATGAGCTCTGGTTCACAAGAGGAAAGAGGGTAGCAGACGGCCCTTCGTGCCCTGGAAGGTTCAATCGTGAAGAACGTGCACAGCGATGTCAGTCTTCAGCCCACCAATTCGTCAGTCACGTTTCTCTCTTGGCCTCTATTCTCTACTGCTATTTTTCTTTTCTTTGTTCTTGAAGTTGACTCTTCCAAGGGGCATTTAAATCCGGTACCATGGGCAATATTTAGTTTTCTGTCGCTTTCATTGAAAAAGGCGGTCAGAAATTTGTATTCCTTCCCTCTTTGCTAATGCAGACTGTTGTCTGTTTCGTCTTTTACAACCTGGAGATGCAGTGGAATGAATAACGGCATGTAAAGACCTCACTTATAGTTAGCTACTCATAGTCTAACACAATAAACACAACATTAAGGGGTAGAGATTTATAGACCCAGAAGTCTTGATAGTCTGAGTTACATGATATATTTTATAAATTTATAGATGATAGATATCAATGAACAATGTCTGTAGAAAGATAGAATTTTTAGCATTTATCAATTAAGATCACTATCAAGGGACCAATAAATATAATATACCTTCAAACCTAAGGAAAATTATCACTTAAGTCGTGTCCTAGACATGGCTACTCATGAAAAGGTCCTCATGCAAACTGAAAGTTAAAAAACTGTTCTAGTACAAACAAGGGAAGGAGGACAAAAATACCTATAACATGAATATCTATAAGAGACAATGATCATGCGATCTACAGAGAGATCAGAAATAATCTCCTCTCTGGCATAGGCTGCTGGAGATAAGGTGATATCGAGGATATTATTGGGATTGTGAATACAACTGGAGTTCAAACAGCAGATTGGACAAGGGTATTTACCCCGAATATAGTGAGGTTGATAGTTACACTGAAGGTGTGGTGGACTACCAGTGTTATAAAATGAATGGTAAAATATTTATATGGAAGACTGTGAAGTATGAAATGACCCCAGATGATGGAAAGGTGTGCATACACATGTGTGGATAAGCAGTAAGTCTGAGCTGTGCACAGATGAGTCATTTTACTTTAGTTCAGGTGTGTGTGTAGGATATAGTGCGAGGTAAGGGTGAGAGTTTGCCCTAAAGAGGGTAAATTACACGGGATATATTTTAAAGGCACAAGTCACGTGACTTGTTTGAAAAAGTCAGGGTTAAGAGGATAGGGAAATATGTAAACATTTACACATTCAAAAGTTACACTCTGAAACTCAGGACATCTTCTTAGGGCGTACAATACTTCCTTTTGCAAAGTCTGGGAATGCCGACTGAAATTTCATCTCTTCTAGTAAAATTCTTTTGGCCCTCCACTTGACTTGCTCAAGTTTCTCTTCCCTCAGGATACTGTGCACTATAAATTCATAACACCCTTCCAATGGAAAGAACACTGTATTCCTTAGTCCTACACACACAATTTTATACCTTGTGTGTCAATCCTACTATATATATGTACTTGTATATAAGTATATTAGAGATATGAACATTGCTTATTCATTGGTTAATATATATATACTATATTTCACTGGATATTCACTGAACTCACTACTCAACCAATTTAGGTTTGCCTTTTTCTTTTCCTTCCAATATTGATTTTTATTTTGTACTCTAGCATTGATCCTAACCATGGTCGTTCTTGGTATTTGGTCTAGATTTGTAGTGTAGACTCTCATTGTGTAAGAAAAATATTACCACAGTGATATGAATCCTCAGTTCATTCTCAGTTCTTATCATCCTTTCTCATGATCATGAGTTTGTTTCCTTCTGTCTTTATGGAGATGAATTCTTCTTATTTATTGCTTGGTTTATGTATCTCAACATTGGAAAATTTCTTCAACCATCAGCTACACAGGTGATTAATGGTGATCTGTCCCTCTCACCTGGATATAACAGTTCCTCCAGCTGTGTTGGATTTCGTGCCTAGGTGCACAAGGCATCTGTCACCTGTGGAAGAGTCCTGACTAGGAAGAGACCTGTTACTATTTCGAATTTGGTGTGTGTTCAGGTGTACGTCTACATGCCTGTCCTGGGGCTTGAAATCAGGATTTGGCACTGCACTCGAGAGACAGCCCCACTTCCAGTTTCTTGGTGGTTAATTGGAGATAAGAGTCTGATGGAATTTCCTTACCCAGCTGGCTTTGAACTGTGATCCTTACGTCTCAGCATCTTGAGTAGCTAGGATCGCAGGCATGAGACATGGGTGCCTGGCTACAGTACTTCGATTATGTGAACAGAGCATCAGCATAGCCTTTCCAGACAGGAGAACTGAGATTCCTCTATATTACCATACTTATCAGTAACATACCATACCATTACAAAGCAGAAGTACTGAATGAACGTTAAGTCTTTTGGAGTTAGAAATTAAGTGTATATGAGTGTCTGGACATGTCTTCCCATACAGACAGATGCACTCCTTCTAATGTTCTCTAAAAACATATGCTACATAGTTAGATAAACCGAAGAAAGTGAGTTCACATATCTTAGTGGCATTTATCACTTACATTCATTTTTGATAGCTGCCCAGTGTTCGAGGTAAGTGGTTTTTGTAATCACTTTTAGATTTTTTTAAATACTAAATTTGATCTTTTTTTTAAAAAAAGCATTTGCCCATATGTTAAATGTAGACTTATTCTAATATTAAATTATATTTCAATCTTCTTCATTGAACTTTTTGTTCCATCATTTCCTAGTGTGACTTTTATTCTTGATATTTAAGATACACCCAACTACCTTTGTTATTTGTTTAAAAACAGCATCTTTTCTGAGCATATATAATATCAGAAAAATATTAGAATATCTTCCTCTTTTGGTGGTACTGAAGTTTCAACTCAATTACCTCTCAATAGAACCTCAGGTTAGGTACCAAGCTTCTACTCACAGCTTTTTATTTATTTATATATTTTTTGCTGGGGGTAGGTAGAAAGTCAGTTCATATACAATGCATAATGGTATGTTTTCATTTTAGTCATCATAATACAATAAAATAGAATCTCTTTGTTCATACATACTAGCACAAAATTCATTGACTCAATCATTTAACTACTTATTAAATTCATACTCTGTCACCTCCTGGTATTAGCCATTAAAGATAACACTGAAAAGTTCTAACTTCTTCTCTCAGGAAGCTAAAGTCCATGAGGGAGTAGGGCCAACTAAAGACTCTATTATGCACTATATTCTGTTCAATGTACATTCCTGGGATTGGACAATCAATTCATCTGTAGTATAAGTAAGACTTTCTATACGTGGTGATATTACCTGCATCTTGAATTGTGAGAGGAGTTTTATTGTAATGGTAAAACTAGATGGTAGAGTAGGTTAAGGTTGTTCCAGTAAAAGGATTATAACCTGTGGCACAAGTCCGAGATCCATGAGTAGTTGAGGGTAGAACCCAAGGAGAACAAGAGCAACTGCAAAAATTAGCTTAAGATGTAGTGTAGTACTGTAAGGAACTGGGACTTTCTAGGATGTATATAGTAGCTTAATGGTTTCAATTGGGGAAAAAGTAGTAGATATTTATATACAAACTGTGGCCATTGATAACACTTCAAACTGATGTCTGTGATCTAATTTTCATATGTATCAAAACTTTTTCTTGCTTAACTATATATGCCATGCCTATTTTGACAATTTTACTAGCAAGTGTGTGGTCAGCTGTGTGTATGTCTAAATGTGTACATAAACATCAGCAGAAAGCTTTTGCTGTAAAAATGCATAGATTCACAGAGGTCATTGACAAAGGCCCAGTGGATTTCTTGAATCATCTAGTCACATTATGAGCTCTTTGAATGATGGTATGTGTGTGACTAACTTTTCATCCTTGAGACTATCGGATTGCCTTGATCATGGATGTTAAGGGATATTTGAATACTGGGATGACTTAGAAACTAGAAACCCAAGGAGAATCACGGGAAGCTAGATGCAGTGATTGGTGCTTACTCCATATTCTATTTGCTATTCATTAGAACACTCTGCCCCTTCTGCCAGAACAGCATTTGTTTTTGTCACATGGTTTATCAATGCTGCTAATGAGCCGCTAATGATCTGCCAATGCTTGCGAAATCCAGAAGGAAAAGATAGACAAGGGCTGCTGAAAGAAACATGCAGCCGTCATCTTCCCTGTTTTGTTTCCTCTGTCCCTGGATGTGTTGTTTATGTGACACATAAAGCTATCACAGGCTCCCTATGACTGTGATTGGAATATGACTGCATTAAGAGTTACTAATGTAGAAGTATTCTTTCCCTGCTCTGATGGCAGAGGCTTAGTAAAGGAGGCCCTAGCAGAGCGTAGCACTGATTCACAGAGGTCAAACGCATTCGCTCTACATTGACATTGGCCCTCTCGAGGCGTAAGTTGGAACCTTGTTTCATTATTTAACTCTGCTAGGTACTGTTCGTGTGAACTAGACCAATTCGCTCCACACTGCCTATCATAAGATAGGCAATACAAATATAAATTATATGAATATATGTTTATAATAAAATAAAATAATAATATAAATTTAAAAAACATATAAATGCACAATAGGAATGAGTTCATCTCCAAGGCTTTCTGGCAAGGATGAAAGAGAGACCATATACATAGAACATTATCCGAATCTTTGCATGGTGGTGGTGGTGGTGGTGGTGGGGTTCTCAAATGGTTGTTTTCTTTGTATTCTTTTCCTGCAGTTAAAAGCATATTTCAGTCAATTACATGAATATCCCAGGTAATTTAAATTATTTAGGGCTAAGATGAGATCCTAGATAACATGTAATTTAAGTTAATCATGAAGTGTAATAAATGTGGGAATACTATAGGGAATTACTAAAAGTTTTGACCTGACCCTTGGGCTTGAGCTCAGGGCCTGGGTGCTGTTCCTGAGTACTCTACCACTTGATCCATAGACTTACCCACAGGCATGACTAATGCCTTTCCCATCTTTTCTTCAGGTAAAGGCTATAGATCTGCATAATCTCAGATTTTTTTAAAAAATCATCTTTTTTTCTGATTTAACTAACTTCTTTATAACATTCTGCTTTACTTAACATGTCTTCTTTTCATAAGCAAAGACTATTATACAAAGTAGCTCTTTTCTGTAATAATTTTTCTGAGTGAGTTATTCAATATAATCTGGAGTGAATTTTAAAATTTTAGGGCTAAAGTACAATTCATTGAAATCCTCAGTCCTCACAAGATGTCTGGACAGCCTTAAATTGATTACAGATACATGATTATTCATTAGGCTTAATGAGGAATTAAAATCAAGATTGTAAAGCTTTGAGAAGATCCCATTTAAATTAAACTTCAGTTCTAGGCCTTCTTTGCTTCTGTCTGGTCTGTCTGGGCTCTGACCAATGAACTATGGATTAAAGTGTCAGGTATCACTTCCTGTTTGGGCCAGTGGGAAACTTCAATGCAGTTACACAGCCTCTCCCTCCTCCTACCCTGTCCATGGAAGAAGTTGAAGGTTCCAGAGGGTATAGCAACAGGATAACCACACAGCAGCAATGGCCTAATTCTGCTAATCCTCAGTAGACAAGCATAATAAACAAGTGAGACATATTTATTACATTCAGCTTCTGGGATCCAGGACCTAATCAATTATTACACAATCACTCAAGTGTATTCAAGTTAAATCCTAAACTAAACCTTAATTTTTAGAAAATGATTGTTCCTCTACTTCTTTACACAAAAGTAATTAAGAAAAGAACTAATAATCTAGTACCTATTGAACCATAAATAGGTTCACTCATTGCTCATATATTTGTTAAACTATGCCCAAAATAAAAGCCTTAAGGTATAAATTTTATAGCTGTATGCTATAAGCATCTTACAGTTTCCTACAGTATTTCCCACATTCATTATACATCGTGATTTTAAAATAATAACAATTGTTAAAAATAACACTCAGGAGGCTGAGATCTGAGGATCGTGGTTTGAAGCCAGCCCCAGAAGGAAAGCCTGTGAGACGCTTTAAACATGAAAAGCTGAAAGTGAGTCTATGGCTCAAGTGGTAGAGCGCTAGCCATGAGCATAAAAGCTCAGGGACAGCACCCAGGCCCTGAGCTCAAGCCCAAGGGTCAGGTCAAAACGTATTAGTAATTCCCCATAGTAGTCCCACTTTTGACACATCATGGTTATCTGAAAATAAAGTATCTAGAATCTCATCTTAGCCCTAAATAATTTAAATTACCTGGGGAGAAACTAGAGAGTATAGCTTTGTAAAAGGCACTTTAGGTTAATCCTGAAATCAGAAGGATTTGAAAATCATTTTTACAGGGATTACAGGAGTGAAAATGGGAATTTGATGAATTGTTAGTGTTAATTCTAGCTTCTTTATGATTAAATGATATTACTATTTTCACTGTGCATATGAAGAATCCTAGGCTGTGATGTTTGATTTCATGTTCACATGACTAAAAGCTTTTTTCAGAGGCAGTAAAGAGAAAGAATGCTGGAAAAGTAGAACCATTTACATGTCAAAATGTCTTCTTTTTGTTGTGCTCATTAACTTTCTAATTTGGATATTGTCTCAATTAAGGATAGTTTCTCAAGAGGTACTTGAAAAGTGATATTTCCAGAAATGCAAAGTAAAATCTCTCTCTCTCGCTCGCTCTTGCTCTCTCTCTCTCTGTCACAAACACTTATACACACACCCTTCCTTGCTTTCTCTTTCTTTCTCTCTTGCTTCTTTCCTTATTACCTTTCTTCCCTTCTTCCCTCCCTCCCTCCCTCCCTTCCTTCCTTCCTTCCTTCCTTCGTTCCTTCCTTCGTTCCTTCGTTCCTTCGTTCCTTCGTTCCTTCGTTCCTTCGTTCCTTCCTTCCTTCCTATTTCTCTTTCCTTTTTCCTGTGCTCTGAGTTAGATGCATTGTTCTCTCCCTTAGAAAGTATGTGTGTTTGTGGTTGTTGCTTAACTTCTGTGTTTCACTATCATTAAGTAATATGGTGATAATATGTAACCCTGCTCCATTACATTGTGTGAGGATTTATTGCATGATAAATGTCAAGCCCTTAGAGTGCTGGCATGTAGTAGATATCTAATACTTTCCTGTTCAGAGACTCTGACCGCCTATAGCAGAGCCTTTTCTGTCTGACAAGGAAACACAAGCCCGAGATATAATGTTTTCTATACCTACCCATATGCCTTGTTCAGGACAATTGACTAGTTTAAAACATATCAAACCATACAGGATAAATAGTGGTTCTCAAACCTCCCAGGGCATCAGGACTACCTGGCAGCATCGGAATAGTGCACACTTCTGGGCTCCATCCTCCAGGTGTCTTATCCTGTGAGTCTGTATGACACTGTGCTCTCGGTGCTCCAGGTTTGGACTTGAAGGACCTTGGCAATTTTAAGGAAAATGGTCTTCCTGTGGAGTAGCCAAGTAGTAACACAGATAAACAAGTCATTGCTATGACTCCACAAGAAATATTTTCAGCAGCCTTTAGAGCTTGGATTTGGGTCTGCTGTGTTCCGCAAACTTGTCTGGTTTTGCATTCTGAGAAAAGCACTGTCCTTATTCACTCTGTCTCTCTCTCTGTGTGTGACTCTGTGTCCTTATCAGTATGATTTGGCGTTTCTCTCTTCTTACAATAATAATTAAGTTTTTGCAAGGATAAAAATCACCCAGTGTAGATTTAGAACTTTAAAATATATATATATATATATATATATATATATATATATATATATATATATTTAAATTCCCCAGCCTTGCTGGGGAATTGGATGGCCTCAGACTGGCAGGGAGCATAGAATTCTACCTTCTCTGTCCCTCACCGTGCACTTGATGCAGAAGATTGGTGCTGCACATGTGAGAAATGGTTTCTCTTTGGTCCAAATTCTACCAGCAAAGGAAAGAAAAGTGACTGCTGCATCTTTTCATTTTGAAACTGTAATTTTATTTTTAGATGACCTTTCAGTCCAATTTGTTACATTTCATTAGAATCTACTTGGTCTACTTCTTTTTCCAATTTCAGCATTTGGTAGAGGCATTTATAGAAAAGTGGCTTGAAAGCAATTTAGCCACCAGCTCAGGCAAATTAATTTAGGGAGAGTTTAGTAAACAGCCTTTGCTTTCTGTACTTAAGTGATCAATTTCAACACCTGCTTTTCCTTCCAGATGGAGTTAATTAACATTAAAATTATTGCCTATAGCGGAAGCTTTCTTGATATTGTAAAGCATCCCAGCTGCGCCCAGGTTTCCGCCCTCCTGAAAATTGAAACAATAGCCTGTATGAGAGGCCAACTTTCCATTGACCTGTTCCAAAGTGCACACACCAATAGGGCCTTCTAAGAATTATCACCAATGGAATTTAGCATTTCCATAGCTATCTTGAGGAATATGATGGCATGTACACATTAGATAAACTAAAGATCAAATAGATTGTGTGGCTCTTCGGATGATTTTCAATCATCAAGGTGTAGAGGTAGAATGTGAGAAAGTAGAATTGAGCCAGACTAGGCATGGCTTAGAATGAGAGGAAAATTGGAAAAGAATTCCCTAGGATGTTTAAACATTTGGGTTGGGGTACGTTATACTGAGGTACATGTTACACTTTACATACTATGCTATTACCATCGCAATTGGAGATAGATAGAAATAAACACACATACATACCTAAAAGGTATAGGACACCCCAGTGTGATACGGTAACATGTCAGTGTTTATTATTACAATTTGTCAAGTGCAATGAAAAATAAGGTGTCAGATAATGGGCTATGAAGAGCTGAAAAGCAGAAAAAAGTAGTACAAAATTATCATTATAGTAGAGTCTAAGTACAAAGTATGAGAATAAAGCGCAGGAAAACATTGCGTGTACAAAAAAAAAGAAGAAGCAATAAAGATGAAGTAATATATATTGTTTGTCAGTCCTGATGCTTGAACCTCGGGGCCTGGGTGCTGCTGTCCTTGAGTTCTTTTGCTCAAGGCTAACACACTGACACTATGAGCCACAGCTCCCCTTCCAGTTTTCTGGTGGTTAATTAGCAATATGTCTCATGGCCTTTCATGCCACCGCTGGCTTTGAACCATGATTCTGGGTCCTAAGTGTAGTGTCCTAAGTAGGCAGGATTACAGGTGTGAGCCACCAACACCTGGCAGCAATGGTTTTTTTTAGGCACAAGTTTTTCATACTTCTCACTAAATCTTTCCAGAGCCATCATTTTAATGAGACTTTTTTGTCTTAGATTGTTCTTTTTAAAAGGATTTGTAAGTAAGTTAAAAAAAAGAGCAAATCTCTGAGCTTATTTTTAATGATAATCTGCCTCATGGTAACAATCTAAATATTACAATTAAAAAATATGCAAAAGGACAGCCTGAGATACCACGTACTTCTCAGAGTTTGTGAGCAACATCACTGAGAACAGCCTGTCACAATGTTCTTAGGGAACATTCTAGGTAGGATACAAAGAAAATGAGAAATATTATTCTGCAAAGCATTACTAGTAATTGAGACTATTAAGGAATGGAGTTAAATATGTACTCTAGCATGTGTGCTCTCACACACACACTTATGCACACACCTATTTTTGATAGACTCCATGTACCTTTGTATACACAAAGGTATATCCATGACCAATATGAGATATATGTACAATACATGTACATACCCTATGTACAATGGGGTAATGTATAAAGTTACCTGCAACATTTAATTAGGAAGCATGGAACCATTGTTTCAGTAGGAATTACATAGGTCAGGCCCAGTTGGTATCTCAATTTATGCAAACCTTGTTTATGGGTGATGAAGTGATTATTATAAGTAGTTGATTTGTTGACACTGAACTCACAGGAAACAATATGACATCTGGTACTTGAACCAAGTAATGAAAAATGTTTATTTTCTCCAGAACAACACACAAGGCACAACACAGTACATGGGAAAACTAGACAAAATATTTTCACACTTGAGGAACATTTTACAAAGCAAAATCACCAAGAACAATGAAAAGCAGGTGACCCTAAGGAGAAAATGATACTTGTCTCCAGCATGAGAGAAAAAATGAAAAAGAAGAGCAACACCAGAAGTCATATATACACCGGGCAACTCAAAATTTCACTTACTTTAAAAATGAACAAACATTACCTAAGAGAATTGAGTGTTGGTTGCCACCGAATTTTACTCAGCATGAAAATTCACACATTGAAATGCACAGATAACAATGATTGTAAATACATATAAACATGAATACATATATGTATATATAGTTTACCTCAAATTTTCTCATTCAGTTGTGTGTGAGTGCGTGTGCGTGTGTGTGTGTGTGTGTGTGTGTGTGATAATGCTATTCTATCTCAGGGTCCCTGGCTTGCTAGGTAGATTTTCCACTGCTTGCTTGGCAGGTGTTGTGTCACTGAGCTATGCCTCCAGCTCTTTTATGCTCTGGATATTTTTAAGATGGGGCTCTCACTTGTTTTTCCAGGCCTGTGTCTGGGTCATGATTCTACTCTTGTTTGCTTCCTATAGTATTTGGGATGACAAGCATCTATTACTCTACCCAAATCCATCCTTCAAGCCTTGACTCTTGCAGACTTTCTGCCACAACTGGCCGAGGATTATGGTCCTTCTGATCTCAGGTTCCCATGCAGCTGGGCTGACCGTGGTGGATCACTGTGCCCCACTATTGACTGAGAAGGGGTTTGAAGGCGAACCTAGAACTAAAAGTGTGAGCCACAGACACCCAGTTTACTTTGAGATTTTAAAATATAATAGTAGCGGAGGGACAACATGTTAACACCTAAACAATAGAGTATTTTACCTTTAGGTATATTTATTTCATTTGGAAAGAATTGGCATCAAGGATTTTATCCCATAAATCTATTCACAAGGAGACCAGTTGATCCCATACAGTATACCATTGATTCTGGCTTCCAATCCCACGGGAAAACTTTCACAATGTCCCAAACTTTTTACAGTAGTTTAAAACTTAGAGAAGGGTAAAATTTCTCTTGGGATGGATCAAGGTAAAACTTGGTATTTTATATTGAAGAATTTTATATATGCAACTTACCTCCCAATCTCTTTTCCTCATTGA
Organism: Perognathus longimembris pacificus; assembly: GCF_023159225.1. Classification (NCBI taxonomy): domain Eukaryota; kingdom Metazoa; phylum Chordata; class Mammalia; order Rodentia; family Heteromyidae; genus Perognathus; species Perognathus longimembris. The sequence continues at coordinate 4,957,159 of NC_063173.1, read as the reverse complement.
AAAATATAAAGCGAAGATAGGTGGTTGGCAGCTGGAACCTTTTAGGCAAGTGTTGCTTATTTTGTTTTAAAGTCTGGTAGACGGAGAATGATTTCATTCCGGCTGCATTCCTCCGCGGTGGACATGCAGCAAGCACTGCCAACACAGCCTATTGTCACATCTTCAAGGCGGCTGACATTTCCTGGACTAATTCTGCTTCTGCGCGAGTAGCAGCGAGGCTTGCTCTTCTTGGGGTTTGTGTGTGTGTGTGTGTGTGTGTGTGTGTGTGTGTGTGTGTGTGTGTGTGTGTGTCGAGGGCCAGTTGAGGAGACTCCTTGTGCATGACACTCTTCTCACCACCACAGTGGGAAAATGTAGGTTACGACCCACAGATGCACAACTTCTCTTCACGATTGGACTGGGAACGATCACGGTCTAATTGTTCATTTAATGAAAGGGGCAAAGCAAAAAGTTAGAACTCAGTCCCAATTACATTACAGTACAGGGATGAAGGGCAAAGGTTGTGATTATGAGAAAGGAGGAAGTATTGGGACAGTCAACTCAGTTTCCCACAATGCTGTGTGGTATTGAGCTAATCCTGCTTACCTGGCAGCAGACACACAATAGATTCCTTCCTTCTTCCTCAACTCTTTCTCTACCTTCCCTGATAATATAAATGGAAGTCATAAAGATTACAGAGTTGGGTACACTGCTCAAATCTACTCAGGAAGGAGAAGTCTCAACATTCACATGAAACCTCATCTTTCTTTAGGACTGAGCTCTGTTGTAGAGCAGTATTTTGTTCGAGAGAATGCCATGTGTATAATCCTGACTTGCCCCCCTCTATCTCTCTATCTCTCTCTCTCTTTCTCTCCGTCTCTTTCTCTGTCTCTGTATCTCACCACGTTCTATATTTCCTTATGGAAATAGTCACCTAAATTACTGCTCTCACCTTTCAAATTCTCTTCCTCAAATATAAAGTAATGTGCTTGAGCACGCAATTTAAAATTCCAAACTCCCCTTCTCTTGCTCTAACTTAGCTTCCACCCTCCATCTCTCAAGCCCCTTCCCTTGCCCATTTAAACCTACCCACTACTTGTCATCCTGCACATTTACTACACACTGTAATTATTCTGTCCATTGCTTATTATCCCGCACCCATCAGTAGGCTAAGAAAACAGATTTCTTGGCCCCTATCAACTATTATTGTCTTCTCTATAACAAGAATTGACTTGAAAAATATTCACCATTCACAAATACTTGTTGCTCCAAAGTATGATGTATCCATGTGAGCAGCATTCGATAGTAACGTATAAATCCGGTGGAGACCAGGATCTGTAACTAAGTATCCCCATGACTTTCAGTAGCTTATCGTTGAAGAGCCGTACTTTCCTCCAAAATAATGAGCAGAATATAAAGGTCTCATGAAGCAAACTTTTGACATTTTGTGGTTAGTGGAAATTTAAACATCTGGCTCCTGGAATTCAGCCAAGCATTAGGAATGTTCCAGCAGAAGCACAGGGCCACCTAATGCCAAAGGCCTTAAAAGGGAACACTGTCATTCAAAATGAGTTTCAATTCTTCTCAACCTGTGGACACTTTTATTTTTATTTTATTTTTTCCATTGGATACGTGTGCCGCAGTTGCTCTTCTAGTTTCTAGTAGTCAGCTTGTCTGGGGGAGTAGGAAACTCAATGAGTGACTCACCAGATATCAAGTGGCAGAGAACGCTGTTGTTGAGCTGCCACCCGTCCTCGGTTGGAGTTAATGTGCTCACGAGAGGGCATTCTGTAGATGAGGGGAACAGGAAGTCCATCTCCAAGCGGCAAGTCAGACATGGAAACGCTCGGCTACATTCACATGGCTCTGAAAACATATTCAGTCAGCCACTGGTGGCTCATGCTCGTTACTCAGGAGACTGAGATCTGAGGATGGCAGTTCAAAGCCAGCCCAGGCAACTGAGGACTCCAAGTCTCTTATCTACATCCAATTAAACACCTGAACGTTGTAACCGAAGCTGTGGCTAATGTGCTGGAGTGCCAAAACTGAGCCAAAAAAAAAAAAAAATACAAGCCTATTTCTGGCAAAGGAAAAATAAAAGTCTAACTTTGCTATGAGACATTCATTCTTGTATTTTGGACCTTTACATTTTAATTTTATTTTTTTAAATTTCAGCGTCACATTTGTTTGGAGATGGGTGCTAAGACATAAGCTGTCTGGTAAGTGCCACTGTGTTTCTTCCTATGATTGTTTTTTTAATGAATATTCTATATTTGGCTTTCTGGTTCTCAAAGTTAGAAGCCCACTATGTTGAACTATGAGAACTGGAAAATTGCTATAGTATACAGCAAAGAAGAATATGTTTTATCTTCTCTAAATAATACGAAACATTAAATAGTAGAAGGTATTTAAATCATTTGGACAGATTTTGAATGAAGTGTTAGTTATGTCATATTTTGAAAATAAATGAAGTGGTTATGAATAATGGGGAAAAAGAGAGTGAAACTAGCTTGAAGGAAACTCAACATCAATTTCTGCAAGTATTATAAATGCTCAGATATTACAATATACATTATAATAGATGTATATTATACCTATATATGAATGTTACTGTGAAGGAAAAACTATGAAATGTATTCTTTTTATACATGATCTAGCTTACAAATAAGGAGATAATTTTTTGTTTTGGAATTTGAAATATTTAGCTTCCTTTGAGTACCAAAGAGATATGCATTTTATGAAACAATCTTTTTCATGTATATTTAAAAATCACCCACACATAGATGTAGCTCAGTGGTACACATCAACTATGAGGTCTGATAATATTGTTCCTTGATCAACTGGCAAATTTAGTGGACCCTTTAACTCTCAAGTATTAAATGTAAAATCTATGTTTCCTAAAATTAGCTTAATAATTGGAATGGCAGATGCTATTTTCTGTTGTGATCCATGTAGAATTCAAGTTGAAATAATCAGTGCACAGCTCCAGGTTTTAATTAAAATGTAGAGAAATAAATTGTCTTTGCTAAAATATAATTTTGATCCTCTGTGAAATCTTTGTGGATTTAAATACATGACCTGAGAATCAAAACAACAAGAATGACCATATTCTACTCTTAGTTTAGCAAGTAGTTTTGGAGATACTGGTTATAAATACATCCTTCAATGAAGGGTAAAATACTTCTTGAGAGTGCAAGATACCTTCAGGGTGTCACTGGGAGTAGCATATTAAAGTTATGATTCAGAAGTATTTTTTCTTCTCTTTCTTTGTTTGGACTAGTTATTAGGCTTGAACTCAGGCCCTGAACACTGTCCCTAAGAGTCCTTGTGCTCAAGGCTAGCACTTGAGCCACAGCGCACCACTTCCTGTTTTTGAGTAGTTAATTGGAGATAAGAATTTCACTGAGACTTTTCTGCCTGGACTGGCTTCAAGCTTCTATCCTCAGCTCTCATCCTCCTGAGCCGTTAGGATCACCCTCTGGAGCCATGGCCCCCTGCCCAAAATGTATTTTCCATTGATGCTTTTGTTTCTCCCAATATATTTCTGATTTTCTTTAGTAGCGCACTTACATTTGTTATTAAAAACTACGGCTGAAAGCCAGGCACTGGTGGCTCACACCTGTAATCCCACCTACTCAGGAGGCCGAGATCTGAAGATGGGGGGTTGAAGCCGTCCCAGACAGGAAAGGCTGAGAGATGCTTCTTTGCAACGAACCACCAGAAATCTGGAAGTGGTACTGTGGCTCAAAGGAGTAGAGAAGTAGTCTTTAAACATCTCAGAGAGGGCTGGGGATATGGCCTAATGGCAAGAGTGCCTGCCTCGTATACATGAGGACCTGGGTTCGATTCCCCAGCACCACATATACAGAAAACGGCCAGAAGTAGCGCTGTGGCTCAAGTGGCAGAGTGCTAGCCTTGAGCAAAAAGAAGCCAGGGACAGTGCTCAGGCCATGAGTCCAAGCCCCAGGACTGGCCAAAAAAATAAAAAATAAATAAAAATCTCAGGGATCGCTCCCTGGACCTGAGTTCAAGCCCCATGAACAACTAAAAACGAAAAATAAAAGCAAAACACAAATTCTATGGCTGAAGCCATCATTTTCGTCTTGATGCATCTTATAAATGAGTAAAAGTTATTTGTGACAGCGTGTGGCTACAAATTATTTTGTGTGGACCTGCAATGACCACAATGGCTGAGCCTAATGCTGAATCTTGAGAAAATAAAATATAGATGGGATGTAAGTCATCTTCAGAAGTATTTATTCATGAATACTGGTTGATATTGTCGAGAAGAAGGCTGGGCAGTCAGAGAGTGTCATTATAGTATCCGTCTGTGATATTGTTGCATATACAAAGTCTCTTCCTAGGTTCTGGTAATGGAACACTCTTGCCTATGGCTAAAGCAAGGACCTAATCGACCTTGCTCGTAACTGTAGATACCATGCACCTTTCTAGAGCACATTTGTGTCATCAAGAAATACTGAGCGAGGTACTGGGGATATGGCCTAGTGGCAAGAGTGCTTGCCTCATATACATGAGGCCCTGGGTTCAATTCCTCAGCACCACATATACAGAAAATGGCCAGAAGTGGCGCTGTGGCTCAAGTGGCAGAGTGCTAGCCTTGAGCAAAAAGAAGCCAGAGACAGTGCTCAGGCCCTGAGTTCAAGGCCCATGACTGGCAAAAAAAAAAAAAGAAAAAGAAAAAAAATACTGAGCAAGTGAATCCTTCTAATGTGCTCGGAGAAGCTCTAACAATCCCATTTTGATGTTTGTAATCAAGGACTGATATGTAAGATTGCAAGTATCTTCCCCGTGGAAGGAGTTCTTTTTATTAAGGGTAGGGAAAAGACGGGTAAACAAAATCAACTCCAGGATGAAATGTAAGTTTTGGCAACTTGAAACTGGAAGACTAGGAAGTGCCGTGTAGGGCGTGAATACCCAGAATAGCGTCATGAAGTGGGCGCCATAGCTGTGTCCTAAGTGGTTCCGTTGACTTGTCAGGTTCTTCTTTACATGTTAGCATGGGAAAATAGCAATAATCATGTTTTCATTACGGTGAAGTAGCCAGACATAAAGCAGTATGAAGATTCAACAAACACCATTAAGCCCTAAATGGTTTATCAAAGTTAATTTGCTAAATAATTGTTGTGCTAAAAGTCACTTGATACCATTTCTTAACTGTGTCTTTATCTTAGTATTCAGTGTAGTTCTATGTTAGCAGGCAGCCTTCCTCTTCCACTCTATCTTCTGATATCCCTCACCACCAATCCTTATTTACTTCAACACTTTCACTCTGCATCACTAGTTTTAAGCCATTTCCTTCTACTGCATACCTCATAGGCTTTTCTAACTAATCCAACATTTACTATTTTATATTGTACGGTAAAGGTGATGTACAGAGGGGTCACAGTAATGTAAGTCAGGTAATGAGTACATTTCTTGTTGAATATTTTTACCCCCTCCCCATTTCATTTACTGTTTAAATGTTATATCCTTTGAAAAAAAGTTGCCAAGTTAATAAACACGCCCCCCCCCAAAAAAAACAAACATACCATGAAACTTGAGGTCTGAATTGATTTAATCAGGGATAGAGACTCTTATTAGAAGAGTTTAGCTGCCCAGGACTGTAAGGGATGCAGGTAATACCTGTGTGAATTTCCTTGGCTCCTCAGCTCCCTGGGGGCTGAGAAGCTAGCTTGAAGCTGCCAGCAATACGGCACAGAGCTGTTGATTTGCGGAGTCCATTATCTTAACATAATAGATGTTTTCGTCCCCTTGCACAAAGAAAAATACGGGCCATCTGTATGCTTCCATTCAAGGGACATAGAGATTTTCCCCAATCTGGACGGCTATCTGTAACAAGGAGGTAGCTTCTCTCATGTGGGGGAAGCAGGAACAGGGTTCTGTGCCATACTTGATTCACACGGGTCCAGCACTGTATAACACTCTCTAAATTGTAAGAATGTGCAACACAATTTTTGACATTTATCTTATAGATTCCATGGCACTTTCTACTATGATTCAGGCTCTGGTAAGAGACGAATACGAAAGAAACAGAGTGATCTTGGTAGAAGATCATGGCATAGTAGAAAACAGATCACTAGCTAGGTCATTTGAACAGTAATGGGGCATTGCCTGTGTGAGGTGTGGGTGTTAATTTAATTAGGTAAAGAACTGGGTCTGGGAATGTGGCTTAGTGGTAGAGTGCTCACCTTGCATACATGAAGCTTTGGGTTTGATTTCTCAGCACCACATAAACAGAAAAAGCCAGAAGTGGCGCTGTGGCTCAAGTGGCAGAGTGCTAGCCTTGAGCAAAAAGAAGCCAGGGACAGTGCTCAGGCTCCGAGTTCAAGCCTCAGGACTGTCAAAAAAAAAAAAAAAAAGATAGGAAAACCTAGCCAGATGTGATAGTGTGTAACGGTCCCTTACCTTACAGTACAATGCAGCTATGTACCAGGAGGCCAAGGCCTGGAGCACAGATTTACATGTGACTCCATGTACAATTAACTAGCAAATGCTGAGCTGGAATGTTAGCTCATAAGATGGTTGTAGGCATGAGCAAGCAAGCCAAGCAAAAGTTCAAGGCCACAAATTCCTTCACACACACACACACACACACACACACACACACACACACACACACACTGCACATAATACATGCAAAAATAAGCATTCATATTTTATCCCTATTCTATGGCAATAGAGGTGCTTAAGTACTTTAGACTCCAACTCATGGCAGATGCTAGTTCACTTAAAGTAAATATCTTGATTAGCTAAAAATATTTTACACCTTTGTGTGTGTGTGTGTGTGTGTGTGAGATGTAAAGGAAAAATGTAGATAGGAAGAACAAAGGAAGGGAAGGAGGAAGGGAGGGAGGGAGGGAAGGAAAGAAGGAAGGAAGGAAGGAAAAAAGGAAGGAAGGAAGGAAGGAAGGAAGGAAGGAAGGAAGGAAGGAAGGAAGGAAGGAAGAAAAGAAGAGACAGACAAGCAGAGCCATTGCCAGGGAGGTATTACCCTGACTGATATCTCGGAAGGATCATTGGCCCTACAGTCACATTACTTCCTGTGCTTTTACAATCTGAACATTTCTGCAAACTTTCATTTGAGGACCGACATCTTATTGGTGACATTTGAATGATTGCCTTATTGACTTATACAGCACCATTGACTTACGTGAAATGCATTTTTAGGCACTCGATAAATGCTTGCTGACTGACTGGCTTTCACAATCATTTAAGATCAGAATGATGTCTATTGTACAGTCATACTTGCCAACAGGAAGCTCAGTGGGTGCCGGGATTTGTACACAGAGTAAATCACTAGGACATGAATGTCTTGGGACTGCCTGGAGAAAGCGAAGCACACAGATTCAAGTCTCCACAGTGGAGGGAAAGGCTCCAGGCCAGAGCAAACAGCTATTCTTCAGACTAATAGATTCAATCCACACTAAGTTTTCAATATATTTTATAGCAACAGGGAGAGTGATAGGAAGCAATGTCTACACATTGTAGATACAGTACAGAAGAGTATGTGCTTTGCAATCATGGTTGAGGAAAAACCTGCACTTCAAAACCAATGGTTTCTGATGGGATTGAAAGTGAGCTTTTAGGGTAATCATTTTTTGTTTTTGTAGAAATAGTTTATAGGAGGTCAGATACTGCTTCCTACCCAAGAATTTATGAATGCATTCATTGCCTTTGAGTCTAAAAGATACTGCATATAGCACTAAGTTAATTGCCTTGAGAGAACAATTATCTTGGGTTGTCAGGAGCTAATTATATTAGTCTTTATAAATGAAAGACCAAACACAAAAGTTGGAGAAAGTAAAAGTCTGAGTCAGAGAGAAAGGCTGGTCCAGGAGTCCTGGGAATATGAGCTGGACAATTCAAGGAAACTAGTACAGATTCCTCATGTAAAAAGTAGACAGTATATAAAGCCCCTCTCAGGGGAGTATTGTGAGTGACAAACAGAATGGTAAACACCAAGTATCCCACAAGATAACTATTTGTATTTGGAAACTGAAGAACCCACACACATTTGCACACACAAACCTTGCAGCTTATAGTCTAATAATGTAACCAATGCGTTTTGAATCAAGTATAACTTATTTATAGGTAGTAATTGGATAATGTCTTGGCAAGAACGGGACCGCTACCAGAATTTTACATATTCAGATACAAAAACAATAAGATGCATGTTTATTGAAGGCCTGATGGAAACCGGCATATGATGAAAATCAATATCTCACATTGTTTTCACAAATACAATAGAGATGTCATGTTTTCTATTGATAAATTGGGACTTTGAACAGAAGATAAGAGATTTACCTTAACATTTATAGGACTATTAAAACAAGTAGGCCGGCTAGGTGCTGGTGGTTCATGGGTTTAATCTTAGTCTGGAAGCTGAGTTGGAAGATTACAGTTTGAAAACAGTCCAAACAGGAAAGCCCATGAGATCATTATTTACAATGAAATATCCCCATAGCTGGAAGTGAAGCTGGGAATCAAGTGGTCGAGCACTAGACTTGAACACAAGCAGAGAGGGACACCACCGGGCCCCGAGTGCATGCTCCAGGACCAGCATGCACACATACCCCCTCCCCACATACACAATAAATACATAAGTGAAATGAAAACCAGCCAATTCACACAACACCCTGAGTCAGTGCCAAGACTAGGCGGATTGCAGGAGTATATAGTACACCCACAGGTGGAGATTTTACCTACATCTCATCCTGCTTTTCTCCTTTGCCTCATCATCCTCTACAGGTTAACTCTTACCAAGTATACAAACCCACTTGGGGAACTTACATCCTCGCATCCTGCCATCTCCGGTAGGAAGAACACATCTCTTTTTGAGCCATGCTAGCCAGAGTTATTTGCTTATGATCATGGGACTAAGACAGAGGATAAATTCATGTAGAGATGGATGAATTCATTATTTGGTTGATTAGATGTGGTTCACGGCTGAGCATCAAAGACATATTGGGTCATTTCTGTAGTTTACAAAAATAGCTACTGCTAAAATTCCTTTCTCCATTTTAGAAATAAAAAATATTGGTAGCAGGGAAGAGCATCAGAAAAACATGTTCAGAGAGACTTTACAATAAAAAACAGAGGACGAACGATGCTCCCTAGATTCCTTCAATGTTGACTCTGCTTTAAAATAACCTTGTCTTGTAGTTTGTTGGTAAAACAAGATAGAAAGATATAATTGTTGTTTTCCCCCCAACAACAGTCACAGAATTTCCTTTAGCTTATGTCGTTGAAGCAGAGAGAGATTTATTTAATTTTCTTATATTCCACATTGATCTTAAAGTTTTGCTGAATTAAAGGTCTAAACAATCATTTGTATTCATTCACTAAACAACTGTTTATTTAATCCCCATTGTGGGCAAGGGAATATGTTGCACTCTGGAAACACTATGTTCTATGAAACAGTTCATGAACTCTGTTTCTAAAGCTTAGTGAAACATACAGACAGGAGAACAGGAAATAAAAATAAACCTGGGTGATACACTAAGATGAAAAAGGCAAACAGCAGTAACACAGTTGTGCAAAAGAGGGGAGTGAGGAATCGGTGAGGGGTAACAAAGTCCTTAAACCTCATGGTTGCCAAGAAATAGAAAGTTGTGGATCAACGATTGGGGAAGTGGTTCCAAAAACAAACCTGGAATTAACAATATTCAAAAAAATATGCATGGCCAAAAGAAAACAAAAATAAATATGGCATGCCTTAAGCAAAGCATGATATTTAAGGGGGGGACAGATAGATAGAGCTGGAATTAGAGAAGGATGAAACTGGAGAGATTAGTAGGACCAGGGAGGAGGAATCGGGAAAGACATCAGAGGTGTTACCGTGTTAAAAGGATCATACAAAATCATTACAAAGAGTGAAGCAAAGGAATCACATGAGGGTACTTTAGACTTTAAAATTTTCCTCTCTAAGGGGAATCACAAAACAGTGAGACAAAGGATGAACCAATACAACAGTGACACTCATGAGGCATTGTGTTGGAAAGGAACTTTACAACTTGGGAAGAAGTGGGATTGTGGGAGAAAATGAGGGAGAGGGTAACACTGTTTAACAAGAAATGTACTCATTACCCTATTTACATAATAGTAACCCCACTGTACATCACCTTTACAATATCATTGAATTAAATTAAAAATAAACCGGGGGGGGGGGGAACTAAGGTTCAAAGACCAAAAAGAAGACTATTAGCTGTAATTAAATGGGATCTAAATCAAGTTGTCAAGGTATTATTATTAATAATTGCTATCAGTATTTATAAGCAAGGACTGAAAACGGGATGCTATTTGACAATCGATGTTTGCCTCTGTCATCAGTTTGGATTTTAGTAATATGGGCTAAGGAATTATTAATATACCAAATATTTACATTCTATTCTACACCAGAATGTATGTAAGATCAATGTAACATGAATACTTCCTAATTACTATTATAGACGCATTTCTGTTGAAAATGTGAGTTGATTGGGTTTTTTTTTTTAATAAGTGGAAGCCTCTTACACAAAGGTAGATATTGAACTGGTTCTTTATTTTATCTGAGCAATGAAGAACCAAAAGCAGTTACCAAAGCCAAAAGATTTCATGAGGATTTATTTTATATCTAATGAGCCACAAAGAAGAGTTACAGCAATGAAGTTGAAAGGGTCCAGGAATGAAAATCTCGTGTAAAAGGTCATAGAACGGTTTAAAAACACTAGCATTACGATGCTGAAACACTAGTAAGATGAATGCGGTGTGATGCAATGTATGGACTTGAGGGCAATCATTATCAGGAGTGAAGAAAACTATATAATACATGAGAAGGTACCTGAACCCAAGTGAGTGTCACCACCTAAACGTCACAACCAGAGTTCCTAATTTTTCGAATCCAGTTGAGTGTTGCTTATCTGATTTCCAGTAACCACCTTGGTGGTTGTTGTGTTTATGTTTGTGGAAGCTATAGCCTGTTTCCTGTGTCTCTTGCGCTGCTGGAGGAGCCGTGGTCCAAGACAGCACTGGGGTCATTAAAGTCCGAATGGGCACCACAGTGAGGAGGTAGACTAACACAGCTCGGTGTTTCACTAGAGTAGAGAGGGAGAGAAAAGTTAGGCGCCCACGGTACAAAACACACCTTTGAAACAATAAATTTCCTGAAGATTGTTTTCACTTATTTTTACCTAGTTGTGTGTGTGTGTGTGTGTGTGTGTGTGTGTGTGTGTGTGTTTTATTAGTAGTAGACATTGAACCCAGGACATTGTGCGTTTGAGGCCAGTACTCAGCTACTGGAACCACATCACCATCCTTTAGTTTACATTTTTTGTTTTTTTACCTAGGCTTTACCTTGCCCCCGGCTAGCCTCCAGTGGAGAACCTCCTGCTTCAGCCTCCATAGAAGCTGGGTCCCCACCTGTGCTGGGTCCTGTTCACAACAAAGGCTCTAGAAACAGTTTGGGTTTAAACATCAGCTTTAGGATCTGTGAGATATTTAACTGTAGATTACTTAAACTTTCACAGCTTCTATTTCTAGAAATATAAATGTAAAAACAGCAACTAATAAACTTATAAAATTCTGAAGTTGAGATTAATTAGTACATGGAAAGCAATTGGAATAACACCTGCTAACAGGTTCACAGAATTGTGCCTAATAAACTTAAATGTATTCTGTTGCCTGAGGACCTGGGGGTGGAGGCAGAGGCTATTGCCTTTAAAGACAGACTGTGCTGCATGGTGAAACCTGTCTCAAAAAACAACCAACAATACCCAAAATAGCGGGACTGACAATGTGGCTTAGTAGAGGAGTGCTTGCCTAGCATGCATGAAGCCCTGGGTTCGATTCCTCAGTACCACATATATAGAAAAAGCCAGAGGTGGCGCTGTAGCTCAAGTGGCAGAGTGCTAGCCTTGAGCAAAAAGAAGCTCAGGGACAGTGCTCAGGCCCTGAGTTCGAGCCCCAGGAAAAGAAAAGAAAAACAAAAATAGCAATAAAAATAAACTGAATTCGCTATTTGCAAAAAACCTACAGGTAAAAAAAGATGCTTATTTCTTTATTATGTAATGATCACAAAGCATTCTAAAGCAGTCCACTTGAGGTATTGTATGTCCTTTCATGATCCTCTTTAGATATTTGAGTCGTGGACAGATTTCACAGCAATTTACAAACAAGCTGTCACATGAGTGGCAGCGTGGGAAGTGTCTCTGGAATGTACGAACATGTGGCTGTATGTGTCTGGAGAGAGGTAGATTACAAGAGAGAGGAAATGGCTCACAGATGGAGGTAATCATTGGTGGGCTTTTAATAGTGTGATTTAAAGATACCGCAGATTTAGTTCATGTCATTTTTAGTACTGCCTTCTGTAAGATTTTTCTTTTCATTCATTCACAGTCGTTGGATAAGTCTCTGTGACTTTTAGTCCCGTGAGCAATGTCATACCTGGCCCCAATTTCTCTAAGTGGAATATCTGTCTTTGGATCCTCATACAATTCTGTATGTTTTCCACGCCATCCATCTCCACGAACACAAGGGGAGACTCAGAGGTGTGTTTGCCCCTCTGAGAAATCGCATGACACACCTGCGATTCCTCCGAAAATGAAACTCTTGCGGTAAATGTTTGATGTGCTTTCATCTTCTTCACAGTTCTCAGTCCCCTAAATATGCATTGGCAAGGAAATCTCTCCAGCAGAAAGGTGAATCGCCTTACAAAGGCAGGGACTGCACGAAGGATTCTTCTTCTTCATCCTGAAGGTCATTCGTGATGGAAGGGGAACTCATGAGTCAGGCCCCCAGCCTAGCTCTATGCCATTCATGAAAACAGCTTTGAAGCTGGTTTTTGTGTGGGCGCCAACTATTCCTATGACCAATGTGAATTTCTGTGGTTCTGAGGAACCTGAACTTACCATGCTAATATTCAAGTCATTCTTCTATTGGATTTAGAAACCTAATATATTTCTAAGTAATTTTAACTGGTTGAAAAAGTAATAGCAGCATTTAGGAACTATCTCTGTGAGGTAGATATTAAAGTTCGAGGTTTAAAGGGGAAGGAACTGAGACTCTTGATTGGTGGAAACCTTTTTTCTTTTCCAAATCATAATGCTAACTGCATATCTTCATCATTTGCATGATATTTTCATGCAACTCAAACTTTTTCTGTAAATTTCATTTAACCTACCCTTAAATAACTTTACATGTCATTCTCAGAAGCTTTGTGATTTCTGAAAAGTGTCACAGGACAGTCAAAGGGAATTTTGATTAAAATTGCAAGAGAGCTAGAGGAAAATAGTAGTCGAGTTTCTTCCAAATTCAAGCTCTCTTTCTTTGGCAAACTGAATGGTTCATATTAATTATGATAATGCTTCACAGAATTTATTGATTGATGAATCTCTAACAAGTGCTTAGATTCTTTAAGAAGAGACACTATCAATTCAATGAGAGTTTACTTTGCTGTAATATAATATGAAGCAAGAAAAAGACAGAGAAGACAATTTCCAAGAATTTTCATTATGACATTGAACAGGACAGTGTCTCTCAAATTGAGTTCCAATGATGAAGCCCTCTTTGCTGAGTGCTTTCAATAGGCAAATATTCCCCTGGCAATTTTGTGCATATGTATTAACATTTACTATTTATGGTAGCACTCCATGAGTGCATGATTGTTTAATACTTATTTTTCTGATATGGAAACAGAGATATTGAAGTATTAATTAAATGGGCAAACTAGCAAAAAACACCTACCGTTCTGATTTACAATATTGAAAGTCTAGATGAGATATTAGATGTAAAGTACAGGCTCTATTTCATAACTTGTTCTAGCTTCTTGAATGCAAGTTCAAAGTTGAGAAAGTAACTCATTTATTGAGTTTTTCCTCTTCTCAAACAACATTGCATATTTTGTGTCCAGCACACTGTACAAAAGGCCTACCTATATATAGATCTAAATATTATCTTTGCTTGGAAAGACCATATAGTTCAATGGTACATACTGTGATTCAATGTTGTTGGAAATAATGAAATAATTGTTATATTTTTAAGTGTGAATTTGAGGGTGGGGGTTTATATCTGATTAGGCAATGTAGGGAACATTTACGATAATGAGAAAACAGCTAGGGACCTGAGGGAACTTTAACAACAAAATACATAAAAAATGGAAATGCATAATGTGTTTGGAAGGTATTGAATAAATTGGTAAGGAAATAATTCCCCTTAGACCCAATGCTGCTGGCCTATACTTCTGCATTCTTAAGCAGGTATGCTCATTAAAATCACAGAAAGCATTTGTAGAGTAAATGCATGGTGGCTTTGTCTGTTAAGGCTTCTGTTTTCCATTGGTAAAGGTTGGAATACGGACATGTTTTTCCTGTGGCTGTTTGACTGAAACATGCAACAATTAGTTGTTGGCCCAATTAAAATGCTCTGCTTCTTTTCTTTTCTTGATCCATGAGCTGCCCAGGGTGTGTGTTTATTATTATTTTTCCTTATCGACTTTCACTATACACTCTTGAAAAATTAAGAAAAATTGTGAAATGGAGGGTGGAAATAGGGATATAGGACAAAGCATAAGTTGATTTGATACAAAGATATGTGGCTCATTCCTCATACTCTAATACATCTTAGATATTACCTCATTATAATGAAGCTATATATTTCTAAATAGTCCAATCATCTCTGTCTCTATAATCTTATTGGTATATGTTGGTCCTTGGCTTGAACTCAGGACCTCAAGCTCTGGCTTGGCTTCATTGTTCTGAACTGGGCTCTACCACATGAGCTACATCTCCAGATCAGCTGTTCGTTGGTTATTTGGAGATGGAGTCTCTTAGGCTGTTCTTCCCAAGTAGCTTCACAGGGAGTTTCTCTAGGTCTCAACTCTTCTGAGAAGCTGAGACTACAGGCATGAGCCGTCAGTGCCAGCCTAATTGTATGTATCTTTATACTGTATAACTCATTTTTTTTTCTGAAAGAGGAGGAAAACAGAAAATCTGAAACCATATTTAAATGGAAATAATGGGTGATGAAATCATTTTGCATATGTGTGCACATGTGTATATATACTCGCATGTGCACATGCGCACGCATGCACACACACACACACACACACACACACACACACACACACACACACACAGAAGCATTAGAAAGCAAATGGGTTTCTTGTTCAGCACCCCAGCCTCAGGTTTCAAACATGAAAGCACATCTTATTCCCTTGACACCCACCTCTGGTTTCACGAGCTTTTGTGGGCTTGTCCAAGTTTTCTTCTTGTGGTAATGCTTAGCAATCTGAAACCTAATTCCTCCTTGTTCATGTAAATAAGATGGTGGAAGGGCTCAGAGGCTGAGTACCTGCCTGGCAAATGTGAGGCCCTGAGTTCAAAGGGCAGAATCACCAGAAAAAAAAATCTGCATTAATAAGAGTCAAGCATAATGTTTCATATCTATAATCACAGTATCTAGTAGGCAAAGATCAGAAGGACTGTGGTTCAAGGACATCTCAGGTAACATTTCAGCAAGACGAGCATGATGGGAATCTCAGCTCTGTGGCAGATATAGGTAGAAGAATTTTGTAGTGCAAACTAGGCCTGTGCAAAAAAATGCAAGACCAAATGTGATATGCACAGAACCAAATGTGATAAAAAATGGGGGGCAAAAGTCCCAGAATGCATGAGTACGTAGCAAGCATGCAGGCCTGACTTCAAGCCCCAGAAATAATCACATGCGCCAAAACATATTTTTGAGAGCAATAGGGAGCCATTGGGAGAGAGCAGGGAGATGACCTGAGAAGATAATGCTCAGAGTAGACCTCTCTGGCTATCTAGGTATATTAGTCACATATCCAGCACTATTTAGACAATGAATCAACTTATAAAGACAGAAGGTCTATTTCGAATCCAAGGAGAATTGGCCCAGTTGCTGTAAACCTGTGGTAAGGTAAGTGGTCTTGGTAGAATCATGTGGTGGAACACAATCACTCATCTCTTGGGCTAAAGGTGAGAGAGGAAGACAAAGCATCCTGGGAACCAATCTTCACTCTGTGGGCAGTGGGGCGGTACAACCTCAAAGACTTGAGGTCCCCTACTAAGGTCTACCTCGGACCTTTTCCACCAATACCCAACAGCACAAGCTCGGAACCAAGCCTTTATACAAGGCTTTGTAGGACCCTGAAAATCCAAACTGTACCAAGTAATCTGGAGGTTGGAGGAGTTAAACAAATGAGCATGGGGAAATGGAAACCCATTGTGAATTTCTGGCAAAATACTGAACTAGCCAATTGAAAAATCATCTCAGAATAAAATGAATAGGATTTGGTCATGGATCAGATTTAAAAGTGTGGGAAGAAAGGAATTAAAATACCTTCCTGGTTCCTGACTTGTGTTGCTGGATGGAAATGCTACTGCTCCCAGTGAACAGGAGAAAAGTAGAATGTATTACGCATTGTTATTGTTGCGTTAGTCTTTTAACCAGCAGTTATTTCATGAGAAATAAAGAGTGTAACAGCCATCAGGGGACATTCAATTGGCAGATCCAGCATGGATAACTTTTAAATTCTCAGATACATATTTAAGGTTCTGAGAGTTATAGCTGTCAAAAGATAAAAAAATATATATATGACGGGAATCTTAAAAAAGTTTACTAGGGCATCAGGGAAGCCAGAAGCCACTGTTAATATCAATTTCTCCATTGGTAAACAAGAATGTTCGCATTCTCTGGTAACCTAGCATAGGAAATAAAAACGTTGGTTGGACTGATGATATTCTGAAAGTATCCATAGTATTTTGTGATGAACGTGTTTAATTATTTACTAATCTGCTGTACCTAAACATCCCTTGTAACACTTGTGGCTACACAGGAGATGAAATCTGGAAGACTGAGGTTTCAGCCCAGCCCAACCCATTAACCAGCTAAAGACCAAAGTTGATGGGCACCACCTCTAAGTGAGAAAGCCCAGCAAGAATGTGAAGCCCTGAGCTAAAGCCTCAATGCAGGCACACGTGTGCGCACACACACACACACAAACACACACACAGAACACAAAATTTAGTGTATCGTAGGAAGCCATCATTTTGACAAGGGGGAGTTTATACTTAACACTTTCCTTTATCATGTTTCATTGGGGGGGAATTAGTCTTTATAAATCAGTTACACTATATCTCCTTCCCTAATGTCACTCGTGCGCACTTGAAGATCAAATGCCCCACGTAATTACTAAGAGTGAATAAGTAGGTACAGGATTTTTGCTAAGAATTCTTAAAAGATATTCTTCAGGAAGGTGTGTGTTTACTTGTGTAAGTCACGCCACCAGATGTCACTACAGATTAAGCAATGGGGGAAGGCTGCCTGCAGTTAAATCCCACAGAGGCACCTGACAACCTAAGCAAATAAGAGAATGTTAATTAAAATAATAATAGTAATTGGGCAATTGCTTTGTCTTTTCCTTCTTTCTACCCATCCACCAATGTGTCTCGAGAAGGAGGCGAAAAACAAAGAGGGCCTTTCGTGGATTTGCTGTCTAATTTTGCAAAACCTTTACCTTCTCTTCCAATAAAAGAATAAAAGAATGGATGCTACAGCTCACCAGAGCGTGGTTTTGTTTCAGCAATTTGTTTGATTGTGAGTAATATTTTTCAAGCTCGATTTTCCTCAGACTTCATAAAAGAAGACAGTTTTAGCTCACTTCTATTAATGAGGCTTTACACAACCACCTTGCTTGTAAGGGGGCACCTCACAAGCTGAATGTGTTTCTGTTACAATGGCCACAATCACTGGTAGTTAATCATGAAGAAAATTCATTAGCTGACTGTCGCCAGAAACCTATGTTGTGTGGCAAATGAGCAGGGGACAACCAGTTTGAGTTTTAATTTCTGCAAAGAGCTCCTGCTAGAAACCTCTCCTCTACTCCCTAGGAAACTGAGCAGAGGATTAACAGCACTGCAGCAGTTTCTACAGATTCTTCGTTCATAGACCTTACAGGTTTGCATCCCAGGCATTTTGTGTTTGAATCTGGAAGAACTAAGTGGAGGCAGAGGTAGTCTTGTAAAGAAGCCCATCATTGAATTCTATTTTGATCAGCATTATATTCTTTGGGGAGCTTATTCCCAGCTCAAATTTATTGAAAGGATACTGAAGATATCATGTATTCATTAAACAATTCGTCAGCACATCGATCCTGGGACCTTACTCTGTGCCAGATACTTTCCTACATAGTAAGGGTACAGGCAGGGAATAGGACCATTGTGCCCATCTGTATTCAGCTGGTCTATCTTTCACAGAAGGGTAGTGATCAAGGGAAGGTGAGAGAAACCCCAAACAGGCTGGCAATGAGTAATTTCACCCAAGTTCCATGAAGAAAACAAAACACACCGCTGAAGCAAAGAAGAGGACATTCTGGGGAACACCTGCCGATGAGTCCGGAGCGACTGAAGACAATGCCTGTGAACTGAAAGTCACTGAACGATGGGGTACGGCGTCCAGTAGAAGGACTGGTAGGCTTGGACTTGGTAACCTTTACTTCTTAGGCTAAGAAAAGGGAATACATTCTATTTTATTATTTTGAACATCTTATTGTGGTATATTGGCCCGGCTCGTTTTGCTTACAGCAGGCAACTCTGAGTTGAAGAAAATAGTTGTTTTGATTCTTGGTGTGTGTATATATATATGTGTGTGCATGCGGGTGTGTACGTGTGTGTACGCGTATGTGCATGTGTGTGTACATGTACAAGCACTGGGGCTTGAATTTAGAAACTAGGCCCTGGTACTTTTGTTTTTATACTCAAATCTAATGCTCAGCTAAAGTGAGCAATGCCTCCACTTTTGGCTTCTTGTCCAAGCTGACCAGGCACCAAAATCAGCCGTGAGCAAAGCCCCATGGCTGTCATCGCTCGCCACTAGGGAGGCTGACATCTGAGGATTGTGGCTCAAAGCCAGCGTAGGCAGGAAACGTCCACAAGACTCTTACCTCCAATTAACAAGCACAAAGTCTCAAAGTGGAGGTGTGGCTCAAGTGGTAAGGCACCAGCTTTAGTGAGAAAAGCTAAGTAAAAGTCCCGTGTTAAAAACCCCGGTACTAGTGCACGTGAGCATGTATATGTGCACACACACACACAGACGCACACACACACACACACACACACACACAAACATGGGTATGCTGTACATTGTCAAAGGTCTGCCGATGGAAGGGCAGAAATTCCTCTCAGAACAGTGTCTATGAGAACAGTGCCTCTCTGTCTAATCCTGCTGTTAGGTTGAATATCATTGGCTTATCCCTCTTCCCAGTTCTTGATATGGCTGTGATTCTCAGGTTTGCATTATCAAAGAACATCATTGTGAAAATGGAATTTTAGCTTAAACTTTCCTTAATTACTTTGATGATAAAAATTCTTTCATCTAAAAAATTTTTAAATCAAGCCCTCAAAGTGGTTTGATATCCAAAGGACTTTAATTTTCTAAGGATCAGTTTTGCATACTAGTATTGAGGATCAAAGTCAGGGCCTGGGCACTGTCCCTGAGTTTGTTTCACTCACTCTACTACTTGAGCTTCAGTTCCACTTCTGGCTTTTTTAGTAGTTAATAACAAGCAACTGCCCCATGAGTGTCCTGCTTGGACTGGCCTCACGCTTAGATTGTCAGATCTCAGATTCCCTATCAGCTATGATTTTACATGTGAGGCAGCAGAGCTAACCTAGCGATCATGTTTTAGAAAAAAGGATATGACTTGAGCACTATTCTGGTCATGCTCAATTTAGAAGGAGAAGCCACTTCATATGTGTCTGTGTGTGTATGTATGCATGTATGTATGTGTGTATGTATATATACAATATGTATATATATTATATGTATATGAATGGATGTCTATAGTTCTGTATGTACAAATATATATGTGATTGCATTTGTGCATGCATAAATACCAGACTTTTAGATATATTAATATATAACTATATATGAATTCAACTTTATATACACATTATATAATAAAATGAAAATTTAAAAAGAAAATCTCCAAATATGCCCAGCAAACAGTTGGGCTGGAATTGTGGCTTAAATGGCAGAGTGATGGACATATCAGTAAGCTGACTGAGCTTGAGCCCACAAATTCAAACAACAGTACTGACAGGAAAAGAAAGAAAGTAAAGAAAAAGAAAATGAGAACTAGAAAGAAAGGAAGTCGAGACTGTACTTAAAGGTGTATTTAGAACAGGCCTGTATAATGAGAGGACAATACTATATAGAGTTTTACATTTCTGTGTTTAACATTAGGGCAAGTCTCAAATGTATTTGTCACTCCCTAGCTAATATTTCTTGCCTGCAGATATATTTTTTTCAAGCATCGAAAGAAGTATTTTGACTGTGTAGCTCTCACTGTTGTATTTCAAGTGAAGGGTAAGCTGCATTTCTGACATAACAGCAATACCATGCAAATATCCTTCCCATAGAAGAAACAAAACCAGGAGAAGCCAACAAAAAGTCTCTAACACAAACACAGTTATGCTTTAAAGCAACATTTCTCTGGACTGTCTGTGAGCTATCATGTTTAACTTGGGATCTAGCACTACAACTAATTACAGTGTTTCTAGCCTTACAACACCCTTAATAGAAATGAAATAAAATAGGAGGGCCATTGTCTGAAAAATACTTTTAAAAATTGTCAAGTCTGATAAGAGCTGAATTATTTTGTTGAGACCAACAAGACAACATAAGGCACTGATACTTCTCATTAACAAAGGAATTTGAAAACACTGAATGTTCTACCAGAGAGAAAATTAGCAGAAAAATCAACTATGATATATAAATAGATATAATATTAAACAACATTGGTGAAAAAGGGTGTTTCTCCAATTATAGATTAAGGAAATTCAACTCAAAACAATAGAATTTTTTGTTTTTTTAATGACATAATGTAACAATATATGTGAAGAAGGTTTGAAGATAAGCATATAGAATATGCTTTACATGTATATATATATTAATGTAATCATTCATATGTTCCCATAATGTGCATTAATTACAAAAATGAAGTGTTTTTTCACGTGGTAAATTATTCCTAGAAAGTTTTGCTCTGTAAATATATCAGCATATTAACAAACCAACCTGATTTTTCAGAATTAAAGGGATCAGTTAAGGAAATTGTGGCATATAGGTAGCTTAGCTATATATTTTATAGAAAAAAATATTTGGACTTACTATTTTGTATCTTTATGGGATGGTTATATCTAATGTAGTACCCTGAATCATTGTCAGTCAGACAGATCTGAGTTTAACTTCAGTAAGTTCCATTTAAGAGGTATGTGATTTTGAGTATGTTGTTTAACATACTCTGAAGCCCAGAGCACTAACCAAATGTCAATAGGCAGAAGCATTGCGTGTTGGATAACTCACTGGATTTCTCTATAAGTTGCCAGTTTATTACCTTAAACAATGAAACTATTTGGGGCTGGGAATATGGCCTAGTGATAGAGTGCTTGCCTCATATACATGAAGGCCTGGATTCAATTCCTCAGGATCCTATGGAAAAAGCCAGAACTGGCGCTGTGGCTCAAGTGGCAGAGTGCTATCCCTGAGCTAAAAGAAGCCAGGGACAGTGCTAGGACCCTGAGTTCAAGCCCCAGGACTGGCAAAAACAAACAACAAACAAAACAAACAAACAAACAAACAAACCCAAAACCAATAAAACTGATCTTTCTTAGCCACTTAGAAATGAGGAAGTTTATTTTGCCATTTGAAATTTCTCTAACTCAGAATAACTTGCCATAAACTTACATATGCCAACAGAGAAATGCTTGTATAATAAGAGGTAGTTTCTTTAGGGTGTCCAGTATTAGCAATAAATTGTTAAATCTCGGTGGCTTATTTGAGTACAGATTTAATTTTGCTCATGCCAAGTTTGGTGCACATGGCTGGTCAAGGTCCTTCTTCCATCACTGAGCATCCAGCACCTTTTATCTTGTGATGCTATCTGCTGCAAGGGTTATAAGAGAAATAGAATGGCATAAAATCTCATATTTCTAAGTACCAGGGCTGAAAGTAGATTATAAGAATCATGCCTCTATTGCATTGGCTAAAACTCAAGTCATGTGTTTCCAGAGTGATTGTAAAATAGGTTAAGAAATGGAGCATTTCAGAACCATGGGGGAAATCCTTTTATATGATCGATAAATAATACATTAAAAATGGCATGCTCTGTTAGAGAGGGTTTTGTACCAGATGAAGAGGGAGCACCATTGGAGAGAATGAATAAGGATGAATATGATTAAAATTCTTTCTATACAAATAGACAATGAAACCCATTGAAGTTGTTTTTTTATTTTTTAGTTGTATAGAGTATGATATGAAGGGGGAAAGCCTGACACAGAAAATACATTGTGTCCATGAATAAAACACCACAATGAAACACCCCTGTGCGATAGCACACATGCTAATAAATTCTGGATGAAGGGGAAATAAAAGAAAGGAAAAGAAGAAATGGTGCATTTCAATTGACCCTGGAAGATGAGCTAATATTGAGAACATAGAACGAAATTTTTGCCACAGTATACATAAAAGCATAAACTCAATAAAAAACATTTCCCTGCCAAATGATTGAATTCACTCTATGATGATGTGCTAAAAAGTAGCATAATATTTTAGATTGTAAGGTCAATATTTATTTATGTATTCATTTGGAGTATAACCTTTCTTTTGTTAATTTATTTTTTATTGTAAAGGTGATGTCTAAAGGAGTTCCAGTTACATACGACAGGTAATGAGTACCTTATTTTCTGTAAATATTTACTTCATTTAG
Source organism: Perognathus longimembris pacificus (assembly GCF_023159225.1). Classification (NCBI taxonomy): domain Eukaryota; kingdom Metazoa; phylum Chordata; class Mammalia; order Rodentia; family Heteromyidae; genus Perognathus; species Perognathus longimembris. Next base: position 4,934,403 of record NC_063173.1, on the reverse strand, counting down.
ATAGTATTGTTTCTTACTCAACTACACAGGTCTCTAAAAGTAGTATGTTTCGGACTGACCTTTTCTGAAACAGGAATAGAGGGGTGTGAATTTAAGAGTTTGATGGATTAACTCAGGGATGACATGAGATATACCTTATGACATCCAATGGCGGGAAATATGTAGATGTTGGTGTATGGTAGATTTCTCTTCAATTTGCAAATGTAGAATAGGTTGGTTTGGTCCTAATGACTTCTTGTTTAGATAGTTTCATCATTCCTAGCAGCAGTATGTAGTATACACCAGACTTTGGAGTAAATTCTTCTAAGATCAAATTACAATTCCTTGCTTCTCACAGCTAGCACAAGCATATCCTCTATTGGTCTCCCAGAGTATGAATTTCAGCTCTGTTGAGTCATGAAAAATTTTATAGAAGACGTGGTTTGATCTAGAGTTAAGAAGCACCTAGGCTATCAAGTAAAGTTTGAGAGGCTAAAATCACATATTAGGGCATTATTTGGGGCTGCTCCTGGAGCACCTGACTCATGGCTGTAGCTAGTGACATCATGATTTGTTCTCCTACTCACGGATATAAGGATGGCCATAGGAAAAAAATTGTTTCCTGTAGGACTTGTGAGAACTACATTCAAATTTCTAGGCTACTGTTTCTGATAGTATGAGACTCAGTCACATGCTCAAGCTTTGCTGCCAAAGGAAGAAGCACAATTATCTGGCCTACTTGTTTCTGTAGGAGGAAGGAGAATTGCCTCTCCGTGAGATTCCCACAAGGACGATTTAACTAAGGGATACCCAAAGACCAACACTTGAAAATCGCAATGCAACCTTTTTGGCATTACACAAAGCTTATGTTTTGAAATACATGAATTTTCATATCTACCACTTCAGAAATGCTGTCTTGGTTTATCTTACAGTGATGGCTCAAAATCTGCAGTTTTCCTTGGCAATCGGTTTAAGTTTTCCTGGCACTGATTTCTCTTTTGAGGGCTGATAATCCTAGATTACAATATGCTCATACTCATGCTAGATACTCCATAATGTATAGTCCCTAATACAAAGGAAGAACGCCTGCGTTCCTTAGCATTAATACCTTGGTAAAGTGCATGAAATCATATCATCTTCCCTCATCGTTAATGAGCCACGCTTCACAATCCCATGTAGCTATTGTTCAGCTGTCATTAAAAGAGCTTCTTGGTAGCCTTTAGGTGTGTCAGTAATAAAGACCTCTGTCTTTCATCTCTCTCTTCTTTGTGTTCTACCCCATCACCCCCCCCAAATAGAAGCATACCTGATATTATGGAATAATAACAACTGGTCAGCATCAGCATTATTTCCAGAATAGAACAACTCAATAAATTCTCTACATACATAGCTCTTGGGAATAACTTAGAAGTTATTTTTGCATTGAAAACTGCTCACGTGCTTTCATTATGTTTTTGTGAGAAGCTAGGAGAAGAGAATATAACATTAAAGAATATCTACTGGTTGTTAAATTTGCTATAATCTCTTCACTGTGTGCGCAATCATGATATTGAAAATGAACTATGTTCAAGCCCAGCTGTTGCTAATTGAAAGCATTCAAGCCCTGAATTGTACCTTAGTGGTACTTCATGACTAATTCTTTTCAAAAACTTCAGCACGCACCATTTTGCAAAATCTCCAGGGGTGATTATCATATATATACACATATATATGTATATATATATATGGTTGAAAACCAAAAACACACAGGAAAATTTGGAGTAACATTCGATTTTAGTCATAATCTTTATAATGTGGACCAGTCCTACTTTCCCACTCCCCTTCCTGTCTCTCCCACACTTTCTTTCTTACTCTTTCAAACAATACTCCAGGACCTAGCATTCTCCACACCTCAACTTGTCTTTCATATACTGAATTTACTTCATTTTTTACACGCAACAATAGTAACTTGTGTTATGTCTTTCGGGATAGGCTGTAAAAATATCGCCCACTATTCTCCCCCGCTTTCCTTCATCAGGACAGCTCAAGGGGGTGGCGATATGGCTGTTTCCATGCAAGATCTGCCTCACGTTGTCCATTTCCAATGTTATTCCTTCAGAAAAACCCTTGTTTGAGACAGTGGGATTTAAAAATAAATCCCATCCTGCTCCTTACATGCTAAAATCACCCAGTTAACAATTCTGAGTGCTTTTGGCTAATTTTAAAAGGATAAAGGGTGTATGGTATCCGTACAGTGTCTGTGTTAAAAGTTAGGCACTGTGCTGAATGCCTAAGAAGCAGTTGAGTTCGAGCATGTTGATCTGCCCTTTGGCTTCCAACCCAGATGAAGCGTCAGACCCAGATGTGTTATTCTGAAACCATGACACTGAGGAGGTTACCTGTTTCAACAGCTGAATTTACTCACAGGCAGGAGGTTTGAGGCAGAGAAAAATACCACAATTCAAGCTATATGGAAACATTCAAAAGAATCAACATAATAAAATGTTTAGAACAATTGAATAGCTACTTACAAAAACATGTTATTCTGTATATCACATTGTATATAAACAGCTTAAATCTTTAACTGCTCAACATAAAAAGGAAGACTTGGAATTTCTTTGTGACTTGGATGAGGCATTTTCCTCATATACAAAGATGCTCACATGTTCTATAAAGGAATAAACTAGTCAACTGTACTTCATCACAACTCAGTCTTTTGCTTTTCAGTGCTATTGTTTACTAATGAAATCACTAGTCACAAGGCTAGTAATCATAAATAAGATAGTGAATAATGCTTACCTCATTTGGTGTAAACCACCTGTACAACTCATGCTGGAGAGAGGGAAGGGTGGGGGATGAGGGAGGAGGTAGCAAGTTGAACAAGAAATGTACTCACTGCCTTACCTATGAAGCTGCAACTCCTCTGTACTTCACTTTGACAATAAAGGAATCAAATAGAATACATTAAAAAAAAAAAGAAATGCTTAGTTCTGTTAGTTTCTCTTTTCCTGGGAGAGTAATCTTGGCTAACCTTTGCTAAATGCTAAAATTAAGTTTCAGATGAACTTATTAAATGGGCAACAAAACAGAAGTGTATGTCATTATGGTTCTGAATTTCATCGTGACTTTTGATAGTACCAGCATCACCTACATTGTATCTCGTTGGATTCTTGGAGATCTTGTGCTTATTTGGCTTTTCCTGAGAGTTTGATCCCACTGGCTGGTGCAGAACAAGGCTGCTGTGTTTCAGGCATCCTCCTCCCCTGGGGATTGGATGTCCATCTGGGGTGTGGAGCATGAGATGGACTAGTCCTCCTCCCTTCCACAGGTCAGAAAGCCGGCTTCCGGAAAGAAGTGCAGCGCCTGAGCCAAGCCAATTAGAACCCACACCATCTCCACTTGCTAATGCTTGAAGAAGGGCAGCAATGCATGTAATTTTCTCTCTTGCTTCAAGACTTCATGCCTCTAATCAAGCTATATTTAAACCTCTGAACTGCCGCTGAAATTTTAATTATGTGAATTAATGGTAATTAATTTATTTTTGGCTTTAAGCTGGTTTAGCTTGGATCTTTTTATTTTTTCTTTCCTCTGTGGATATTTTCAGTTACAGTGTTCTTATTACAAGGAAAGTCAATATCTTAAAAATGCATGGAAGCTCCACCACTGAACCTGTTGGTGTAATGACACAGCTTTCCAGAACAACTCCAGGATGAATAGGACCATGAGGGATAAAACCTCACCTCATGGTGGACACCCCTCCCCATTCTCGGCCTAGGACTGTCCCTTCTGAATCCTTGTTATGGGCTACAAGTCTTCTAGGCACTTCAAAATATTTTTTTTCACTTAATCTTTGCAATTAGCTTCTAAGGAAACAACCCTACTTTTAATGGTAATACTGTTAATTCAAAAAATATGTTAACTGGGACTGGAGGAGATTAATAAATTATTTCAATTACAAATATGAAACTCAAACAGCTGTTCAACTTCGAGAATTGGTCTTTCCACAGTACTAAATTATTCTGCTATGCAAGCTATTACTGAGAACAATTCAACTTCTAAAAATACTTTTATAGCAAATTGGGAATATTGATATTGGAGGGTTTTTTTTATTCTGTTCATTATTTTAGACTGGCTAGAATAAACTTCTAAGTACTCAAATATGTTTTTCTCTGGTGTTTTTGTGGGGAAAATTTTATTGGCATCTTTTCATTGCACCTTGAGCACAAAAGATATTCTGGTTGAAATAGCATGACACTGTCAACCTTGAAATAGGCATTTAAAAGCCTTTTCAATTCATAAAGCTTTCAATGTAGCATGCGGATTTATGGTTATATTTTTCTACGACAATTAAAATCCATATAAATTATGTGCCCCATGTTTAGCATTAACGTTCTTTTGTTGGGAGCATGATGCATTCAGCATATTTTCCTGAATATGGTATAAATAACCCACAGACACAATGTAGTGTGCATAATGCTCTTTAAACCTTACATAAGAACAGACTTCAAAATGCTTCTTAGTGTATATGTATATATATGTGTGTGTGTATGTATATATATTATATGAAGAGAAATAAAATTAGATATTTAACTCTATATATTATATGATAATTAATTCATAATTTCATATAAAATTTTGCATAAACAAAAACAAACTGAAATAAAGCATACCAAAATATTGCAATTATTCTAAACTATGGAAATGTTAATTTTAGCTTATTGTTTCTCCATCTTCTAGTTAAATTGTAAGTTTAGAAATGACAAATTGTACTTTGAAATTTAATAAAAAATTTGAATATAAAAGTCTACATTTTCATTTCAGATAATTTATAGAAATGTAAAAATGCATTGGTTACTAAATCTATGCATCTCTGCATTTATTTCATTACTCTTAATTAAATGCAGATTTATATATCTATTATATATGATACATATGCATATTATAGGTATATGTATAGGTAATTTATAATGCATATATTATTCATTATGCATTCTTAACACATATGTACACTATATAGGTACATATGTTTATATAAGACATATATGTATAATATACCTGTGTATTTGTGTTTGTGTGTGTGTGATACTGTATTGTGAGTGAAAATATAATAGAAAGAGGATCAGTAAGCCTTACACTGAGCAAGCTAGACTTCTAGCCTGGGAAGAGAGTCAACATGTACCTACACACAGACATAGAATTATATCAAGAAGATCCTTGATCTTGTTTTCTTTACTTTGTGAATGGGTAAATTACTAACTGTGAAAAGAAAATTAACATCAGATGCATCACTAATTATAATATTTTAAGCAAATTCTGATAGGATATGATGAAATGAATATTAATAGTTTAACCACAGCATTTTAACCATTTAGGTACTAAACATATCTGTCAACAAAGAAGGGACATATCACAGTAATGCCACCAGCACAACAATGTTCATCGCAGCACAATTTGTCATAGCGAGAAGCTGGAACCAACCCAGATGCCCCTCCATAGATGAATGGATCAGGAAAATGTGGTACATATACACAATGGAATTTTATGCCTCTATCAGAAAGAATGACATTGTTCCATTTGTAAGGAAATGGAAGGACTTGGAAAAAGTTATACTAAGTGAAGTGAGCCAGACCCAAAGAAACATGGACTCTATGGCCTCCCTTATTGGGAATAATTAGTACAGGTTTAGGCAAGCCATAGCAGAGCATCACAAGGCCCAATAGCTATACCCTTAGAAACACATAAGATGATGCTAATTGAAATGAACTCCATGTTATGGAAACAAGTGATATATCACAGTTGTAACTACTTTCAACGTCCTATGTGTATGTGTAGTTTCTATTATTGATAATGTTTTGTATCACCTTCCTATGTTTGTACCTACACTATCTCTGTAATCTTATCTGAGTATATTGGAAACCGTGTTTACTGGTATTGGAAGTAGGAAATTCAAAGGGAATACCAAATTCGAGAGACACAGGGTAAAAAAAGAGAAATAACTACAAAAGCAATACTTGCAAAACTGTTTGGTGTAAGTGAACTGAACACCTGGGGGGGGGAGGGAAAGGGGGGGAGGGAGGGGGGCATGAGGGACAAGGCAACAAACAGTACAAGAAATGTATCCAATGCCAAACGTATGATACTGTAACCTCTCTGTACGTCAGTTTGATAATAAAAATTTGAGAAAAAAAAAGATATCACATATCAATATTGCTTATATTATTTATTGCTACACTAATGAACTTTCATTTTTTTTTGAAATAATTAAAAGTCCTAAGTAATAGTTGTGCATAAGTCTGGAATACTTTGCTGTAGTCTCAAGGCATGAGAATAGGCAAATATCAATCAGATCGAAATGTAGACTTTCTATTGTCAGTAAGAACTGGTTTATCAAAAACGAGGTGAAAACAGGTGTGGCAGACTTCCTGGTGTGGAAGTGTGCCCAAGCTCCTTCCTGTCTTCATTGTGTACAATGCAAGTCCCCACTAACTTCCCTTAGGAATATTAACCCTCGGGTTTACACAGTGCTGGCTTCTACCTCGCTCTAGAAGCTCACCCCATGTCTCAGGAGTTGGAGAAACTCCCACTTACAGGATGGGGAGTATGGGAGAGGTCAGAGCAAGGGAACATTCCAGATTACCATGGTTCACTTCACCCACCAAAGAACCTGAAGTAATAATGGATGTTGTTGCCATTTTTGACACATTGTATTGACACTGGTTTACAGCTGAGGTGAGGTAATGAACCTGGCTGGCCATTCACCCAGTTATTATACAAATGCATTAAGGAATTACCTGCTAAATACCAAGATGTACCTAAAAACGCTCAACTAAGAATGAAAGGCAAGATCTGTGTGCCCAGAGAAGTTAAATCAAAATGCTATTTCCTTAGGGTGTTCATGAAGTCTTACATTAGGAGGAAAGGTCTTTATAAGCTTTCAGAAGCATCATAGAAAGCTCTGTGGGGAGTTGTAATATTCGTTAAGACCCCAAGATTCTAAGAGAGTTTGTTTCATAATAGGACAAGAAAGGGAATGGCATTCAAATATCGTTGAGGAGCCAAGTGCTGGTGTAGAAGAATCTTGTGATTCTTACTCTATTCTGATCTTTGACTCTACTCCCTGTGAATGGGTGTGCTTATTTAAGCTTTGGCCAGTGTGTATGCTTTTGAAGGCTTCTATTTACTCATCATATGGCAGACCATCTATGTGCTTTTCGTAATGGTATTTCTTCTAGCATTTGCACCACAGGCAATTTTTAAAGGTTTTTTTTTTTTAAATAAATTTAAAACAGCATAATAGCACAATTAATATACAAGGAATTTTAATTTCTATTGAAGAAATTTGTATTAACTCCTTGGTTGTATTTTTTTTAAAGTAGACTAAAGCCAATTCTGGTCTGTTTAAACAAACAAAAACAACTGTTCATTCTACTAGTAGCAATCCTTAGTTTTATGTAAGGAATCCTACTAAAATACTCATTATCCAAAATACTTTCATACCTTGCCATTCACAGAATAATCCTACAAAATAGTTACAATATAGTATTCACCTTTTAAAATATAGGGTATAAGGTTCCAAAAAGATAAGTAATGTGTCCTTGTTAATAAATCTATAATTGTTTGCAGTGTTTTCTGTACAGATGAATCTCATAATGAAAAGAAAACTCTATGGCATCTTGGGCAGCCTAGAACTATGTTGCTGCAAAAGATATTCATGTGGCCTCACTTTATCGAGAACCACACTTTTGCACCATGTCAAGGCTCAGTCACGTGATATTTGGTTAGTCTGTTCTCTTTCCAATAGATTCCTTCTTCAAGTTCTCTCCAGGCTCTGTCCTGCTATCTTCTTCCTTTTTTCCTGTGCTTCACATTGAGTACGCTTTCACTGCTCATTTGTACTCCTTTGTATGCTATCTCGGCTAATGTACTCAGAGAAAAGAAAGCTTCATCTCCAAAAATGACATCTTGGGTCCTTGTTTCTTAACTTAACACATCATACTCAGGTACTGGTAGCTCATGCTCATAAAGCTAGCCACTCCGGAGGCTGAGATCTGAGCATCCTTGTTCAAAGTCAGCCAGGGCAGGGAAATCTGTGAAACTCTTTATCTCTGATTAAAAACTACTCAGAAAAAAAGCCAGATGTATCATTGTGGCTCAAGTGGAAGAATACTAGCCTTGAGCAAAAGCAGCTCAGAGACAGATGCCCAGGATCCTGAGTTCAAGCTCCAAGATCAGCACACACACACACACACACACACACACACACACACACACACACACAGACACACACACACACACACACCAAAACATCATAGAACCACCAAATTAATATATTACATGAGAATTCCATACACTTCTTGAACTACTGAATGTTTATACTGGTACTGCCCATGGTAATTGATTTAACATCATTGTTATATTCCAGATTCACAAATAAGTTTTAAAAATATGCCTTTTTACATCAAATGTACAACATTTACCATATGAATATAGCCTTCATAATTGTATTTTTGTGAGTAAAATTGGATAAGCTTATATAAACATAGAGAACTTGTCTTTTACTATAGGCTACTCATTCTAGCTCTTTTCGTCAAATATAGACAGCACTTACTAAATCTTTCTGAATGTAAGTTACCATGTTCCTCCCAGAGAATTTTCTCAGAATAAAATTCTAGGCAGACATGTCTATTATCTACACATCCATCTTTAAGCCTGCTTGTAGTTTAGGAACTTCCAATTCCTATTTCCAAAGGAATCTGGTTTCATTATTTCCTTCCCAAACTTCCCACTTGTTTTAGGCTGCTCTTCTTATCACCAGCTGACTTTGGTGATTTACCCATAACACTCCTGTACATAGACAGTATTTACCAAACCCTAACTTTCTAAGTGTGATTTGGTCCAACTTAAATATTTTGTATGAAGTAAGTTGAGTTTGGAGTCCGAAAGATTTAGGAGCTCACGCACACGCTGTATTTTAATTAGTTGTTCAGAGTCTCCCAATTTCCACCATGAATCAGATTGGTGAGTTGATGCAGAGTATGAACTGCACTGGTAGGATGGTTGAGAAGCTTGCTTGTGGTGATCAATCTTTCCTGGATTACCTGGTCACTTCTGTTTCTCAGAGTCCACGCCTTTGGCCTGTTACTGTTTTAATATATTTACAATAAAGTTTACATATCTTTTACAATTGTGATAGAAATTTAAATACAAAATACATGTTAATGGAATCGACTCTACTTTTTAACACACCTAGCTACTGAATTATGTTTTAATTTACAATTGGCAGATACATCTTCTGAGACATTTTGTTTTATGATGAAAACTTTCAAATCCTTTTAGCATGTTGAGATATGCAGTATAATACTGTGAAACATTATCACCGCTTTGTACAATTCCATACCAGAGCGTTTGTCTCCTTAGGCAAATTAAGTTTCTATAGCTGTAGGAACTCACAGGAATATTTTCATCTTGTCTTACCATACAGTTAGCAACAGCAGCATTGAAACTGACGTTTTGTTTTATTCTCTCAGATATGATGATTATGTTTTCTTGTGTGTTCCGTACTTTGATCTTTCACATAAAAAGCATCGCGCTCATACCCTCAAAGAGGGCACACAGTAGGAATGGTAAACATTATTGGACAAGATGTCCAGGTTAACTACAGAAATCTGAAATATGTCACCCTTGATTTATGGGGGAAGCACATAGTGTCTGGAGTTAGGCAGACCATACCCCAAAGTATTAGTTATGAATATAATCCTCTGAGTCTCATTCCTTAAGGAAAACAAGAATGATAATACTATGGATGCTTGTGTAAGTGAAAGAGCTACACCACTACATGTGATCAACACTTTCTTCTCTCCAAAACCTATCATCATTTTGATATTTATCATAGCATAAGCTTTTTAGTTCGCCTGAGCAATAAACCAACTCTAATCAGCTCTATATTGACACTTTCTTTTGTACTTATTCTTTTCATGTCTCTATTACAATAATTCATTGTTTTTATATCTGCCTCCCCTTTAGCTACGACCATTTTGGCACCTCCATAGCAATCATAAGTCGTGTTACTTCTACCCCCTTATTACTTTCTTTGGTATAAACCCAAACAGTGATTGCAAGTACCATTCATGTATCAGCTATCTAATCAATGTAACTTTGGGACAGATGCTCATAATGTCTCAGTTTAACAGATGAGGGAAGGAGGGTTGAACAATTATGTTAAAGAGATTATTTTTTTCCTCCACACAACACCACACTCTTCATACTGGTTATGATTTTACAACTAGGGATTGACTGGGGAACAATGCTGTAGCAAACAGTTATCACTTACAGTATAATAAGCTTGTTTAATAACTGCTTGAGTGGTATAGATATACTTCAAAGCCTGCTTCTGAATGATCATTAACAGGATACTTTAATGAATGGTGTGTATGACCACTGGGAATATACTTCTCCTTACTTGAAAATTAACATATATGATAGCACAATATATGGTTTGCATAAATTATGTGTCTCTGTAGTGCATCGCCCAACATTACAGCCTGTATAAATAATAAGAAAGCTCCATTGCTATTCGAAATAGCACCATCAGACAGCTACAATGTCTGCCTACCACCCACCCATTCAGCCATTGACCTGTTCCATGGTCTTCTGTGGAGTATTCTGGTTGTTTGTGTCCTTCTCCCTTGTGTTTTACAGGTGCTCTCCAGATCTGTTTTTTGGGGTGTCATTTTATGCTTTATTCAGCTGTTTTTGCCCTTTATGTCTTCTGAGTACCGATCTCCTCATCTTGAAACTCTACTGTGAATTCATTTCTTAGTGGAGATGAGGAAGCAGCTGCCTACAGAAGGAAGTCCCTCACTATTTGTTGCTGCTGTTGACTTCTTCTGACTTTCTCCTTTTGAAATATGCGTTTTCCCAGAGAAATTGAGATAAACCACTATTAACTTTATTTGATCCTTGTAAAACGGTGGTGTTTGGAGAAGAAAGCCACCACTGAGATTCAAGGCTCCCTAGCAGACAAGGAGAAAACAAAAGTGATTTGTAAACGCTAAAGCATCCATTTAAGCGGGAAAGGCACGAAAGGATTCCACAAAGGCCATGGAGGGGGCCATCTTTGTTTGTCTTCATGAACATTTCAGAGAAGGACATAAATGGGGAATTAATCACATACTCCATTCAACCCAAATTGAAAAAGGCAGCAAATAGGAGACAGGTGGGAGGGGAAAGTGTGAAGGATTAGGTCTGAGAGAGGAAGAGACATGGGAAGCCTGATTTAATTGACAGCTTGGTCATGTAGAGTGTCATTACCCAGAAACATAAGGTACGAATGTAATTTCCTTCACTGTTTCTGAACATAAAGTTCCTTTATCTTCGTTCCCTTTTCCTTGCTTATGGTAAGGTATTTTCCAGATTAGGTCAAAGGCTCCTGGTGACAAATCCTTTCCCTTGCCGTCCTTGTTTAACAGGCGTGCTCCCTCAGCTGCCAGAGCCCTGGGCTGCACATGGCATGAAAGAGAACAGCAAGGGACAGGAAGGCAACTTGCTCACCCAGGAAGCGTCCTTCGCTCACGAAGACCTTCCCTACCCCACATTGATCTACTTCAATTCCATTCCTCAGAGCTTGTATCAGAAATGAATAAATAATTCTGAGTGCAGGCAGGAAACATGTAGAATGTATCTCCAGGGAACCAGCCAAATGCCTCTCCAGGGGTGGGGCTCAAGTGCTCGGTCGCCAGCTTTGAGCAAGAGTGTTGAATAAGAGCATGCAGCCTGGAAGCCACACCTCAGAACTGGCTGCATCCAAAAATCAGCGTCCACAGAAACAAAAATGACTAAGACACTTCTGCCATGAGCTTAGCATCTTGTGTGGGACAAGAAAGTGAAATACACATTTTCAAAGTATTCGTCATTGGCATACATTATGCGGATGACAAGTTAGTTACTGGTGGGAGACTGTGCAGGCAATACGGACTCAAGGTTTTCTAGGAGGTTCAGGGAGAGTTCTTCTCTGCACGCTGCCTGAAGCCTAGTGATCATTGTGGCCACATGGCCTTGTCTGTCTGGAAGATCAAATGTATCTTTTCTTCTACTCTTTCTTTTCCTTTCCCTCCCCTTTAGACTAATTTTAATGGAGTTCAATATTCAATTTATGTAAAACACTTTGGTAATATACACCTTCCATCACCAGAAAATAAAGGCATGCTTTTATCTGGATATTACTGTAACGGTTCCTTCACGTAGTTACTTCAGTCTTCAAACAGTTGCCTATTAAAAGTTTTGATATTTCTGCGCTGCCTGGTTTCCATTGCTTGTGTTCCTTTCGCATTTCTCTTCTCTTCTCTGAAGATGCATTTGAACACTGTCACTTTTCTCTTCGTTTCTCACCTATATTGCTATATGTGAGAGATTTTAAGACTTCGACTTTCTCACTTCTCAGGTATGCCATTTCTGCTTGAGAAATCTGAAACAGTCTCAGATAACATTTGAGAGTATTAAAAACTTAGTAAATACTATCATATAATGTATTACAATCATTAAATTTCAAATCAACTAAGTCAACAAAAGCTCTAAGCATTTGTTTGAACTAGGGGGGGGGGTCTTTAGACACCTACAGGTATAAGCAGTAATATCAGCTCTAGTTTACATAATCCAACTTATGGAAAAGCGGAGTGGATAGACACTGGGTAAATACTTCTCTATACAATGCATAAACGATACTTAAAATAAGCCGACTAAGGTTAATGCCTTGTAAAGAATTAAAATAAGATATCATAATATTGTCATTGTACTGTGTACTTTAGTGATAAATAGGTATAAGTTATGAAATGACTCTAAGTAAGACAAGATCAGAAGAAAAACAGCCCAAGGTTTCTGAAATGCACTTCCAGATTCTAATTACCTTTTCATAGATTCCCCTCTCGATATTCCCCTTTTCTTCCCATTACACTAAACTTGAAGACCCAGCAGATGGAACAGATAGGCCCTGTGCAACTGTATCTTGCTTTCCCATCCGAAGAACTGGAAATCACATGAGGGTCGGTGGGAGGGAAAACTTCTAGCAAGGAATATTTATTGATCCTTTATTAATAACACTTTAATAAAAAAACTTTCTATACTCCCAAAATTATATTGGTTCCTACAGATAGCTATAGAAGACATCCATCTTCAAAGAATCCACAGTCTTTCTCAACTGAAAGGTGTGGTGCATATATTGATTGAGACGTGTGGAGATGGAAGTATGTATTGGAGATCGAGGCAGCGTAGATCATAAAGAGATTCAACTCTGGAGGTTCTGGTAATGCTCAGAGGATTGTCATGAACTTTGCACATTGCAGAGGGATGAAGCAGGTGAAAGTTATCACAAGATAATTGTTTTCCGGGGCTGGGGATATGGCCTAGTGGCAAGAGCGCTTGCCTCGTATACATGAGGCCCTGGGTTCAATTCCCCAGCACCACATATAGAGAAAATGGCCAGAAGTGGCGCTGTGGCTCAAATGGCAGAGTGCTAGCCTTGAGCAAAAAGAAGCCAGGGACAGTGCTCAGACCCTAAGTCCAAGCCCAAAAAGATAATTGTTTTCCAAATTTGGAAATAATACCTCAGCAATCTCCAACTTAATTATTAAGTCTCATCTTACAGGTTCCATGTCACTTTTGCACATCTGTTAAATGATAGAACTCAGGGTGTCGTGCATGCGGAGTATACCTTACCACTGGGCTCCACCTCATTCCCTAGACAAGACAGAGAAGACACAAAGAAGCTATGGAAACCTTTTCTTTTCTTTCTTTTTGGCCAGTCCTGGGCCTTGGACTCAGGGCCTGAGCACTGTCCCTGGCTTCTTTTTGCTCAAGGCTAGCACTCTGCCACTTGAGCCACAGCGCCACTTCTGGCCATTTTCTGTATATGTGGTGCTGGGGAATCGAACCCAGGGCCTCATGTATACGAAGCGAGCACTTTTGCCACTAGGCCATATCCCCAGCCCTATGAAAACCTTTTCTTTAGGCGTCAACTTCAGCTGGAGCTCCTGTCATTCTGTAGCTTGGCTTTAGATCCAGAAGGAGGGTAGAACTTATTTCCATCATAGTGCTGAAGCACATTCAGAGAATGAGAAAGGGAATTGTTGAAGTGCGTTTTACTTTTGTGGAGACTTAAAAGATAAAAACGGGCTAACTGTTTAATTAATCGTGTCCAATTGTAATTATTTGTCTTTTAATATGTATTGGATTAACTTGTAGAATTATAGACATATTGTAGTTATTACAAATGAGGGAAACCCAACCTGTGTTTCTTTGGGTCTGATTTTTCCTGAGTTTTTCCATTTCCTTATGAATGGGGCAATGTCATCTTTCTGATGGAAACATAGAATTCCATTGTGTATACATATCATATTTTCTTGATCCATAATTTCTTGATCCATTTATCTACCGAGGGACATGTGAGTTGATTTTTTTTTTATCTTAGCTACAGTAAATGATGCTGCAGTGTACATGGTAACCCCTCTATAATCACCTCTTTAATAAAATTTAAAGTAAATATAGAAAATAATTTCCTTTCATTTAAAAATGGACTAAGAAATTATGTGGGCTGGGGATATAGCCTAGTGGCAAGAGTGCCTGCCTCGGATACACGAGGCCCTAGGTTCGATTCCCCAGCACCACATATACAGAAAACGGCCAGAAGCGGCGCTGTGGCTCAAGTGGCAGAGTGCTAGCCTTGAGCGGGAAGAAGCCAGGGACAGTGCTCAGGCCCTGAGTCCAAGGCCCAGGACTGGCCAAAAAAAAAAAAAAAAAAAAAAAAAAAAAAAAAGAAATTATGTTCTCCTCAGTAAAATTTTTGTTTCCAGTACACTTGGCCCTTCACACTATTATAATGATACATAATACCGTAATACATAATACTGATCATGAAGGAAAAAGAGGCGGGGAAAATCCATCTATGTCTTCTCTTCATGTACTGTTGTAATAGTTAATGCCTGGTGAAATTGTGCTTCCTTTGACAAGAAAGAAACTGACAAAGAACAAGTCCTAAAAATTCTGTGGAAGTTTGAGGCGTGAACTTGAAATGTCGGAACAGCAACACTTGCCCTTATGTTTAAGGACTCAGTATACCTTTATTTACTCAAAGTAATTATCTGGAAACTCCATAAAGCTCAATGTTTTAGTTGACTGCAGGACCTCATTACAAGACAGCTTATCCAAAGAATTTTATTTGATCAAAAAGGCTTTGAAGATATTCACTGTTCTTTGCTACAGCATTTATTTTATATTAAAAAAAAAACTGATGTTAAATGACTGTAGCTGAATATTTAGGCTCAGGGTGTACTGAGAGTACACCATATTATTTTGCCTGCATTTGACAACTGATAAACATTTTAAGTAATTCTGTACATATTTATCCCTGAATGTAGTAAAATTTCTGAACCTTTGGGAGATGCACTAACAGCTGAAAACATGACTCTTTTCACAATGCTAACTAGATATTAAGAAAGAAGAAATACATAGATATAAATAATAAATATGTAAATGTAAATAAAATATGAGTTGTTGAAAATGGAAAATAGAAGTGTTTTGTGTAGTTTAAAAATCATGTACCAATAATTTGCTGTCTGCACAGCATTATCCTTGGGGTTGTTGGTATTTAAATGTGTGTCACGATGATTCATAGTTCTTAGCAAAATAGTAAATGTAAGAAGATTTCCAGGAAAACAAAGACAGTCCACATGGAAATAGATAATTAGAGAACAGTGAGGCCATGAGCTATTAACAATTTCTACTGTTTAACCACATCATTGCATTAAGGAAAATAAACAAAAATGGATGCTGATTATTAAGATGCCAAACATCACATAATTGGCATTGTTTTTATATCTATTTGAATGTGTTTAAACTAGTATAGAACACCTATTTTTTTTTGTTCTTCTTTGACCTTGTGCTTCTGAAGGAACTAATGGATTTTAATAAAACATGGGGTGATAAAATTACTGAATTTATGGGTTTGGCTGCACTGCCTTTCTTCCCTTGGTAGGCATATTAACCTGTAAATGTATATGCTGCCCATTTGTTATGAGAGATACTAAATGAGTCAATATTGCATCAATAATTCACAGAATAATTCAGCTGGATAATTGTGTTTTATTGCATTAATGCTTCTAGCTACTTTGGTCTAAATCTTATCTATGGCAATAAAAGCAACCTCAACTAGTTCTTCTTTACACAAACCTTTGTAATTATTATTAACTATTTTGAAGTTATAAGAAGCATAACAAGTTCAGAAAAAAGTACTCCAAAATGAATCTCGTGATGCTACAATAGATTTAAGAAAGAAAAATAGTACATTTTTATTCTGTTTTAAATTCTTGAATTCCCCATTTTCAGTCTATCTTTAAAACTTCTCGAAAATTAGAATCTCACCAGTTCAGAGCTTCATTGAAATCACTGCCATGGATAATAAGGAGATTACATTTTTTTCAGTCAGTGTTTTCATTGTGTTCTTGGATCACTGAGGTAATCAGATGTTTCTGGTGGTGATTATCATTCCATTTTAGAGATGAGGGTATAAGTCACAGAGACAGATATGACAAGCTAGACAACAGAAAAGCCAAAGTTTCTATTCAGATCTCCAATTATTGTGTGTGTGTGTGTGTGTGTGTGTGTGTGTGTGTTACTAGGATTTGAATATAGGGCTTCACACTTACGAGGGGGGTACTCTCTCATTTGAGTTATGCATTCAGCCCTTTCCTCAAATGAGTTTTTGAGATAGTATCTTGCTTTTAGTCCAAGCCAACTGTACCCATATTCTTCCTATTTTATGTTTCCTGCTGTATTCGGGTGCATAAGATATGTATACATATAGTGTGTGTGTATTTAATACATTTATAAGAACCAATTAAGGTGTGAAAGCAGTCAGCTAGAAGTAAAGTTAGTCTAAATTCTGAACTTTGCACTCAAGGCTGGAGCTCTACCACTTTGAACCACAGCTCCACTTCTGTTTTCTGGTGGTTAATTGGAGATAAGAGTCTCACAGACTTTCCTGCCAGGGCTGGCTTTGATCTTCAGATCTCAGCCTCCTGAGTGGCTAGAATTACAGGCATGAGCTGCGCACAACTGACCACTAATTTCTCATTATGTTTGCACCTCTACAATTACCTTAACCTAGGCTGCCTCTTCTTTTGGAAGTCTATAGGCAATGAGTGACAGATAAGAACAGTCTCAAGTTTTGACTTCCTTTGAAGAGTGATTCTGTGTCAAGAATTCCTCCCTCTTAGAGTATGCTGAAGTCTCTCTCCCAGATGTATCTCAACTCAGATGTCTCTTCTGGCCACATGTGCTTCTCAAATTCCCTTTTAAAAATCTTTACTGAAAAGGTGATAAGCAAGGGTTACAGTTACATAAGTAAGGTAATGAGTACATTTGCTCTTCAACACTGTTACCTCCTCCCACATTCTCTCTCATTTATTCAAACATTCCCCCTTCCCCGTGGACTGTTTTACTTGGCTCCTGATATACATATCTGCTTGATAATGTGGGATGATCGGTTGGTGAAGACGTTTGAGAAATCCAAACATGAATATTGATTTAGTCACTCTGTAGTGGACAGTGTAGGGATGGAGTGCCAATAGCCTTCATGTTGTAACTACTTTCTGAAATTGAACCTCGGTGGGCCATCATGGAAGGCAAGGCTCTGCCCAAGAAGTAGTGGCCCAGGTATTGGAGAGGACTGAGGACTGAGAACTGAGGACTGACTTGTAAGCACTACGCAGTTGAGTAGCTAATTCTAAGTACTGTTGATGGGCTAGAAATGATCATGAAAGCCAAGAAACATAATCATCAATTAAAATCAAGCTATTAAAGCCAGAAGGCCTCCTTGACAGCTTGTAAAGACTCTCACCACTTGTACCTGGGGGACAGAAAAAAAAAAGGAAGAACAGATTCAGAATTTAATTATATGTGTCATGAAGTTCTGAAAATGATTAAATTCTCAAACCTGGCAAGCCTTCTTGAACCGAGGTCAGGACCTTGAGGAAGAAGTGTGTTCTGAGGGTTGGAATGAGCCTATGCAGGCCGATACATCTGCCATCTCTAACCTCTACATTCTTTCGAAATTTCTGGATCTGTCGAAGTGGCCTTCCCCATTGGTTAAAGTCAAGATCTCTTACACTGCTCCAAGGCTTTCACTTCAGGATCTATTCCAACCTCCACTTCTGGCTGAGAAAACAAACGCTAAGCTCAGATTACAACAGTGTCTGTCTAAAATGCTGTTTGTCAACAGGTAGGCAGCAATCACAAAGACACAGAGCCAGAAAGGCATAGCAGCTGCTAGGAGAGTGAATGGATTTCAAGGATGCCATATTCATGGAGAGGATGGGATATTAATTTAACGAAGAAAATGCTATATCATTACTTATCATAAGATTTCACATTCCAGCAAGGTCTCTCACAGACTTTCCCGCATCAATTCAGATCCAACCTCAAAAGGGTAATCTGAGTTGCTAGATTTTTGTAGTATCCGACAAAGTCCTTCTCCCAAATGCATGTACGGTGAGCCAAAGCACTCCTAGCTTCTACTCCCTCACAGACTTTCTACTTAGGAATATTTCCCAATAATATTAATGCACAAAAACCTCTGAGCCTTAGAGTCTACTTCCAGTGAAAAATATTCTAAAGCAGATTCTGATTCTCTTCGATTATAGTTTTCTCACAATAATTCACTCAATAGGTTTTGTAGGCCAAATATTAGCCCTCTCTAAAATGTATGCATACATTAGTACAACCACTTTGGAGCACAGTGTGGAGGTTCCTCAAAAAGTTCAACATAGACCTACCTTATGACCCAGCCATACCAGTCCTAGGCATCTATCCTGAACAACAGGCCTCAAGATATCAAAATACATCTGCACCTCCATGTTTATCGCTGCACAATTTACAATAGCCAAAAATCTGGAAACAATCCAGATGCCCCTCCACAGATGAATAAATCCAAAAAATATGGTACCTATACACAATGGAATACTACATAGCGATTAGGAATGGTGAAATATTGGTATTTGCAAGGAAATGGTCAGAACTCGAACAATTAATGTTGAGCAAGACAAGCCCAGAACACAGAAAACAAAGGGGCATGATGTCCCTGATATATAACTGTTAAGATGGGGAGACGGAGAGACAGTAGAGACCAGGTCTGTGAAACCAAAAACCTCTTGTCAAATGGTATTTCCCACAGGATTGGGTCAGAGACCCAACATTATGTAACTAAAACCAAACAACTACTCAACATATAAAGGTCAAAAATAGACCTCTCAGTGGAATACAATAGCTCAAAAGCTATGTATGTATGTTCATATAAGACAAGGATAAGCAAACTCTATTGTTGACATTACATTTAAAGTCCTTGGTGAATTTCCTTTGCCGTAGGCCACGTGGCTACTGCATATGTTTTTGCTACACTGTGTATTGTATATATGTCTACCTGATCTAGGGAAGGGAAAGAAAAACAGGGTGTAAGATATCACAAGAAATATACACAGTGCCCTATTATGTAACTGTACCCCTTTTGCATAACACCATGTCAAATTTTTTTTAATTAATAAATAAAAAATGAAAAAAATGTATGTGTAGTGAATATGCTCTTTTAAAAGGCAAAAGAACTCAGAGATAGAAAGATTATCTTGATTGGTTTGGTGTGCCCAATGTAAAAACACTGGTCCTTGTCACAGAGAGCCTAAAATACTTAAATGTTAAAAACCTTAGATAGACCCAGGCATCCTTTGGATATGACTTGGAACCCAAGCAGCACTTGGATTCCAAATAGACAAGTAAAAATAATTCTCTCCCAAAGTCTACAAGACTCTACAGAATACAGAACTCTATACAACTACAGAAGAAACTTATTTTTATATGTAATGTAATATATTATCATAGCAATAGGAAACTACTATAACATGGTAACAGTTTGGCCTTTGCATTGTAGTTCGCTTTCACATTTATTAAATTCAAAGTAATCAGGTAAGGTCAGATTAAATATCTATTATTACAAACTGGGGGTATCCTTACTCAATTTATGAAGTACTAAAAAGACAAAAAAAATCTCGGATTATGCAATTCCTCTTTTTATAACTTAAAGATTACTAAATATCTCAAAGTGCGGCAAACTATGTTTAAAAATGTATGACCTTTGAGATATTCTTCTGTCACGCATATTTGGACAACAACGAATGACAGAGCAGAAAGATAGTTTGCTTTCTTTTAAAAGGCAAACCCTGGATGAAAAGACAGACAAAGCTCTGCTCAATTGAGCACAGGGGTGTGTGTGTGTGTGTGTGTGTGTGTATCTCCTGACCTCTATGGGTTCATACCTATAATGGAAGCTATATGGAAGGCTCAAATTGAGAGGATCAGAGATCAAAGTTAGCTAAAGCTGAAAAGTTCTCGACACCCATTCCTAACAAAGATCTGTGTAAGGTGGTACATGCCTGCTATTCTAGCTAGGATGGGAAACCTCAAGTAGGCAAATGACCTTGCTGGCACATTCCTGGAAGGAAGGATGACTCTGTGTAAAACAATAAACAAATAGTGTAAGAAAATTAGTAAGTGTGGGAAGTGTGGTTCAGTGGGTAGAGCACTTGCCTAGCAAGTGTCAGGCCCTGAGTTCCAACCCCAGAGTTTTACAAACAGTGATGGTGATAAGTGAAAATAAGTTTACCTATTGTACTTTGAGTATTTACTAACTCCTATAAGCCATAGGAGTCCCGTTGGACGCCTTACCTTACTTTGAATGCTAATTTCTGTTACTAGGGCTTCTTGTAATGTGTCCATTCCTGCCTTGAGAGGAGGGAGCCATTTGACTGGTAGGTGAAGAAAAAGGACTTCTTTTGTCTTAAGAGAAAATGAAGAGTTGACTCATAGAAAATGGCCCTGAGATCCATCTGGTGGGTTGGTTGTTTTTCTTGAACCCGGTGGCTCCAGCTCTCATTTAGCTTTTTTGCTTATGGCTGGGACATGATGACGTGATCCTCACCTCCACTTCCAGGATTCTGGTGATTAACGGGGCAGCGAGTGTGTGGGGGGGGGGGGGGCGGGGGGAGTCTCATGGACTCTGGCTGGTTTCCAACCTTGATTCTCAGATTTTAGCTGTCTGAGTAGTTCACATTACAGGCAGGAGCTACTGGGCCTGGCTAGGGCGATCGTCTATTTTGATGCTGTGTAGGGTTTCCCCCGTCATCCTACATCTATTGAGTTTGAAATACTGAATTCAGATTCATTTCTGCCTCGGTGTGCATGACTGTGCTTTCACCTGCACACTTTCTGTGCCACTCTCTTGTTACTCCCATTGAGTGAAGGGCAACTTCATAAAAATATTGTTCTCTGATGAGTGTGGCTGTCAGTCTCAGATATGCATATTTGAATTCTTCCTTTTCTTGATTGCTACTACTCATTAACGTCTATTTTGCTTTTTAAAAGATCACAGATAAATACAATTTGCTTCTAGCTACACATCTCTTTGATTATATTCACCACTCTATTTTACTTTAAAAAATGAATTTTAATTATGTATTCTCCAGTTTTAAACCCATGTAACATTCAAACGATGCCAACTTTCTTCAAGTATTATATTAATAATTCAAGAATACTTTTATTGTTAAAATCCGTCTTTCTCAATAATAGTCTCCCTCATGCACCTTTACCTTATTTTGAAATCTTCTCAGCTCAGCACCATTGGCTCACACCTATAACTCTAACTACTAAGGGGATTGAGGATAGTGGTTCAAAGCCAGCTGGGGCAAGAAAGTCTATGTGGCTCTTCCTCCTGTTAGCCACCAAAAAGCTGGAAGTAGAGCTGTGGCTCAAGTGGTAGAGCACTGACTGAAAACCAAAAGCTCAGGCACAGCACATAGGCCTTCAGTTCAAGACTCCAGGAACGGCACAAAAACAAACTGTCAAGAGCCCCATCCATGAGTCATTTTCTTTAATTCAAGCAAAAATTCCATGTGCTCTCTACATGTGACATTGGAATTCTACTGATTTTAAATGAATATTTAAATAAAAGGGATTTGGTATATTTAAGCCAAGGTGTGCTTGGATCTGATCATTCCTGTAGGATTTTTTTCTAAGAAAGATTCATTTCTAATAAAAATTTCTCACTGGAAGAGTGAGAGGAGTCTTGACATAAAAAAAACAATGGGTAAAGTAAGAAAGTGAGAAGTGAAGAGATGTTCTCGAGGAAAGTAAAAGTGATCTTTTGAATCAGATGTCTTGGTTTTCACGAAACAATCAGATTTCAAAGGTGCATTTCTTTCTGTCCCAAAGCAATTATACAGAATATTGCTTATGGTAACTGACGCAGCACTCCGAGTAAGGACAAGAATGTCATGTGGTGTCTACCAAGCCTTTGCTGTAATCTCAATTCCGAGGAATTGGTGAAGTATCCGTGTTGACATTTTATTCTGTGGAAGTTGTTGGTACTTGGAGCTAAGGGGCAGACTTACTGCCCAACCCAAACTCACTCCATTATGACAAAGGTCTCTTTTGCCTTTTGTTTTGTTTTGTTTTTTTGGAGGAGGAGGTGATGGAGGGAAGAGTGCACTGTCATTTGAATTATGGGTCTTGTACTCTTATCATTTAAACTGCACACCTAACCAGCTGTGATTCAGTATGATTCAGGTAGGGGCTTGTAATATTCTCCCCTTCCCAACTCCTCCAACAAGCCAGGAGTCTCATCTTCTTACTTAAACCTCCTGCATGGCTAGGATGACATATACATGCCACCATTCCCAGGTTTTGAGGTTAAGATGGGGTCTTTATATCTTTTTACCCAGGCCGGCCTGGAACCACCATGTTCCTGGTTGCTGCCTGCTGAGAACTCTGTGTAACAGGCATGACTCTCCCCTCCCTGTCTGTCCCTGCCTTCTTGTAGGCTTTTCATTTCAATCCCCTAATGTGTGCTGCCAATCTGACGTTTTGTTCCCCACCCCCCTTTGGGGACTTGAATTCAGGGCCTGAGTACTATCCCTAAGCTTTTTCACTCAAGGTTAGCACTCAAGGACTATGAATCACAGAGCCACTTCCAGTTTTCTGGTATTTAGTTGGAGAAAAGAGTCTCATGGACTTTCCTGCCTAGGCTGGCTTTGAACTTCCATCTTCCGATTTCAGCTTCCTGTGTAGCTAGGAAGATAGGTGTGAGCCACTGGTGGCAGGCACTTTTTTCTATTTCTGTTTAAGAATACAGTCGGATAGAAATATTAAAAACCTGAAAAACAGAAGCAGATATACAAGAAGCTTTGTTATTGCAGTAAAAACATATTTTTTCTTTTCTTGCCTTTACCTTTGAAGTTATCAAAACGTTGTACAGCAAAATATTAAATTTATAATCGTGAACTCAGTTACAATATTAAAAATTAGTTTATAAACCGATTCCCCTTCCATGCTCACTTGCCAGTTGCTATTACTGTTAGCTTTGAGATGCCCTTTCTTGGTAGCTGTGGATAAATTGAGCATCAATACAGGACAAAGCTTGAGCCTATTGAGGGATTGTTTCAAATCTTGTTTTATTTATAGCAAGTACAGTTTTAGCTCATTGGAAAAAAAATCACAGGTTTTAGAGTCATGTAGACAAAGCAGCTAGAATTACTGCTATCAAACAGAGTAAAGCTTAGCTAGGCAGAGAGTGAGGTTCAGGATGAGCAGCACGGACAGCTTCACCTCATGGAGCTTTATTTCATGATTTCCCTTCCCAAGGCCATCTTATCTGCTTGATGTCAGGCCCATGCTAGTCTCTGTATGCAGTGATTTTGGCCTTAGATATAACACAAAATTCTTGTTGAAGAGATAAAATACATACATAAGTGTATATGGGGTTTGTTACTAGTTTGCTTATCTTGTGGCAGGGTGAATTGGGGCATAATTTGCAACAATGACTTTGATAATAGATGATAAGGCATCAGGCATTGGTTGCAATTACGGAACATCAACGTAAAGAAATAATGTTTTGGGTGGAGTAGTAGTTCGTAGCTATTTGCTCTGTTTTATGTAGGATGTGGCCTCGAATATGGAGTCTGACCTTATAGTAAAAACATAAGCAAGCTCATTCTGTGGTTGGCTACAAATGTAGTATGAGCCTTAATGTTTCTATTGTTCCAAAACTTAATTCATCCTTTTAAAAATATTTTAAAAGGAGGGAGGGGGTAGCAATGTTCTACAAGAAATGTACTCATTAACTTAGGTATGGGACTGTAACCCTTCTGTGTATCACCTTGACAATAAAACTAAATTAAAAAATTTAAAAAAAAACTACAAAGAATGAAGAAATAAAAGTCACTGGCTTGTTAGATTAAAGCAGAATGGAAAAAAAGATACAAAAGCCAAGATTATGAATTTATAGGCAAAACCACTTTATTTATTTTCATAATGGTTGGGGATCCCTGTTGGTAAAAATAAATCATGGCCAGGTTTCATACCTGCCTAGAATGTATGCTAAGTTTATTTTTTATATGTGATGTGAATGCACTGTTTGTATACTCTAAGATGGCTCATATTTTGAGGATGTAATTGTATTTAATATATGCATGAAATTATCACTTGCTTCCTATATGATGGATATTTCCTATAAGTACAGTCTAAGATCAAAGAAGACCTTGGAAATCATATAGTTCATTCTCATTAATGGCTTTCCAAATTGAATTCAAGACAGATGAATTACATTGCCCAGTCTCACAATCTGATTTAATGTGTTTAACCAAAAATTAATTTTTAAAACTCATTAAAGTGCTGTTCAAATCTTACTAGAGAAACATAAAATAAGAACACTACAAAGGCCTGGCCTCAAGGTATTCTTGTTAATTGTTCTTACTAGAATTAAAGAATGATTGATAAAATCAAACATACGTTAAGAAACAAAAAGATGGAGTAACTCAGTAGCGGTTCATAGGGTTTTAAGATTGGAAAAGTTGATTGAAATAGGGTTTTTGATCTCTCCTCTGGTAGGGCATACTGCCTCTCAAGCCTTATTGTGCCTGTGGGTCTCTGGGTTTCTATTCTAATTGCAGTTTCTGAACCTGTGCATCCAGGAAGAGGCCCAAGCTTTAGTTTCTAACAAGCTTCAAGCTAGTAGTGTTGCTGGGTTGCACACATACTGGGTAGCAGAATTAGCTGGCTTTGGCTTCAGGTGAGTTATGTGTGTTTGTCTAGTACTTTTTGTATGAGCTGCTCAGTGGAAAATTTGATTCCTTTTTTTGACAACATTTGAATGATCTACATTTCATACACTGAGAAGCTTTGTGAAGCAAGTCATATAAAGTAATATTTAAAGCACAGATCTTAAAACTCTCTACTTCCTTGTGTTTTACCCACAAGACCAAATTACTTCTCAATTTCATGCTGTGTGAATAATAACCCAAAGCCATAAATTTTCTTTAAGTCTGTGGCTACATTTTGCTTAAAATTCTCTTGGCGTGGCCCATGTCTTCATCTTTGTATCTCACTCATTTCTTCAACATACACAGGCTTATAACTACATTTGCAAGCCTCATTTAATATTCATTAAGAGCATAATAATTGATGTTAATTCTTATTTGCCAGGAATTAAGATCAATGTGGAAGTAGTTGCACTAGCATTTCACATATAATTTGCCTTTAAAATATTTAATGTCCTTTTGGAAGAAACATGAAAAAGTATGAAAGAATAGTTAATAAATATATTATGGACTATAGCGTGCAAAATGTATTGGACACTGAATTAAAAGTTTTATTCAGGCAAATACTGAATTTAGACAGTTGCAAAATATAGGATTTAACTAAGTTAACTAAATATTTTTGAGTCTTGGTTTCATTATAGGCTAAAAGAATGTAGTAGTAACAGCATTATGGAATCACTGTAGATACAATTTACAATGCATCTACATGGACACCTTGTTTGAAAAGAAGTATCAAGGCGAAGGTATTCCTGAACTTAAGCGCACAGTTGCTGAGTTTGTAATCTTGGTTCTAGTAACTTCCTATTTTACTGTGGCCCAAAATAAGTTTCCTCATTAAAAGAAAAAGTATAGAGACATTAAAAAATATATCAGCAATAGTGCTAGTGTGTGGATATATGTATGTGTTTGTGGGTATGTGTGTGAGAGAGAAGAGGAGAGAGAGGGGAAGGGAGAGAAAGAGAGAAGGAGGGTTATTAAAAGAGAGAAGTGGAGAGAGAATTATATCTGGTATATAATAATTACTACATCAGAGTTTGGTATTGTGTTCATCATGTAGAAAGTCATGCTATATTTTTGTAATAGCTATGATTAATTAAAGACAAGACTTATTTGGAGAAGAATATGAGGAGGATGAACTCTAGTTAATCTAAAAACCTGCAGAAATATGAATGGCTTCCTTTGAATCACCACCAAAATATTCAGTCTACAAGAATGTATTTATTTAAAGGCACTACTAGACACACTTCTGGCCTCTTAAGATGTGAGGATAAATAAGATCCGCTAGTATAGAAAAAGCATGAAAATCGAAGAAAGCAGAGGCTGTCAGTGCTTGTCAGCATTGGCAATGACGATGTTCAATAAAGAAAAGGACACAGAGATGAGTGGTCACTGCAAATAGAAAGTTCATCTCATATTTGAATTTAACAACTGTTTGCAAAGTACCCACTACGAATGAGGTGCTATGATACTTCGCTCTGAGTAATATAAAAAAAGTGACAGAAATCTTTCTTTTCACATAGAACGTGTGGCATGGGAAATCATTTTATGGCCAAGGTACAGTTAGATATTTATAACTCCATTCAAGGACCTAGATTTACTGTGTTTCACTTTGGAAACAAAAAGGCACTTAGATTTATCAGATTGGTAGTCCAGCCTGTATTTGGTGGTGCGGAACCAAAGGACATTTCAGCCTTCATATTTTCTACTGGTTGACCATCCTCCCACCCCCTAGAAGGATATACAGTAAACACTGGGTCTTGAATGATGAGGAAAGTCCTGATTAATATACAAATGTTGGCGGTTGTGTTATATTATTACTGGTGTTGTCACTCATTATTATTATTGGAACAGTCTCAGTGGCTCCCTGTAAAACAATACAGAGCTGAAAGTAGACAACAGATTCACTGCCCAAATAATCTCTCCAAATGTCTCTTGCCAAATTATCTTGCCAAATTTCTCACCACACCGTTGTCAGAAAGCCAAAGAGGAAGGGATGGAACGCTTAACTTTTCCTGGGTCACTGAAGACTTTGACTTATCTTGCATTGTAACTCATTTCTGCCAACCATGTGCAAGAAGAAAAGCAAAAGTGAAATCCTTTATGTTTTGAGATTTAAATAGGAAAAAATATTCTCCACCATGAAAATTTATCTTAATGCTGCCTGGGAATATGGGAGGTGTCTTTTGCATGCTCCAAAATGGTGGGACTGAAGTGCTATTGTTGATTTAGGAATGCAAGGCATCAGAATACGTTGGGAAAGTTTGAGTTCAGCCTAACTGGAATTTGGCTACCCAACCATACACATCTGTGGCCTCCTGCCAACTTCTTTCTTCTCAGTGCTTGGAGCAGGCCCTAGACCAGGCCTCCTGCTGGATATTGAAGAGGTTCCTGCTGTGTTTTCCCACTAAGTCATCAAGAGAGATTTTGATTGATACTACATATGCATTAGGGAAAAGTGCCGTGGCAGCGTGGAACTTAATTTATCCTCTGATTTTGGACCAAACACCGTGATTCACCAGGTTTCTTTCCTTTTTTTTTTTTTTTTCCAATGAGAACTGATTAGAATGGTCCTTAAGACTAGAGAGCTATATTGTAGGTCAACCTGAGTTTTGGAAAAGTAAGAAGGCACAGAGTCCTTAAGAGAAAGTTACAGAATCCTACCTCTGCCAGCATCTGAAATTTGATGGAAAACTGGGATTTGAGAGGAGTAAATCGATGTCGGAGCCTGGATCTGCCACTTCCTCATTTTGAAAGCATACTGTCCACCTCGCTAAGGTTCGTTTTTCTCATGCCATATCTCTCAGAAATAGTTCTGGTAGAAGAAAATATTAAGGTGTTGATAGAGGCGAGGATTCGGTCCCTGGCTGTTATTTCTCAGGGTGTTCCCTCTGTTTCTAGAAATGCATGCAGTTACTTTAGTTGTTCATTTTCCATCACCCCCAAATAAAATAGCTATTTATATCCCTGCAACAGAAATGTCAGTCTGGCTCAAGTGGTAGAGTGCTAGCCTTGAACATAGTGAGGCTCAGGAACAGAGTTCAAGGCCCAGGGAGAAGGAGGAGGAGGAGGAGGAGGAGAAGGAGGTGGAGGGGGAAGGGGAGGGGAAAGGGGAGGGGGAGGGGAGGGGGAGGGGGAGGAGGAGGAGGAGGGGGAGGAGGAGGGGGAGGAGGAGGGGGAGGAGGAGGGGGAGGAGGAGGGGGAGGAGGAGGAGGAGGAGGAGGGGGAGGAGAAGGAGGAGGAGGAGGAGGAGGAGGAGGAGGAGGAGGAGGGTTTGTTTAGCCATTCATTTCACTAATAATCCTTTGACTAGGCACCAAGTAAGTTTTTAATGTTACATCTATGTAGGCAAATATATCTGGCTTTTTTCTTTACAACCTAATTATCAAGGAAAGATAAAAATAAATAGGTACACAATAGAGCCAGCTAGAGTTGCAGTAGTTAAGTTTTCAATAATTAGTCTTTAAACATTTTGTTGTATACCAATTAAAGAAAGAATAGGATACAAGGAAAACGCCTGGGGAATAATTGACCAGAGTTAACGTGAATAAGAATGTTCTCCTGAACAGTTTGTGATTCAGTTAAGACTTGAAGTCTGTGAGGGACAAATCACTATTTCAGGCAAATGGAAAAGCAAAGCATAGAGAAAATAAAAGGTTGATAGTCAAGGCACAGAACTGAAAGAAACCTACTGTTATATGAATAGCAGTGAAGGTCGAAGATGAGGTTGGAAATACTAGCCAGACATAGAAGGGTTATAAATAGGGGAATGGCATGTTTCTCTTGGTATTTACTAGGGGTGGCAAAGTCTGTGTCAGAGCTGTTTGGAACATTCAGGAAGCATGTTAGAAGCCATTTGTAGTAACTTAGGGCAGCATTAATGTAGTTAGGCCCAAGAGAGTAATAGTAAAGTTGTCACAGAGTAGATGGATTTTGAAAGCCTTCTAGAATATACTCCAGACTATTTAATAAAATTTGATGATGGATAGAGGCTGAAGAAGAAGAAGATAGTTCCAAGAGGTGTTCAGATCCTCTGGCCTGGGTACATAGTACCCTTGTGAATGACCCAGAGAGATGAAAAGTATTCAGACAGTGACAGTATGAGTTGAGTTACACAATCTGCCCAAACACTATGCCTGGCAGATCTATTCCAAGCAGCACCAAGGCAGGGGCCTTTTACCTCATCAGCTCTATCTCCTGTGCAGTTGTCTGCCAGAGATTAGAAGATGTGTCTTTCCAACCTTCCCCCATCACCTCAACATGAATTTCAAAGAGAAACTGTCCCTATCCTGCCAGCCCTCACCAGCTTGCTTTCTTCCCCAGGCAATCATGAGGCTAATCATGACTAACACAGCTCAGCCAGACTTTCTGCCAATTCCTGACTCAGCTGCTACTTTTCTTGAAATAAGTCTACATTTTCCCTACAGAGGAACCAAAATGTTTCCAGAAATAAAAGTTATATAATACCCCTTGGAGAGCTTCGAAGTCCTTAGTAGTGCTGAGAGATCTAGTAATATCAGGATTTCATTAGAAAATGCCACTACATGAAAGTTAAAGACTAAGTTCACAATGTCACAGTGGCTCTAGCTCCTCTCTATGTGAACAGTGGCTCTGTACAAGGTTGATCCCACTTAAATAAATAATTGGAAGCGAGTACATTTGAGACATTAAAATGGAAACAGAAGCATCAATGCAAAGATAAAACTAAGTTAAATGATGGTGTTCCAGAATCCCTACAGAACTGGAAAATACTTGACAAGGCTTTAAGAGACCATAATTTGCTACCTTCTCTAAGGCAGAGTAGTTGTCCCATGACTAATAACACAGATTTGTTCTCTGCTTAGAAACTGGCAGAACAGATTTGTTGGAAGGAGTGAATAGTGTAGCCAGGCTTGTACTGGCTCATTTGTGACATCACAAGTTTGTTTTGCGCCTGAAATATAAAGTCAATATAACTATTTTTCAGACACTTACAGTGGTATTGCTCAGGTCTCCAAATAATCATTCTTATCATTTGTCTAAATGTTGCCCGAAAGCTTTAAGTGTTTGAATTCTTTCTATAATATCCAGAACTCTTCGCTAAGAGTCAGGCTTTTACATTGGAAATCAAATGCTAGAAAAATCAAATTACTTCAAATTTCTCGAATTTCCTTTTATTTTCTGTTACCAGAACTTAAAACCAAGGAGCCTGACACTCTTTCTACTTGCTTACTCATGACCGGTGCCCTAAAACTTGAGACATGCCCACTGCCTGATTTTTTGCTGGTTAATTTTAGTGGGACTTTGGTTGGCTTTTCGGCCTGGGCTGGCTTGAAACCAGGGTCCTTTAGGGTACCAGCTTCTCAAGTAGCTAGAATTATAGCACGAACCACCCACACCGAGTTTCTTGTCAGTTCAACTTTTCAGTTGCTTTCTTATGCTACAAAAGGCATGCATGAAGGAAGTCAGGAAGATAAACAAAAACAATGAAAGACAGAGTTACGCACGCTTTTGAACTCTAACCATACACAAGACAGATGATTGGCACAAGGCACTGGTGGCTCACGCTGGTAATCTTAGCAAGATAGGAGTCTGAGATCTGAAGGATGATTGTTTGAAGCCAGCCCAGGCAGAAAATTCCACTAGAGTCCATCTCCAAAATAACTAGTGAAATCAGAGCTGGAGACATAGCTCAGATTGCAGAGCATCAGAAAAGCAATCAAGCTCTTCCAGCTCAACTCCAGTACCATAAAAAAAGGAAGAAAGAAAGAGCTATGCATTAGATGAGTTTTATGCATTATCCGATGTTCATTTTTATTTTCCACAAATAAGTGTGTGATACATTTTCCCCACCTCTATCCTTCCCTCCCATCCCCTGGGATAATGAAGAACTGTGTGCCAATGAAGCCATTTCCATGCCCCCCAGTTCCTGAGCAGAAGCCTAAGAATTTGAGTACAGTTCTTTCTGTCTTCAGATAAGATGTTCTTTCTGATAGTGAGAAATATGAGAATTGAAGCAAGGACACTTTTTTTCTTTTTGCATTTCAATCATTTTATTGAAAGGTACCAAGCAGTAGTTGGTCAGGCTGCATCTGCCAACTCAAAAGTTAATATTGATGTTTTTAAAATGTTGAAATGAATCAGGACTTAGGGGAAACTGAAAGGCTACCCATAAAGCACGGTCTACAAAAGACAGGGAAAATATATTCTGTGGGGCTTTGGTTTGTTTCTTCAGCACTCATTTATCCGTAACAGGTCAGAATTGCTAACCACCATTTTGGAGCGACTCGGGCTATGCAAGTACTGTCTGTAACACTTTCTATGTCTACTTACATCGACCTGCCAAAGGGAACAATACTCACTACTACTTCTGCCATCTTGTGATTATGCGGGTGATGATCTTTCCTAAGACACAGAGGGGTGTTTGTGAAAATACCATCTCTTCTTTTAAAAGCAAAATTCTGCATTAGAAGCAATTGAAGTTTTATAAAAAAATCAGTCTGTTATAAAAACTGGAGTGGGTTATTTAGTTTTGTTAGCTATTTTAGTGGAGGTAAAAGTTTTCAGAGTAACACTTGAGTTTTGAGTTACTACCACAATGGGCATGAGTGGGACTAGAGTTAAGTCAGTAGATTATAAAAATTCACCATGGATTTAAACACCACTTGTGTTTTAGGAGAAATGTTAAAGATGATATACCAAACTTCCCAGGTCTTTTATTTTACTTTATATAAAATGCCTGTAAATTCAAATGTGCCTCATATTTAGCAGTAAAATCCCTTTCATCGAATTACCTGCTACCTGTGTTGAGTTCAAGAAGCCATTTACTGCCTAGAATATTAACTCTGAAGTCTTAAAGTACATTTGTGAAATGTTGGTTTTAATGGAAACTTCATAATTTACAATGTCAATGTTTACATTAAGTGTTTACCTTTGTTAATACCATTTACAAACAATAGATCCAATACTGAAACTTAGAGCAAAGAAATGAAGAGTCACAGTTTATCTTCCTAGGTTTGTTATTATTTCCCCTTGATACCTTTAGCCTTGAATGCTTTCCGGATGAATTCAAATCTGAGCACAGTCGTACTAAGCGTTCATTAGCCAGTTTGGCCAGGTCTGCGTTACAGTGCTAACCTATAGTTGTGGTGTTGTAACGTTTCAAAGCTTACATCCATTATAACTTGGGATCCATACTTAGGGTCGTGGAGGAAGGTTCCAAAGGGTTTTATTTTTTTCTTCAATAACACAAATTTAAGTCAACAAAAATCCCAATTGCATTGAAGTCTGCCTAAGTATCAACTAGCTTCTAAAAGTAATAGTTCCTATCTAAGATTCATAACTATATGTAGATTTGTTAAATGTTAAGATTTACTTTTGAGCACAAAATGATAACTGGGTTAGGAAATTTGGAGGGCTAATGCGTGGAGAATGTGACCAAACCTACCTTTTTTTAAAGCATATCATTACACATAAAATACAGGGTGAAGAAAGATAAGCACTGCCCATAGCCTCATTTCTCACCAAGGTTGAAACGCTAGGGCTTGTGTGCCAATACCACCCGAGTCTCTCTACACAGCGCAGAGTTTTGGTCCCGCTTCTCAACTCTGGCTTATGTTACTTTGAGTTATATTTGGGGTTTATCTACAGCAAGATAGGCAATACAAATCACTACTTCCATGCTAACTTACAAACTCAGACTACCAAGGAGGCCACAGTTTCCTACACTGGTGATTGAAATGATGCCCATTGTCAAAGGGGAGGTAATGAATTAAACTGATTACAGGAATTAATTCAAGGAATGCAGGTGGTTCTGCTGCATACAAAAATCAATGCTTTCCAGTATTACTGACTAGATTAGTAAGGTTATTTCCAATTCCATTTGGCTTATTTTGAAGATCATATTGCAATTCTTCAATGGGAGAAGAAAATACTACCACTGGAAACGTTTTTTTTTTTATTTTTTATTTTTTTATTCTACACAGAGGGCCAAATTTGCCCATTTAAAAGAAACCTTTTGGGGATGGTTGGGAGGTGACTTATTCTACAGTAACTGTACTGTACTTCAGCTGTTGAGTGTCTGCCTGGAAACAATCCCCTTCAACATTTGAATGTACAGTTTGGAACACTTGCTGCATGACTATTCAGTTAAACACTTGGATAGCAGTTCTTGCCAGAAGATCAAATCCTGACCACTTCACTTGGAATGTTTCTGAAGACATTCAATGCCTTCTGTTCTGCAGTCTTCTGGGCCTGGACCTCCAGGGCCACGACAGCAAGGCCAACAACGAAGGCTTCGCTTTAGAAAATATGATCCTGCAGTGATATGCCTTCAATTGAGCTCCTAGTCTTTCAAAATTAAGGCTCCATCTCCTTTCAGATGGCACATTCTCCTGGATGAGGGAAGCAGAGAGTTGCAGAAACTGAAAGGCCAGTGGCCTCTTGGACTTTCCAACACACCTTCTCCAAGACAATCTTCTCCATCCTCCTCAAGTCTGAAACTGTAAACCTGTACTGACTGATTCAGCGGATCAAGTTAGTTGCCAAAGGGACACTCCTCTCCTCTTCTTCTGACTTCAGAGCCATGTAAAAGCAGCTCAGTCCAACACACCCAAGGTGCTTGGGCTGCACCTTCATTTTAGACAGCAATCTGTCCAGTAAATTCACAGCCAGAGAAAAGGTCTCTGCGTCAAAGCCCAAGGACTGGGTCAGGCTCAGAAATCTTTGACCTCAAAGTCCCTGAGGCTCACAGTCATCCTGAGACCACTGTCATGGGCAGACGCGATCAGTCTCAAGCCCCAGACCTTTGGCTGACATCTCCACTCCTGATCCAGGAGGATGTTCAGCGAGTGTAGAAGATTCTGGATGTCAGGTGTTGTTGGTACCTCTATCATCTCAGCAGCGCCAGCGGCTGCCAGGCGGTCCCTGCCTTCCCTGGCCCGCTTTCAACTCCCCACCCCCCAAACCAGACACTAGAGGCCTACAAGAGGAGGGAACCCACGGGCCTGGGCGGGGAGGCCCGGGAGGGCGAGCTGAGCCTCCCCTTAGCCTCTGAGACAAACCTGTCTTCCACTGGGTCCACGGAGAGCCCCAAGGACACCTTTTAAAAGAACATTTCTAACAGCACTACTGGAGTTATGTATCACCTTCTACACCACCTTCCTAGCAAGCACTAGGCCATGAGTATGCATGTGTGTATACACACACACACACACACACACACACACACACACACACACACACATAATAAAAGGAAATGAACTATTTTCTTTTTCTGGTTTAGATGGGTATGTGTCGGTGTTCGGGGGTATATTCTTGTCTACTGCATTATAAACTTAATCACAATCCCCCGTCTGTACAGGGATAGTATTTGCAAGCGGAGCCTTGGGAATCAGTTATGGTTAGAGAAGTCCCAGACAGCATGAATCCATGTGGCATTAATGGCTTTCCTTATAAAGGAGGAAGAGCATCAACGTCATTCTCTCCTGCTCACTTGTCGTGCAATTCCCTTTGTCATGTTAGGACACAACACCAAGGCCTACTCCTACACTGGCAACACTCCCTTGGAATTCCAACACTCAGAGTCGAAGAAAGCAACTGCTATTCTTCCTAAACTACCAAGCCTGAGCATAGACTGAGACACAGCATTAGCTAAAACAGAGCCCCAATAATGACACCTATGATCGTATAAATTCTTCATTTTAAGGAGAACTCATACTGCTGATGCATTTTAAGCACAGAATTTACTGAGTAATATTGGTTTGAAGGGGAGTGAGAGGGATCCTGGGACTTGAATTCCAGCCCTGAGTTCTGTCCCTGAGCTTAGTTAATGTAAACTAAGGGCCTCAATGGCTATCTTCGAAATAGCATCCTCCGATCTCAGCCTCTGAGTATCTAGGATCACAGATGTGAGCCACCTGTGTGCCCAAATCACACTGAGAATTTTTTAAAGTCATTGTATTTTATTCACTCACTTGTTTGTGTTCTTTTTTAAAATTTGTATTTTCAATGGAAGAATACGTCATCTCCTTATAAAATAGCTCTTGAAAAATACAAGGAGTTCAGATACTACACAACAAAGCAAATTCTAGTCACAAGACACGTTGTCCACCACGGGAAAGCAACTGTTTGAAAGTGGAGTTATGAAAAACTAGAATTAAACAGCCAATACAGACATTTCACCAGTGGGTCGTGCCTATGATGAAAGATACAAGAGGCTGAGATCTGATGATCACAGCTCGAAGTCATCAGAGGCAGCAAAGTCCACGAGATTCTTCTCTCTAATTAACAACCAAAATGCAAGAAATGGAGCTATGACTTAATTGGTAGAGCACCAGCCTTGAGCCCAAAAACTCAGGACAGCACACAGGCAATTAATCCAAGCTGTGGGATTTGAGAACACAGCCATCATATGGAAAGGTTCCAAGTTTCTAGCCTGGTGGAACTTGAATATACTTACATGAACTGTTTAATAAATAGATATTTTTTTCTCGCCAATGTATAAACAAGATGAGAAGACCAAATCTGTGATATTCTGTTTGAAGCTGTACAAACCCAGATACCTTTATATTTTTCTCTAGCTGACCACATTTTTACTTAGATGTTGTGAGAATGGTCAAGGTGACTTCACAGAGCAAACGTGTGAGATGGAGAAATAGCCTTATATTGGCCAATATAATGTCATGGTGTAAAGAAAGCCTCCATTAATGCATAGTCTATGGGGAAAGGACAACACTGCAATAATTTTTGAACTTCAGAACATTGCTTCCAAAATCAATGATAAGGGAAGAGATGAAGTAGTGGAAGATGAACATGAAATATACACATATAATAGAATGGCAAATAATGGAAGATTCATAAGATAGCCTCTTCAGAAAGCTCTTAGATATTTTCTATGTCCAGATTAAGAAAAATGTTTATCAATATCTGGCACCATTCATATATCAAAATTATCACTCTGTTTTTTTAACTGTGTGAAAATTAATTGTCATACCCAAAGTATGACAAAAATCAGGTACCTTGGTTATAAATGGAATCCTATATGCTCAATTCTTCCAACTGACACAAATGTTCCTAAATGATCTGCTTTTATATGCAATATCACAGCTAACAGAACAAAATATCCAAGGATAATTTCACATTAGACACTGTTATTCACTTACACAATCACCAACTACTAGCTATCTATGTGCCAGCTGAAAATAAAATTACAACCATTTTATTAAGCAAGCCAATTACATATATTTATAATGATTGCAGTGAAAATGTTCATATGAAACTATCTTTAAATATCTATATGATTTGACAAATAGGTCATATTTGTGGGGTGCTGAATGGGGATTTAAATCCATGGTTTCCACTTATTAGGCAAGTGACTGACCTTGTCTGACATTCATATAGTCCTAATACCACAAAAGAAGGGACTAGAAAGGCCTGGAGGATGTTTGCTTTAAGTGCTTCTATGGATGTCTTCATTTCTACAGAGTCATCAGTATAAATTGGCTAAATAAAGAAATACATAAATTGAAAAATGCCATGATTGACCTGCCTTGATCAATTTCCTTAAAACCCTAAAATTGTATTTAGTTTTTATTGTATTACCAGAATCTTTTTCTAAAGCACATTCTAACCGTATCTTCTCAGAAAGTGTTTAATATTTTGACTAGAGAAAATTCCTTTCATTTTTGGAGTCTTTCAAATTGAGTTACTGCTTACTTTTTATCTTTACATTATGGGTAGCAAATACCTGGGCCTCATGTAAAATTTTTACAGATAGTTTTCCCAATAGACAAAAACTATGACTGCTTCACTGGTTTGTTAATGTTCCTGACTGTAGTCTAGTCTGCTTCTCGTTCTCTATTGTCCTTTCGAAAACCTAGAGAACCTAGTATAAAATCATTACCTTTTTAGGTTTTCTTTTCCTTTTCCCTAGATTTCTCCCACATAAAATGTTCTTTCTTTGGTTGCAAAGCATTGCCCACACATTGCTATTACAACAGCTCATGCCACTGCTAATGAACAGCTGTAATGCATGTCATTTCACCCCAGTAAGCCATGAGCGTATTTGTCTTTGTCCCATTCATCTTTGTAGTTTTACAACCTAGCACAACTCTTGGACCACAGCTGATATATAAATAATGTTTGCTGAATTGCTAAATTAAATTTTGATCCATTGCATTTTTCTTAAGGCTCCCATGTGAATCTTGTCACTTGTTCTTTCCTAAATGTATAATACAACCACTGGATAGGAGTCAGTGACTCTCACAGTGTTTCAATGTTCAGATAACATTGGAATTATTTGATTATTCCAATGGAGTGACTTTCTTTGTTTCATTTTTTCCCCTTTAGATTGATTTCTAAAGCCTAGCACTCATTCTACTTGTTCACATTTTTTGGTTAACATACTATATTAACATTTTCACTAGAGGACAGGCTCCATGACTTTTCTCACTATTCAGTTTTAACTGGTGACTTCCCCTTTTTTTTTTGCTTTCAACAATCTATATGATGTATTATATTCAGTGTATGAAAGCAGACATTATCCTTTTAGAAAACTGATTGGAAAGATTAATCAACTTTCATTTGGTGTAAAGTAATCCAGGACTTGACAATGAATGATAGGCCAAGGAGAATGGGATCTTTTCATTATGGCTATAACCTCAAAGAGCTTGTTTTCCAAAGGAATTAAATCTCTTCATAAAATCCCCAATACATTATTAAATGGTGTGAAGTTCCTGCTGATTCTCAGAAGTATTTGCATACTATTTCCTGTTCCCCACTGTATCCACATGAGCCAATCTGCGATGAGGACAAAGCTATGCATCACATTGCACATTTCAGTTTATAAAGATAGATATTAAAAAGATAAAGGAATTAAGTGCTAAGAGCTCAGATTTGGGGGAACCTCACCTTTTCTGGGCTTTTCTGCTAACACGTGTACCTGAGGACTCTTCCTGAATGTGCTTTGTCATTCAGTACTGGTCACCAGGTTACTGAGATTAGGGAGTTAGTTAAAGGCATGTAAAATGTATTCATGTGAAATACAGACATGATTTGGAGATTCTCTCAAACCTAATACTTTTTTTTTAATTGAAGGTATATTAATTAAAAGAAAAAATAACTTTAATAATAGTAACCTTTTATTATCTACATAGAAAAAAATCTAAAGAATATATTCAAAATCTTCTGCAATGAGCAAGTATAATACAGATTTAAAGTCCATATAAAAATCAACAGTTTTCCTATATACTTGCAATAAAAGCTCATGTTTAAATGCTAATAAGCAGCATTATCTATAATAACGTCAGAAATAGAACAAGTGTTTAGTTGTAAATATAACTAAATATATAAAGCTTTGTATACAGAAAGCTATAAGAATGAAGATATTAGAAAATACAAAAATAAGGGGAAATGTCCTTCAAAATATGGATTGAAAGACTCAAGTCAGTACTACTTTTTGTTGTTGTTGTTAAATTTGGCTTGAAAGTATTTTATTGAGAATTTTTGCATCGATCTTCATTAAAGTTCCAATATTATACTTTATAGAAATAGAAAAAAACATCAATCTTAAAATTCATGTGAAAACAAAAAGTCTCCAAGTAGCAAAAATAATCCTGAGTAAAAACAACAACACTAGAGGTACATATCTAATTATGCAACAGAGCCATAGTAACACAAAGAGCATGGCACTAGCACAAAAACAGGGCTGAACCATGATGGAACAAAGTTAAGACATATTATGCTAACAAAATATTTTTAAAAAGTACAATAAAGTAATTAGAATGAAGAGAGAATATTTATAGCAGGTGAAATGTTCACTACTTCCAAAGTGCTCCCATTTGAGAATACAACGCCTTATAACTTGTAACTCCATTGGTTTGGAACATAAGATGCACACTTTGAATTTCCAATAGGCCCATGAAGAGAAATGCATATAGGTAGATGCGTGCAAAACAGAAAGTGTTCCTTGAGCAGTAGTTGTGTGCTTCTTTCCATTGTAGCTCATCGGGCCTATAATGCAGAATATACAATGCTAGCCAAACAGAAGTGTCTTTAAATGTGAAAAAATATTCAGTTCCCGAGTATTTTCACAGAATGGGAGACGATACACATTTAAGACAACTAAGCTTCCTTTGTTTTTTTTTTTGTTGTTTTTTTTTGTCTCAGCAAAACAAAATTTACTTCTGCAGAAAGGTGTGCCATCAACCAAAAATCTGGCCAGCAAACACACTAACAAATACTTTTTAAGGTTTATGCTTTTGTTCAGCTCTCTGTGACATGACTTCTTCCATCTCTGTTGTCTAGAAAACTTTTCTTTTCTAGACAGGATTTAGTAAAGACAAAAGAGAGGAGCTCCAGCAATCTTTTACCAATACTAATAATGTTGTGCTATATACTTTATGGAGCTTGCTTCTGTTTATAACTGACCACACCAGGCTTTTCATATTATTTTACCTACTATGTCCCACTGGCATGTTATGGATTTCCTTCTATCCTCCTTTATTTACTGTTATTGTTCACCTGTTACATGTTCCTCCCAAAACCATGTATGAAAAGCTACCATGTTGTGGCTCTATTGGAGGGATACAATTCTGTAGAGGTGAAGCACAGTGGAAGGAGGTTAAGTCATTGGGTGTGTGTCCTTTAGCAGGATATATGGATCCTTGACTCCTTTACTCCTTGGGTCCAAGATATCATGAAATGAACACAGTTCTGTTATTCTGTTATATACTGTGTGTAGGCTATGCCACAGGAAACTGAAATTTCTAAACCAAAACAAACTTTTCCTGCTCTAAGTTGTTTACTTTCAATATTTTATCATGATGATAGAAAGCTGAGTAAAACACCAATAAACTCCTTCCTTTCTTTATTACTTCCTTCTCATTTTCCTTTCTTTATTCTGTATACCAAGGATGCCCTCAGATTCAGTGTTGAGGTAAACGTTTAAGAGTTCTGTCTACCTCTTCAATATAAGTGACAGGATTAAGAGTAAAAAAAAATAAGATAGTAAAATTTAAAAAAAATAAAATATTTGCCACTGTGTGTTTACATTTAGTAAGCAGAGGTTATTATTATATTTCTAAGTTTTAGCTTATTTGCTAGATGAAGTTTGAAATAAAGATTATCTAAACATGGAATTTGGTAGTAGATGAGATATATATTTAAGTCACTTAGCAAGTTTTTAATTACATAGTAATGGCATTACACATTGTAGATTATTTTGAAAGTTCTACAAAGATAAATGAAAATATAACCAAAGTATCAGAAAGGAGCTTTAGAAAATCTGGCCATTGTGTTTATTCAAGGAAGTTGAATTTTATTCCTAGATTTCTATTTTGAAGATGAGTTGAAAACCAACCCCCACATTGAAGAGACTTCTAAAAATCAAGATTATATCTTGATTGAAGTCGGAAGTCTTGCTGTGTAGTACGACTTTCTGGCAACTGTCTTAACTATTTGGTGCCAAAATTTCTGTAGCACCTGTGTCTTAGAAAGCACTTAGCACAAAGAGGGATAAGAGGAAAGGTGGAGGGGCCTCAATACAGGATGCTTGATTGCTACACAATGAAGTTGGCATTGCATATTTTAGGTAGTTCATACCATGGGGCTCTTAGGTATGTTTTTGTGGACTTGTTTTCTTCAGTGGCTTTCTGCCCTTTCTTTTCCCTGCCTCTTCATAGAGATACTATGGGCATGAAACAAGATATTTTATGAACTTTATGCCTGAACTGAGGAGATAACTGCAGAAGAAAGACTGGCTTACATTCCAGGCCCACCTCAGCAGACCTACAAGACATACTCAGCAACTTGACCAACATTTACAACTCAGAGGTCCCTGTCACTTTTGCTATTCCTATTCAGCTTTATCCATCAACTCCCATCCTTGTTATCTCTGTGATTTGGCTTCCGATAATGATGGGGGCTTATAGACCACAAATACTGTAATAAAAATGGACTCTGAATACTTAAATGTTTGGGAGTGAAAATCAGAGCTAACATTAGATTTTTTTGTCCTTCCTTTCAAGAGAGTCCTCATGGGGTTAAGTATCCTTGGGACAAAGGAAATTAAGATAACTGGAATCCATTCATGTCCCTTATTTCCACTGGTGTGTTGTGGGTGTTTGGGATCTCAGAATCCACTTAGTAAATCCCTGAGATGTTTTTCCTCCCAGGCTTTTGGGCAGAATGTGTAATTCCTTTGTTGAATGTATCCCAGACCCAAGTGGGCACAGGATCACCACGGATGAGAATGAGAGTGTCTGACTATGTAGAAAGAGGTCTGAAGATCCCTCAGCCTTGGAGAGAGGAAGGTGTGGATTTAGGCCTGGAGACTAACATTTAGGAGAAGGAGCTCTTCTCAAACAAATTCAGCTCAGAATTCAGGAGGCACAAAGATTCTATGTTCCTCTTTTTGTCAAGTTAGAAAATAACATACCTCTCACCGAATCAGTTTAATGAATCATTTCCACAAACGCAAGAGATATGATATGCTGCCTTCTATTAGTCTCTTTCCCCAGATAGGACTGTAGGACTGCATAAATGTGGAAGGAGTTGTGGGGTGTGAGGGGCAAGAAGAAGACCTCGTAAAACCAACGATGCTTCAAACGTTTGCAGAAACCTTGAAAGCAGTGGATCCATGACACCAGGCAGCCACTTTCAGTTTTGCTAAAATGACCAGCTTATCCCCTCTCCATTGGCTAACTTTAAGTGACAAACAAGTATGATTATTTTTTTTCTACTCTGAATTTAGAACAAGTTGGAAAAATGTAGAATTAGGAATTTTTATGGTTTTTTTTTGTTTTATTTTAGTATTTTTCTAATTTTGTGTCTTTATCATACAACTTCTTTCCTGGAGTCTTGTTTTCACATTTCTGAGTCATAAAATGGGATGCGTCCTTACTGTGGCCCTGAAAATACTGTCAGTGACCGGGAAATGTCAGCTACTGGCTCTGGCTCCCGCCTTTCTTGCAGTGGCCTGCCATGTTTTTGCTCCTCTGAGATGCCTTTATCAGAGGCACGCAGACCACAGAGCAGAGCTGTGTTTACTATAAGCGACTACCCAATCAATGTGTAAATGATCACAGCATATACTTTCCTCCCGGGAAAAAGCAGTGTTATACGTTAGCAAATATTAGCTCATTCTGAAGAGAAGAGGATGTCCCTAATAATGCTTTTGACTGTAGAAGTTATTTGACAGTTGTGATCTATCCTAGTAAAACAAAAACGCTCTATGCTACGTGGCTTCTCAGCAATTTGAATTTATTTCTTAGAGTCACGAAGGGCAGGAAGGCCAAGATGAAGAGGCTGTGGGTCTGTTGTTGGGTGAGGACACATACCGAGACTATAGTTGGCCATTTTCCACCCTCCCATGGCAGGAGGCAGACAGAGAGAGAAAGCCAGCTCCCTTCTTCCTTTGAAAGGAAGCCTAATCTCAGTTTTGAGGGCTCAATCTTCAGATCCCAACTACTTGCCCAACTTTGATCTCCTAATCCTTTCCTGGAGAGAATTAAAATTTTAACATATGAAGCTTAGAGCTTGGGTAATGAACATTCAGTCCTAACAGTATTTATTATCTCATTTAACTCTCATAGCCAGTAAAGAGCCACTTTAAAATACGTACATAGCACAAGGTAGAGACAGACTTTCTTCTAGATACATGGATTTGAAGGCATATACTTTTTCTATAAAATCAAAATAATTGGTTCAGTAATCATTGCTTATACCTCGTTGACAATGCATTTTTCATTCTGAAAAGATTATATAAGAGGAGAGGAAAGGGGGAGCAAAAGAGATGAGTATGATAATACATGCGAACTTGAAAATTACCATGAAATTTCAGATACATGATTTAAATTCAAGTCCCTCAAATGGTCTGACCACTTTAACAAGAGAAGTCATCAATGCAAAACTTTTAGTTTAATATACTTGTAATACAATAGTAAATGTTGAATATCTCAATACCATCATTTCTTAAAATTTTAAATCTTTGGCCTCTTTTCACTAAAGCATCAATGAAAATATTGGTCTTTATCATACTTGACTGGTAGAGAACAAGAAAGTTAAGATGGGTGTACCTTGAGAGTTTGCATTAATAAAGGTATGATTATACTAGGCTTGAAGAAGAAACATGCAGAACAGATTTCCGTATTTAAATGAATTGTTTTGTGATGTAAATGAGCACAGACTGCACTAATGAAGTGAATTCTTTAACTGCTTGAGTCTTTTCTGGTTATCATTAAACCATAGAAACCCCATGAAAAGAATTTACAATTGAAGATTGTGAATAAAGCAGGTGATGAATAAAACAAACTCATTGTAAGTTCACCAAATTGATGCAGTTCAGCTATTGAGCGGCAAACTTGTTGTTAGCTTTTCAAAGTCCATATTGGAAAATGGAAATAAAGCAAATGG
This sequence comes from Perognathus longimembris pacificus, assembly GCF_023159225.1. Taxonomy (NCBI): domain Eukaryota; kingdom Metazoa; phylum Chordata; class Mammalia; order Rodentia; family Heteromyidae; genus Perognathus; species Perognathus longimembris. The sequence goes on along the minus strand of NC_063173.1, from coordinate 4,890,874 downwards.
TCTTGGCCTGTGAAGAAATTACTAAAGAAATAAGACTGAATTACATGGAAGCCAATTACTAGTAAAACCCTTTAAATTTGTATTATTGTTCTCCCAAGCATAATTCAATGAATGCCACTGATGTATAATGGTCTAGGCTGCAATCTTCAAACACAATTATAGACAAGGGTGCAATGTCCCTACAAGAAGGAAAAGGAAACCCCAAATCCTATTTGTCTGACACTTAGTATTGAAGGTGGAATACTTTTTAAAAGAAGAGGGAGAAGGTATCTGTGTTTTGATTTGAGGAGGAAAGTCCTACATTCTGGGGAGCATTGATTCTCAATCTTAGAGTGAGTGACATTAAACAATCTGGGATGTTGGAGCATTTCAGTACCAAAGGCAAAGTGAGTGAGAATGCAGAGCAGAACCAAATGAGACCATTGAGGTCTGATCAGAGAGCACCTACAGTGACAAATCAGAAGAGATAAATAAGTCCTGGTCAGAGTGGATGGTGGTATTATGGAAGCTCCTTAACCTTCTCATAGATAAAACTCAGCACAGCCAGGCTTCAGAGGCCCACACTGATAATCCTAGCTACTCAGGAAGCTGAGGCCTGAGGATCAAGGTTGGAAGTCAGCCCCGGCAGGATAATCCATGAGGCTCTTATTTCCAATTAATCACCAGAAAACTAGTGGTGCTGTGGCTCAAAGTGGTAGAGAACTTAGCCTTTAACTAAAAAGCTCAGATACCACCCAGGCCAAGTTGTTTCTCATGGCTGAAAAAGAAAAGAGAAAGAAAAAGAAAAAGTTAGGCAAATTTTGAGATGTTAAATAGTCTATAATTAAATCAATTTCTTGTCAGAAAAATCATTATGTCTGTCCTCTAAGGCTTGTCTGTAAGGGTGGTTTTAAAGGAGGAAGGGTTATTATATATGGCTGAGTCCTTTGTCTGGAGACGGTGAAGCCATACCATGATACAGCTTCAGAAAGGAAAGCGGGCAGGAGAAGTGGTTCTGCTTAGCATCTATAAACAAATGAAGGCTGGAAAGAACTTTTATTGCCTGAACACCCACAAAAGCTACTTTCTATAGTGTAGAGGAGAAAGTATCAATGCAAGAACCTGGAGAAAGGAGAAAGAAGGTGAACATGAGTACTATAATTTTTAGGCCTGTTCACAAAGATAATAATGTGAACCAGTTGAAAATAGTTTAAGAAGTGGGACTGAGAGCGAGTTTAAGTGGAGTATTTTGTATATGTATGAAAACATCATAATAAAATCCCTCTTTGTATAACTAATAGTTGTTAATAAAACTGCATTTATAAAATTTTATATATTGTACCCTGATCAAACTTTGCACGAATGAATAGGAGAAATACTTGGGCTCCTTGTTACTGGTAGAAACTTTCTTCATAAAGGCCCAGAAACACAACAAACAAAAGAAAGTTTGGACAAATGGGATTATATCAAACTGCAGAGCTTCTGCATGGCAAAGGACATAGCTACTAAGATAAATGGAAAGTCCACAAATTGGGAGAAGATCTTCACTGGCCATACAACAAGCATGAGCCTCATATCTAAAATATACTTAGAACTAAAAAAATTAAGTTCCTTCAAAACAAATCTTCAAAGAAACAACTGCTCCCTTAATAAAACTTAAAAACCTAAAATGATACTTGTCGCCAGAGGAAAAGAGAATGACCATGAGGCACATGAAGAAGTGATCAACATCTTTGGCCATAAAAGAAATTCAAATCAAAACAACATTGAGATTCCACCTCACCCCAGTAAGAATGTCCATTACCAAGAAAACGAATAAGAACAGATGCTGGAGGGGATGTGGCCAAAAGCAAACCCTACTACACTGTTGGTGGGAGTGTAACCTTGTTCAACCACTCTAGAAAGCAGTGTGGCGGTTCCTAAAAAAGCTAAATTATAGTTCACCTATGACTCTGCATCTCTGCTTTTGGACATTTACCCAGAAGATTACAAGCAAGACCACACTAAAGCTACCAGCACAACTATGTTCATTGCAGCACAATTTACCATTGCTAAAATATGGAACCAGCCCAGATGCCCCTCAGTAGATAAATGGATTAAGAAAATGTGGTACATATACCAATGGAATTCTATGCTTCCATCAGAAAGAATGATATTGTCCCATTCATAAGAGAATGAAAAGACTTGGAAAAATTCATATTAAGTGAAGTGAGCCAGATTCAAAGAAATATAGACTCTATGGTTTCCCTCACTGGTAATAATTAGTATATTTCCAGAATAGTCCTGGCAGAAGATCACAATAGCTCAATAGTTAGTACATATGAACACATAAGATGATGCTAAGCAAAATGAAATCCAAGTTATGGAAATAAGTGGTTTTTCATTGTTGTAGTTATTTTCAATGTAGCATGTGAAATTATGCCTTTTTTTTTTGTCTTTCTTCCCCATAGTTTTTCTATTGATGTCACTGTAACAGATTCTGGTACCCCAGGTATTGTTTATGTTTATCAGAACTAGGAAAGGGAAGGGAGACATTGAAATGAAGAGACAAAGGTTTAAAGGTAAACTAATGCAGCAACAATACTTACAAGACAATATGCTGTAAACCAAATGTACAACTCAATATGGGGGAGGGATTTTGGGAGCAAGGAAGGTGGGAGAAAATTGAGGGAGGAGGTAACAAGTTTTTTTTTTTTTAAGAAATGAACTCACTGCCTTACATATGAAACTGTAACCCCTCTGTACATCACTTTGATAATACATAAATAAATTACTTAAAAAATACAAAATACTGGAAATAACAGTTAGATATGAGAAGTTACAGTTTACAAGTCAGATCCATATACAAACTGCCACTGGGATTAGTTGCTAGGTTAAGACTCTTGAACTGTAATTGACAAATTGCTGGCAACTCAGTGCTGACAAGTCTGATAATTAAAAACTCCATGGGTACCAAGCCATAGTGTTCCTTGACACTTGTGAATTTAACTCTTGGATCTGATTGAGGTTCTCACAGAAAATGTCAGATAGAAATCTTCTTGTTTTGTGAGGTCACGAGGAGGAAAGCCCTTCTTTCAAAAAGTGCCAGAACATCCTGTTCCTCCTAATAAGATCTGTTCTCCTAAGAAATGAGTCCACCAGGTCCTCCCCTGCTGTGTCTAGTTGACTTGAATGAAAACACCCAACACTTCTCAGCTTAGCTACTCCCAGAGCAAAAGAAAGACACTCAGCTTCAGAAAAATTATCTTTCCAGATAAAAGAAAGGAACAGGAAATAAACAAATCTAACCTATACTACACATTTTGTTCCATATACAGTTGGAAAGGAAAACTGAGAAATTGTGAAGTTCACAGTCAAGAGGTCTATTTTCACTGTACAACTGAGTCCTAATTTTAGGAATACATTATACTATTTTCCCTTACACAGCACCATCTCATTACTGAAGTCCAATTAATGCAATTTGTCTGCCCTGGTATAGCATGTCTGACCATCAGGGAAAAGAAAATGAAAACATGCAAGGCACACTTCACAAGTTGTAGGACTAGATCAATCAATGTAGTACACTACATATGGTAGAAATACTTGAGGACACGTCAATCCAAGCATGTAAAACTGAAATTCAAAGAGGTAAGAAATGGAAACAAAACCAGAAAAGAAAATTCTAGTACTCTGGGTATGCAGCATTAGGTAATCTGTAAATAGAAATCATTTTACTACTTTCCTTCTATTTGTATAATTTTTTGTCTTGTCTAATTGTTCTTGCTAGGACTTCCAGTTCTACCCTGCCTATCAATGTTTGAAGTGGGGCATCTTTGTTTTGTATTGGAATCTTGGTGGCAAAGCTTTAAGTTGCTCTCCACTGAGTATAATGTTAGCAGTGTGTGTATCATAAACGACCTTTATTAAAAAATTCTTCTATACCTTATGGCTTCAAATTCTTTACCAGGAATAGGTGGTGGAAGCTGATGAATATCAATTGAGAACATCCTTTGATTTTTTCTTTTACTTGGCCAATGTACCAAATTGATACAAATGGCTCTGTATTCCAGGGACAAGACCCATTTGATCATGATGTGATTGGATTCAGTTTGCTAATATTCCATCGCATTTTTCACACCAATAGACATCTCAGGAATTGGCCTCTGATTCTTTTTTCTTGTAATATCTTTGTCTAGCAGATGTTGGCTTCATGAATGTTCTCACAAGTTCCTAGGCAGTTATTCAATAATTTCTCTGAGAATGTGCAGTGAAACTTGTCTGATCCTGAGTTTTCCTATGTGGGAAGACAAGCTTGTTGTGTGTGGTTTTTTGTTTTTTTTTTGTTTTTTTTTTTTGTTCTTGTTCTTCTTTTTTTTTTTTTTTTTTTACTTCTCAGTCTATCTATTTCTTCTTTGCTCAATCATGTGGGCTGTATTTTTCTGAAGATTCATGTTCTTTCAATTATATGTTGGCATATAACTACTCATAAAAATCCCTTCTAATCTTTTGTTATTTCTTATATATGTATTATAATTTATCCACTCTAATTTTTAAAATTTTAAGTAACAATCATCAGACTACCCATACCATAAAGGCATTAAACAAAAGACATAGACTGCCACAGCCAATAAAAACTCAAGGAGAGCTGTATTTTTCCTATATGGCTACTTTGAAAATGAGTAAATAAAGGACATCTGATATGCTAACACATACCAAAGGAAAGCAGAAGTGGCAACATAATCCTCAAGTAGAGAAGATATCAATGTACAGTTACTAAGACCAAAAAGGGAATATGTAACCAGAAGATTATTTTTCAAAGAGGAATTAATAATTATTAATGTATATGTACAGGATATTCAACTATTTGAGGAAAAAATAATAGAACTTCTAGGAAAAAATGAATCCATATTATACTTGGAGATTTTCATATTTTAGTTGGAGGGTTCAATTACCCTTCATCAAGAAAGACATACCAGGGCTGGGGATATGGCCTAGTGGCAAGAGTGCTTGCCTCGTATACATGAAGCCCTGGGTTCGATTCCCCAGCACCACATATACAGAAAATGGCCAGAAGTGGCACTGTGGCTCAAGTGGCAGAGTGCTAGCCTTGAGCAAAAGGAAGCCAGGGACAGTGCTCAGCACCTGAGTCCAAGGCCCAGGACTGGCCAAAAAAAAAAAAAAAAAAGAAGAAGAAAAAAAAAGAAAGACATACCATAGGAGCAGAAAGTCAGCAAAAGGATGGTTGAACTGACAACACCATTAATCAACTGGAAATAACTGATACTTGTAGACTATTACACTACCCAAATCAGAATGTACATTTCCAAGTTCACATGGAACATTCATTAAGATAGGTCCCATTCTGGGACCTATTCTGTAGCTCAACAAATTTAAACAGAAAGGAGACATACGATTTCTGCTCCAAGACTGCAATAGACTTAAGCTAGGGTGAACAAAAGAAAAATAATTGGAAAAAAAAGTCACAAAATGAGAAATAAGCAACACCATTCTGAATAACATTCTAAACAAAAGCTAAAGGGGAAAAATCTCAAGAAAATGTTTTAAATATTTATAAGTAACTATTACAGCACAGTATATCAACATTTATGTGATATAATAAAAGCATAAATTAGAGAGAAATTTACAGTGTTGGATGCATATATTGGAAAAGAAGATCTGAAATCAATAATTTAATTTTTTCACTATCATGAATTAGATAAAAAGAGCAAATTAAGTACACATCAGGAAGATGAGATGAAATAATGAAAAGTAGACCAGAAATAAATGAAATTGAAAAAGGAACTAATAGATAAAATCAATAATACAAAAGCTCTTTTTCTGAACAGATAAATAAAATCAACAAGATTCCAGTTAGAATAATTCAAAAAGGGACAGTATACATATTAGTAATATTACAAGTGAAGTGGAATATTGATAGAAATTTCATGCAGTTTAAAATATTGTAATGAAAGAGTATGAGTAATGATACTCCCACACACTTAAAAACCTAGAAGAAACAAACTAATTCATTGAAACTCTTGATCTGTCCAACTTGCACAATAAGAGATAAAGTAAATAGATTTACAGCACACATTAACTCAATAATTAGTATTTTTTAAAACAAAGCAACAGCTCAAGGTGGATTCAAATTTGAATTCTACCAACAGTTAAGGAAGAAATTATAGCAATTCCTTGCAATCACCAGCAGAATATAGAAACAATAAAAAATACTTTCTGAATCATTCTATGAGACCAGCATTACCATACTATTAGATCAAAGAAAAAGATATTAAAGAAGTTCATATCAAGACCCCTCGTGAATTTAGATATGATCTTCAATAAAATAATACTATACCAATATGATATTACATAAAATGATATGTATGATAAAGAAAACTGACTATGGTCTTTACAAAGTATCCCAAAGTATCCCAAGTTTTGGTATCGAAAGTTGACTCAATATTTAAATATTAATGTGACCCATTATATGAACAATCTAACATTGCAAAAAAAACCCTGCTTATTTAAAATATGCAAGAAAAGCATTTGAAAACAAATCATCCTTTATTTGTGATAAAACCCAGAAGGTTTTTTTGAGGGACTTCATCAAGAGATAAACAGTATCTACAAATATCTACAGGAACATCATTAAAAAAAATACATGATCTGAGACCTGAACTCGGTAGCTGGGGTACCTCAGTACCTGAATTTGGTAGCTGGGCTTTTGCTCATTGGCTAGTGCCCTACTAGTGCTCTACTTTTGCTCATTGGCTAGTGCTCTCCTAATTAAGCTACACTTCCAACCCTAGCAACATCTTCCATTGTGTGTGTGTGTGTGTGTGTGTCCTTTTTTTATTATCATTACTTTTAAGTATTTGTCCAAAGGTGTTTTCATTTAACAAAGCAGCCTATGAATACAATGCATCTTGATCAGGGTGGCTTGTGTCCTCGCAACATTGCCATAGGTGTCCCAGATAAGGCAAACCATCAGTAAAATTTTCATTGCTATGACAAAATACTTACAAGAAGTTATCCTTTAGCAGATAAGTGGATAAAAAGGACTCCTATCTCATCAATGGATGAACTCATTTATGAGTTCATAGTTTAGTGGGTTTTGGGGGAAGAGCTGTGTTATAATGCATGCTCTTTTTCTTTGTATCCCAGTGTCCATAAGTTAAATGGGTTCTCGTCACACAGTGTTCCTGACAAGATAATCTTCCTTATTAGGTCTACAAGCAACCCAGCTAGCCAGGCAAACATGAACCAAAATAATTCTTCCTTCTTATACCTTCTCTTAAGGAGTAAGTACAACTGTATTTGTTCACTGATGCCATAATTTCCTCTGCAGAAAATTTCAAATAATAAAGGTACTCTGAGAACTCAAAAATGATCATGAAAATGTTTCAGGCTACAGATTAATATGCAAAAGTAATTTTACTTTCTTATATGCCAGCAACAAATGATTGAAATTTGAAGTGCAAAATATCATACCATTTATTAGAATCTACAATTGAAATTCTCAGGTATTAATCTAATGAAATAAATACATGATGCATATAAAGAAAATATAAAATTCCAATGAAAGAATTTGGTTAAATGGAGATGTTTGTGTTCATAAACAGAAGTCTCAATACTCTCAAGACATCATCTAAATGTAATTTATATACTGAATGCAACCCCAGATAAAGTGCTGGTAAGTTATTTTCTGAATATCAGTAAAATAACTCAAGTATTTTAAGAGAGAGGCAAAAGACCCAAAATATTCAAAACAGTATTGAATCTGAACAAAGTAGGAGATTGACATTACTCAACTTTCAAACTTATGACAATAATAAAATAATCAAAGTACTGTGGTATTGTGGAAAATAAAAATTATCAGCAAAATACATTAGTACCTACAAATAGACCTAGGCAAAGATCATATAAATTTCCACATATAAATTATGTGTGTTCAGATATGTACATATAAATAATATCTGTGCAATGACAATACAGAAATATAAACCCATTCAAACAGCTGAAAAACTCTATGACACATGCACAATCATACAAAAATACTGTGCTTACATCATTTGCACAAATTCACACAATATGAATTGTAGTTTATTCAAACTGTAAAGCATATAATTATAAAAGTTATAGAAGACAAAAAAGTTTACAATGAACTAACTTTGGCCATAAAGATGGTATATTTGAACAACAGGAAAGACAAGATTTATGAAAGAAGGAATTTATAAAGTAGATTCCTTGAAACTGCTTTGTTAAATCTCAAGTCACAGGAAGGGATATAAGCCACAAACTCAGAGAAAATATTTGCAAAACACATCTCTTAAGGAATTCTCTTTAAACTCAGCAGGAAGAAAGCAGACCAATTAGGACATAAGAAAAAGACATACAGAGATAATTCAACGAAGAACGTATATAGATAGCAAATAATAGCATGATGACCCAAATCATTGTAATTGGGATAATCAAAATCAAGCCAGTGACTTATTATTGCACACTTTTGTTTTACTTTCCCTCATCTAGTAGAATGACAATACTAAGTGATGATAAGTCTGTGGACCAGAAGTAGCTGCCATGCTGTGTACAAAGTTGCAAAATAATACAACTGTTCTTGAAGACAGGTTAATGGTTTCCTTCAAAACTAAGCATAATCATGCGGACATTGTTATTAACTCAAAAGTGTGTGAAGCTTACCTCTACATATACAAATGTGCACAGATATTTATTATACGTGTGTGTGTGTGTGTGTGTGTGTGTGTGTGTATTCCTAATTGTCAGAACAAGGAAGAAGTCAAGATGTGCTTCACTAGATGGGTGGATAAATCTATTTGCTGTCATTGAGGTAACTGTATTTTGTTCGGGGCTGAAAAAAGATGCCATAAGAGATGGTTCACACCTTTATTGTTGCTATTCAGGATGCTGAGATCTGAGAATTGCAATTCAAAGCCAGTCCTGGCAAGAAATCAACCATCCAAAAAGCTGGAAGTTGAGCTGTGGCTCAAGAGGTAGAGAGCTAGACTTGACCAAAAAGAGAAAAAGCAAGCAAGCAATCAAATAAACAAAAATCCTCAGGGACAGCACCTAGGCCTCAAGTTCAGGCAGAAGGACCAACATACACACACAAAAAGAAAGATGTCATCAAAACATTCAATGCGAACATGTATAAAGATATAGTAATGACACCCCTGTGCAAGTAAGATAACCTAATACAAAGTTTAAAAATGATGCACTTATTAATTGTCAAAAAGAGTAGGATTAACTTTGAATGCATAAAACTAACAAGCCAATTCTAAAAGTCAATGTAGTTTAGGATTCTAAGAACATGACTTTCTGGAAAAGACCACTTCCTTAAGATAGTAAAATCCACTCGTTTCTGGTGTTTGGGAGTCACGGGAGTGAAAAGAATCAGGAGCTGACAGAAAATAAAGGAAGAAAAAATATTCTGTATGATTTTGTAATGGACATATGTTATTCTATGTGTCCAAACCCACAGAATGCCTCATACCAAGAAGAACTCTAATATTAACTGTAGACTTTGGATTATTATGCTATGTCAAGGTAAATTGAACAGGGATACCAAACACCCATTCTGTTAAGGGATATCAAGAACGGAGGACTCTCAAGTACAAGAGCAGCAAGTACAACGGCAATTTGGAAACCTCTTTTCAAATTCTCTGTGGTAGTAAAATTGCTCTAAACATTAGTCTTTAATGACAAAAGGATGTGCCTCAGATATTAGAGGAGAAAGGTGTTAGAAGTTCCCTCCAATATGTTTATTACTTGCATTGTCAGTGAAGTAGATTGATATTCTTTGAGATTTAGAAGGTACTTTTAGGTTTGTGAGCTACTTTGGCCTTTCCTGTGTCTCTCCACTCCTGAATTCTATCATCAAATGTATGTCAGGATTCTCATAACAAAGAGAAGTAAAAGAATAGGGATGATAGAAAGGAGGAAGAGGGAGCGAGAGAGAGAGAGAGAGAGAGAGAGAGAGAGAGAGAGAGAGAAAGAAAGAAAGGAGAGACAGAGACAGAGAGACAGAGGCAGAGAGAAAGAGACAGAGAGACAGATGGAGGTGAAAGTAGATTTATTAGGGAACCAGATTACAGGTTTGTGGAGGTTATTGGGGCAATATGGCAGCTGGGACATAAGGTAAGAGTGGATGTTGCAATGTTGTGTCTAAAGGTCAAAAATCTCAGCTAGAAATTGTATGTTATACGGTAGAGGCAGAACTCTTTTCAAAAAGAGAAATCTTACAAGACTTCCACCTGATTTTAGAATAGGGATCATCCTCATTATGTTGGGTAATTCTCCTTAAATTCAACTGGTTGAAAGTGTCAATCTCATCCTATAAAGTGTTTTAAATTTAATTTTATTATCAAGGTGATGTACAGAGTGGTTACAGTTATATATATAAGATAGTACATTTCTTGTCAAACGCATTAACTCCAACTCACCTTGCTTTTAAACAAACCACTGGTTTCTATTTTCCATCTAATTTGATATCTAGAGGAAACACTATCTGTAGGATGACAACTTTGATCAGAACTTTATAAATTGCTTTGTGCCTTTAAATCCAACTCCAACTTTAGTATCCTAAAATATGTAGCAATGTTATGTTTACTCTTTTGCTCTAAAAAGGCATCCTAAACAAAATTTCATTCTATTCTTTAAAGCCATCTCCATTGCAAGTTCTCCTTCTCCTCTTCTTCCTTCTCTTTTTCTTCCACTTCTTCCTCTATCTCCTCCTCCTTTTCCTTCTTTTCTTTCTCCTTCTTTTCTTTTGTGGTGCTGAGCACAGATCCAGGAATTTGCAGTCGATGTATGTGTTGTGCATTGGACTACAGTCCCGCTCAACTTTTCTTTTGAAATGATATTATTCTTAGACATCTTTGATTTCTTACTCATTCCCTGCATGAGAAACAAGGTCATGATCAGGGCTTACTGAATTTTCAGGTTTTTTAAATGTTTGTGTGTGTATTTCGAGATAGTTTAGTCTAAATATATTTAATTTTATAAAATTTCCCAGCATTTTGCTAGAATTTAGTCATGGATCAGATATTAAACCTGTTTCTAAGGAGCCCTCTCCCCTCTGCTGATATTAAAGCACAGTAAAATATAACCTAGTTTCAAAACAAACAAAAATAGGCAAAACCAAAATTTATAATGTAGAACTATGATCTAAACTGAATGTGGTGACCAGTCTTATACTTTAGAAAAAAAATCATAGCATATATGTTACCTTGACATGTTAACTAATCATAAAGTCACTTGTTTCCTTTCAAGATAATGTGTAGAGGACAGTAAAATGACCTTTGTCTTTCTCTTACTTGACGGTACTTCTGGCGCCTCTGGCGTGCTCCTGTGCCACGCTCCTAGATCTTTGTTCTATCTCAGCAAATGCTACACTGGTTTCAAGAATTCTGATGCATGCACATCAACGGACAGTAAGAGAAGAGTACCCTTTTACTTTAGAGGTATAATTTAGAAAGAAAATGTTTAAGTTTCTGATTACTTTTAGTACATGTGATTTAAAACTGTTTCTAGAAGTTTCTATTGAACATTAATTTATACCCATGAATTATTTGTTTATAATTAAGGGTAGAGAATGAGGGCAATCGTCATGTGGACTATTCTTCACAATTTCTCAAAAAAATGATGATGCCTGAAAAATACTCACATAGCTTATGGCTCCCAGTTTTCCCATCTTGTTATAAAGATATAAATTGTCCCTGAGTTTGAGAAGCTCATTTTCTCAGGTTTAAATAATAAGCTGGTGATGAGAACAGGGAGCTTGTTTCATAATGAAAAGTTAAACCACAGATATCTCTTGCCAAACTTTCTAACAGTTAACTCCCTCACACCTGTGCTCCATCGTTCACACAGAAGACATCTTAAATTTATCCTAATTTGATTAGAAACTGCAAGTCCCCAAGTAGCTAAATGATTTTCTCCCATCATACCAATGCATTTGGCATTCATCCTTGTAAGAATCAAGTTAAGATTCATGATATGCCTTTGGAAAGAACGCATCTTAGGAAACGGTGACAATTAAAAAGCGCATTCTTATAAGAAAATGATTTAAATTGCACAGAGGGAAGGGGATTTAGGATTATGTTATACTTTTCTGGCTATGGAAATAACAGTTCATGGAGTTCCTGGTTTGGGGCTTTGTGATTCGAATAAAATGTGATGCGGGGCAGAGACTCAGTCCTTCCTCGGCCTCACTAATACCCTCATGCTGTCATCCCTAGTGTTTCCTAACAACACCTTCAGGAACTCTTTGGGGGCACTACAGTCCCTGGAGTTGTCCAAATTAAAGTTTTGTGTTGGCTTTGGCTATTGAGGCACTTCAGAAGATCTTACCAAGTCACTGAATGAGAATGGACAGCAGAAATCAGAAGCCAAACCACAGGCCCTTGGGCTTCAAAATCCCCCACCGTCCCTGTGTTTCAGAAGCTCCTGTAACATCTTTCTTAACTTCCTCTCCAACACGCATGCTCGCAGTTAACCCTGGGACTCAGACCCAGGCTGCCAGGCCCCAGGAGCTTCTTCTGCATGTGGAAGTCCTGTGACCATGAATGCAGCAGCAAGAGTTTGGGTTGGAATTCTTTCTACACCTCATGTAAATGTGGCTTAATGGAAGAACCTGGTTGGTATATTGTCTTTGGAGATGCAGTTAGCTTGTCAACTCCAGCTTGAGAGAGAGTGTAGAGTCACTATCACGCTCACTTTCTTAACAAGGAACTCAAAAGATTTAGAATGTCTGATGGCTTCTCTCCTGGGTCTCAGTTACCTCTCTGTATGCATGCTCATTTGGACTTCTCCAGAATAACTTTCCAATCCAACATGTGACTTTATTCCCTGAGTCAATACTCGAGTTTCACAGATGCTTTTCTTTACGTTAAGTATCTTTGCATCTTAACCATATGGTCTTTTTAAAGGACAAAGAGCACACACACACACATACACACACACACACACACACACACACACACATATATATATATATATATATCCTATGTCCTCTTCAGTGTCCTTCTTTGACTGCTTCTAAAATGATTTATTTTTATAGTTCCATTTCTCTTTCATCTAATAAAATATTGATTAGGCATTGTATTATATATTAAATTTAAATTTCAAAAAGCAACTCTCCATGTTATATCCTTTGATATATTCATTTATTGTCTTAACTATTTTCATTAAATGAAACAAACATTGTATGATGATTTCAATAAACATTATCTGTCCCAGCTGATGGTAAGCTTGACACAAAGAGAAACTGTGTCTATTATTCACACATGCACAAAAGCCACCCAGTACAGGTGTATATATGATGAACATCCAACTAAATATTTTCCGAAATAATAAAGTAATCAATGAATACATGAATAAAATGGGGAAATGTAACACTGAGTAAAATATCCATTACCACATAGGATTAAGATTTCTAACGCATTTCATTTGTTTCCAAAGCCTTTGAATTTCTCAAAGTCTTTTCCAGATTCTATTGGTCACAGTACTGGGTGTCACATTTTATTAGCAGATGCTCTACCACTGACCCATGCTTCCATCTTTATTTTGTACTTGTTACTCATGATAATCCTGCTTCCTGCTCAGGTATGTCCCTGGGGCATAATGCACCTGTTTATGTTTTCACAAACCAGAATGACAGGTGTGTACCACTGTGCCCTGACTAGCCTCAACTTGTAATTCTTCTCATCTCAGACTCTCAAATAAGTAAGATAACAGGCAAGAGCCACCAGGACCCAGATCCCTGGTTATTTTATTATTAGGTATAGTCCATATGGTACAAGATACTGAATGTACCTCTGATATGTCCTGATCACTCTGTTCTACGTGCTCAGATTGGCTTTTGCCCACTGGAAAACATATTACACATTCCTTGAAGAATAGTTCCACTGCCACCTCCTACAAAGCAGAAGGAAGCGAGTGTTGGAGTTTGAACTCTGGCTCTCAAATTTGCTAAACTGGTGTTTTACCACTTGAACCATTTCTCCAGTTCATGTTGTTTGTTGTGCTAGTCTTTGAAGAGTTGAAAAAGTGAAGGACTTTTGAAGTAGATAGAGTGGTTAAGGAATCAAACATGAGATTGTATCATGGTATTTCTGCCTATATATTAATAGCAGTATGTTCAGATTAGGATATATATATATATATATATATATATATCCACAAGCACACACATTCACAGTCAGCCAGGATAGAAAAGTTCTATGACACACCATCTCCAATTAATTAGCAAAATGCTGAAAATAGGATTCAAGTGGTAGATTGGCAACATTGAGGGGAAAAAAGCAATGTTAGAGCTCAAAACCCTGGGTTCAAATTCCATACTGCCAGAACAATACCCACAAGGAAAACTTAGCAGGGGTGTTGGAATGCAATACATTCATAAATATGAAATAGCTCCTTTCTATTACATCATTGTCCTTGTCTTTTCAGATATTTTCATTAAGAGTATTTTCCCTTCTAACCATCTTTTCCCAGGGTTTCTTAATATCATTGACCTTTGGTTTGTGGTTGATTCTATTCGATTAAAAACAAAACAAAACAAAACAAAAACAAACCTCAATACTTGGGCGCCCCAAATGGTCTAATTTTGTGGCAAGCATACGAGGTAAGCGCTCTTGCCACTAGGCCATATCCCCAGCCCTGGTCTAATTTTGAAACCTAACATATATATTGTACCCCATCTGTCGTGTGTTCTACACTGAGTTGATGTAGAAATACCTGGGCTTTTTTTTTTTTTTTTCGAACACTGGAAAAAAGTAAGCCATTTTGGTTATAAGATCAAAGGAATGTTTCCCGAAAGTGACTAGTTGATGTAATCATGCGAAAAAGATTTTATACCAGGTTTATTTTAGCTGAGATTGTTCTTGTTGCCAGAAGTCGCCTAGAGTATTTGACAGACAGATGGACCACAGTTTCAGCACAGTCATATGAATTTTGAAGCCTTCAAAGGCATTTACCAAACCATGTCCCAGATGACAATACAGACTTGTGTGTGCTCAGACCGTCTTGATCATTTCAATCATATTCATGGAAATCATATTCATTGGGTACCTATTCGGAGCATTCATTTACGTGGAGCTGAAATCTGCAGTTTAAAGCATTCACTTTATTTCATGGTAGTTTAGCAGAAAGAGAGGAGTGCTCTTGGTCGGCTAGATTACTGGTGATAGAAGTAGACAACAGAGATTCTGAACACATCCTTTCTGGTTGCCATCCAAAGGTCATTTCTGTCTCTAGTGGATCTCTGCATCGGCTTTAAATATGGCCACACTTTATTTGTTATTCCTGTCATTACAGGGTAGGGCTCTGTCCTGCTGCCTCTTAAATCTGAGCAGGCTCTTGAATGCTTTGACCAATAAACTGTATTAACACACACTGAGACCAAGTGACTTCCTGGATGAGGTCATACCAACCAGGCATTGCTGGCTTGTTCACAGAAAACTTGCTTCCAGCTGTGGCCTATCATCTGCATGTCTAATTATCGTTCGGCCACATGTGCATGAAGCCAATTCCGGACATTCATTATGAGTGCCCCAGCGGGGACAGCCTTCTATTCATTCCTGCCAAGAAATCAAACATGTAACAACATCCCTTTTGAAGTCTGAAGATGTGGTTCAAGGGGTATAGTAACTGCTTAGCTAATTTGAGAGCCTGAGTTCAAAGCCCAGAACGTACCCCTAAAAGTCTGCCTTGTAGTAACTTGATCAGCCTGGCTGCTAGCTTAATGCTATCTACCCTCATGAAAAGGAAATATTAATGTGAAAAGCTACTAAGTGATTTTTAACTATGCTTACTATTTTTTTTAAGTTATAGAAGCTACTCGTTATAAAAAGCACATCGATTTATTATATAAATGAAAAGAAAATCATCTTTAAGATAAATTAAAAAGCAAGCAACATTAAAAGAGAAAGAACAAG
Organism: Perognathus longimembris pacificus; assembly: GCF_023159225.1. NCBI lineage: Eukaryota > Metazoa > Chordata > Mammalia > Rodentia > Heteromyidae > Perognathus > Perognathus longimembris. The sequence goes on along the minus strand of NC_063173.1, from coordinate 4,874,960 downwards.
GATGAGTTGTAACAACTCTTATCTAATTGCATACCATTTTCTTCCCAGCCTTGGCTAGTCTAATACACAAACTTTCTTTGTATTTCTTTAGACTAGTGGATAGAAGATGACTAGACAATAAAATATTTGTGATTTTGAGCAATATAGTTAACCTCTTGTGTTTTCAATATCTCCATTCATAAAATTATAGTTCTAATGTTACATGATTTGTTGCAAGAATTAAGTGATTTCAAGGTACTGGGCACAGAATAATGACTTAATCCATGCTAGATATAATTATTGCTTCTTCTTTTACTCTTATTATCATGCCAGAGAAAAGGACCTTTATGACATCTATTAGCCTGTAGTGAGTAGTATCCATACGTTTACGTAGCTAGCTCTCTGTGTCATGTAAGTGTTGCTTAAATATCCTCATTAAAAAGACTTTCAGACCATCTAATACTGTGAGTGCAAGTAGCTCATATTTGCAATTTGTAGTTACTCGGGAGCCTGAAAGTCTAGAGGATTGTGGCTAGAAGTTAGCCCAAGACAGAAAACTACATGCAATTCTATCTCTACATAACTAGCAAAATGTTAGGCTAGTGGCGCAGCTTAAGCCAAGCAAGCACAAGGTCCCAATTTCAAGTAATATGTCACCCTTTCCCTGCTTAACTGACTTCATTTGTTTAACAGCCAAGAACAAATGGGTAGACTTATGAATGACATGCAATAGTTATGTTGACACAATTAACAGGTACTTTTGGCATGAATAAGTGGATGAGACTTCATCTTAACAACTTCCTAGCACGAATAAGATGATTTTAATTAAGATAATGATAATGAGGACATAGATGGTTCTCCTGGAGGTAGCCAAACTTTATTGGTCCCCCACCATATAGGAGGGGTGGTGATTTGATATACATTCTTCCATTGTATATTCACAGCAGCACTGAGCGCTTTTATTACAGGCATTCTGGAAAGGTAAAGCTCCGATGCACTGAAATGTTAAATTATGTATACCAAATCACACAGTTAATAATTAATACAGGCTAGGCTGAAACAAAGTTTTCTAATCCAAAGTTCACTTTCTTAATTGCTAGGTTACGAAAACAACAACAAATAAACAAACAAATAAATAGATGTAAGCATTCTACACTGACATAGAAATTAGTGCATAGAACTGAGAATTAAAATAAGAATGAATGACGAATGAAATTTAAGTATAAGAGTAAACGTTAGCCAGGTGTCAGTGGCTCACGCCTGTAATCCTAGCTACTCAGAAGGCTGAGAGCCAGGATCCTGGTTCAAGCCAGCATGGGCAAGAAGGTTAGTGAGAGCTTAGCTCCAATTAACCACCCCCAAACCAGAAGCAGTGCTGTGGCTCACGTGGTAGAGCACTAGCCTTCAGCTGAATCCCTCAGAGACAGGGCCTAGGCCCAGAATTCAAGCCCCAGACGACACACACAGATGCACACACACACACACACATGCACACACACACACACACAATAGAGTGAATGTTCTCGTAGGCTTAACATCTAAGTACTATCAAACTATCTAAAGTAAAAATTAAAGATAGCTTGTTGATTAATGTGCTGCACCTTGGAATATAATCCGCAAATCTTTACTACCCTACCTCTACCTACTGCATGGCATACAGTAAAGCGGGCTTGTGTTTTGCTTCCACTTAGTTTTGTGAGTCCTCACAAACAATTAACTAGGTCCAATTGTCCCTGTTGCTTGCCGTTCATCTGTCGAGAAGAATGCTTATGCATTGTTTATGTGACTTGCAATTTCTAAAGTCAGTTGGCTTTCTAAGAATTCCAATATGCTTTCTTGTGCTGCCTGTCTAGTTCTTAGGAAAGTATTTTGTGAGCCAGAATGTACTGATGCATGGATAGCCTGGATTTTGAGGAATTCTTCTTTGCCTGGAGGTATGGTGAAGAGCAAGGGATCTGCACCAAAGCTGTAAGCTCCAAGGAGAGCTAAGTTTATGAACCACCTCGCAATTTAGTTTAGCATGTGATGAATGCAGGAAATACTGTGGGACTAAAATTTCTTCCCAGGTATTATGGTTGAAGTCATATCTTTGATTTACGAAGTAAAGTATCTATTTTCTCTCATTTTATTTTTGTGTCTAAAAGTTTTATGGAAAACAATAGGGATGATAAAATAAAGCAGGATGAGAACTAGGTTAGGAACTAATATTTACATTGTAGGTTAGATTCTGTCCTTTTTTGTGTGTTTGATCTTGATTAAGAACATATTAAAAGCTGTTATCCTAACACATACAATGAAGATGTTCTTACCTGGATATATTCCTATAAAACAATCATGTTTTACATGAAAAACATCAATTAGCACGTAATACTATGTGTTGTTGGCAGTATAACTAACATTTTTTATAAATAAAAATTTTCATTTTGTCCAAATTAGTGACAATAATAAGCAAACCAAAACCCACTTTAAGAAATTACCAATAACCTCTAGTTTCATCCACCTATCTTTCTCCACATTTTTGCTAGTTGCCTTTTTTTTTTTTTTTTTTTTTGGTCTTTTGTGACTTTTTGGTTTTTCCCTGAGCTGAGGCCTGAACTCAAGGCCTCACACTTGCTCTTGTGCTGAGCTAAATCCCCAAACCTTTCTCCCACATTTTCAGAAGCATCAATTAGTTGTACAACTAAGATTTTCTTTGCCATGCCCCAATCTGTGTACAAGGTACCTGAATCAGATTCACCCCTCCATCATTCTTTCTGCTTCCCATTCCAGACAAACTTCAGCAGATTTCCATTCCAGTTTCCCACGTGTGCAAACAAATCTCTGGACCATCTCCTCTCCCATTAGTACCCACTCCCAGAGAAACATTTCTTTTACATTGCTGACAGTTCCTTTTGAATTTAATTGTTCAAAGGAGTTTTACAGTGACATTTTTACCTTCCCAAATTCAGAACTTTAATTCCCTTGCTATCTCTTCCCTATTGCCTATCAATCTCTTGCTTTTCAGTGGTGTGACTTAGTTTCTTTCTATGGTCTTCCTTCAGCGTTGCAATGTATTGCTGTATCTCGCCCTGTCTCACATTCTCTTTCCTCTCCATCGCTTCAAACAGTCCTACAATGACAAGTATTTTTTGGTACAGCCTCTTTGTGTGTTGATGTACTTGCTATCTTTTCTGGGTAGCATCTACATATGAGACATTGTGCAACTTTGCCCTTCTGGACTCAGTTCACTTCTCTAATATGATCATCTTCAGTGCCGCGTATTTCTCTGCAGATAATATGGTTTCCCTTGGTCCATAATCAGTTGCAGGGTATTTGGGCTGTTGCCATACTGTGACTAGTGCTGCAGGGAACTTGAGAATGGAAGCGACTCTAATGTGTGCTGTTTGCATTCATTTGGCTATATGCCCAAGGGTGGCGTTGCTGGATCATATGCGCCTTGTATTTGTTTGGTTTGCTCATTTGTTTTGTTTTGTTTAGGAATCTCCACGCTGATTTCTTGGGTGGCTGTGCTAACATGCATCCCCACCACATGGTGAATAAAGGCTCCTTTTACCATGTCCTCTTCAACATTTGTTGTAATTTATGTTCTTGATAACGGCCATTCTGACTCATGTGAAATGAAATCATAATGATGTTTTGGTTCACATCTCCTTCATGGCTGGGAATGTGAGCATTTCTTTGTGTATTTATTGGTCATTTGAGCTACTTTAAAAAATCTTGTCGGTTCAGTTTATTAGCTTATTGCTTACTAATGGGGTAGTAATACAGTTAGAGTTTAGGGGGTTTTGTTGTTGTTTTGTTTTTAGTTTAGCTTCTTACATTTTCTGGCTGTTAGTCCCTTGTCAGATGTAGAGCTGGCAAAGAGTTTTCTCCTCTTCTGTGCACTGTCTATCTCTTTAGTCTAATGACTACTCCCTATGTGGAACTTTCTTCATTGGATGCCATCTTATTTTTCATTGCTTGCTCTTGTTTTCTGAGCTATTAGCATTCTCTTCAGGTAGTTCCTTCCTATACCAATGTATTCCAGTGTTTCCCGCGTTCTTCTACAGTCCTTTTAAATTTCAAGTCACTGAAACGTATCCACTTCAGACTGGCATTACTTCTGGAAAAGATATGGGCATGTAGTGTCAGAATTTTATGTACGGTTCCATACAGGGAAGGCATATACAGACCTCTGACGTCAGACAGGAGGCTCCACTTTCTTCTCGAGGAGATGCAGCTAGCAAGAATCCGGCAGGGCTTATATAGTGATTTGTGCCTGGGGGACTGTGAAGGTGACAAAGGTCACAGAACCTTGACAGAGAAATGAAATTATTTTTGAAGGAGTTAGCGATCCTTCAAATATTTCATACAACGGTTCTTTTTTAATATACCACCATTCTTTGCCTCTGTAAAATGCTGTAGCACTTGCAAATCACTCACACCAATTCTCTCATGAACTACTTCATCCACCAAATATGAAATGAATGTTGTATAAAGAATTGTACTACACAATTGATGAAATCACGCTAAGAAATACACACACATTATTTTTTCTGAATCTGCTCAATCTGCAGTTGACTTGCTTCTAGGATGCAGAGCCCACAGATAAAGTGGGTCACCTGTCTACATTATACAATTTTCTCTTGGATTACACCCTGATTGAACACTACTTTTTGCTAAGACTCCATGTAGAAATGGGTAGAGTGGTGATGTGATTACACATGTTCACAGACAGGACTTTAGGCAGATAATAAAATCTAATTTCCATTGAAATGAAAGAAAAAGCTGTGTCAGGTGGTCTTTGTCTTGCCCTCTGTCAATTTTTCGTGCACTGCTGGAATCAGAGATGTTACTCCACTTAACTTTTGCTCTGTGCATTCAACATAGAGACTTTGAAAAATGCACGCTATAAAAGAAAAGCCTCCAAATTTTATGACAAAGTATTCGAGATCAGGTGCATTTACCAGAGAGGCTTCTAGAGTGCGTGCTTAGGAAATTTATATTATGTGGGAAGCATGATACAAGTATCTGGGGCAAGTACCCTGTAATAATATGAAGTCTTTCAAGAGTCAAGTAAAGAAGTATGTTTATTTTTATTATCACTTTCAGACCCTGGATTCTAAAGAGAGTTTTAAAAATTAAAGTACTCAACTAAATCCCATAAATGGCCATTTGGAAATACAAGGAAGAAATGTGAAGTACAGTTAACTTTTAATTTCAGGTGCCATTTTGGACTCATGGAGATAAATTTCCCTGAAATCACCAAATATTTCTACAGTCATTGCATTTGACTTGGAGTTTGATCACTCACCTCACAGAGCTCTTCCGTGTTTTCATCTCACCTATCCAGTAACTGCTAATCTATGTTCAGATTTTTAGTGACTCTTCTCTAATTCAGGTATTATAATTTGTTAACCATTTTGACTCTCAAAGCCAAGTTCAAAAATCAGAGTAAAGATACTTTGTGCTTTCAATATTACAGTGGTTTGTTAAATATTCAGGTTCAAACTTTAGCATACTTGAGAAATACATGTTTAAATTAACATATGAACTCTGTAAGAGTCCTATGAACATTACATATAGCACTTTTTCTAGAGCCCCCCCCCCCCACTATGTAGCCCAGGATGGCTACAGTACACCTACCTCCTCAGTGCTAGAATTATGTAATGTATCTTTCTTTATACCATCCTGTCATTATGTGATTCATGTGCATTAGTGTTCTTGTTATAATCAAATCCACAAGGTCAAAGACATATGAATAGCTTCCTCCTTTTGAGTGTTACACAGTGTATTAGGGGTAGGTGTGAGGAATCTGCCAGGTATAAAAGGAAGAGATTTAGAACTGACCGTAACAAGCCATGTTTTGAGGTTCAAACTTACTACCTAGACACACTATTTTATTTGAAACCCAGTAATGAGTAAATAAAGATAACAGCCAGAAAAGGACTGGAACAAAATAAGAAATAACAGTTGGTTACAATTTTGCAAATAACTAATTCTAGTAATTCTGAGTGTGGGAAAATGTTAGAGTTATTTTAGCCATGCCTCATGCTTTCAGTGATTATATAGGAGATAGACTCTTGGGGACTTTTTTTATTTTTTGCCTGAGATGGTTTTTATTCACAATCCTTCAGATCTTAGCTTTCTAAGTAACTAAAATTTCTACTGAGTTGCCTGATATCTCCCTCTACATTTAGTATTGTTAAATTGTTTCTTTTTTTTTCTTTTTTGACATTCGGTTGTTTATGGCAAGAGGTTGGGATTTAATTAAATTCTCCTTTGGAAGAGTAATGAAGTATAATTAAGACTGTGTACATTGGTTTTGAAATCAGTCTCCCATAACTTGGTATCACATCATGCAATTGAGTCTTTCACTCTTTCTGCCTGTTTCCTCATTTACAAAATCCAGAGACAGTGTCTACATTATAAAATTACTGACTTGAAAGGATTATTAAGTTTAATATGGAGACATTGCCTGGCACATTGCAAACCTCTTGACCAATATATCTAACAATTTACAAGATAACTCTTCAATTCCACATTGATATACTGATTTGCAGTGTCACTTTTGTGATAAATTGATTTCAAACTGTACTTAAGAAAGAATTGCATGACACTTTATTTCACTGTGACTTCAAATTGTCATAGTAATTGATAATAGAATTACCTCTGACATTTATATTTTTTATCATAGCAAATAGAACATCATTTTATCTCATATAAATTATATAATTAACCTATTGATTTTGAAGAAATATTAACATTTTATTAAGTGTTTTGAAATTATTCACTAATCTGGAAGAAACTGAAATCCTTGTCAAACCTAGTTATAATCAGTGTTTAATTTTCATATTATTTTCTATTAATTCTTCAATATTTCCTGAAATCTTCAAAAGGGTTTGTTAATTTAGTTGGCAGAAACTTTCTAGTTTAGCTATTCTTTTTTTCAATTTTTCAATTTGTATTTATCAATCAATATGTATGTCACTGAGGTTTGAAGATTATCCTGAGATCCACATAAAAATTTGCCATTTTATTTAACTTCAAATAATTATTTTATCATGGATTAACATCTATGTTAAGACATAATATTTTATTGTGTATTATATATAAGATTCTTGGAAAATAGTCTGGATAACAGGCAGTTTTATCTTTTTCTTAGCTTTAAGAGACCAGTATGGTAAGCTCCAGGATTAAGAGACCCATTTTAAGCTCCAGGATTTTGAACACATCCATATTGCTTTTTATGTATAGGTTAATATGAAAATAAATACAAATATTGTAACAAACCCATGTAAAAATTGTGGATATTTTATACTGAACAGTTGAATGCACATATAATTTACTCTTAAATATTTTCCCTAGAAGATAGTTAAAATGTTAGATAAAACATTGTTTGACACAGATTTTTTCTTTGTATCCCTGAGTTTGTCAGATTGTCTTTCCATCTTCAAGTAGTTTACATTATCTTCCGCTGTAGAATCATTGATAATTTTTGAATAATGTGTTCATAGTCTATAATAACTTTGGGTTTAGAATAGGAAACACATTGGTAAGATTGATCTTGGCTAATAATACCTCAATTTTAATCTTTGGTCCTTAGAATTAATTTTAAAAGTTGAATAAAGTAATGAATGTGGGAATGTGGCACTTGCTTTTTCTTCCTCTCTTGTATTCATTAGCACGCACTTACCTGTCAGCTTTTGGTTTATGTATATATGTGAATACTGAGGAAAACGAGAATCAGAACATTATCTCAATAAAAAGCATGACATGGGAACATTTTATTTTCTTCTGTTTTTATATGTTTTGAAGAACTTTTCAAAGCTTCTGTTACTAACTTGATGCCAACTATTTCTGAAAATTATGTGTAAGATCTGTATATCGTTATTTTTATTTCTTTGACTAATCTTAGAAATATCCCAAGGACCCAGAGGGGGATGAGGGGGGTATCCTTGGGATTGAAATACTTGGTTGACTCTCCACTCTTTTGTTTTAAATGACCAGATAATAAAAATATAATACAAACAGTTTTTCCATCCTAGCAAGTAGATTTTAAAATACTATTTATATACCTGGTACAATTAAGATAATTAGAAACGTGCAGCATGTTTTCATAACCACAGAGCGGTATGCATTTGTTCCGGCACATGACTTGCTTGTTTCCACTAAAGTTTCCTAAGTGATACTTGGTAGTGATGTACTTTCTGATACTGTTAATCATCAAGGGCCTCAAGTTCCAGCAAAGAGTGTTTGACGTGTTACAGAACTGTGCAGCTTGATGATAGCCTTTTGTTCTGCCTCCTATTGGGCTTTGACGTGTAATACCAACATCATTCCGTTGCCTGCAATTTGCATTCATGTAAATCATAATCGGAAGAAAGGTTCTCTGCCCCTTGCTGCGCGGGGCTGCTGGGGCTGAACGGCAGACACAGCACATGGCGGAATCAGAATCGGATGCTTGCTGCTCTCCTTATTTTGTCAAAAGCATTAATGTTAAGGGAAATGCTTCCACGTCTACCTCTCTGTTCATGCTCCCAGCAAGCCTGGGTTAGGTAAGACAGAAATTGGGAAGCTTCATTTGCCTTGAGAAAAATCAAGATGGGAGAAAGATGTGCATTCTGTCTGACATGACAGACTAGAAAATAGCAGGCCTGCAACCTAAAGCCACGTCTGAGTTTTAGATGAATGTCCTTTCCCAAGGCCGAGAAGGAAAGGTATTTCCATTGTTTCCTTAATTCCTGTGGCTGTGCCATGGACGTTTAGAGGATTCCCTTTGAAGAAGTAAACAGGTGTGCACACACACGTGCACACACATACACAAATATGCACATATATTTCAATTCTTCTTTAAACAGTTAGATATTTACTCCAGCTCATTTTCCCAGAATATCTCACTTATACCTCTGCAAAATTATCTACATATCCTTACATCCATCACATACGAACATGACTATTTGAATCAGTCAGCCTAACTAGCAAAGACTAGGAAGAGGATTATTAAAGTGTTAATGGCAAGGAGCTGGCTTACATAATTTTAAAGACTGGTCAGGCAAAATCGATATCCATAGAATCCCCTCTTAGAAAGGGTGAGTCTGGACCCTCAGGCATGAGCTAACGCTGTGGTTAACAGGTGGTAAAAACTTTTTAATTCCAAATCATCTCTGCTTTGAAAGTATTTTTAAGTGAATCATTCTCAGAAAATCAGGATAATCCCCTTTATGTAAAGTCAACCGATAATGGACTTGATTCATATCTGCAAAATATCTTCACAAAGATATTTAGCTTAATATTTGATTGAATGCTAGAAGTTTTAGTTGTATCAGACTTACACACCAAAAATATTATTGTACTCTTGAAGTGAAACCTACACAGACCTTAGAAGCAACATTGAATTTGAGCATCAGGGAGAGATCTTATATTGATTGTGAAATCTTGTAATGTTTTACTAGTTCTACTTTTTAAATCCTTTTCAGCATTTGTTCCTTATCTAAAACAGGGCACAACCTTAAGCTTTTCAAGCTACACATTTAGCTACTCATCTTGAATTAGACTGTCTAATAGAAATGTCTTCTCCAAAATTCTAATTTACATTAGATTTTGGAAATTTCTTTCACTTAACACTGGGTAGTTTTCTTTGGGTCAGTTAGTTCTGTGTGAAATTTCTATATGACTGTATATATTTGTTGGTAACTCACTTCCTAGATTACGATGATTCATGTGCTATTTATTTCTTATACTGAGACACCACTGTGGAGTTTTCCCTAGCTATTATATTCTCTTATATGTCTAATAGCAACTTTCAGTCAGATACATGAATAGGACTGAAGCCTTGTCATGTAATAAGGTAGTTAAAGAAATAACAGGCTATACTTAAAGCAACATAGTCTTCTGACTTAATATTAATTTGTTCCACCATAATCTGCTAAGCACTGCAGACTATGCTAACGCCACTGCTTAGAGCAATAGTTGTGTCATTTATCCCATTGGTGCAAATGGTAAATAAACCATGAATGATTAAGTGCTGCTTTTACCTTCTCTGAAGCATGAATAACGATTTAATTTTTGTATTTTCAAATTGAAATTAGAAAAACGAATGAATGAATGAATGAATGCAATAAAGCATGGAGCAAACAAGAAATGGGAAGTCTGGTCTCCAGCCCTGCCGTCTAAAGCCTGGATGTTTACAGAGGGTCCTCTGACAGCTGCCACCGCGAATCATAGTCTCTGATGAGCAGCAAATCTCCAGGTCAGCGGTGCTGACATGGTTCAGAGAAGATTAGGTGTGGAGATAGAAATCCAAAGCAATGACAACTTTGTTGTCTCCTGTTCATCACTTGAGCTGAGTACCAAAAATTTTCCTGTCGAGGACAGGAGATTGGCTGTTGGGACATCAATCATCAAAATGCCTCCTGATCCCAGGTTATTTATATCAACCTCTCAAGCAGCCTAAGCTCTCGAAAGTTAAGAAAGCCACCCACAAAGATGTACACAGCATGACTGCGTTTTTCTCAAGGTCATGTCACTTGTCAACATGGGCACTGGACGTGGCAGCTCTGTAGTGTCTATCCGATGTTGGAGCAAAAGATGGACACTACGACATCCCACTTCTTTTTTGGATTACCAAAGAGTTTTTAATCCAGAGAAAAGAGGAAGATATTGCAATGGATGTTAATGACAAGTCGTTATGTGGGTCTCTGAGCCTGGAAAATCCAGAACAATTAGAAAAGAAAAGCAAAAACATGAAATTACAAGGAAATGCTCACAGAGGGAGACTAAAACAAGGATCTCTTGAATGGTAGGATACCAGAGAATTGTTTTCTGCCTTTTCTTTTTTGGTACTGGGGATCAAACCTAGGATATTGCACTTTCTGTGTAAGCACGTTGCCACTGAGTTATATCTCAGGCCCAGAAAAAAAGTATTTTTTTTTCTTTTTCAGTACCAGGGTTTGAACTCAGTGCTCCATGTTGTTACTTAGCTTTTTGCTCGAGACGAGAATGATACTACTTAACCTAAACTTGCATTTCCAGGATTTTTTGCTAGTTAATTGGGTGAAAAAAATCACTCATGCTTCTTGTGCATACTAACTTAGAACAATGATCATCAAATCTCAGCCTCTTGAGTATCTAGGGGGATTCAGACGGGAGCATCTCTCAACATCCAGCTAGAGAGAGAATTTTATGGAAACAACACGATTCAAAGGTTCTTTTGTTGTGTTTTTTCTTAACCTGTACAAATGACAAGATTCCTGTATTACAATATTGAATCAGGAAAAACATACATTTTAAAATTTTTATTTATTTATTTATTGTCAAGGTGAAGTACAGAGGGGTTCCGGTTACATACATGTAGTAATGAGTACATTTATCGTCCAACCTGATACCTACTCCCTCCCTCGTTTTTCTCTCACCTTCCCTCCTCCCCCGTTTCCCCCATTTGTATGGTTGTCAAGTATTGCTCTTGATTGGTTTGCCTTTTACTCTGTGTCTCATCGTGTTAATGTTCCCCTTCCCTTCCCTTTCCTTCCCTTTCTTTCCCTTCCCTTCCCTTCTCTTCCCTAATTCAGACAGGCATATATAAAATACCCAAAGTATCAGAATCGAATGCAGTGACAACAGGAGCTAAACCATAGGGAAGAACAGAGGAAAAAAGAAATAATTTCACATAACACACTGAAAATAATAACCTCAATGATAAACCACTTGCTTCCATAGTTTGGAGGTCATTTCTCTTAGCACCATCCATGTGTATGTACATAGCTTTTGAGCTATTGTGAGCATCTGCTAGGACTATCCTAGGGGCATGTTAATTATTACCAATAAGGGAGAGCATCTAGTTTATGTTTTTTTGGGTTTGGCTTACTTCATTTAGTATGTTTTTTTCCTCTTTCCATTTTCTTACAAATGAAGGAATGCCATTTTCCTTATGGAATCCCATTGTGTATATACCATAATTTCTTGATGTATTTATCTACTGAAGGGCATCTGGGTTAATTCCATCTCTTAGCTATGGTACATAATGCTGCTACAACATGGTTGTGCTGGTAGCACTAGTTTGGCCTTGTTTGTTATCCTTTGGGTAAATGCCCAGAAGTGGGATTGCTGGGTCATAGGGGAGCTCTAGGTTTAGCTTTTTGAGAAACCTCTCCACTGCTCTCAGTGTGGTTAAACAAGTTTGCACTTCCACTAGCAGTGTAGTAGTGGTCCCTTTTGGCTACATCCCTGCCAGCAACAGTTTTCATTAGTTTTCTTGATAATGGCCATTCTGCCTGGGGTTAGGTTGGAATGTCAATGTTGTTTTTGATTTGCATTTTTTTATGGCAGAGATGTTGAGCGCTTCTTCATGTGTTTCTTGGCCCTTCTCATTTCCTCTTCAGAGAAGTCTCTCTTTCAGATCTTTAGCCCACTTATGAATGGGACAGTTGCTTCTTGGAGGATTTATTTTGAAGGAACTTAATTTTTTGAGTTCTAAGTATATTTTAGATATGAGGCCCTTGTCTGTTGAACATACATATTTTATAGTGCAGAAGGTTATGTGTTGAGTATTCTTTACATTGTAAAATGTAATATACTATAATATTATATTCATGTAATTTCTGTAAAAGTTCTAGCTAACGCCTAATGTAATGATTTTCAAGGGCATGTACAGTAGGCATATATCAATAAAATGACCAGGTTTGAAAGACAGAGCCTTGTTTTTTATACTTAGTCTACCAAAGCTCCATTTACAGATGTTTGATGACAAAATAGTCTTTTGAGAGCACCAACTGCCAGAAAACAGAAAATTTACTTTGAATTACCCTAGCTATATGATTTTAGCAAAGCAGACTTCATCCTTTTTCAGTGGAAAAATGAAGATAATTTTACAGATTAACCATATCTTTGAATATATTATAGAGTATGAGCATAAATACTCCTTGAGGACTATACTTATGTTACTTATTCCAGTTAATAGCCTTCACAAATTTGGATTCATACTTTATTTCTTCATTTCTAAAGCACCCAGAATTCTATGCTTTTGTTCATATGGAGCATGGTTCTTTTTCTTTATCACAAATAGCTTATTGGGGTATGAACTCTTATGATTCCTTGCTGAGCAAACTCGCTCATTTGCTTAACAGGTTCGGCTTTGCTTTCCTGGGTCCTCATGTTTATTCAGCTCAATGTTGAAGTAAATTGAAGGTCAACTTCCAAATTTATTTTCCTAACATTTGCATGGAGTGAGCCAATATTATGACCTCCTTCAATGGTGAATTGCTTTTGTCTTCCTGATACTTGAACTCATGTTAATTGTTCCTCAATGAATCAGGGCTGAGACTTCAGTTTGGGTTCTAGAGTTATCCTTCACTAACTCCTTAAGACATAAGGTGATTAATTAGTTTAGACAAATATGTACTCACCCTCTCATGAAGAATGCAAAATTAAAAAGCAACATCCATTCATATTTGCATTGGATTCACAGCTGGTAGTAAAACAACAAATGCAAACACATCACCCAGCCAGCTAGTAATAACTGGAATGTGTAGGAAACATGTGGTAGAGACCATGCTGAGTAAGGGATTGTCCATAGATATTTCATAGGAGGAGACATTTTTTTTAAACTGGATTTTTCCAAGAAGATAAAGGAGAAACTGATTTCAAGTAATATGCATGGACATTTTCTGAAGCAGGGTGTGAGGATAGAGAAATTGAAGGGAGCAGAATGAAAAGTTTTTGACTTGATACAAACACAGTCAGGAGCTGGTGACTCACACCTGTAATTGTAGCTACTCAAGAAGCTGAGATCTGAGGATTGTGGTTCAAAGCCATCCTGAACAGCAAAGTCCATAAGACACTTATCTGAAATTAACTACCAGAAAACCAGAAGTAGAGCTGTAACTCCAGTGGTAGAGCACTAGCCTTGAGCACAAAGACCTCAAGGACAGTACCTAGGCCCTGAGTACAAGCACCACAACAGACAAAAGACAGAAAAAAGAAAAAGAAAAGAAGCCAGGGCCCTTGGTACTGTCACCCACAATCTGACTCCCATGCCTTCCCCTTGAATGATGTGGTCTCTTTAATGAATCACAATCTACTGCACTGTCAGCTTTAGTGGTCATTACTATTATTACTAGACAAAACGTTTAATTATACAGCCTAAGCTCATTTGGTGATGTTTCGATGCATTAGGGGAGGGAGGGAGAGAGAGAAAGAAAGTACAGTATGGGTTTCAATGGTAAGTCTGAATGGTGGCAACAGAAAAGGCTGAGAGGTTCTATCTCTAGCCATTAAGAAAGCTAAATTGGATTGTGGGATTCAAATAGCAGAGTACAGTCACGAGTAAGAGTATTAGGCTCTGAATTCAAGCTATGGCACCACCCACAGATTTTAAAGACAAAATGGGAAGGAAAGTAGCATACTACTATCTCATGGAAAAAGTTGGCGTGGCTCAGCTTCTATTTCTGCTATAGAATGACCAAAACAAGAGCAGTGTAAAAGGGAAAGAAAAACAGAAACATTGATTTTTAAAAGATAGTTATTTAACTTAAGCACAAGATTTAATATGTACATGACAAACAGTATTCATGAACGTGAAGTTTGATTATATAGGTGCTTTGCCACTGTGCATATCTTAATATTTCTGATATTTAAGTGGAGGTAGAGGAGGGTGATCAGATAAATCCTAATGCATCTTCCCAAAGTCTCCTGGAAACTAACTTGCAATTATTAGTACCTTTAACTTAAGGAAACATTAAAGTGTTTTATCAGAAGTGACTATCTTTCTGCATCTTCCACAAGATGAGGAGTTAACAAAAATATTTTCTTAATCACATTTTCTTTATCATAGTTTGTACTGTGTCATGTTAATAAGTGTCTTGTGGGCTGCTGTACAAACAGTGGAATCGATATCTCTTTCTGCAAGGAAACACAGAGTAAATCTGAAATACATTCCAAACCAATGTATTCTTCATGGCTTTATTGTCTCTAGTGGAAATCCCATGTCCATCGGTTCTAACTAATAGCAATGGAGTTCCATGACCTTTCTTATTTTTCCCCCCATTTCAAGATCATCCAGGTACATCTTTCCGGTAGATCTAGCATGTGCCTCACGTTCGAAAACCTTCCAGTGCATTCCATAACATTCAGCTGTCTGCATGTGCTGCATCTTGTGCATCTACTGTCTGCATCTTGCCTACTGACCTCCTAGGCCACCCAAGGTTTTTTATTTTGTGGCCAGTTCTGGGGCTTGGAACTCAGGGCCTGAGCACTGTCCCTGGCTTATTTTTGCTCAAGGCCAGCACTCTACGACCTCTTGAGCCACAGCGCCACTTCTGGATTTTTCTATCTATGTGGTGCTGGGGAATCTAATCCAGGGCTTCATGTATGTGAGCCAATCACTCTACCACTAAGCCACTTTCCCAGCCCCCTGGGCTTTAGATTTATTGTGTTCTCCACCTATTGCCATCAGTGTTTGCTTTTCTTTTCTCAATGGTCCCTTCAGCAAATCAAGCCTTGAAGGCCTCTTTATAAGATCTTTCTTTCCTTTATCAAAGCTCTTTCGTTTTCATTAGAAAATATAACTAATTGAAATTGCTTATCACTTTCTCATTTTGGGTTGTCTTGTGATTCATGAAGAAAAGAACTGTCACTTATCTGTTCCTGAATCCGGTAATCAACAAAATAATAGTAGTTGAAATAGCTTCTGTTACTGTTTTAGTAATGACTTTCAATATTTGAGAGAAGTGGATATTTTATGGTCCTTGTAGATGCTAAAAGTGACTATGAGGAGTTGGAAGATTTGTCAAGTGAAGGGAGTCAGTCAACCTGAAGAAACCTGAGGAGTTTCAAAGACATCGTGGTTATTTCGACAGAGCTGACCATGATATTGGTAGAAATAAATACTATGCAAGTGCTAAAGACCACACTACCTGTCATATGTTCATTGTTTAGTCTTGATAAATATTTGTTGAGTAGGAAATATTTACTCATTTCCCAGATAAAGATATTGAAATTTAATACATTCTCAGCTAGATTTTAATATTATCATGCTTAAACACCAAATCATGGTGGATGTGAGATCAAAGTCTTTCCCTTTTGTCTTTCAAGCTTCATTGAAAAATCTATGTCCTGTCTTAGGACAATCCTCTGCCAACATAAACAAAGCAGCGCACCAAGTGTGGACTGTGTTTTTATTAAAAACAAAGAGCTCTGAGCCCATCTTTGCCGGGCTCAGGTCGCCTCCCCTGGCACAGGGGGGTCAGGCTCTACTCTAATCTAATCACTCCCTTTCTCACCCTCTCCCCTGGTCACCCGACCCGCAGGTAAGGCCAGAGTGGAGTGGGGGGGGCTCAGGAAAGACCTCAGGTGCACGCAGCTGCAGGAGATCCCTTGTCCTCCCTCCTTACCCACGAAGGAAGCCAGGCACAGACGGATCTCGGAGACGCTTCAAGAGCAAATCTGATTTAATAAGGGAGTGGCTAACAGTTGATATAGTAGGGGGTGACCAGAAAAGAGGTGATTGACCAAGAGCTGGCGATAGGCTGGCGAGCTTGTCATAGGACACCCTCATGAGCTAACGTCACCTGCATAGTGCCACCCCATGGGCAAAGCCCGCGAAAATGGGGAGCACATGGGCTGGCGAGAAAGTTGGGGGGCTGGTCGCAAAGCCAGTTCTTCTGGTTCCAGACCCAGAGAATTGTGGCCTGCTTCCACATTCCGCCAGTGCTGTTTGAAGGGCCGGCGTCTCGGGAGTGCTCTCCTCTGCCCTTCCACCTCAAGGCCAAAGCTGAACCCCAACACATTTTTATCACTTTCTCAGAGCGGGAAAACAAGGCAACAACTTGTTTTCTGTGATACTTGAGTTTCTTAGGGATAAAACAGTCACTTGCCAGTATCTTGTCAATAATAAATAATCCATGTAAATGACAGTGCAATATTTATAATGTAATTATCACTCCCTGAAGATCTCTCACTCCAATCAATCAGGTAGACACTATGGATCCAATCTACTACAAGTTGCTCACTGTATAGTTTTCCTATATATGTATCAAAGAAGAAATTTTTTCCAGCATGTCTATTAAAAACAAACCCTTTACTAGTGCTTACATGTTCAAAAATTATTTGTGAAAACATCTTTTAAAACTAGAAAATTGCTTTAAGTTAGTTGAAGTCTTCAGATTTTTAGATAGGAAACAATTCTGGAGAAAATCTTACCAATTACAGACCTTTCTTCTTTTCAAAAAAATGTGTTATCATTCCAACCATATTTAGGAATGCTGTTATATGACATTATTAAAGTTTTCCTACTAACAATATATCAATATTTATTCATCTTTAACTTGATTAATGTTTTCCTGTAATCAGTTGTTTTCTGGTACTGCAGTCTCCTTAATATATTAAAATTACCTGGCTCTTAGGAAAGGAAAGCTTTATTATCATTTACTGAAATTTGTTTGCTTTCTTACAGTATGATTTTGCTCCTATTTTTGCTGCATTTTTATTCAATTTCATTTTTTGCAGTAAAACTTTTCAACATTTTGCCCTGCACAAAGTGTTAAGATTTACAACATTAATAGTTTGCATAGCAAATTTTCTGGAGTTTCCCCTGGTATTAATCCCATTTCTTTGTGATTCATAATTTGTGCTCATATTGCTACAGGTGTGTGTGTGTGTGTATGTGTGTGTGTGTGTGTGTGTGTGTATGTCTGTTCATGTGTGTCTGTGTATGCCAGTCCTAGGGTATAAACTAAGGGTCTGTGTTTTCTTTGTTCAAGGCTATCTCTCTATCATTTAGTCCATAAATCCATATCCAGCTTTTGGGTAGTTAATTGGAAATAAGAGTTTCATCAACTTTCCTGCCCAAACTGGCTTCAAGCTGCACCATGATCTTCAGATTTCAGCCTCCTGAGTATGTGGGATTACAGGAATGAGCCACCAGCACCCATTATTGCTATAGTTCTAGTATGCATTGCTCTCCAGAAGTTAAGATGTCAGTATTCTCCGCTTGGCATACTAAAATGGTAGAAACCTTGAAGTGGAACTTAATGGGAGATTTCAGACGAGACTGGGCACTGGTCTGCTGTTCATTCTGTCTTTTCATGGTTGCCATGAGTTGAGCATCTTTCTCCACCATGTGTGCTCCTATACAACACCTCCAAAGCAATGGGGCCAGTTGGCTATAGACTGAAATCACTAGGACTGTGAACTAAATGAAGCTGCTATATCTGTCCTGTCCCTTAGGGTAACTGAAATAATCTGACTAGTATCGACAAAAATGCTTAATAGAAAAATAGATGAACTTCCACATGTTATGCAACAGTTTTGCAATTGTTTTTACTTTCGTTATGTGCCATTTTATATTTTTATTTTACACTAAAATAATATGTATGTTTTAATGAATAATCAAATATGACTCATCCTCTCCATGTTTGCCATTTTCCACAGCACAATGTTATGTAAACTTGTTTTTGTCCTGTTAATCTGGCTGAACTCTAACCATCGTTGTTCATCATGGAAATTCAAGATTTATGAGAAAGTTCATATTATTTTATTCACTTAGTTTTTATAGGCCAATGATCATTGAGCTTTTCCTACGGTGTGCGGGATGGTAATTATTTTATGCTATGCATCACAAGATGTTCTCGTCACTCAGCTCTCTCACTGTGACATTAAAAGAACAATAAAAGAGACAAAAATGAGTGAACATTCCATGGTTCAGTCAAACTTCAGAAATGAACACCAAAATTTGAATTTCTTGTCAGATTTCGGGATCAACAATATTATTATGATTAATTTTTTTAGTATTTTTACTCTCTATAAGTAGTTGTATAAAGGAATTGTCATTCAATAAAGCAGTTTATTAATACAGTCTTTTTACTCAATGACACCCTTTTCAACATTCTCACCCCACCCTTCCAACCCATCTCTTCCTTCATTTAATATTTTAGCATATGTGTTGAATTTTTCTTGCTAGTTAACAAAGCAGTTTATATATAAGACATCTTGATAGGCCACATCCCTTCAACATTTTCAATTCTGACCCACCACCTCTCTTATTTTTCTTTGTTTTGTGGTATATATGTTATGGGAACAAGTGGTTTGTCATTATTGTTGCTATTTCTAATGCACTATGTGAAATTATGTCTTTTAAAAAAAATTTGTTTATCTTCCCTATGGTTTAGCCCTTGTTGTCACTGGTTTTGATTTTGCTACCCTGGGTATTGTATATATGTGTGTCTGAATCAGGAAAGGAAGGGGAACATCAAAATGGTGAGACATTGGGTAAAAGGCGAATCAATGCAACAACAATACTTACAAGACAACATGCTGTAAACAAACTGTACAACTCTGGGAGGGGAGGAGTGGAGAGGAGTGAAAGTGGGAGAAAAATGAAGGAGGACCCCTAATTTACTATTAATCACAAAGTTCAGCAGCAGAATCAAAGCTGAGTGCCAAGGGAACATTTGCACTAGCCTATGTGTCTCTGTAATCCGGGGTTGAGGACCTTCAAAGGGAAAGAACTTACTTCCTCACACTTAGGTGGAATTGTCAACTCCAGGTACCCATGAGGAGTACATTCCTGACTGTAGTCAAAGCGAGGCTTCCTCATAAAGTAACTTCTGACAGTTGAATAGGTTCCCTCATATCCTACAATGAGGTCACAAGTGACATCTTTGGGATTGCTGTCAGGTCTGAAAAATACAATGAGCCACCCCCCCCCCCCCCCCGCAGCAAAATGTAGTGAAAACAATGCTCTGTTTCTACTTGGACATGAAAAGTCATGGTTCAGTGGGTGACTCAGACAACTCACGTTCATGTGTCACATTGGGAGCTCTGAATCAATGACTGAAAATAAAGACAAAAATTCTTGTCTCCACCAAGGTTTTTCATGTAAGAATGAGAATAAAGCACCACTGTACAGACAATAAAGACATGTTGTGCCACAGAACTGAGACAAAAACCTGAGCTTTGTGAATAAAGGAAGAGATTGTGGAGACAACGACAGGGTGTCCATGAGCTTCAGCTGTGAATTTCTGAGTTGCAGATGAGCAAATGAATGTAGAAGCAACTGCAGGGATGTGACCAGTATTGTCTAGGAGTAGTTAGTTTGGCTTGAGCAAAGGAATTTGGAGATTATATGATCCTGTATTTAAACACCCTAGGCTTGAGCTGATCCAAAACTTTGACAAAGTAGCACTATATAAAATTAATTCTAAAAAGTACATGGCTTTTCCTTATGCCAACAATGTGAAGAATGAATGAGGCTGAAATCAGGAAAGCAACTACTTTCACAATAACCTCACAAAACAATCTTAGGAATAATCTTAACCAAATAATTGAAAGACCTCCATGATGAAAATTTCAAAACCTGAAAAAACAAATTAAGGCAGAACTAAGAAAGTAGAAAACCCTCCTATGTGCCTGAATTGGAAAGACTAATATCTTGAAAATGGCAATGCTGCCAAAGGCTATCTACAAATTCAATGCAATATCCATTAATACCTCAACACCATTCTTTAATCAAATAGAGGAAGCAATCCAAAACACTTATATGGAAAAAAAAAGACTCTGAATTGCAAAAACAAACCTTAGCAGAAAGAACAGTGCTGGAGGAATGTCAACACCAAAATTCAAACTCTATTACAAAGCTATAATAATAAAAGCAGCTTAGTATTGGCACAAGAATAGGCCTGAGGATCAATGAACTAGAACTGAAGACCCAGAAATGAATCCGCTGACCTATGGACACCTAATCTTTGATAAAAGAGCAAAAAAAAAAAAAATGAAAAATAGGATGGGAGAAAGACAGGCTCTTTAACACATGGTGCTAGCAAAAGTGGTTAAACATTTGTAAAAAAACAAAAAAACTAAAACTAAAACTATTTATCACCCTGCACCAAATCAATTAAGCAGATAACTTGAAAACATTGCAGGAAGGAATAGGAGAAACATGAGGACTTAATGACACAAGTCAAAACATTCTTAATAAAGACCCAGAAATACAACAAGTCAATGAAAAGTTGGACAAATGGGATTACATGAAACTTCAGAGCTTCTCCATGGCAAAGGACATAGCATGCAATAGAAATAGAAAGCCCTCAGATTGGAGAAGATCTTTACTGGCCATATAACAGACAAAGACCTCATATCTAGAATATATGTAGAACTAAAACCTTAAATTCTCCAAAAACAAATCCTCAAAGAAACAACTGTCCCATTAATAAGTGGGCTAAAGACTTAAAGAGAGAATTCTCTGAAGGGGAAATGAGAATGTCCAAGACACACATGAAGAAGTGCTCAACATCTCTGACCATAAAAGAAATGCAACTAAAAACAACATTGAGATTCCGCTTCACCCCAGTAAGAATGGCTTGAATCAGGAAAACTAATAACAACAGATTCTGGTAGGGATGTGGCCAAAGGGAGAACCTACTACACTGTTGTTGGGAGTATAAACTTGTTTAAACACTGGAAAGCAGAATGAAGGTTGCTCAAATGACTAAATATAGACATCTCCTATGACCTAGCAATCCCACTTTTGTACATTTACCCAAAGGGTCACAAACAAGAACATACTGAAACTACCAGCACAGCCATGTTCATTGCAGCCTTATTTACTACAGCTAAAATAAGGAACCAACCCAGATGCCCCTCAGTAGATGAATGGATCAAGAAATTGTAGCATATAAACACAATGAAAGTCTATGCTTCTATCAGAAAGAATGACATTGCTCTATTCATAAGGAAATGGAAAGACTTGGAAAAAAATCATACTAAGTGAAGACACAAAGACACATAGACTCTATGGTTTCCCTCATTGTTAATAATTAATATATGTCTAGGATAGTCCTAGCAGATGATCACAATAGCTCAATAGCTATGTACAAATTATCACATAAGGTGATCCTAAGTGAAATGAACTCCAAGGTATGAAAAGAGTGGTTTATCATTGTTATTTTTAAGATACTATGTGAATTTCTTTCTTTTTTTTATGTTCTCGTGGTTTAGCCCCTGTTGTCATTGTAACTGATTTTGGTACCCTGGGTATTTTGTATTGTGTGTGTGTGTGTATGTGAGTGTGTGTGTGTGTGTGTGTGTGTGTGTTTGTCTGAATTAGGGAAGGGAAGGGGAACAACAAAACAAAATGTACATCATCTTGACAATAAAATTTAAAAAAAATAAAATAAAATATAAAGGAAAGAAGAAAATTGAGCCCAGAAAAATTGAGTATTAGAAAAATGTTAGTAAAGACATTGCCAAGTACATTGAGAAAAAATAAATTTTCTTAACTTAGAATTGCTATTTATTGGACTTGAAAAACTTTGACCTAGTCTTTAAACGTCCCTGAATAAGTTAGGAATCTTGGTATTTTTCTCCCCTTGATACAGAGCTTACTGTTTTTTGGTTTCCTTTTCCAAATACTCTCCTTATGGCCACATCCCATGCACATATTTTTGAGATGAGAGTCTTGTGGATTATTTTTCCCATTTCTTTATTTTCAAAGTGATGTACAGAGGGGTAACAGATTCACAAGTAAGGTAGTGAGTGGATTTCTTATGCAACTTGTTACCTCCTCCGTCATTTTCCCCCTGCCTTCCTAATTCCCACCCCCATAAGTTGTACAGTTGTTTTACACAAAATAGTTTTCCAAGTATTGCTGTTGCATTGGTTTGTCTTTTTTTTTTAACCCTCTGTGTCTCGATGTTGGTATTCCCTTTCCCTTCCCTAGTTCCAATACAAATATATACAGTATCCAGGGTACTAAAATCAGTTACAGTGATACCAGGGGTAAAAACATGGCAATGAAATGCAAAAGAAAAAGAGTATAATTTCACATGGAATGTTGAAAATAACAACAACAGCGATATCACAATAGCTATGTCCATACAAACACATAAGATGAAGCTAAGCGAAATGAACACCTTTATGGAAACAAGTGGTATATCATTATTGTTATTTTCAACATGCCATGTGAAATTGCTGTATTTTTACGGGCCATGAACTTCTGATTTCATAAGATCCTCCCACCTCAGCATCCCAACTAGGCAAAGTTACAAACATACCCTTCATGTGCCCAAGCACTTGTATATGTATAGTTGACAGCACATATGAAGTAGAATGGTCAGAAGTTGTATAATATACCAAGTGTGATAGCTGAAAATGTTACTCACTTGATCACAGTGCCTTCAACAGATGGTTGTGCCTCATGTTGAATTATAGTACAACTGTGCCACTGGAAAAGAGTCAGCCATATTATTGAATGTAATTAGTGATGCATATACATATATCTCATGAAATTCATGTCAAGACAATATAAATATTCTGGTAATGACGTCATATATGTTGTAATAGGCATGCAATTGTGAATGCATTTGTGTTCCTAATTTCTTTCTCAAACTGTTCAATTGTTGCTGTGATTTTTTTTTTCCCCCCAGTTCTGGGGCTTGAACTCAGGGCCTGAGCATTGTTCCTGACATCGTTTTGCTCAAGGCGAGCACTCTGCCAACTTAACCACAGCGCCCCTTCTGGCCTTTTCTATATATGTGGTGCTGAGGAATCGAACCTAGGGCTCCATGTATATGAGGCGAGCACTCTTGCCACTAGGCCATATTCCCAGCCCCTGCTGTGAGTTTTGTATGTTGATTTTTATATCCTCCTACATTGCTGAAAGTATTCATCGATCTAATAGTTCTGGAGGTAGGACTGTTCTTTGAAAGTTTGGCTTACTGAATCAATTTTAAATTTTAATGTAGCATAAGAATACTAACATCATTTGAACTTTCAAACTATCAGTGAGTTCTCAGTACCTGTCACTTGTGACTAAAATCCAGGAATATAACTCAAGAGGCTGAGGATTTCCACTTGAAACCAGCCTGGGCAGAATCTTCCACAATACTTCATCTATGAAATTTAACAATGAAACGTGGTTTTAAAGTATGACTCAAGTGGGAGGGTGCTGGTTAAACATACTGAGTGTGACAGCTGAATAAGCACACGGCCTGAGATCAAATCTCGCTACTGAAGTACATAATAACTGTGTGGCTAAGAAAACTCCTTGTCAGCATGCTCAATATGCTATCTATATTTATCTACTTATGTACTCTATTGAAAGAGTAAGATGCTAGAAATTGCCACTTTCCTCCACAAGAAAATGATGTCATTTGAAATAAGGATAATGTTACAGTATAATAAATACATTAACTTCCTATTTGTAAAATGAAATAGCCGTACCTCTATGCCATACTATAAACTGGCCAGCTAAATGGAAGGTGAATTAACATAAATTCTAGAGAAAAATTTGTTACTAAACATTTATGTTGCCTTCCAGTGTTGAGTGTTACAAATGATTCGAAAGAGTATGAGATTTGTGAATATAATTGCATAAAAATTTGCAACATCTGCATGTATATATATATGTATGATCAAAATTGAACAATAACATTTCAATACATCCATAGAAATAGCAGGTTGTTACTTTGAATACATGAAAGTATCTGGCAACACAACAAAATCAATGGTGTAACTCTCTTCATAAAACTGAGTAAAAGGCAATAACTGGGTATTCAAAATGAAGACTTAGAAATGATCAATAAACCATCACAAATGTGTTCATCCATAACAGAATGTGAATTAAAGTAGCAGAGGCATAAGGTTTTATATTATTTTCCTGAAAAAAATTAAATAATTATAAGTCCAAAGCAGTGACTATA
Source organism: Perognathus longimembris pacificus (assembly GCF_023159225.1). Taxonomy (NCBI): domain Eukaryota; kingdom Metazoa; phylum Chordata; class Mammalia; order Rodentia; family Heteromyidae; genus Perognathus; species Perognathus longimembris. The sequence continues at coordinate 4,850,310 of NC_063173.1, read as the reverse complement.
CAGAGAAAATGATATAGTCACAGACTGGGATTGGTATGAATAGTGGTATATTATTTAGTATTTCTAGTGTGTGAATTTTTATTATATACAAGCCATATTAATGTACAAATTTCAAAGTTGCCAGAATGTATAAAAATGTAAAAATGATATTATTTATGAGTGAAAGGGGAACGGAAAACTTGATGGAAGAAAAGAGAGTCAGTGAATGTAGTCAAACTCTACATTATATGAATACATGGAAATTACATGATAAAACCACTTAAAATAAAATTTAGCACAAGGTAGTTTAAACAATAGATAATAGTAACAGGCCTCTGTATTTTGATGTATTATCTCATTTAATTCTAAGTCTTCTGACTTATTATTATTTCCATTTTAATCATTTAATTAATTTTAAATTTTATTTTGTGACCATAAAAGCAAACATGTTTTATATATTACTGTGTAATAATGGTGTTTTGGTACGTGTATGCATTGTATGTTCAAGTTGATGTGGACGTATTTACCTCAAACATTTATCATTTCTTTTCTCTCTTTTTGTACCAGTTCTTGGGCTTGAGCTCTGGGGCCTTCCTTCCTTTGAGCCTTTTGCCCGAGGCTAGCAGTCTATCACTTCAGCAACAATTCCACTTCTTCTTTTTCTTGTTTTCTTTTTCTTTTTGTTTTTTTTTTTCAATACTGGGACATGAACTTAGGATCTGTGCTTGCAAGCCAAGTCTTCTGGCAGTGAGACATGCCCATCTCCTGACTTTTTCTTTCCTTGGTGCTTCTTTGAAGATAAGCGTCTCATGGACTCTTCAGCCTGGATTGTCTCTGAACTGCAATCTCCAGATCACAGCTCCTGAGGAACTAGTATTGCAGGGACAATATTCAAACTCCATCTACCTTTTTAAAAAATATATGTATAACCTTTTTGTGATCTATAGTCACCGACTTGAATAATGGAACTCGATTACTGCTCTGGAACTCGAACTTGTACCCAGTGCCCAGCCTTTCTCCACCCTTTTCTTCTCCCTGCTCTTCTCCGTCACTGACTGCCACCTTTCTACTCTCAACCTTTGTGACTGAGGTTTGTAGGGTTCATGAGTGATAGATTTGGCTGCTAGGTTTTTCGGTCTGGCTCATTTCATTCCATGTAATGATCTCCCGTCCTATGCATATTATTATCGATGGGCAGAATTTGATTGGTTACTTTTCCACTGAGCGTATATGGCACATGTTCTTGATCTATGTCCCAATTGTACTCTGATGTCATTGTGGCTGTTATGAATATTGTTGCAACGGGTGACAGATACATTTTTCATTATCCTAATCTCGTTTTCTTTCCAAACATACTTGGTACTGGAATTGTTAGTTCATAACACATAGTAGTTTTATACTACGTGTGAGGCCCCTACATACTTTTTCATAATAGCATCACTAACTTCCATTCCCATTCACAACAGTGCAAATGTTTTCTCCTCACATCTTTACCTATTGTCTATATCCATTGGAGCAATAGCTGTTCACACCGGAGTGTGGTGAGAAGAATCTCCTTGTTGCTTTGATTTGCATTTTCCTGGTAGTGATGTTGGTTAAACATGTTTTCATGTATTGGTAGACAATTTGAAGGTCTTTTTTGAAAAAAAATATTGTAAAGATGATGCAAAGAGGCGTTACAGTTACATTAGTCAGGTAATGAGTATATTTCGTTTTGAACAGTGTTACCCCCTCCATCATTTTCTTCCACTTTTTCCCCTACCAACTTCCCCCTGCTCCAAGTTGTAAAGTTCATTTCCAGCATAATGTCTAGTGAGTGTTACTGCTGAACTGATTCACCCTTTGACCCACTGTTTCTGTTATTCCTCTTACCCTCCCCAAATCAGATAAATTTATATATAAGACAAAGTGTACAGAAATAAAAAAATGGCAAAAGGTAATAAACTAAAATAAAAAGGAAGAAAGAGAAAACAGTACAATAGAAACTCTTCTTGTTTCCATTTCTTGAAGTTGATTTCAATAAGCATCATTTTATACGATCATATGCACATAGCTATCAAGACTTTGTGATCCTCTACTAAGAGTATCCTCCTTTGTTCTCACTGTGCGAATGCTTAGAGTGCTGTCTAATGAATCATGTCCAAGTATAATTTGTCTTTTGCATTAACTTGTAGATTTAGAGACTTAAATGAGAGAAACCACACAGCCTTGATAATTCTTTGGGTCTGGCTTACTTCACTTAATATAATTTTTTTCAAGTCTTTCCATTTTCTTATGAATAGGACAATGTTATTCTTTCTGAAGGAGGTATGGAATTCCATTTTGTATATATACTACATTTTCTTGATCCATTCATCCACGAAGGGACATCTGAGTTGATTTCATACCTTGAAGCGTACTTTGAAATGAAGTAGTGTAATGTAATGCTATCTGCTTTGATCTTTTTCCTCAAGATGACTTATTTTCTACTTGGGATCTTACAAAATTTGGGATATAGTTTGTAATATTGTGAAGAATGCATTGATTTATTATTAATATTTTGCTAAATATGTAGTTGACTATATGGTGTGGACACTACAAGAAAATTATTTCTCAAGCTGGGCACCAGAGACTCACAATTGTAATCCTAACTGTAGTGTCTGAGGTCTGAAAATTGCAATTCAAAGACAGCCAGCGCAGAAAGGTCCACAAGAGTCTTATCTACAATTAATAAACAAAAAGCTTGAAGTACAGCTATAATTCAGGTGGTAGAGGGAAGTAAAATCAGATGTTCTGAGTAACTAAAATTTACAAGGACAATATAGTAATTAGATGAGCCCAAATAGCATAATAGCAAAATGAATTTGTTTTATTTTACTTTATTATTATATAAAATAGTATTCCTTTAGCCAATAAAATATTGTAAATAGCTTTAACATTATAATACATTGTTAAACTGAATAAGCTAGTTACATAATTATATGAACTTAGTGATTTTATAGAACAGTGAATCACCCATTTGCTTAGTCCAAAATTAGAACCAAATGTCACCAATAATTATTAATTTCCAGATAATATTACAGGGAATGATATTTTATTTTACTGCTGTGTTTTCCATATTTTTAAATTATTCTATTGTTAATTTCACAATGACACTCACTTAAAAATAAAATATATTTCACTCCGTTGAATACAAAATTTAGGTACATTAATATTGTATACAATATTGTATTCAAGTAGTAGAAAGAAGAATAATATCAATAATAAAAATAATTAAAATCCACAATGCTTTAATGTCGATTAATTATCATTGTGCTTTTTTTCAAATCTTGAATCCATGTTTAATTGATTTTAAGAGAACTTTAAATCCTAACCACATTTTCATTCCTGAATCTCATATACCAATCAGGTAGCATTCCATGTGTTTAGGTTTCCAAAAATATCACTTAAGCACACTAGTGATAGAAGGTTCACACTTGAGGAAATCACCTCAAACTAGTACCCACTAATTCAAGCAATGGGCGATGACACTTATTCAGAAAGTATTAGAAATTCAGTATATGTCCATACTAGCGTTGACATTTACCAACTAAGTATTTTAGAGGATCACAAAGAATATTTCTACTCGATGTGTGTCTGAATATGCAAATAATACTGCAGTGGTAAAATGTAAGATACAAATGTATCTTACAAAGATACAATGTAAGATTCTCATTATAACAGCAATGAAAACCATGGCATTGTTGGGACCCACACTGGTCATCAGAATTGACAGCTGGTGTAGCTTCAGCCCACAATGAGTGTGCTAAGAGTAGTAGAGGCTGGCTTTGAAATGACGCACTGGAAGTCAGGTCTGAATATTTAATGAATAGAATAGTAAATAGACTTTCACTCTGTACACTAGCATATTTTTTTAATATTTAGGTAAAAAATGGAAACAATTAGACCATAAAGTAATTCATCTACTGAAGCAGAGATTAAATGTAAAACATTAAGATGGAAGCTCATATAAACACCGCAAAACACTTGTGTGTGTGCCTCTATACCCACAAGTGTGCACAGTCATGCATGTATTTTTAATCATATCTAGAATTACCACTTGAATATAAAAACCATAGTTCATTTGCTTTGAGGCAGTAAAAAAATATAGCTAGATTCTGAAAATCGGTTGAGATCTGGAGGGTAGAAGAACTTGAGTAGTTAAATTTACCTAAGCACATTTTTACCGTGAAGCTAAAAGCATTATATGACAGAGACTGTTAGCTACAAAGACTTTCAGATAAAAGTATAAATTCTCTTTCATGTGTGATGTATTTTAATAATGTGATAAACACTATTGAATCTCAGTTTTGTTATCTGAAGGATGGATATAGCACATTGCCTAAGAGGGCCGTGATGGGGGTCACCTGTGATGCACATGTAAGACACTGGACACTTTTCATCTACAGTGCTTGTGTGGGTATTGCTCCGTGGGCTATATTTAAAACTCTAACATCATAAATATCAAAGTTGGTTCCTGGAATAGAGTACATGATGCTCATCACTCAACTCGCATGAGAGAGTTACAATGCATACCATGGCAGGAGGACAATGGACAGGGAAACCTTACTAGACATATTGAAACACAGATCCCATGGTTTCCCTCATTGGTAATAATTAGCAGAGGATCACAATAGCTCAATAGCTAATGTACATATGATCACACAAGATGATGCTAAGAGAAATGCACTTCAAGATACAGAAACAAGAAGTTGTTTTTGTTTTTAACGTACTGTGTTATGTGAAGTTGTTTCTTTTTTCTTTCTTTTCCCCCTTATGGCTATCCCCTCTTGTCACTGTATTTGATTTTGGTACCCTAGGTATTTTATATACATTTATCTGAACTAGGGAAGTAAAGGGGAACATTAAGACGGTGAAACAAAGGGCAAAGAACGAACCAACGCAACAGCGATACTCACAATAGAATATGTTGGAAATCGACTGTACAGCTTGGAGTTGGGGTGGCAGGGAGGGAAAGTGGGAGGAAAATGAGGGAGGGGTAACAAGTTGGACAAGAAATGTACTCACCACTTTACCTGTGTAACTAACCCCTCTGTACATCACCATGACAATGAAATTAAATTAAAGAAAAAGACACACAAAAGATAAACAGATTGAAAAATGAGAAGCGGTTATCCTTTGGTGTCTTTTAACCTTAGACAAAACAGGATCATATTTATAATTGAAATCTGTTGAAAATTCTGGAATTCATCTTAGCTTGCTCCAAAAGGCAAAACAGATTTTTTTTGGTTAAATCACTGAAGTCTTACGACTATGATATTGAATAACTCAGTCTCCTTAATAAGTGTACCTTCTCTGACCTCCTCTGTTAAAAACTATTGAAATAGGCAGCGGTGGCTCATGCCTGTAATACTAGCTACTCAGGAGGCTGAGATCTGCTGCTAGGAGTTTGAAGCTAGCCCAGGCACTAAGGTTTGTGTAACTCTTACCTCCAATTAACTACTGAAGATCAGAAGCAAAGCTTTGCCTGAAGTGGTTCAGCACCAACCTGGAGCAAAGGAGCTCAGGAAGCGCACACAGGTTCTCAGTTCAAGCCTCAAGGTTGGCACTTGTATGCATATGCATGTGCGTGTAAGCACACACACACACACACACACACACACACACACACACACACCCCACAACTAAGCGATTGGCATACATTGTCCCTTACTTTTTTATTTCATTTGTTAAGAATCATTGCCTCCCTTACTCGACCATCTCCACATTAGATGCAGACTCAGAATCCTGTGGTACTTACCTGCTTTCCTCTCCAAAGGAAATACTTATACCTGTCATATAAAGGACATTTGGAATACAGGAAGAAAGATAATTATAACTTGAATTCTACCACATCATGTCTCTACCATGCTAGGGCCAAGAGATAATAAAAACTAACTTCTGAAAGTAGATTTCTGAAGCCTGCAGATGGTGATGCAGTAATTCTTTAAGGGCTGAGGAGATCGACTTAACTGTCACGTGAGTAATGGTACAAGGGTTTGATAGCAGCTGTAGTCTGCAAGGAGCATTGACTAGATGTCAGTGTTCCACCGTGTGCCTGCTGCTTAGCACAGCTCAAGCCCACTTGAGCCTAGCAGCACTCAGAAGCCCCTTCTAGGGCCTATCAGCCTCTAAAGACAACCGACTTCCAAACTCTAGCCAGGAATGCTACGATACTATAGATTGGCTTCTGCTCTAGGGAGGAAATCATCACTGGAGGTGGATAGCGGTTTTTATTTCTAATTTACGGTTGGTTTAACCCACATGTCATGGAATACAGAAGAAACTGAAGGGTCTTTTTTTCTGATTAATACTAATCATGTTGTCTTCCTTCTGATAACACATTAAACATGTGTAGATGAATATGAGGGACCATTACTTATTAAGACAAAGTAATGAATGAAAGTGGGTAGCATCTGTATAGATATTAACTGGAACACAACATATTAACTGACTTGTAGCTTTACTTAAAACAAGAGAAAAACTACATATATATGCACATGCATAAATGTATGCATATATATGCCTAAGATCTCTAAATAATATACTATTTATTTAGCGTTAGACAGCTATAGTGCAATCCAAATAAATAAATATGCTAAGTGACAGAAATGGGTGATTAAAATGAAACTCAAGTTGGGAGCAGATGGCTTACACTTATAAGATACCCAGAAGACTGAGATCTCAGGATCATGGTTCTAAACAAGCCTGGACAGACAAATTTGTGACACTGATACCCAATTAATTAGCAAAAAGCTGAAGTGGAAGTGTGTCTGAAGTGGTAGAGCACCAGTTTTGAAGAAAAGAATCTAAAAGGCAGCACCAGGGCCTGGAGTTCAAGCCCCAGTATTGGCACAAGTCAAAAACCAAGTGTAGTTTGAGAAAGATGTTCATTTCATTTCAGACAGCTTATGTGACACTGAGGGCTGTTGGTTGAAGAAAAAGGATCATGGATTCAAACTGTGGAGAAACATAGAAAATATGAGATACATTGCACTTGTCAGTAGAATCCAAGATGAGTGTGAACACTGCTGTGTCAATTTTTAGTCTTATTCTTTCCTATGCATAGAATCTTCCTGCTTTACCTCACACCAGAATCCAACCATGATACTGAATGAAGAACAGTCCTTTATGAGGCCTGTGTCCCTAAGGGAAACTTGAGGCCATAAGAGGCTATACTTCTCTGAGCTTTGAGGAGTCCGGTTCCTTTTTATAGTATTGGATTGTCTTTCTATTGCAGACATCCTTTTGGCTATCATAAAACAACTCTGGGCATAATCTCCCAAACACCATGGCTGTGGATTTCCCCCATGCAATGCAGTCCAGGAAGGGTGGCCTTTTTGTTGTCATGACCATGGCAAATGTCATTTCTGTGCTTCTCTTAGGGTTTGAGAAACGAAAAGGGGTACCCTTCTCCTTCCATTTAAAACTGTTTCAGAGTTCACATTCCAAACACCCCCAATGCAATATTACAATGGAGAAGGGCCCTGGATACCATTATTCAGAAATTACCAAATGTTAGGGCCATAGAGGCAGGCTTTAGGGATTTCTTCAAGGGTCCTCATTAACTTGGCTAATTGGAAAGGAGAGCTTTGCAGACTGGTCTGAATGCAAGGCTGAGAAGATAGAGTCGATGGGCTTCTTGGAGCACCTGTGTGACTGATAAGCCGGTAAGTCTCCTTGGCACATCAGCAACAGGAGTGTGTCTGGTCCACTCTACAGCGGGGTTCCCTGGGGAAGGTGTGGTCAGGAGTCACAGATGCGACGCCTCCCCATATGACGAGGATCCTCCACTGTCAAATAACTGCGAGGAGAGCAAACAACGTATACATCCCCTGCCTAATATTAACCTATTTTAACCAACTCTTGATAGTTATAGTAAGGGAAAAAAACTTTACTTTTCTTTCAAAAATGAAAATAAAGAATGTTTTAAATGACACAAAATTACAAGGGAAAAGAGGAGAAATGCACAGGAAACCACAATAGATATGAGGTGGCAAGACTTTGATAGCCAAAGAGAAAGAGGATACTCAAAGGGGCAGAGACCCCAATAGGCTGTGAAAGTCCACCGGACAAAGGATAACTTGTAAACCATCTCAGCAAGAACAAACAAAACAAAGTGCCCCAAACTGGAGTTTGGTATCCAGTACCTTCAGTTCCCAGAATGTAGTTAATACCAGAATTGAAAGTGAATATTGATAGCAATTCTATCCCAATATAAGACTCCTTAAATGGGGAATTTCTGTAGATAAGGCTGTTCTTGAAGGCTCAAAAGCTGAAAAGTGAAGGTTAAAATGTTTGCATACACACAGAGTATAGAAGTCCACATTTTCTTTCCTCAAATAACTTTTATATTGCTGGTGTATGGAAATTCTCTCCTAAGGACTCTGACTAATTCCTGCCCCCAAAGATATAAAACAACTATACTTAGAGTTACACTCATATTTTACAAGCTTCATACCTTGGCTCACACTTCAAATAGCTTTAAAATCCCAAATTCTTAAGTTTATATAGAAAGCCAAAAGTCATAGTCAACAGAAACATGTAAGAAAAAGTCCAAGAAAAATAAAGCAATTCGGAATAAATCAAAACTATATGAGAAAAACTTTCAAAAGTTATTTTACAGCCTCAGAGCACCAAGTGATTATATTAAACAGCAGAATGCAATGAACTCCATGTTATGGAAATAAGTGGCATATAGTTATTGGAATTAATTTCAACATATCATATGAAACCATACCTTTTTTTCCTCTCTCATATTCCTTTCCTGTGGTTTCACTCCTGCTATTACTGTAACTGATCTTAGTACTCTGGATACTGTATAGATGTGTCTTGGAATTAGGGAAGGGAAAGGGAACACCAAAATTGAGAGAAAAATGATAAAAAGACAAACAATTGCAATAGCAGTACTTAGAAAACCAACTGGTGTAAACCAGCCTAACAACTCATGGTGGGAGGAGGAAACTGGGGAGGGGGGAGTTGAGGGGAAAAGAAGGGAGGAGGTAAGAAGTTGGATAAGAAATGTACTTGTCTTACATATGAAACTGCAACCCCTCTGTACTTCACTTTGACAATAAAGAAGAGAGAAAAAAAACTCATTAGATCACTAAAAAAAAAAAGACAAGAAAATAAGGAAAGCTGTTAGTAATTGTGTGTAAGCATTTAATGTAATTTATATACCCATATATACTTTGTTTCAAATAATGCTAATACCTCAAGATAGAGATGCAATATGATAGAAGGGATCAAAAATCAGCAAAATTAGTCTAAACATAAATTTGTGGAAATCTTCATGGTAGTGGAACAAAAAAGAAAATGTAAAGAAAATACATGTAAGCTAAAAATACAGAAATTGGAAGACAGTTATAAGAGGTCCAGCATCAAAGTAAAAAGTTTCAAAATCAACATCCCCCACAAAAAATAAAAGATTTTTAAAATAAATATTGAAAAAGGAATTTTAATAGAATGCTTTTTAAAATGTCAGGGGAGATACTTTTTGTTTCAAAGAAGCCACTAAATATCCAGGAAGAGAACTGTTTTAAAAATCCACCTTATAAAATAAACATCACATTGTTTCCTCTTGATATTTCAAACTACAAACTACATTATTTAAGCTAAAATGCACCTCCTCTTAACTTTACTTCTGAACTACCTTGCATCATATCTGCATATATACAACAGTGTTCAACATTTTAATTTATTTTTGTACATTATATACATTTATCAAGGTTGGTACTTAACCTAGAGATCTTTATTTATTTTATTTTTAAGCTTTACTGAAGTGTAGTGGATATACACAATTTCATATGCTTAATGTACATATTTTGATGTGTATAGCCATCTGCATATATCCACAATATCATCACTATAATCCAAGTAGCAAATATATCTAATATCTCCAACAATTTTCTTACATTTAGTTTATAATTTAATTTTTTTTCATTTGTTTAATTCATGGTAAGGATAGTTCTCATGGACTATCTCCTTTTAAGATATTTTAAAGTACATAATACCATCCCCTTAACTACAGGTACCACATTATACAGTGCACCTCCAGAAATTACCAGTCTTGCCAAAATGAAACTTGATGCACACACAAAACGCCTAGAGTGAAATTCTCCAATGACTTTCCATAGCAGAATACATTCAAAGATTTTAGATGACTTGAAGTCACTTTTGAGTGATCAGGCCAGGAAACAAGCTCTGATTTATGTTAAACACACACTGCACACTCTGATTTCTGAGCAGATCTCATGGTTCACTTAGCCCAGCAACTTACCATTTGATTTTCCCCTTGGCCTATCATGGATTTTGCCTTGTGCATGTTTATCTATGCTTCATAGTTTTATTAAGATCTCCATGTAGAGCTGCTTCTTCAGACTTTCACTGATATTGCCGTGTGCATTTCACTTCCACCACTTATCCTTCCTGTATTCTACATTAGTTTTCTTCAAAGTACTTACCATTAATGGAACAAATTAATATTCTCATTAATTTTATTCTCTTCAAAATATAAACTCTTTGTTGACAGAAGCATCACTTCATTTATTGCTGCAACTGACAACTAAATAAAACTCTGCCTAGACCCTTCATAGAAGTTGTAGGTAATTCTCATTATATTTCCTTTAATCTATATTTCGGGTTTTGTTTTCTCTCAATTCCACTTTTTAAACTTGGCAACATCCATTGGCTTTACTGTTAAAACAGACTCCTGGAGGAGAATTTATTGCATTCTATCTCCTTCTAGCAATCATGGGGAAGGAAACGGCAGTGGTATTCTGATGATTCTAGAAAAGCGTGGCCTGAGCGGTGGTGTTAACCTCAGTCTGAGCAGTATATTGGGGACTGGGGAGGGTTCACCAGGAAATGGCTGCATGATGTGTGGGGTGACTTGGATCTTAGGAACTTGATCCTATACAATCTTCAACGTAATTCAGAATCATTTCTACTTCCATAGAGACAATACTAATGCCACCAATTTCTGACTAAGAGCCCATTTGCTCTGTATGAAAAGGAGTCACATATAAGCAATGATTAATTTTCTCAGTGTTCGTGTCCTTGAGCTCATAGGTACCAGGTGTGTGGGTCAGGCTTTTAAACCTCGGGGATTATAGCTCTAGGAATTGAGAACTTTCCTAACCAGAGATTACAGTTCTAGGTTCTGAGGTCAGAGCCAGCCTTAGGGACTTGTAAACCAATGCCCCTGGTACCTCACAAATAGGTTTTGAACTCCTGATCTTTGGGTATTGAGATACTCAGCTTTTAGCAGCTAGTGTTACGGCTCTTCAGGCTTTTAATTCAGGATGCTTTGCCATTAACCTCTTGCAGCTCTCTGGATCTACTGCAAGAACTCTGCCTTGGCTTGCTGTCTTGGTTTCCATAATCTTAGCCCTTCACTACTTCTCCCAGTCTTAACATGTCCGTAGGTAGTCCTTGGAATCGCTGCAGTCTCCAATCCCAGACACTGCCTGGAATTTTTCAGTTAACTTTGAGCAGCTGAGTGAGGAAAAGATTACAGTCCTGAGTCCCAGGAAATGCGTGTCTTCCATTTTCACTCTCCAGCGAGTTTATATCAGATGGCACCATGTTCTTGGAGCTGAAGCCCTGAGTTTTATCTGTTCTTGTTTTCAGCTCAGCCTAGTCTACCTGTGTTAAGGATCACAAGGAGTCATTGAAGCCTAATCTTTGCAGCGCAAGGTGATTATGGAGAGTGGTGCTCGGTGTACAAGAGTTACACTCCAGAACAGACTTGAAAAGAGTGAAAAAATGGTTTGCTTATATTGTCAGTAGAAGGACATGGGATGCTTATATACATCATTTATTTCTTCTAAACAGAAGTCACTCAGACATTAATCACCACCCTCTCCTATACACAAATCAAAAGATTTATTTCAGAATAAAAATCCAAGGCAAACTATAACTGTGCTCAAACTTTCAAGATGTTTATAGGAAATTCCACATTGTCAGGGCAGCAAATGTGTCTTCAAATCTCTAGACTATATCACTGTCCCTGAAATAGAGGAAGATCCTTTGTAAAGTTGTTGAAGGAATGAATAATTTAGTGAACAAATGTATAAAATATACTAGGTATAAATGCATACTGATATATAAATCCTTATGTATGCATGTGTAAATGGATTTTTTTTTTGCTAGAGATAAACTCTGTTAAAGACATCAGAGGCTCAATTCTCTACTGGTGATACATAGAACAATTCTCAATCCTCCTCTATCTGTTTTGTAAACACAATGATATTTGTAGCCGTTTACATTTTTAGATCTGTAATAAAGGTACAATGGTACAAAATGTGTCCTTTGCTTGTTCTATGCTCACAATAAATACATGGGGCAAAGAGGAGTGGTGAAGGGTTTAGATTTATAAAGTAAATTTTGAGCATGTGCTACAAACGAAGGGATGCTGCTTCAATCTATGTGATACTCAGCATTCTTCAATATGAAGAGAAAATAATCTATTTTCATGAGGATGTGAAAGAATAGAACAAGTGAAAATGTTGGTGAAGTGGTCTAATGAGAGTTTTAGGCACCTATTGACAGAAACTTGTTTAGATTCTATACATTTTTACATCTATACATTGTATGCATATATAAAACCAATACCTTGCATTTTGAAGGCAGTTAACATTTACTCAAGCCGTCATCATTTTGATGCCGAAGTCAACCTAGAGAAACCGATCATCGCTAGCCTAAACTTTTAGATAGGATAAGTTGACTTTCGAATTTTAAAAGCCAAAGTTCAATTACATAGTAGAAAATTTTCATGACAATCCATATCAGATTGTATAAGGTTGACTACTACCTTTTTACCCTCTGTTTTTATGTTAATGCCAAATGTTTCATATACCCTGATAAGATAGAATAATCTGGTAAAATTTCAAGGATTTGTGCGTCCCCAACTGTCTCTAATTCCTATAATAAAATGCTAAAGTTCACTGACAGGTAATACAAGGTGTAATTTCAGGTTCTCAGATTCTCATTTTAGCTTTTCATGAGAACCTTCCCAGGCAGAACTGCCATTCACGTTTCTCTTAACCTTCAATATCACTTCCTGAAAGAGGAGGTTGCTTGCATTTCACCAATGTCCTTCTTCATCTCAACCTTTATTGGCGCTTAGACTATATCCTTTGGGAACTAAAAAAAAAATAGAAGTATTATTTAATTGCAATTGTGAAGAAATTAGAGGATTCCTTATCAAAAGTTTGGCTACGGTCATGGGCAGTTCAATCCCCATGACCAATAACAAAAACAAAAACAAAAATAAATAAATAAATAAATAAATAAATAAAATAAAATAAAATAAAACAAAAAATGTTCTTATTTCCATATCTTGGAGTTCCTTTCACTTAGCATCATCTTATATAATCATACATACATAGCTATTGAGCTATTGTGATCCTCTGGACTATCCTAGACATGCACTAATTACCACCAATGAAGGAAACCATGGAATCTATGTTTCTTTGGTCTGGCTCCCTTCACTTAATATGATTTTTTTCCAAGTCTTTCCATTTCCTTAAGAATGGGGCGATGTCATCCTTTCTGATGGAAGCATAGAATGCCATGGTGTATATGTACCAAATTTTCCTGATCCATTCATCTCCTGAGGGGCATCTGAGTTGGTTTCATATTTTAGCTATGGTAAATAATTCTGCAATGAATATAGTTGTGCTGGTAGCTTTAGTATGGTCTTGTTTGTGATTCTTTGGGTAAATTCCCAGAAGTGGGGTTGCTGGGTCATAGGGGAGTTCTATATTTAGTCATTTGAGGAACCTCCATACTTTGTTCCAGAGTGGTCGAACAAGTTTACACTCCCAACAACAATGTGGCAGATTTCCCTTTTGTCCACATCTCCATGAGCATCTATTGTTATTCGTTTTCTTAATAATGGCCATTCTAAATTTGGTGAGGTGGAATCTCAATGTTGTTTTGATGTGCATTTCTTTTAGGGCCAGAGATGTTGGGCATTTCTTCATGTTTTTATTGGCCATTCTTATTTCCTCTTCAGAGACATATCTCTAAGTCTTTAGCTCACTTATTAAAATTTGCCTCCCCATGAAAACACACAACCTGTAAGATCGGTGCCAATGCTTTCCCTGTCCATTTTGGCAGCTGCAGAATTTAAGGACATATCCTAAGCACTTTATCAAAATTATTGTTGATGCAGATTTAATTTAGTGGCTTAGTGTCAAAATTCTATGTTAACAGCTGCTTTGAACTATTGTTTAGAAAGAAAATGAATACTTACCAAAATATAATTATTTACAAAATTATTTCTTAGGCTTCAGTGCTTACATATGTACATATATGCATATTTATTTACTTATCTATCTATTTATTTATTTAGAGGCAGTGTCTTCACATGTAATTGAGGCTATCATGAAACTCATTAAATATTTCAGCCTGGCCTTGAACTCGCTATTGTGCAGTCTTCTGAGTGCTAGGAGTGTAAGAGTATACCACCATGCCTGGTGTATTTATGTACTTTACTGTTAATTACTTCATTGTTGTTTAATTAAGGGTAAATATTAGTAAATGCAAACATCAGCTACCTTCTGGTTATTTTGAAGCACTTTGACATACAGGATGTCACCTGATCGATCCTTAAGCTTGGAGTGTCAGGTGATCCTGACAGATATTTTACAGAAAGGATAAACAGAGGCTCAGAAAGGGGGGTGCATTATCTAAGACTGCACATCTGATAATAATGAAAGCCACTTGTCCTTCAACTAGTTCATGAATCAATATATCCAGGACTTTGGCAATAGTGGATAAACTTCCCAAATTACAATGATGAGACATGAGATCTACAAATGTAGCTTCTTCACCTGTTTCACTAGTTGTATTTGATAATCAATGTAGGTTAAAGGTCGTTATCAGGAAATGCAAGATGTTCAAATTTCCAAAGCTTTTTGAAGTTACTAACATAACACATTAAATGCTTTGAATTTTGGACATTTCTGGATGTTGAATTTTTAAATTAGGATGTTTAATGGGAAATTATAATGCAAAAATTCTTTTTTAAGTCTCTAACTTGAAAAACTTCCAGTCTCAAGCATTTCAGATTAAATATATATAATCTTGAAAATCCTGTTTTATGGGAAACTATCCACAGAAACCTAGCGAAATTTTAAGCTTGCTTGGCAAAAAAAAAATACCCTTATATAAAATATTTTATTTTTATTCACAGTTGTTTTGTTTCCAGATTTGAGTGGATATATCAAACTATGGATAGTACAAAATTTTATTAATGTAATAAAACTTGTAATAGTAAGCTAAGACTTACTTAAATGCATATTTTGTCTCTCAAATTTTCTCATTGTAATCATTCTTTTTATCATGATGTGAACTTTTCATAAGTCTCCATGATGAAGTGAACTGAATGATGTAGGCATTCTGAGGAATGCCAGGCTACTGCTGGTGTAACCATATATATATATATATGTATATATATATATATATACATACATATATATATATGAATTCCTGATGCTTTTAGTGACCACAATAATGTGGATGGATGTGTGTCAAGAGCAAATGATGGGGCTGGGAATATGGTCTAATGGTAAAGTGCTAGCTTCGTATACATGAAGGCCTGGGTTCGATACCTCAGCACACATATATAGAAAAAAGCCGGAAGTGGCGCTGTGGCTCACGAGGTAGAGTGCTAGCCTTGAGCAAAAAGAAACCAGGGACAGTGCTCAGGCCCTGAGTCCAAGGCCCAGGACTGGCAACAAAAACAAAACAAATAAACAAGAGCAGATGATGCTGATTATTGAACATTCTTAATTGTTCAAGATTTTATAAAATGTCAAAATGTTTTAACCAGACGTTGCCTCTTTTCTACTCATCAAAGTGTCATGTCAGAAATATAATACTTCAGTGGGAAACTTCACAGTGCCTTCCATGTGAAGATGATATGTAGCAAGGTTTCTCTCCAATATCTGTGAAAGTCAATATACATCCGCCATTTTGATCATATGCAAGTTGCTGGTTCTGCTTTGGTTCATCTTCATCTCCTTCTGAATTCCTCAACAAGTTCTTCCAGTTCAACATGCATTCACACAACTCAGTAGCCATTGTTATGTCTTTGTACTTCTTCATTAGGCATGTCAACAAGTCCTTTCTATCACGTTATTTTACAGTGTGTACACTTTCCCTTCTTCTCCATCAATTCCTGGGAAATCTTTAAAATCATTTATAACCATTTATCATTTATAATAATTTATATTTGTCTTCATGGGGAAAGATTCTGAATAACCAGGTATATAATCTATTATTACTAGGAATATAATGTTAAACTCTTCCTCTTCTATGGACAGATTTTCACCCTGAGTGTTAAACATTGATAGAACTATTCCATAACAAATTGACTGCCAATCACGATTTCTGATTGTTGTTTCAGAACAAGTGAAGATATAATATTGTTTTGGGAGAGCATGTGAGGTCTTTGCTCTGCATTTTCCATCAGGCACCGTTGTATGATTGTATGCTCATGCTATTGGTTTTCTCCTTCCACCAAAGTCTGGTTTCTTCACAATGAAAAGTCAACTTTGGAAGGAACCCTGATTCTCTAGCCAGTGCATTCAGCTCGGTCAGAAATGTAGTAACAGCTGTTCGTGTAATGACTTATTAAAAATACAAATGCATTTCTTAATCCGTGTGGCTCCTCCTTACTTTTGGTAAATTGGTTATATAACCACTGTGTAGGGGAAGTTAATGATTTTCTGCAATCCCAAGACTCCCAGAGCTATACACTGCCAACAGTGATGACCTGCTTCTGTGCATGTCTTCTACCTAAGAATGCAAGAACCTTCCATCTCTAGTAAGCCCTTGTGGCACATCATGGCCCTAAGTTTTCAGTTTGATGTGTGAGACACAAGCACTAGTGCTCATTTGTAGTTTTCTTCTTCACCATTTCATGGTCAGAAGACTTGTCCTTAGCATACTTATCAGTGTCACCATATTATTGTTTCTTTTTTCTTGTTCCTTCACATTTGCCCTTAAAGGAAACCCTTTGGGATTTCCCTTTCGTCTAGTCAAATTAGTAACATGACTTCTCTCACCTTTGGGAACCATTACTAAACCATGTAACAAGGGCTACACGAACAAGGGTTCATGTAATCAATCTATGTGTTCTTCAAGGTAACCACAAAAGGACACAAGGTCGTGTCATAGACATTCTGGGCAATGTTACAAGACAAAATTATTCACAAAATGGCTCAACATATCATGAGGTTTAAGCAGATGATTCTGACCAGGATACAGGTTAAAAATTTTTGATTTATATAACTTCCTGCTTAATATTGTCTGATTATGCTTTACTATAGGCAATTGGAACTGAAGAAAGTAAAACCATGAACAAGACAGAACTATTTCATTTTCTGTGAGTGAAATTTAACACGAGTATACAGTTCATTTCATCATAGGGAAAGGCTAATTTTAGCAGAATTCTGCCTTGGTAGGTTAGACGAGGTGGCATTTGTAGTCTTAGCCCATGGGAGGTACAGTATTTGGATGACAAGCTGCAGGTTAGCCTAGGATACAAACTGAGACCTTGTCTCCAACAGGCTATTCTTAGATATCTTCAGAATATACAAACAGTTTTATCTATGATCAATTATGGGCTATCCAGCCAAGAACTGTGATCTTGAGAATGAAAAAACAATGAGAAACCAAAGATTTTCTGTTCATTTTTTATGGTTGTATTCAAAATGAAACAGATAAGAAAATGTATAAATTACGTCCTACATTAAAAAAACAAAGTACAGTTGTATAAGGCATAAGAGATAAGTAAGTGTGAAACACAGTCTGGCTTAGCATGTTATTGAAGTTCAAATATAAAGAATGTACTGAAGATAGCCAGATGAAAACCAGAGAACAAACGTTCAAGGCACGGAAAATCATGTATCAGAGGCCTTAGAATGTCAACTTCTGGAGTTTTCAAAAAGCCGAATTGCTTCTACGGGGCCTAGGATGTAGTGCTGTTGGAAGACCCAGCAAGAAAGACATAGAAGGGCCCAGTTAGGCAGCATCTGTTCAAGTTGATGAGTTTGGAATTTTTCCTTGCTGTAGGGGAAGATTATTGAAGAGAGATGGGTGATGGAATTATAATAAAGAATGTGGGTTCTGACCTTGTATAACTTACAGACTCCTTCTAAGGCCTCATTTTCTCATTAGTGGGAATACAGTAACTCCCTTCTCTTTGATCTCTATTTTATGCCCTCACGTCCTGTTTGAACTAGTTGGAGCAGGATATCGTACATGAATTTTCTCATGAAAGCAGATATATACAATCGTATGTATTAGCGTAGAGAAGGTATTACTATTTGTTTTGACAAAAATTAAGTCATACTCTCCACATTTTACTCCATTGTTTTGAATCTTAATGTGTCATCTGCACAAATGTATTCATATACATGCAAGTATTTTTGTATACTGTAGAGATGTATATAAACATATTTTCCCTCCTCATGTGCCATATTTATCATTTCGTAAATGTTGGCTTTGTTTTTATTGTTGTCTCCAATTTCCCACACTCCCTCCTCTCTACCTAACAAGTTCCCACTCCCAATTTCTGTACCTTTTGTTAGCCATCAGGTGTGTATGATTTCACACTAGTCTTCACTCTTTGTTTCATTGTTGTTCTTTATTGTCAAGGTGAAGTACAGTGAGGTTACAGTTTCATAGGTAAGGCAGTGAGTACATTCCTTATCCAACTTGTCACCTCCTCCCTCATTCTTCCCCACCTAGGCTTCACTCGAGTAAACTCACGCGCTTTAGTGTAACATTGCCATGCCTTGGGTATAAAAACACGCATGTTCAAATAATAATGTCAGAAATACAAATAATAATCCCAAAAGTGTTATATATTTAATTATTAAATATATAGACTTTTAAAATGCTGCAGAAAATATGGGAAAAAATGGAATCCTTATAGTCTATTGGTGTAAATGTAAAGGAATGCAATCACTATGGAAATCAGGGTTAAAGATGTAAAAAGGTAAAAATGACAATACTATGCTATCCAATAATACAATTGAATGTAATTAGACAATAATTAGACAGTAATATAATTAGACAAAAGGATATAAATCAAGAAATAATAGAGGCACCCATGCTCAATGTAGCACTATTCAAAATAGCTAAGCTACCAAACATACCCCTGGCGCACACACGTTATTTATCCACAAAGAAGAATGAGATTATGTTGTTGGCAGGGACCTGGGATCATGATAGATCCTGAGACTATTATATTAAAGTTTAGCAAGTCAGATTCAAAAGACAATGGTCACATATTTTCTCTCAGAAGTGTAAGACACATTTAAAAAAGAACATGTACATAAACACATGAAAATACATGTAAAACATACATATATTCAATATAATAAAAGTATAATATATACTGTTTGGATACCATGGTGAAGTCCTTTACAATAGTTAACATTTTTTTTTAGTGAGTATTATTTTCAGATGCCAATAACTTATGCCTTGTCATCACAGCTATTCACGAAGCTGAGATCTGAGATCACAGTTCAAAGCCAGCCCAGGCAGGAAAGTCTAGGAAAATCTTATCTCCAGTAAATTACCAAAAAAACAAAAAAATCTGGAAGTGGAGCTGTTGAGCAAATGCCAGAGCGTCTCACATCTATACCCGTAAGCTCCTCAGCTACTGAGCAGGCTGGGTGAGTGAGTGTCACAAGTCAAAGCTATCCCAGGCAGGAAAGTCCATGAAATATTAGCTCCTATCAACCAAATAAATGTTAAAAATTAAAGTATTGGTAAAGTAGTAGATTTCTAGCCCTGAGCACAAATGAAGACATGAAGGACAAATACAAAAGAAATACTTTATATATATATATATATATATATATATATATATATATATATATATATATACATGTATCTGGAAAAAAAGTGAGGCTTGTTGATTATTGGTTTGGAAAGGAAAGAAGGGGGAGAGGGTGATGACAGGGGATGAGTCTAGATGATCAAGATATATTCTGTGAGTTATATGGACAAATTAAATAACTCCCTTGCATCACTAACCATGCTAATACAGAACATACTACAAAATAACATTCCTAGAGATTTCTACCTGAAGATCTTAAAAAAAAATGCTTTGCTTTCTTATTAGACCTCTCCATGCCAAGCAATTTAACCAAAGCACATATAGTAACCTCACAGATGAATCCTTTTATTTGACTCCTGTGTCCTCCCTGGAGTGGAATATAATAGCTATGTGATAACCCAGCGTTACACGGAGCTGCATCTTATGATGGAAAATGAATGGTTCTATTAGGACCAAATGAATCTGCCAAGGGAGCTTACGCAAAATGGGGTTTAGATTTAGAATTTGCAAGGCATGCTAGTTTTATTGCTATTAATATGCTATTATGAAGCGAGCTGCTTGGTGTTTTAAAGTGCCTCCTGATCTTAAATTAGTCAACACATAAAATACTCATGAAATAGCATCTCAATTTTCCAGGTGAAAAGCTGCATCCCAAGGTGATTAAATGACTCTCATCAGGGGTTTCCATTTCTGCACTTGGCTTGTATGCAGCTTTCTTCATAAGGGCACATGTGCTTTGGAGTCCTATGATCGTTCATGTCCTGAATTTAACAGGTGATTTGTACGTTCTTATTTGGGTCTTACAGTGCCGGATTCCATTTTAACCCTGTTGTGGTTTGGATGGTGAATGTCCTGCCTTCCCCCCTCCGCCACCGGCTCCGGTGTTACAGACTTGCTCCTCAGGGTTGTGCTACTGGAAGAGATGGGAGTTCTTTAGGTCATTGGGTGGCTCCTTTGGAGAAGGTTTAGTTAATAGAGCTTGGGATAGGATGGTAGATTCTCTCTCTTTCTCTACTCTTTGCAGGATGTGACTGTTGGGTCCTGGTGTACACTCATACCAGGATGTATCACTGTGGATTGCTGTCACAAGAGGATAGACGAGTGTAGTTCCCCGACTTTGAACGTCTAAACTTTAAGCTAAAGAGACAAGCTGACTTGAGAATTTTGCTTTCTCAGGTATTTAATTGGAGTATGTAAAGGTGACAAACACAAACACATCATCAATAATACTGGTGGTTTGGGAGCAACAGCCTTTGAGTGCAATTTAAGTACTAGGCACTGTGGATACACTAATTTTATAATTTACCAAAGATTTAAGGCACATAGATTTTTACTCTTTTTTGTATATATATATATATATATGTATATAGAGCTTGTATATATATATGTGAGAGAGAGAGCGAGAGAGAGACAAAAACTGTGTTTTAGCTACATGTAAGGGAACTGAATGGTTGTATGCAAATAGATCTGTTCTGAAGACCACATAACTAATTCATTATACTACACTCCTAGTTTAATCCTGTTAAATATAACACCAGCTCCCCTCAAGTAGAAACTATATTTTGGTGATTATGTCCATAGACTTTTACTTAAAGTATTAGCATGTGATCCTCACTATCATTAGGTATGCTTTAAATTTTGATTGGAACTCCATTCTGGATTCTTTCCATTTTGTAATACTGGCTTCTTATTCCAGGACCCAGAATTAAGAAGCAAAGATTACTTGGGGTCATGATTTGCTCGTAATAGAAATTAAAATTTCAAGATAGTTAATTCATTCATCGAATGTGTTACTTCCTTTTACATTCACCCAAGACAATTACCTGGGCATAAAGAATAGGATGGCAAGGACGTGTACTGTACAAGGCATATCACAATTGACAGTGTGTGCAAAACTTCTGGTTCTGGTGATAAAGAGGAAAGCTGTGAGCCAGGAAATCTACCAAATTTGCAAAGGCACAGCTAAGTCCCAGTATTTCTGGATGAATTTTGAAAGGCTTATAATCTAGCTAGTCTCTTACCTCAACTATAGTTACCATTACTGTATTAAATGAAAAAAAAAAAAAGGAAAATTAATCAGCCCACAACACAGTTACTCACTGGTCTTTGTCCATGCTGTTTTCTCGGCGTCTTTTTGCTCAAGGCTAGCACTCTGCCACTTGAGCCACAGCGCCACTTCTGGCTATTTTTCTGTATATGTGGTGCTGGGGAATCGAACCCAGGGCCTCATGTATATGAGGCAGGCACTCTTGCTACTAGGCCATATTCCCAGCCCCTTCTCTACCTATTTTCTTTCTTTTCCACCTCATTAGTATTCCATTTAGCCGTTCTTAGCTTCATAGTGACTTGCATTGTGTGACTTGTCCTCGGTAATGGGACACGGGGAAAGTAATGTATGACACCTATAAACCACGCTATAAAATGTCCTCCATGATGCTGTGTGAAAAACTGTAAGGTCATAAAACATTAAGATCCTGTGTCCGTCCTGATTATGACATAGATGCTTCTTGGGAAAGCAGCATGTCCCAGTCAAGCTGAGAAATGTTCCATCTTTTTCCCACATCCATAGAAAGAAAGGGAGGGATGAAGACAGAAACATAATGCTAAAAATCAAAGAGAATAGAAAAATGTGAGATAAAAAATGTATAACAAATTGTATAACATATGTAGTTTATGGACAAAAAGATATAATAGGAAAGGAGAAAATTTAAAAAAATAGAAAAGGAGAAATACATTATGAAATAACATCTAATTAAAATAATAATTTTCTTGAATTAACAGATGTAGTATCATTGTATACAACACTATATGATGCTTACAAAAGGTGGACTTTAAATATGAAGATACACAGAAGCTGAAAGTAAAAAATAAAAAGATGGCCATGGTATGCTTTGTAGATACTAAGCATATGAAAGGAAGCACAGTTATGTGAATAACAAACCAAAAAATGCACCTCAGTAGAAGAACTATTACCAGATATAAAGAAGTTTTTTATGATGTTAAATGCAATCACATTAACTTTTGACTAGCATTTAGCTGACTGAAATGTCATTCCATAATTGTATAATAATTGCAAAATGATATACATATCTAGCAAACATTTACATCCATCTATTAATAACTGATGAAACTGAGAAATGAACCTAACTGTGCTATAGATTTTAATAGTACTCCTTGAGTAATGAGAAAACAGAGAGATAAAGAGACTGTTACAAACCAAAGCATTTATTTGTATTCCAAGCCCATAGGATAAAAGAAAGAGGGCACATCAACACCTAGTGGAAGATGAGAAGGTTATTTCTACTAATATTCAATATGCCAGAATTTCAACATTAGGCAAGCTGGATATGGCAAACTCTTAAAAGACAACAACTCATTTTCTAGATGGTTTATCTAATACATGTTAGTATCTGTTTCTATAGATACATATATACTGTACACATATTATATATACATATTATGCACATATATACACATATGCACATTTTATATGTAATATGTGTACAGTATATAAAAAGAGTTAGGTAGATATAAATGCATATGTAAGTGAACATATATGCCAAATATATGCATATAGATATGTGTATATAGGTAGATCCATATATACCCATATATACCAATATATAGCAGCATCAGTCTGTATGTACCAACAAAAATATATCTATAGATAATAAATATAATCTATAGATATAGATAATATCTATAGATAATAAAATATATCTATAGATAATAAATATATTTATAGATAATAGATAATAATAAAGATACATAGATATTTACCTATATATGTATATATGTGCATATATATACACACATAAATACATAGATATCACCATGAAGAGAAGTTTTACCTATGGAGAAAGATACACAGTATTCAACTTCCTGACAAAAACTTTGGGCTTCCTTTTATTATTATAAATTTTAAATATATTTTTAAAGTACATAATAAATAAGTATTATAAATAGTTTTTAACTTACTTCATCAGGAACTAATTGTGATTATAAAGTTACAGTAACAAAATGACAAAATGAACCAGTCACAGGGACAGGGAAAGAAACCAAAGCTGGATGTGTGTAACAATGGGCTCCTGCCTGTATAAACTTGATATATGACTTGGTCGTATTACAAATAGATGATAAAGATTGAATCATTCCATAAAGTCTGTTGAGAATTTTCATTTTTATTTCATAAATATTTTATTTTGCTTTTTCATAAAATTCCTAACATTTTATGGAAAGCTGCTGGTCATAAACTTGGACGCACAGAAGTGAAATGTGCAGGCAATTAAACAACCACAGCAACATATTGTCACCGAGCATTTGTGTTTCATACCTGTCATACTAGCGACTCATGAGTCTGAGATGTGTAAGGTCACAGGCTGAGGTTCGTTCAGGCAAAAATAGTCATTACACTCATCTTCAAAACAACCAGCAACAAGCCAGCCACGCTAACAAGTGAGACTGGCAGCTTAAACAGAACATATGAAGACAAGAAAGAAAAAATGACTCTCAGCAAAGGATAAGATTGAACATAGATCCAAGGATAACTTTTTAAAATTTTTCTTAAATTGTGATTCTAAAGGTGATATACAGAGGGATTACAGTTAAAGTAAATCAGGTAATAAGTACATTTCCTTTGAGGCAATGTCACCCTTTCCTTTGTTCTCTCCCAGTTTTTCCCTCCAGTTTGCACACATCAGCTGAATCGTTCATTTTCAGCATAGTATGTAGGGAGCACCACTGCAACATTTATTCACAGTTTCCCTCCATTTCTGTGCCCCCTTTGCCCGCCCCAAAACAGATCAATGAACAAACAAGACAAAAAGGAAAAACAAAACAACAAAAAAAGAAAAAACAAAACCCTCTGATTTCCATTTCCTGTAGCTCATAGATATTATTTTATATGAGTAGAAGCACAGAGACTTTGTGCCTTTGTATTCTCAAAGGGTAATATTTGCCTGTAACCCTAGCTACTTGAGATGCTGGGATCTCAGGATCATGGAACCAAAACAGCCCAGGTAGTAAAGTCTGTGAGATCCTTATCTCCAATGAATTACTTAGAAAAAAAAACAAAAATGGCACTGCGGTTCAAGTGGTAGAACACTAGCCTTGGGCACAAAAAGGCTCAGGGAAGTAGCCCAGGGCCTGAGTTCAAGCCTCTGGACTGGCAAAAAACAAACGGGGTTGGGAGAGTAATACTTAAAATAGAAAAAAAAGCCACACTGAACATATTACAGAAATGAACCGGCCAGATAATTATAGAAAAAAAAAGCCACACTAAAATAGTACAAAAATTAACTGGCCAGATAATTATATTTGTGGTCTCTATTTTGCCAATGTAAAAAAAAATGTAAAAAAGAAAAGAAAATGGTCAAACATAAGAACATAAAATACACAGAGGCAGCCATCCGAATGAATGAAAGCATATGAAAATATCAAGCGCACTGGGTAATTAGGAAATGCAAATTAAAAGAACGAAATCATTTCACAATCATAATGCCTGCAAACATTTAAAATACGACAGCCAAATGTTGGCAAGGAAAAATGGAATATTCATACAGGAGGGATGAGTAGAAACCACACGAATAAACAGAGCACATGTCTGGCGGGGTCTCTGCTCAAGCCGGTGATGCACTTGCTCACAAACCTGTGTGTTCTGCGGGTTGGGATGTGCCCTGCAGACATTCCCCGTGGGTGCACCCTGGCACGGGGGGAGGGGGGGGAGAGGAGGGGTTGTGTGCATGCGCACTGTTCCTCATTGGATAAGACAGTGACAATTTAAATCATGCCCTAAGCCAATGGATACATGTACTGAGGGCGACTTATACAACCCCTGTACTGGACACCAAAAAAAATCATTTGATTTTATAGGTAAGAGGCATTTTTTTTACTGAACATTTGCCATAGAGTAGTCTTCATTTAAACCACGAGGTAAGCAAGGGAAAATAATATATAGAACTTACTCCACTGAACTTTTTCACATTCTCACAAGCCTGGAAGCTGGAGGGCTGATTTTGGGGGGTCAGAATGGTTGGAGTCTAGTAAGGGGCATTTTCCGGGCTTCCTGAAATCATATGTATCTCCTACTCTGTCCTTACATGATGTGTGTGTGTGAGAGGGAGGGGGAGAGGGGAAAGAGGAGGAATCCAGGATACAAGTGTGCTTATAACAAACAAGTGTCTGATGTCATGTTTGTGGGACAGGAAGGATCTTATAAATTCTACATGTATGAGTTCCTTGTCGGATCGATAGTGTATAATGTCTCATGTTGCAGGTTCTCTCTTCATCCCGGCAGTATTTCCATGACTGTACAGAAGCCTCTTGCCATGATGTAATCTTATTTGTAATTTTTCTGGTGCAATAAATGAAGAATTTGGTGGGAAAAGAGTATCTGGAATTGGGTGCTGATGATAACTCACTGTCTATATTGTCAGGAACAGGCTACTTCATACCTTACTTATGATACAATGATAGAATATCCATGGGAAAATATTGTGCCAATTTGGATGACTAAGGAAGATGTAGCTTTTCAGGATTCTCAATGCATATTTCACAATTTCTCTGGCCTTTAATAAAGATGAACTACAGCTGACAGTCATAAATTGTATAGGAGGGAAAACAAACATGGTTCCAACTGTGCTGACAGATACATATATATGCACAGATTATGTCTTAATCTAAAAATCTAGTTTGTTTTTAACCATTCATTTTCAACTCTACACCTTTTGGCTCAGTGGGATTTCATTAGTTTTAGGCATATTTCAAAATAAATCAAAGGAATATCCTTTAAAAGTGATTCACTAATTAAATATTAGCATAGTTTTAAAACTACAAAAAGTTGTTTTCATGTCTTGTAACAAACTAGAATGCATACATAAGAGGACACTGTTTTATATTCTCACATATAGTTTGTTTGAAATTCAAGAAGAAAGATACGCTTTCCCTTTCTTATATAACTACAACCACTCTGTGTATCATTTTCATAAGAAAATAAAACAAAAATTTATAAAAGAATGTAGTTACATGGGGGCTGGGATGTAGCTCAGTGGCAAAGCAGTTGCCTAGCAAGTGCAGCGTCCTGGGTTCGAGTCCCAGTACCAAAAAGAACCCCAACTAGACAAACAAAAGAATGTAGTTACATGGGATTTGGATATGAAAAGTGAATGATTTCTAGGCTGACAATGAATATGCTACAACCAAGAATATATAGTCTCTATTAGCTTATTAGTTAGTAATTTTGGCTAAGCTGATGGATCTCTGCTTTAATTTGGTTGAGTTATGGAAGGTTCCATAGAAAGCAATGACTTTATATACACTTTCAAGTCTCTGTGATGTGAATATATACATAATTTGTCTTTATAAGTATTTCATCTCTAAACATATTATCCTTAAGTAGTTCTATGAAGAGGCTTCAACAAATCCATTTATAAATACGTCTTGGTCACTCTTATCCTTCTCCATTCTCTTTTCTAACCCCATTAATGCTCTTAAGTTACTTTTTGTCCCATATTTATATTTGATATAATGAATATAATCACCCACTCCTCCTCTCTCCAATAATCTGTCCCTCTCCCCTGGGAATCCACTGACAAAACATGTATCTGCTTTCTGGTATTCATTTGGGTAAACTATTAATTAGTTGTTCAGAAGAGTAACACCATTGGAAACCTCTTCTGAGGATAACATACTTTAATAAATCTGTGTATATAAGAATGTGACCCTATACATTTTGATAATGTTGGTAGGAATTATTATCCTGTTTTCATATATGCATATAGTGTACTTCAACCATATTCAATTCCAATCACTCTCTCCTTTCACCTTCCAGCACTCTGTCTAGTCCTCTAGTCCATTTTCCAATGGTTTTCTTTTTATATTGATGTCTTTTCTTATTTATTTGAATTCTATATCATTCATATGAAAGAAAACACCATCTTTGTGAATCCGGATTGTTTAGCTTATCATGTTGATCCCAGTTTCATCCATTCTCATGCAAATATATAATATCCTGTCAGAAGACTTCATTGTGTATGACAAGATCAAAAGGTAGATAAATTTTTAGTTTTTCAGTCACCTCCCTGTTGATTTCAATAAGGTTTGCACTAGTTTATATTCCCACTAGCAATGTAGGAGGGTTCCTCTTTCCCTGAATCCTTGCCAGCATTTTCTTCTGTTTTCTTTTTTTTTTTTTTTTTTTGGCCAGTCCTGGGCCTTGGACTCAGGGCCTGAGCACTGTCCCTGGCTTCTTCCCTCTCAAGGCTAGCACTCTGCCACTTGAGCCACAGCGCGGCTTCTGGCCGTTTTCTGTATATGTGGTGCTGGGGAATCGAACCTAGGGCCTCGTGTATCCGAGGCAGGCACTCTTGCCACTAGGCTATATCCCCAGCCCCTCTTCTGTTTTCTTGATGATTGCCATTCTGACATGATTTTCTTTATGGATAAGAATGCTGGAAAATTCTTCATGAACTTATTAGCTATTTGTATTTCTTTTCATTCATTTTTCCACTCATTAATTGATATTTTTGTTCTTTTTATTGTTGAAATTTTAGCTCTTGTGTCTTCTGGATATTAATGCTTTCTATATTAAAATGATGAGGAAGATTTTCTTCTTTATATAAGTTTTTTCATGGTTCTCATAATTGATTCTTTGTTTGATTTCTTTATTGTTACAGTGATGTACAGAGGGGTTACCATTTTATACATAAGGCAGTGAGTACATTTCTTATCCAAATTGTCACCTCCCTCATAATTGCTTCTCTTGCTCTGTACATCTGTGTGTGTGTGTGTGTGTGGTGTGTGTGTGTGTGCACGTGTTCACAAACACATACTTGAGCTTGAACTCAAGGCGTCATGTTCTCATTTGGTTTTATTTAACTCAGTGCTTATACTATTTATGAATAATAAATAAAAGGTCAATCCACTTGAGCCACGCCTCTAGTTCTGCTTTTTATTGGTTAATTATAGATAAGAGTCTTGGGATTTGTCTGTGTAGACTGACTTTCAATATGGATCCCCAGATTTTAGCCTCCTTAGTAAACAGTGGTTTTATAGTAGGCCTAAACCTGTCAGAGCTTGAGAGCCTTCCTAGACATTGAAACACTTTCTAATATCTAAATGTACACTTTTACATTCATAAAACCTACTTACAAATTCTAAAGACAAATTTACGGTCCACAGCGATATCTTAAAATGTTTTCCTTACTTTTTCTTGCAATAATGTCATAGTTTTAGTACTTTGGATTTAGGCACTAATCCACTTTGAGTTGATTTTGTTTGCATGTCAGCATCGTCTTCCTCCAGGGACTTGTATTAATTCTTAGTCTCTTAGCTTATTAATTCTCCACAGTATGTTCTTAATGTTAGAAAAGCAGCTGGCTATAGGAAAACCAGTAGCATTTTTATATGTCAATAATAAACTTGAAAAAAATAAAGAAAAAAATAAATTAAGAAAGAAATCCATTCATAAAACCTTCCAAAATTATAATATGAAAAACTTAAGAGTGGGTTACACTGTCCAAGAGAAATATACTCATTATCTGTCTTATATCTTGTAGCCCCTCTATATATCACCTTTACAGTAACAATAAAAACAAACAAAAGCTCTAATATTTAGAAATAACTCTAACATTAAAATTATGGAAAGAATGATTAAATAAATTACAACAGAAACTCCCTCAGATGTAAAGATATCCCATGTTCATGGATGAAAGAATTCAGATTGTTATAATGTCCATACTTCCTAAAATGATCTTCAAATCCAAGGCAATTTCCATTAAAATACCAACAATTTTCTTCACGAGAATGGGAAAATAAGTATATGGAACACATAGCACTAAGAAGAGCCAAAGTGAATCTGAGCAAAGACAGACACGCTAACAATATTATAACTCATTTCAAATCATGTAACAAAACTACAGTAATAATAGCAGCATTGCCAACTTAAAAACAAGCACAGACCTCTGGAGCACAGTGATCCCTAGATCTTAGTTTTCTATTTTTTAAAAATATAATATACATTTTATTTTAAATGTCATGAGAACTTTTCAAAGAAGTTCTTTATGATTAACAACTTTATTACATAAACCATCAATGTAATTGGCTGGAGTAAATGAATTTTTTACTAATTCAAAAGACCATAAAATTGAAATGGACACATATCAAGACAAATTTACAAGAAATGTTCAATGCTCTTGAGATTGTTATGAAACTGAGGCCTTGTTATACTCTCGAGAAATTCTTCTGTTGGTAAAATACCTTGGAAATCAGTAATCTGTGCATCTTCAAATATATTCTATGACGGTAATGCAAAAATATAGGAACTGTTTGTGTTCATGAACATTTGTGGTTAGGTTCAATGGTTTGAATCTGGAAGTAATAAGAAGACTCAAGAATAGGGTAGTAAATTGCATTATTACTTCTGGCCTATTAAATAATATGTTTCTATTTAAATGATCATTATAGATTCATTAAGCAGCTAGAAATGTTCATGATTTGTGGAGACACAGGAACACATGATCAAAGATATGTATGTATTGACAATGCTACACTGCAAATTTAGGCAAATCTGATGTGTCACTGTGAAAAGAGTGTATTTCTGTTAAGCTAATTGGTGTTATAAGTAATTGTTTCTCTAGAATGCTCTAAAGGCAATATGGTAGGATGGATAATAACTCATTAATCAAGGTAAGATCCAAGCTTCCTCTTTGACTCAACTCTCTTTACTACCAAAATAAGCCATTATTCAATTTGGTGCTCTTACCAGAGGCAGACTTCTCTGCTTCTCATTGTCTTGCATTGCTGCTGCCACCATGTTGAAGCAGAGCCCCAGGAGTGCTTGTTTTCATTGATACAGCTTTCTTCTGCAATTGTATTTCCCTTTAGAAGGTCAATCCTGGCCTCCTTCTCATAGATCCTGTATTGCTGCCTTAGAGGAACTCTTCCCACAGTCCCCTGGGCCATAGTTCCTCCCCCGTGAGCCCTCACCCTGCCCTCCAAAGCAGCAGACACTTGATTCAGATCTCCACAAAGCCTTTCAGGGCCTTCTAGACATTGGAATCCTAAAGTCAATGTCTGACTGGGGCTTTGCTTCCTCTAACTTCTGTTGTTATGCTCGTCCCTGGTTTTGAGGTTCTGAATTTCATCTGGCTGTCAAGGGTTGCCATATTTATAGAAGAGGCATCTTTAATTTAACAAGGGCACAGATAAACTCAGCTTCCCGCCGTGCGATCCACAGCCCGCTTTACTTGCATGCACCGCTTCTCTAGGTGGCTTGGTGGTTTACCTCGCTGCTTAGGCTACGAATTTAGATGGCATCGTGGCACCTTTGTTTTCCAAACCACCTACCTGAATCCACTAGCAAATGCTTTTATCTTGTAATTTCACAGTGACACCATACCGTACGCTTCAGTCGCCATGCCCTAGGCCATAATCTCGAACACTGAAATCCCAGAGATCAAAATTCTGGGTGTCTCAAGTGTCTGAGGTCCAAAGCTATAAAATTAAAAAATCTGAAGGTTCTAAAATCCAGGAATGTTACAATTCATTGGGTAAAAGGGAGGGGGAAGCATTCTGTTAGGCAGAAAGAACTTCTAGAAACCTTGTGAAGCATGTCTTCAAGGGTGTTTCCAAGACTTCTCCACTAATTTAAATGATCAAAACTTATTTTGCAGTTCCTTATGCTGTGTGTTTGTCTTCAAGTCATTTCCCACGCTCAATGTAAAAATAAAAAAAATGGTTACAAAGTTAAGGTGTTCTAGCATTTTTGTTTCAAAAATGTACGTTAATACAATGTTGACTGGAGAATACGAATTGTATTTATATGTAAAAGTGGTGAAAGTTCTTCAATAAATGAAGGAGATATTCTTGCTAACATCTGCCTTTGTGAAAGGTAAACGTTCTCAAGATTTCAGCTCTTTGAGCAACTCTATATTCATTGGTAGCCTGCTCTTATAAATCACTTCAAAATACGTAGGTTGTCTGTCATGGTATTTTGGAGACCATCATTATAAAGATTATTGCACAAAACTACAAATCATAGTGACATTTCACTGTTTCATCTATTTCATTATGGAAATGGATTGTCTACTAAGAAACTTTATACCCATGCCTTTTGTTAGCATACCTGAGTGTTTTCATACTTGTAAAATGTTACTCTTGTCTTTGCTTTGTAAAATGTTCTATGAATTTTTTGTTGTTTCATATCTCAAATATATGTCCTTCTAACAATTTAAACAAGTATCTCCCTCAGAATTATATTTTCCATTTTTTAACCTTTAAGGTTTTTGACAATCATGATTGCTTCTTTTTTTTTTTTTTGCCAGTCCTGGGCCTTGGACTCAGGGCCTGAGCACTGTCCCTGGCTTCCTTTTGCTCAAGGCTAGCACTCTGCCACTTGAGCCACAGCACCGCTTCTGGCCGTTTTCTGTATATGTGGTGCTGGGGAATCGAACCTAGGGCCTCGTGTATCCGAGGCAGGCACTCTTGCCGCTAGGCTATATCCCCAGCCCCCATGATTGCTTCTTGGGGGATTACGGTTCAAAAATTTTCAAGCTATATTGCAGCCTAATCCATGTCTCCCCAATGGTGTTCTCTTCTGTGCTATCCACTTCTTTCTTGTCTACAGCCAGACCTTCCTAAATCATTAATGCACTCAGTCACCATATACAACTGAAAGTAAAGCTTTGAAAACGTCGATTTGCTGATTTCTCTCACCAGCATCAAGCTGGTTAATATTTTCCCTCAACCCTTGGATTAAACATCTAGACTCAGTTGCAAGCTCTCTCTGTTAATCTCATCTTGTTCCTCTCACTTTCGGCCTACTGTGTTCAGCAAAGTTCTCTTGTTATTCCTAGAGATAACCATGCCCTTGTCTATCTCAAAGCTTTAACCCTTGCCTTTCCTCAAGCCTAGAATGCTCTTCGCCCAAATCTTCATATTTCATTCTCTCCTTCTGGATGTTTAGCAAAAAACAATCACCAGGATCTCTTTTCACTTTTTTTAAAAATGGATATCTAAGTTCCAGCTCATTTTGTACTATTTTCTTCATGGAATTAAGTGGCATGTGTTCTAAGTGTGGGCCCTATCAGCGTTGTACAATGATAATCCAGGCCACTCATTATTATTCCTGACACACCAGAGATGCTCAGTTTGTATGGTATAAGTGAATACATTTTACTGTTGTAATTTTTATTTATTGTTATTTTTTTTAGTTGGTTACTTTATTAAAATATAAGTTTGCTTTATTTGTGCATATATAATAATTGGCGAGAAGAGTGCTTTGAAATAATTAGATTCCTTCAAAACTACCTTGTTTAAAAATGAAGGGTCTAGGGTCTAGGAATATGGCCTAGTGGCAAAAGTGCTTGCCTCCTATACATGAAGCCTTAGGTTCAATTCTCCAGCATCACATATACAGAAAATGGCCAGAAGTGGAGCTGTGGCTCAAGTGCAGAGTGCTAGACTTGAGCAAAAAGAAGCCAAGGACAGTGCTTGAGTCCAAGATCCAGGACTGGCAAAAAAAAAAAAAAAAAAAAAGGGTCTATTCTTCACCCTTATTCATTAATTATTTCTAGAATTAAAAAGATGTTTACTTCATCTTTCCATGCTATCATGTAAATAAACATTAAAAAAATTTGTTCTCCAGATTGGATATTATCTGTTTCAAAAACGATATTGAAAATTGGGACAATTTCTTTAGAAGCAAGATTTGTAGGAGTATATGAAAGCTTTCTACTTATTAATAGAAAGACCTTTGTAAAGAGATTCTCCAGATCAGGACCCCAATTTTCCTTGATCATAGCAGTTGTCACTCCTTTTTTATTTAAATTCATCATTGCCCTTTACCAAAGAGTACCATGCTATTTATTACAACTGGGACAATTCAAAATGCTGAATGGTGTCATTGAGGTGAAAAGAAGTCTCAACATGTCAGGGTAGTGAGTATTAAAGTTTCTGAGAATCACACTTTGAATCTGTCATTTATGTGTAAATACAGGGACTGGTTTCCAATGGTTGGCTGCCTATAGGTAGCCTAATTTCTTTTGAAATATAACTTTATTTTTAGGGGATGTCATCTGTTGAAGTGTATCATATTAAATAGTCTTCTTTTTGTACATTGTATAATAAATGTATAATAAATGTTTACTAAATAAATATTGTAGATGGATATATGGTATGCACATTTGAGAGGATGTTTTAAAATTTACTATTTCAAGATTTCTACCTAACTGCATTAGTGAATATACATCATAAGGACATTTTATAGCAAGACCCAATGTACACTAGAGAATATGTTAGCATTAGACTACAGAACAGTCAGATACAGAATAAATTAATCTCCTTTGGTTATCACAACATAATACCAGATTTCCAGTAAATTTATTCTGGTGTCTTCAGAGACAGAATTACCCATTGACTACACTACTAGTTTCTGATAAGATTTTTGAGGTTAAAATTCCATATATCTCAGCACAAGAACAGTTACATAATGAGTGAACAAATTTCAATTAGGAGCACTTAGATTCTAAATTGACTTCCAGAATTGCAGAGGTCAAAGGCCAATCAAGCAAGTGTAATTTTTCCATATGTAGCAAACAGTTGTAACTTTGCTCTGTCTTGAGCGTTTGTAACGAGATCACTAATAAAAATGGGCACCAGTGGTTCACCCCTGTAATCCTGTTACTCAGGCTGAAAGCAGGGGATCCCGGTCTGAAGTCAACCCAGGCAGAAAAGTCTCCAATTAAGCACCAAAATGATGGAAATAGGAGTTTGGTTTAAATGGTAGAGTATGAGCCTTGAGCATAAAAGCACAAGGAGTACTCCCAAGCTCCGAGTTCAAGCCCCAGGACTGGCATAAAACAAAAACAAAAGAAAAAAATGGGTAATTGCTCTGCTGTGCTTTGCCAAGACTCATCCGCTGTGAACAGTAAATAGGTAGCTGTTTGCACACCTTCAGCTTCAGAGTCTTCAGGTATCCATTTATCACACTCATGATGAAAAAGTCATCTATAAATGATATTTCTAGGATTCACCTAAACCCATACTATTTTTTCTTCTTCTGAGCATTTAGATGGATTCCTAGCCTAAAACTGCTTTTCTGTAAATATTTGTATCAATTGCACCTCCTTTCATGAATCTATCACATCCAGGAAAAAAAAAGAGAGAATTTCACTTTCTTGAAGTAGTTTTGAGAAAAATCTTATGAGATCTCTTCTTAGAATATAAAAATGTATTGTATAAATTTAAAAACTGGGTAGATAAATCTGTTTCTTTAAATGTTAATGTAAAATGTGTATTGCCTTGTATAAAAGATTGGATATATATTATTTACTGAGAAAATAATCTATATGTCTTCACAAAAACAGACCTTCTTGAAAAACATATTGAACTATTATTTTTTAGTACTAATTCAGGTTTATTAATTTGGCTAGTGACACAACTGAGAATTATAATTGAATTAATCATGATTTGATGGGCTTCTGTGTCACAGGGGAGTTTTAAAATAGTCTCTGAAATTATGCTTGCACAGTATTTCTGAAAATGATTTGTTGTTGAAAAAATTTACTGCTATAATAATAGACTGCCATCCTCTGTAATCCTGTGAAAATAATAGATGATTGAATAAAAATAATATTAAGATTGCTACTTGTTGTTACAAGAGATTATCAAATTGCCTTCAAAGTTACATGAGCTACAATTTCATAAAGAAAACTGCCAGTAATTATGTCATTATTATAAACGTTTCCTACTTTGAGGCACGTACTTGTCACCCTTGTGTAGCTCAGAGCAAAATGTGCGAGAACAACTGAAATATTGATTTGGGGTTCTGGTTTTAGGGGACTCTGTCTCTGCGCTCATGACCCCTGGTATCGTACAGGTGGGAGCTGAGACCTGTGCCATCAGGGATGCTCTTTACCTTATTACATCCAAGATGCTAAGTAAGAAAAGGACTGGGGACCAGGGATCCGCTTCAAAGCCATACGGCCAATGACTTTCCGCCCCCATATAGGCACGTGTCCCAAACCCTTCCCGTGCTCCCTTTGAGGGAACTCACATTCTAAACACAACATTCAACCTTTAGTCCCCAGTAGGTCATGGCCACCTCATCGTGGGCAAGGCGTTCATCCAGTTCACTTTCGGTAGCCTGTAAAATCTTTCTTTCTAATTTTATGGTAAAGATGATGTACAGAGGGGTGATAGCTCTGTAAGTCAGGTAATGAGTATATACATGTCTTTTGGGGGCAGGGCCACCCCTCTTTAATTTTCTTCCAGGTTTTCACCTCCTGACTCCCTAGCCCTACAAGCTGTATAGTTCATTTCCAACATGGTATCTGGTGAATGTCAGTGCTGAATTGGTTCATCCTTTCTTCCACCATTTCTGTGCTTCCCCTTCCCCTCCCTCAGAAAGAGAAATGTATAGATAAGACAAACTGTACAGAAATTTAAAAATAACAATAGGGAATAAGCTGAAGGGAAAAAAAAGAAAGGAAGAATAACTGAAAACAGTGCAATGAAAACCCTCTTGTTTCCATTTCTTGGAGTTCATTTCAATAAGCATCATTTTATATGATTGTATGTGAATAGCTATTGAGCCATTGTGGGCCTCTCCTTAGAATATGCCCCCTTGTTCTTACTATGTGAACACTTAGAGTGCTGTTTAATTAATCATGTCCAAATGTAATTATTTGTCTTTTACAATCCATTGGATTTATATGTTGATTTATAGACATATTCTTGTTATTACAAATAAGGGAAATCATGCATTGTTCCAGAATCCACTGTTCAAAGAGAAACGTACTCATTATCTGAATTGTGTAACTGTAACCCCTCTGTACATCACCTTTACAACAACAATAACATAAAAAGTTTTTTAAAAAGGAGTCTAAATTCAGTGCCTCCTGAGTCTTAAACCACATATTTAGTTGTGAGCTCCATGGAGATTTAAAGCAAGTCACGTACTTCCAAGATAAAATGGCACAGAGTAAGCATTTCCAATTCAAGAGGGAGGGCTATGAGAATAGTAAGGAAGGAACAGATCAAAGCAAGAATGAAAGCCAGCAAATCTAGCACAGAATCCTGTAGCACCATGTATAGTCTCCAGGGCCCAGGGCCACATGAGGTCATCTCCACTCTAGTGGCCTTTCTAGCTTCAGACCTCATGGCCCTTCTCTCTGGCCAGCTCCCCCCTTGCTGTGCCACTTCCTCTTTTCTGGTGGTTAACTGGATTTAAGAATCTCAAGGACTTTCCTGCATGGGTCTGGCTTTGAACCGTGATACCCAGATCCCTACCTCCTGAGTAGCTAGGATTACAGGCGTGGGCCACTGGCGCCTGGCTACCGTGTCTCTGTCTTCTGAGGAGAGGGTATGGGCACTACTGTGCCCTTTGCACTGTGGTGGGTGCTGTGTGATGTAGTAAGCGTTTCAGGAAAAGCTCCCTGCCTAAATGTCCAGTGTGCTGTCAGGGATAGCCTTCAGCAGTCCAACCCCATGAGCATTGCTTCTGCAATCAGGAGCTGTCCCCCTACAAGGTCAAGTCTTTTCTTGACTTATTCCAATGGCAAGGACTACTCCATTGCGCCCTAGAATGGCCTGATGATCCCCACCCGCTTACAACAATCATACTTGCTCCTGAGCATTTCATTTTGTAGTCAGGTTTTGTATGTGCTTGCTCCCCCTGCCAAATTCTGCTTTCCACCTTTTCTTTCCACAGGTGTTACTCCCAAGAGCATAGCCAAGTAAACACCCTGAACCATGATGTCCACTTCATGCTCTGTGTAGAGAGCGGGGAAAGAAGGGTACAGTCATCTTTGCAGGTGTTGTAATTGTCTCCCTGCCTGATTGCTGCTGCTAAAAATGACCTCCAGAGGGAGACCATGCCCTTTGTGCTAAGCCAATTGGGTTGCAAAATCAGACAAAGCAATTGTAGATGTATAATTTAATAGTAGAATAAATGAATTTATTGATAAATACCTATTTCTTAAATGAATTCTTATTATTGGTTTTGCTATGGATTGCTCTTGTTAAAAAATGCATTCTATTTTAAAGTAGATATAATGATAGCCAAAAGCATACTTAGAGATTTTAATTTTTAATTTCAAATTGCTATGGAGACATTCTTCTAGTAGATTGGTATCTAAGAAGTACATAATTCAATACCATGATTTCTTTGTAAGATAATTCTTGTGATTGATTTTTGTCTTTCTCTTCCCAGAAACAACTCCCATTTTCCCATCTTTATCGTGTCTTTATGTGTGTGTGCCAGATCTAGGTTTTAAAACTGTGGATTCTCACTTGCCTATTTTGCTCAGGATTAGTGCTCTGCCACTTTAAATGTACCTTTGTCTTTTTTTCTGGCTAATTGAACATAAGAGTCTCACAGACTTGTCAGCCTGGGCTCAGATATCAGTTGCCTGAGTAGCTAGGATTACAGGTGTGTGACTACAGGTGTGATACACCAGTGCCTGGCTTAAAAACCTGTTTTGAAGCATTCATTTAGCATTGGCAAGATCTCTCAAATGTGAGCCACACTTTTATTTTCTAAAAAAATACGTAGAAAGTTTCAAAATTGTAGGATCATGTATGAAGAAACACAGACACTAGAGTTTATCACAAACCAAAAATGTGTTAACCTTTCTCTGCTTTTTCCTTTGATAAAAACTAGAAGAAGGTATTCACCATAAAGTCTTTAAGATTCACAGCAAATCAAGCCTAGATATGGAGAGGTCAGGAACAATACTCTTTTAATCAAACTCCTATTTATGGGCCACATCTGTGTACTAGATAAAGAATTGTGTATATGATAAACTCTCAAGATTCAAATGGCTTACTTACTTATGAGATATTTTAGATGGGAAAACAATGAGTTGAGCTGTGTATGTACATTTAAGGAGAATGAAATGGAAATAGATGTTTCTCTGAAATAATTACGTTCAAGTGGGGTCTAAGTTGTACGCTTTGGTTAATATAAAGTCAGTGTTAAGTATAAGTACAAGTCTTATTTCAAGAACACCAGATGAAATTCTCAGCTCTAATACTACAGGTAAGTCAAGACAAATTGCAAATTAGCTGCGATCTTCAAACATGAACCTTAAAAGAACCAGGCAGCCTAAGTCGGATAGACTTCATGGTTATGCTCCTAATAATGGGTAAATGAAGGCAAGAAAAGGTCTAATTGATGGTACTGATGAAACAATGGCTACATGTGAGGGAGAAATCATGTCCCTGAGAAATTATTACTAAAAATATGTGACTTGTGTGGCAGACTCAAATGTATATACACCGATTACTTGTACTCTTCACCATACTGTCATTGTAAGTGACTGCACTCAATGAAACAAATAGCACTAGTGAGCATCACAGAGTCAATATAATATTATGGGATTCTCTGTTTTTGAAATTGGACAATAATGTCAATTGTCTACCTGTTCTCTTTCTGAATTGTAAAAAGCAATGCAATTTTATGAGATAGTATAGAGTATCATTTATATAAAGAAAAAAATAATAATTTAGAAGAGATTATCACTGGCTTATAATAGAATAATACTCTTTGGGATTTGATATACCATGCAAGTAATAAAGTCAAGTCTTCTCTGATTTATTATTGAGAATAAACAAGAAAGATTCAAAACAAAAAATCCTGGAAAGGCAAAGTGAGATGGTACTTTGTCAGAAGATTGAAAGCAATGCACACAAATGGGATTGTGTATGGATGGAAGGGGAATGCAAGGTCAGGGCATTAAATATGTGCATAGCACTTCATATGCATTTCCTTATTTACCCTTTGTAATAGTTTACAGATAAACGCAAGCTTACAGAATATGTTGTCTACCCAAACTTATATAGCACGCAAGGAAGGATTTTGATTTCAAATCTACCACTAGTATGTTTAGCCTCCTTATAAGTCCCAGTTTTCTGGGGGGAAAAACCTTCCCTTCTTTATTTAGGAAATTAATATAAGCTAGTCTATGGATTACCTTGAAGTAAATTTCTAATGAGCAATGACTCCAGTATGTGCAGCTTCAATGATAATCATAAGCATGGAGCCAAATTTCGGTAATTCACGAGAGGAACAGACAATGGAGAAGCCCATATTGATGTTTCATTGGAAGCCAAAATTCATATTTCCTAGAAATAGCTCAGATTTTCCTTTAGGATGACATTGTTCATTTCTTCGCATTATTCTTCCATGAGAAAGCCTCTGGAATACATTGTGAGTATCCTCCATTTCTCAAATATGAAACGGCTCCTGCTCATGCATGGGGTGGTGTTGTTGAAACCTTCTCTCCACTGACACAAACTCCCAAAGTGTAGCTGTTCTTAGATGCCTCTACTCATAAAGCATACAGGCTTTCCCCATGTTGGAATCGCAAAGTTCTAAGTCTTTTACAACACAATATAGTGGTAATTTTGTATTTATTCATGTAGGTTTTTATCTTTATCCTTCTAATAAACTCTGCAGAAGCAGAAACTAACTAGTTATGATACGTTGGTATTTATCATTGAGCCTCTATGATGTTACTTTATTGGAAGCTCGAATGAATGCACAGAAGATACTTCATAATGCTTTTGCCTTCTCGTGCAAAGCTCCCTTCCATAGGGATTTTATGTCATTCCTTCCTCAGTTCCAGGATACCCTTGTAAAACACTGAAAATATGATGAGCATTGGCATTAACCTATAAGGACTACTCCTTTTTCTTATGTATTTTGAACACAAACACCCCCCCCCACACACAATTTTAATGGACATAAGCATATGAGTCAATTCCACACTATCTCTGCATTAGTTATTTATATGTGCCTTAGTCATTCCTAAACACACTGACTTTAGACAACAACCATCATTTTGTCGCTGTTGTTCATGATTCTAAGGACTAAGTAAACCTATGGTATGTTCTTAGTTGGAGTCTCTCATAGAAATGTAACCCAGTGACAGTTAAGGCCAGAATTGTTACAGGGCTTACACAAACAAATGTAGCCAGGGTAGAAAGCCTTAAAACTTTGGAAGCTAATGTAAATATCTCTATTTCTATATAGTCTTGCTATCCTGGAAATCCTTATATTTTTATATATCATTATATATTCACCTAAAAGATGAATGCAGTGGTAGTAGATAAATGGGAAGAGGAGAAGAGACAGGGACAGGGAGAGGGGAGAGATGGGATCCATGTCTGCTTTAAGATTCACCTTGGAGTTCCTGTATTTTCTCTAGTCCTACTATATAGGGAGTGACAAAAGCCTTCCTGGTGAAAAGAATGGGACATATCTCCATATTTCCCATACAGAATTGGCAAATCTAGAGAAGAAATGACTGACAGAACATATTTTTGCGATCATCTGCTAAAACCTCTGCTTTTCAGCTAAGAAAATGGAGTTGGACAGTAGCTAAATAGCTTTCCTAATTCAAGATAAGAAGTTGCATCTTTACCTGATTATTATTTGTCATACTCTATAATCTCAGGTGAAAATGGCAAATTTTATATGCATTATCCATTTGCATTTTCTAATGGTCTATTGTGACCAATAATATTTGTTATCATTATTTATAAATAAGAAAATGCACTTAGATAAATAATATGCACAGATATTCAGGCTACGTTGGGACTCTTCTTCGGAGCAGTGACAAAATACAAGAAGGAAGAAGCCTTAGTGTTGCAGTCGATCCCAGCAGAACAGCATGGCGGTCAGAGCTGTCTAACTCCTGGTTGGCAGGAAGGAAAGACAGGAAAGATCCAGGCTGTGAGCAGCCTTTCAAAATTAGGCCCCTGGTGACCGACTTCCTCTACCCAGGCTCTCACTTCCACAACTCCCTCAGTCCCTCATAGCCTCTTCAAAACCGAATCCATGAACTGATAAAAAACATTCATCAGGCCAGATCCCTAATGATCTAACCATCTCTGACAACACCCTCACAGACACACCACCGAAGTGTGTTTTGCTAATCACTTAGCTGCCTCTCACTCTAACCAAGTTGAAAATCAAAATTATCCATGTCATGTGCCTGATAATTGGGGATGTTCAAGATTTGAACACAGGTGGTATTCATGTGAAGAATAGTTCAGCATAGCATTTGATTGATGGCATATGTGATTATCATTTCATATCATGTAACATGCATTTTTGTCATATGCTTTAGTACTTTAGTTTTCTATACTATATTTTCCATCTATCTCAAGTGTGAAAAAAATGATGCATTGTTCCTATAATGTCAAACATGCCTAGTGAAGTGAGAATAACTTTTTTTTCTAAAGTGAAGCTATAGTTGTCTGCTCTACAAACTTCTAAAACCATAATGCGATGTCTTACTAAGGAAGAGGGGGAGAAAGGTGGCAAAACAGTACAGTATTGTTGAACAATATGGACTGTTTTCATAAAGAGAAGCAAATAATGGGACATGGAATTGTTTTTATATATGTTAAACTTAGTGAAAGGAAGAATGTAAATTTCTTGTGTCTCTCAAGATACCACAGAGAAAAGCTCATGGTTCAGGTAGGCCCGTTTCTGATCAGAATAAAGTCTTCATAATGATAAGGATGGAGTAGCAATATGTTGCCCTCCTAAAGGAGAAAGCGTTTTCCTCTTTTTGAAAAGGGGCCAGCTAGCTTTTGCAAATATTGAAGGAGTTCCCACAGTGGGAGAGTTTTCAAAGGTGGCTGCATGTGCAATAATTTCTAGACCAAGATGGTACGTTTACTTGGTAATTGAAGAAACAAATCAATAGCTTCAGTTATACAAAGGGGTTTCAATTCAAAATGTCAGTTTTTAAGTACAATGAATCTTTATCAATGTTACCCCTTTTGTCCTTGTCCTCCATCTCTCCCAATTCCACACATTGCCCCCAATTTACCTAGTTCCATTTCCCCCAAATATACATGAACTATTATGACTGCATTTTCTCACCCTTCCTTTCTTCATTTGTCTACTCCTCTCCCCTTCACTCCCACCTTTCTAATACCACAAGATCCAGCTTCCTGGTATTCATTTTGCTAGATTATAAATTAATTGTTGGAAGTGGCACTGTGGCTCAATGTAACAGAGCAGTAGCCTTGAGATGAAGAATGCAGGGACAGTGCCAAGGCCCAGAGTTCAAGCCCCACGACCACCACCACCGCCCATCACCAACAAAAATTAATCAATAAATTAATTGTTCAAGGGAGTTACACCATTGGAATCTTCCCCTGCAGATACCATGCTTTAGTTAACATATTCATGCATATGTGCTTATGATCCTACACATATTTACATATGTATTTATAATTTAATCTAACTCCCATCCTTTTTTCCTTTGTATCTGACAATTCCACATGATGTAATTTTTTTTCCAAGTCCATTCATGTCTCTGCAAAAGATATCATTTTTCCTGATGGATAAGTAAAATTTTATTATATAAATAATTATATATTCTATTATGTATAAATTCTACACAACATACAAATGATTTCCATTTTATAAATATATTCTATTATAAATCCTATTTTATATATAATTATATACCATGTTACACATTCTTGATCCTTTTGTCCATTGAAAGGCATCTGGGCTGTTGGTATGGCATCGTTATGGTGTTCAAAATTGAACTTGTTAGTACAAGTGTGCTTTCTGTATACTGCTCTGTAAACTTTTGATAGATACCTGAGTA
Source organism: Perognathus longimembris pacificus (assembly GCF_023159225.1). Classification (NCBI taxonomy): domain Eukaryota; kingdom Metazoa; phylum Chordata; class Mammalia; order Rodentia; family Heteromyidae; genus Perognathus; species Perognathus longimembris. Next base: position 4,806,816 of record NC_063173.1, on the reverse strand, counting down.
ATATTCCTGGTGCCTCTCACAGCTCTGAGTTTCGTTGTGGATGGATCTCCAAAGAGCCTTCCACAGTGGTTGCCCCAGGTTGCATTTCCACAAACAATGGGTTAGGATTAGCTTTTCCCCATATCGCTCCAGTATCTGTTATTGTTCATATTCCCCGTGATGCCTAATCTTACTGAGTTGAGATAGACTCTCACTTTTGCCTTTAAAATATGAATGTAATTCCTTCTTCAGAGGAGAAAACTAGAGTGCCAATAATTATCTTCACAGCCACCATAGGAGAGCTGTGAGATCCTCATTCTCCATACTGATAATTTTACGAGAAGAGACAAACAACCTACAGTCTGATGGCAGGTCTGTGCAAACCTTCCTTTCTACGGAAGTGATAGAAGCAGTTCACAAAGCCACCCATTTTAGTTCATTCATTGTCTTTTGCCATTGCCTGTGTATTTACCACGTACATTTTATCATTGGCTGTGGCCTGCGACTGTATTGGCATGCTTGGCCTTATCAGGATGTTCAGGGGGAATAAAGCTAGATAATCACCTCAAGGTTGTATTCTTGTGTAGCAGAGATTACATTCTGTTGACACTGCCCACAACTGCTTCCCGAAATAAATTAATTAATTAGCCTTTAAAGCATTTGCCAATGTCAGCCCCTCTATAAAGCAGCTTAAGTGTAAAATTTAATCACCATGACTGTACCTCTGTTAATATATTTTACCCCCAATTTGGAGACATGAAAATTATCATCTTCAGAAAATATTTAACTTGAAGTGTAATAGAAAACAAGTGACAGGATTTAAACTCAGGGTCTAAAATCTAAAGAACTTGTATATAGGACTTATATATTATATGTAGCAATAGCCTAAACTTGATGTTTAATATTGACATCATCCCTGCACTAAGGTATATTAAAGAAGGTCTGAGTGGCGGCAGTAGTATGAAAAGCATACCCCATGGCTAGACATCTTCCCCAATGCAGTGACTTGGAGGCCTGGTAGTCTTCCACAGAATCCTCTTGCACTAAAACCAAGAAAACATCCAAAGGGAGGGCTGAGTTATCACTGTGTTAGGGCTGCCTCTGTTCTTGGACTTGTATTGTTACACCTTGTCACTACCTCAATATAAAGAAAGGGATGCCATAGTAAGAGTTAATTGAATTGCAATACCCACTGGAAACTAAATGAGTTTTCTTCAGCATATCCCAAGTCCATGAGCACTGTAAATATTAATTCCAATTTATATTTGTAATTACCCTGATTGGATATCACAGAGTTTGACTCCCCATTCAACATGGGGAATGGCCCTGGCCTTGGATCAGTGTAGCTTGAGAAAAGGCTGTTGGATAAAATTCAAAGCTTCCAATTATATTTGAATGTCAGGTAAATAAACCATGTTTTAGGACATGAATAACACAAATATTTCACAGGACATTTTTAATGCTAATGTTGCCTTTTACTATGGCTTCAGGTTTAATTTGGATGCTTATATTTTATTGGAGAATCTTGCAACTGGATTTCAAGGGTCCTGTGCATATCATTCTTCATCTGTGCTGCAAAATGTAAATAGTTTTCTGTGACCAGGGGACTCATTCATTTCCTCCCTAACCCAACAACTTATTGTATCAGATAATGTTAGAAATGTATGTGTATCTATAGATACCATTACAAATCTTAATGTCAAGTGATAGGTATTATTATATCAAGGATTGAGGTAAACAAGATGATCATTACAGAACAAACATGTGTAGATATTAAATTCTATTCCTTGTCAGTCACCATGCTAAGCACTCTTATATATATTTTGAATAGATCACCCCCCAATGGTAAGAATGAACACACATGTGGAAAAACTGATATACAAGACAGAGACATTAAGTATTTTAAGCATAGCACATAGCTGATAAATGGAGAATATAGAAGCAAGTCTTTATTCTACTTAATGTCTGAGCTCTGTCCCATTCACATACACTAAAATGAGCCTGAGAAAAACAGATCTGGTCAATACTCACTTAAGGAGTGACTTAAAATGTAAGATTTCCAGAGTCGGGCTGCAGTGGGTCACACTTATAATCCAAATGATTTAGGAAGCTGGGAATGCTGTCTGAAGCTAGCCTTGGCAGGAAAATCCTAGATTGCGATTGCCAATTAACCAGCGAAGAGATGCAAGTAAAGTTGTGGCTCAAATGGTAGACTGCTGGTATTAGGCAAAAAAAGCTCAAGGATACAGCAAGCACCCTGACCCGGAGTCAAAGCTTCAGGATCAGCAGACACAACACACATGCACACACACACACACACGTGAAAGGCAGATGTGACCAGAGGCAGCACAGAGCGGGCCACCTGTGCCAACGCAGGAAGTGGGAACAGGAAGTGCAGCAGCAAACATTCACCTACTGATATTCTCCCCCAATGATTCCATTCCATCTATCAACAGATCATTGCTGTTTATAGAGGACTACAAATTAGTCACTTTCATTTTTAACCGTCTTAACAAAAAATTCTTCCAAAGACTGGACATTGTGTGAAGTTGGGATAAAGAATCTCAGTGACCGCTGTTAAATAACACTAGGAAGAGGACAGATAAAGAGAGATCAGTAGGGAAGGTTATTTTGATTAAAATATATGTGCACATGAAAGTAGTGTGGTGAACCCTTTGGTATAATTAACATATAGTAAAAAAGGAATGAGCTGGCAAACAGCCACTGTTGGGGGTGGGAATCAAAAGGAGAAGAGTGAATGGAGAGGGTGCATTTGGGTTGCATACAACCACCTATGAGTTTCCTTGTACATGTATAAATTTGTTCTATCTTTCACACATGGGAGAAAACATTTACCCTCCTCCTCTCAGGACCAGATTTACTTCACTTATCATAGATTTTTCCAGGTTTATCAATTTCTTTGCATCCTAATGGACGAGTAAAATTCCATTGTGTGTATATACCACATTTGCTAGATCCACTTCTCCACTGAGGGGCAGTTTGACTATTTTAGCTGAAGATATAAAAGAGTGTGGTCAATGTGTCAAGAAACAAGAGCCATATTCATTCTTGGACCAAACAAGTGCAGGTATTGTGCACAGTGAATGAAAGCCCCGGCTTCATGCATCTTCCTCCTGTCCAGTCTTGCTCTTCTTTGCTCTCTGTCATAGGGACTGTCTATCAGTTGCTGTCCTTCAAACATTTGCCCTTGATCCAGAGGGGGTGAGGGGTTGCAATCTTACCTTACTTTGCAAATGATTGGCCTCTTCTCAGGATCTAGATCGAAACTCAGGCATGACATCATCAGGGGGGAAAAAAAAGCAAAAATAATGTTAGTTTAAAAAAATAGTCAGATTTCCTTGAGCACATTAAATTATAAAAAGCAGTTTCATTTCAACAGTCATATATTTGAAAACGGTGTATACCGACCAGCTGTGTGCACCTTCCCTCCTCCCTCATTTCATTCATGGCTGTTACCATTGGTTGTGATACATTTACTCACTGATTACCTACCCTCAGCACTAAGATGTGAGGGCAGCTTGGCCAGAGCTGTGTCTGATGTCCCTACGATTTAAGCTACTGTCTAAAAGATAGCTGGCATTAAAATGTGCTCCCTACAAACGTTTACAATCAAACTTTTATAGTCTTCTTTTACCACATGTTCGTTTCAGAAAAAGGTAAAATGCATGTGTTTATATGCGTGGTGATCGTTATATGAGCTTGGTGTTTGAATCCCCATCATCAAAAAATGGTTCATCATTCTTGTTTTGACAATGCCAGTTTGCAGTGATATGTTTTGCAATGATAGTGCTTGTCCTTTTAAAATAAATGGCTCTGTCATCCCCAGGAGGAGCCCGAGGCTGTATGTAGAGGCATAGGGTGGTTTACACCGGCAGGTATTTGCTGAACTGAATATACTTAGCTACCTTGTCAAGTCCTAGAGTTGTTTGATTTCTTGCAGGAAATGTTTGTCTTTGAAGGCTCCAGTGGGGAAATAGCTTTTCACCTCTGCTCAAGAGAATGAGTTTAACATTGTCTGAAGATGAGATCCCCTAGAGGAGGTACTGAGCATCTAATGAGCTTAGGAAGAAATCAGAATAAAAAAACAGCAGGGGGTGGATTCAAACACCCACCCATACTTTGGCTTTATATAAACAAAAAAATCGGCTTTATATATCTGCATGAGTGAGCTATCCATTTACAGCGTTTTTCATTCTGGGTGCTGTATTAGGTATGTGTAATTCTAATGTGAAAACACCACTAACCACATTGTACACTGTAAATGGTTTGTGATTTTGCACCTTGGGGGTGGGGCATTCTACTGAAATACTGATTAACATATTAACAGCTAAGCATTCAGTGCTATCAATTGACAGAAAGATGAGTTTGCTACTGGTACATTTAGCTATGGAAAATTACAGATATACCAATACATGTGCGTGCACGCATGCACGCACACACACACACACACATCCCAGTAGTATGCATGAGTCCACTGAAACTATGCTCTTCTGTGTGTGGTTTCTAACAACTCCTTTTTGGACCTCGGGGAGAAATCGTCTGTAAGCTCCCTCTCTTTGCCTTGCTTCATGTTGCTCTGCAGTTATTGCTGTCTGTGGTAGAATACTTGTTATGATTCTGTCCCTGACAACCCCGGTTCCAACAGGAATCCTTTGGATAGTGATTTAATTAGATAGATTCAAAGGAACAGGGAAGTGAAAAATTTAGCTTTTAAAAACAATTATCAGGTACACTGACAATGAACATCTTGAAATCAAAATAGAACTTGGTCAGGGAAATATTTTGGGTGCCTATCATACCAAATGGGGCTTCAATTGAGTGTTAAATGATTGTAGAATCAACTACTGGTGCTTACGAACATGAGGTCTCTTTAGTCAATGAGGGTCTTGCCCCTGGATTTCCTGGATTATTACAGTTGTTTTTTGACTGATATCCCTGCTCCTTTCTGACTTCCTTTTACTCTAACATTTATACAGCTGCATAATGATTTTCAGTTCAAATTCGTATGAGGCATTCTTCTGCACAAAGCCCTCCAAACTTTTCTGAGATTCATAGAGTAACCTGAAAGCTTAACTCTCAGCAATCTTTTCTTGCCCCATCCATACTAACATTCCTTTGTTTCTGAAATACTTCAGGCACACAAAGGCCTTCTGTGCTTACGTAGAAATTACTCGTCATAAGAATCTCTTTTTCCAGACATCTACACTGTTCACTCTTTCATTTACGCCAAGTCTGTCCTTAAAAGTCAGCATTGTTAGCCTTCCAGTGTAGATAACCATGTAATATAGGAGACTAGACTCTCTTCTCCAATTGAGAAATAGAAAGTTATAGCAGGTATACACATAGTGTATTTTGGCAACACAGGGGACGGAACAGGAAACTTGACTCTAGCCAGGCAGGTACACTACCATTTGAGCTACACTTCCAGACGTGGACTATATTTTAAAAGTGGTTTCCCAACATTATCAATTATCAATGGATAGAAGGCTATAATTCCTGGGAGAAAAGGACAAAAATAATGGTGTGCTGTGTAATTTCCTTACCTCTGTGCCCACTATGCTTTCTATATTCAAGTTTAAAAAGAGAACCCCCCCCCCAAAAAAAAAAAAACCCCACTATGGTTTGAACAAGCTAATGAAATAGATACCAGGACTCATCAGATCTCTACCATACAGCATCTCAGTCTGGGTCAGTTTTACAACAGGTACAAGCAGATGTAACTCTAATTGTGGCAAGGCTCAAACTTAAAAATTATTCATGGAGCATGTCTTGCTGGCCTTTCAACTTTGACAAAACACAAAGGGACATCCTCATTAAGTACCTAAGGGTTGATAAGAGATTCAAGAAGGTCCCTGTGCTGTCTTGTGCTAAACAATCTTTAGATTTAATGCGCATTAAAATAGCTAAGCTTATTCTTAGCAAGTTGCCTCCCTACTTAACAAATGCCAGTATTCTTGAAGGAAAGACTTAAAAAATAACAACAAGCACCAAAAATTGGATATATAAAGATTGAGAAAACCGGGACTTGGAATGTGGCTTAGTGGTAGGGTGCTGCCCTAGCATGCATGAAGCCCTGGGTTCAATTCCTCAGAACCACATAGACAGAAAAAGCCAGAAGTGGAGCTGTGGCTCAAGTGATAAAATGTTGAACATGAGCAAAAACAGCTTAGAGATAATTCCCAGGCTGTGAGTTCAAGCCCCAGGACTAGCAACAAAACAAGAGGAAAGAACGAAAGAAAAGACGAAAGAAAGAATGAAAGAAAGAACAAAAGAAAGAAATGAAGGAAGGAAGGAAGGAAGGGAAAGGAAGAAAGAAAGAAAGAAAAAGAAAAAGAGAGAGAAAGAGAGAGGGAGGGAGAAAGGGAGGGAGGGAGGAAGAAAGGAAGGAAAGAAGGAAGGAAGGAAGCAAGGAAACAAGGAAGGAAGAAAGGAGAAAATATGTACCAACATAGAAGAAACCTAGGAATTTTTATAAAAAGCAAAGACAATGCTTTACATAAAACTATGCTAAAATAATTATTAGAAGCATACTTGTGAGTTAAGAAAAACATATTTAATGAGCGGTTACTAACGGTAATAACAGACCTAAATAGAATTCCTTGTTCTACAGTACAGGACATGAAACAGAAGGGAGAAAAAAAGCACATTTAGCACTACAAAATTAAACATTGCAAAGGCACGACAATGAAAACTTTCCAGGTTTTAGCATGAACATAACAATGTATATATTGGCCCAGGGGCAATATAAAAAATTCTAACATTGTAACCAAGTAAAATAAAATTAGAAGTTGGGGCTCTATAGATGTTGAAAGAAAATGTGGCTGACATATTTTCAAAATTTGAAAAAAATATAAACTCGGGCTGGTAATATGGCCTAGTGGCAAGAGTGCTTGCCTCCTACACCTGAAGCTCTCGGTTCGATTCCCCAGCACCACATATATGGAAAACGTCCAGAAGGGGCGCTGTGGCTCAAGTGGCAGAGTGCTAGCCTTGAGCAAAAAGAAGCCAGGGACAGTGCTCAGGCCCTGAGTCCAAGGCCCAGGACTGGCCAAAAAAAAAAAAAAAGAAAGAAAAAAAGAAAAAAATATAAACTCAAAGGCTCCATATATTTTCTCATATGAAATAAAAAAATTCACAAATTTATACAGAAGAGCACACACATGCACAGGTGCACACACACACACAGACACACACACACTTCACAAATAGAAAGCCATGGGTTGGGAATATGGCTTCGTGGTAGAGTGCTTGCCTAGCATGCATGAAGCCCTGGGTTTGATTCCTCAGTACCACATAGAGAGAAAAAGCCAGTAGTAGTGCTGTGGTTCAAGTGACAGAGTGCTAGCCTTGAGCACAAAGAGGTTCAAGTACAGAGCCTAGGACCTGAGTTCAAACCCCAGGACTGGTGCAAAAAAAACATAATATATAGAAAGGCACAGTACAAGATCTCAAGGAAACATAAACAAAATAATAATAAAAATAGTTAGGAAAAAAGCATATTGCAATCAAATTTCTGAATGTCAGGAATAAGGAGTAATTAGTTATGAAACTATCCAGATAATAGACATTATGAGCCAGGCCTTGTAGCTTATGTGTATAATCCTAGCTATGCCAAAGTATGAGATTGGGCAAAACAAATTTGAAGCACATTGGGCCAGAAGATTCAAGGAGTTTCCAAAGTAACTAGCATAAAGCCAAGCTAGAGGTATGGCTGGAGTGGTAAACTGCTTCCCTACCAAGCAAATCCATTACCTGAGAAACCCTGACTTTATGCTTCATTACTGGCAAATAAAAAAAAAATAAAACCAATAGTCTTCATGAACCCAGAATGTAAGAAAATACTTGCTGTTAACTTATCACCTAAAGCCATGTAAGTGAGAATCTTTAAAGCAATGAAAATTTCCACCTAGAATGTATATAGAAAAATGTATCCTAAAAACTAGAGCAAAATAAAAATAGTGCGAGAAAAAGGAAAGTTAGATTACCACAAAGAATGTTAATGAGCTGGTGCTTGTGGTTCAGATAACCTAAAGACAAAAGTCTGACAAGTTCTCTCTAATTAACTGGCCAAAAGTTAATCTGCAGGAATGGCTCAAGTTAATGGTGGACATTAGTCCTGGGGTAGAAACAGAAGCGGCAGAAATAGTACTGACGAATTAGGAATATCTTGGCAGACAAAACATAGGGCACAGAAGTAAAATATTTTACGTGAATTACCACATACACAATGCATTGTGATATTTAAAGGTAAATGTGTTGTTCATGTATAAATACATATTACAAACTCTGCAGCCAATCATTGTGTTCCTGGACCTGAGACTGACTTTAAGAGGGACCATGCATTCTACCAGAACCCTATCTCCAGTCCAGGATAAAAGGAAAGGAGAGGGGAGAGAGAAAAGTGGATGGAAAGAGAAAGAAGGGATACCAGTACTATTGACTCTCATAACAGAAAAGAAAAAAAATCATTTTATATTAATTTGATAAAAGTAGTATTACTCTGATATAATTTTTTTTTGTGTGTGTGCAGTCCTGGGCTTGAACTCAGGGCCTGAGCACTGTCCCTGGCTTCTTTTTGCTCAAGGCTAGCACTCTGCCACTTGAGCCACAGCGCCACCTCTGGCCTTTTCTATGTATGTGGTGCTGAGGAATAGAACCCAGGGCTTCATGTATGCGAGGCAAGCACTCTTGCCACCAGGCCATATTCCCAGCCCCAAGATATAAATTTTTTAAAAACTTGTTAAATAGATAAATATATAGTATATACTTATATAAATATGTATTTTAAAAGGTCAAATTCTTATCTCTAGACCAATTCCTTTAAAGATTCAATAAATCAAACACAGCAATATTAAAGGTACAATAATAAATAATTTTAAAGGTGAAATAATCACCAAGTGAAATTTATCTCATGATCCTGAAATTCAGCATAACATCAAAGGAAAAAAATCATCATGTAATACATTCAAGAGGAAAATGTAACAGTAGTCCCATCTCATTGATCATAATGGAAGCTAAGGGAATTGGATAAAGAATACACAGGAAAATTCTACATCAAGAATTGCAGTTAATGATGAATGAATGGTTTCCCTTAATATCAAAAACAATGTAACATTTTAAAAGATAAATAGGTAGAGAAACTATGAAGAGACAGATTAGTATTTATTTGTAGAGAATTTAATTAGGTGCATACACTACGGGGACATTTATTTTTAAAAACTGTTAGAATCAATGGATGAATATAGCAGGGCCACAGAAAGCAAAACTAAATAGAATTCAATTTATTTCTATATAAAATTAATTCATAATTAGAAACCAAAATTTTATCCAAACCTCAAAGTTAAGTTTTGATACAGTTGACATACTTCTCCTGAAATATGTGATAAATCAATAATACAGAGGAGGGAAATAAGATAGGAATGTGCATAATGCTGGATTTCAGGATTTGTTCTAAGTCTGTAGTAATAATATGCTATTAATGCCAGGATAGATAAGACAAGCAATAGAAAAAAATAGAGTGGAAAACTAAGCCATATAGAAATCAAGTTATTTTACTAGGTAATGGAAGAGAAAAAAGTCTTTTCAACAAATAGAAATGAAACAAGCATTTGTCCAAGTAGGTAATCTCATAGTACTATAGGCTGAATTATAGTGATAATATACTCCAATGTCTATCAAAAATAGAAGAATATCTTTGTAACTAAATATAGGAGATTATTTAAAACATAAAGATCTTAGAAAAGACTATGATACTCATGCTATTAAAGATAAAGAGGAAGAACATAAAAAGTATGTCTACCCACTGAAAGTACTCCCCCAAAATAATTAGAATGGACTCATGTCTAGGACATATTAAGAGTTCATATATGTCACTTGTTAGATATGAGATAATCTATTAAAATAGTTACAGATAATACCACAAAGTATATAAACAGTATCTGTGTGAATAAAATAATCAATGAGCACCAAAAACCAAGTTTAACTGCCTCTCCAGAGAAGCAAAAATTAATAGCATCACAAAATACTATGCCATATGCTGGTGACACTGCGAAGGTAGTACTAGCCACGTGCATTGTTAGATGGAGCATTAATTGTTGAGACCACTTCAGAAACTATTTGGGGTAGTTTATTTTTTATTATTTTTATTTTGGGGATTGTGTGTGTGTTTAAGCAAATACCTACTATGTGCCTCAAAAACTGTTCTTACAGATAATTACCCAAGAGAAAAAAACACATCAACTTACACATCAACTTTTTATAATTTGCACACCATTCTTACCTGCATGGATGCATGGAGAGATTCTCCATTGGCGTTTTAGTACTGAAAGTAGTAGAGTACAGACTGTAAAATGTATTGAATGCTACACTTAAAATTAGTGTACCTGATTGTGTAAAGGAGCACTTAGGAGAATTTGTTAGCTAAAATTATCTTCAATGTGGAGATTTCCCAGACAGTCCTTTCCAGTTTGTCATTACAACTGATGTTTCCTTTGCCATCGTTAATCAGTATCTTTAAACACTAATACTCTCTAGTTTGTTCTGGATTTTACTTATTTTTTATCTGCTTATTATATTACTACAGAATTTTTATGAAGGTATCCATATGATACTTTTTGAATAAAATAAATTTGAGAGCTAATTTGGTATGGTAGACTAGGTAATAAAATATCAAGGAAAACATATTTTAATGCTACACATGTGCATTTTGTATCCTTGCCTTGTGTGTTGTGAGATCTTAAATATTCTGATTGTATAATCCCTACTATAAAGAAACAGTTGTCTTCGACTGAGTATAAAAGAATTTTGTCACTACCAGGAGGTGAATACTCCAATTGGCCTTTTCACAAATTTCAATAGTTTACGTTCCTTCCATCTTACGTATATGATATTTGAGATAGAAGGGGAAGACTTGAGGATTTTCCAAGAGCAGGAGGTGAAGGGAGAAAGATGATGTTATCCCCGATCAGGACTGTCTCCGAGGGCTTGGTTCATTCACAAGACTCCCCTGCACACTAGAGGCTCCTGACTCATTCCCAAAAATCCCCTGCACACTAGAGGCTTCTGACTCATTCACAAGAATCCCCTGCACACTAGAGGCTCCTGACTCATTCACAAGACTCCCCTGCACACTAGACTCCTGACTCATTCACAAGACTCCCCTGCACACTAGACTCCTGATTCATTCACAAGACTCCCCTGCACACTAGACTCCTGATTCATTCACAAGACTCCCCTGCACACTAGACTCCTGATTCATTCACAAGAATCCCCTGCACACTAGACTCCTGATTCATTCACAAGAATCCCCTGCTCACTAGAGGCTCCTGTCATTTGATTTTAGAAAATACATTCCTTTCACACATTTCATGACATCACTAGATCGAGTCTCCAAAACTAGTCCACAGCCAGTTTCACTTACTATATTAGTAAAGAAAAAAAAAAAAAAAGGAATGAAAAGAAAAGAAAAAAAAAGTCCTGCTTTGGTGTCAGACATATCCCTTAAAATGTTAGTTCTATGCCTTAGTAAATGTTAACATCATCCTTGTACATTATTCTTCAATGTAACCAACTAAAAACAAATTCAAATTCAAATGCGGACTGCATTCTATGTGTGGAAAAGGACAAGGTGACATCGGTCTATCAGCTTCTTGCTACCGAAGCATCATCAGGGGGCCCATAGCTTGGCGAAGGTGACTTAACTGATCTAATTCTTGTTAGCCTGTAGAACAAGGCATTGTCTTCAGGTTTCAGTGGGAGATTGCCCGTGGACTATCCTCCTGTCTTTCGGTGCAAACACTTCATGTCATTTTATCCATACTCCCCTCAGGCTTCCAAGTGCAGAAACTAAGTGTGCCCCATTTCAAGAAATAATACAGCAACCCCCTTTACTAGCATTCCTGTTGAAAGATATTAACCAGGTTTTTATCACCATTCCATACTTCAATCACTGGGAAGAAATGCAATCTGGGTAAATGTTTTTCACTAATCAAAATACTCGCTGAAGGGCCGAGAAGAGCCTATCACCCTGCTTGAGAAATGCCTGTCCACACTCAGGACCAGATTCAATGTTCCTTTAGCCAGCATGAAAGTGTCTATTTGGTCGAAAACCAAGGGAGAGCTTACTTGTAGGGAATCCATCATCATCTGATGTCTGGCTATGGTGCTACTGTTGACCAAGAACGAAAATTGACACATTGATAGTATGTTCATCTCTCTAGCAGACATAAGCCTATGAAGAATGTATGTTATATAATGTGTTTTATACAGAAAGAGAACAAGAGACACACAATTAGAGAATGACTGTGAAAATGCTTCCTTAATTGGGTATTATTATGACCCCCTGACTTTAGTATCTGAGTGTTGTTTGCTAAATTAGAAGAGCTTTGGAATCAGTATATAATGAAGATGGTTTCTTGGTTTCTTGCCCTATGGTTTGAAGTTAACCAAGCCTTCAAAGACAAGACTTAGCCAGAATAAAAATTCTTACAGGGATACTCCTCAAACAGGCAGTCTTTGGCTCTTTTAAGTTTCTTTAAAAGCCAGCCCCCAAAATATCAATTTCATCTATTTTTTATAATTTTTTTGGAAACTTACTATCTACTGGGGTAAATAGCAGAGGTTTCTAACACCATGGAATATTCTGCTGAACTAAAATTATACTAAACCTTTATATTTCATTTCTACATTAGATATACTTTGCTTCAGGTTCATCATTTTATGGTGGCTTCAGGGGTATGGGAGCCTTTTTTTTTTCCTTAAAGCACCAAGGGCCATTTTGATATTTATCACATTAATTCTGGATCACATGGTTATCAATAGAGGCCGATATCTGTGGGAAGCTGGTGAAAATCACACAAGGAGCATAGATGTCTGGCTCATCCTGTACCAAGTGGTTTCTCAGGCTTCATGTAGCCTGGAGGATGGACATTTCTCACCTCTCAACGAGTATTAACTATATGGGCTAATACTTTGGATTTCAATTCTGTTTGTTAAATTAACATTGGCATCTATGTCCTAGATGTGACTCCTACTCTATTTTAGTTGATGTTAAATGTGATTTCACTTCCTTGTTTCCTGACATAGAATGTTCATTATTTTTTTTAAAGCAATTGAATTTGCTAATTAGGCTGGTCAGTAATGTCATTTAGCAACAGATTATTTTTAGGGACATTTCATTGTTGTCATAAACCCTTGCAGACATGGTAGTTTCTAGAATTAGATGGAGTTATATGTATGAAAAATCCAGTGTATTGATTCACATCACTGACCTGCCCATGTGAGACACTTAATAAATGTGAAATGCTGTTCTTATTTTATTGTAGAGGAAAAAGGAATTATGACACCTACATCTCTGGATTATTATAGAAATGCAATTAAATATCATCCACACCGATGGCAATATATAGTTCCCAGCATCTATCCCGAAAACTCAATAAATGTTAATTTCATTCCTTTCTCTGACTACTAAACAAAACATCCAGAGGAGCAATAACACTGTCTTTATGATCTTACACCACCCCAGCAAAATAATTTCCTCTTCTTAGAAGAGAGAAACCAATAAAGTTTGATTTCAATTTATTTAGACTATTCTCTGTTTTTGATGGTGTAAAATAAATCTCTTATGAAATAACCTTTGTGATGATCTATGTGTAATGACCACCCATTCCCATCTAGCTCTCTTTGGATAAATAAATGAAAATAATAATCCATTCCAAAATACAGCAAGCATACCATTCTCCTGAAGGAACTGGAGTGGAGACGGTGCAAAGCTGGGTATTTATATCTTTGAATGTTACTCCCTGCCTGAAAAAAACTTATGATTTACTCCCGACTAAGAACAATTAGACAAATCCCAAAGCCATATTTCATCTTCACAAAAGACAGGAGCACAGGAGTAACTGTGTAATTTAGGTAGCGTGCATCTTACCTTTGTAGTTTGTCAGTGGAAGTATAAACTATCAATAATTATGCTTGTTAACACTGGGTAATTATATTTGCAGATTTGTCTTACCTGTTCCAAAGTCTCCTGTAGTATAAGTTTCAGAATTCCATGATTGTAAATGCATTTCTACAACTGATTATAATGAGATTTTCCTTTCTCACACCCAGAGTGTGAAAACTCTAAGCCAATTTTCCACAAACCTCAATATTCTAGGGTAGATGATGTTTGAAGTTCAGTTTCCATGCCCTATGGGATTTTTTTTTCTGGTTGTAAAATGTCGAGGTGGTGTTTTAGATGAGTATGTGATGCTTCTAAAGGAGTAAGCTGGAAATTTATTGATGCTCTCGGTATATCCATTTATTTCTAGAAAGCGTGTTAATTATTGCATTAAATCTTATCCAAGTCATCATATCTGAATGAATGGTAGATTTTGTATATCCTGTCCTGACAATAAATAGAATCTGTTGGCTGTAGTTTGGCAATTAAAGTGCTTAGTGGTCTGTGGAAAGTATCAGTGATGGGGGTTTGGGTACATTCTTTGTAAATTCATTCATATATTAATTTCTGTGCTTTTGAAGGAAGAATTTGTAAGTGAAAATAACACTATTATATGATTGCCATAGAAATTAATGGCCCTGTGTTATTGAGATGTGCAGGTGGTCAAGTGATTGGGTAGACATTTGATTCTGTAATGAATATTGACTCTCCCACTTTCATTTGTAGAATAATCTTGCGCATACACACCTAGTCAAATTCTAATAATACAGTATTTGCTGCATGAGGGTAATACAGAATAATGGCTTTTCATATTGATGTTAAAGTATATATAAGCAAGTAGCACAGTGATTGTTACATGTTACTAAATTTGGGTCTGTATGTTTTTATTTCATGTTTTTGCCAGAGTTTGGTTTATTTGCTTCTGTTTTTGAGACAAGGTTTTGCTATAGACCCAGATTACATAACAAGTCCAGATTCCCCCCCGCTTCGGCCTTCTGAGTGCTTGCTGGGTTATAGGTATAAGACACTATGCACAGCCCTGGTCAGGGGTTAAGTATAAATTATCTGTCTGTTCAGCTGCTCAGGAGAGCAAATAAGAAGGGCAGTCAAAGGAATTTTGTGTATGCATTCTCCACAGGGTATTTAAGTTTTATTCATTTATCAGCTTATACCAGTAGGAAGTCACTTGATGAGTTTTGCTTCAATCTTGTACATTACTCTTATGACTAATTCTTTAGGTATTATATGGATATTATCATGAAGAATGAATTTTAGCCTCACAAACATACTGAATATGTTATTAATTGCATGACTTGAATAATTCATTGGTTTTTTAAAATGTTGAAAGACTTTGAGAGAATGTTGGAGAAAGGCCAGAAGCTTTCCATACAGTATCCAGCTTGGCCCGATCAAGCATTTCACAAGAATATACTAGAATCTGAATTTTTGTGGTCTTTATCATTGCCATCATCATTCATTCATAGAACTTTAGCCACTGATTATAGGAGCATTACCCACTACCTCATTTAAGCTGCACTATGCCAAATTCTCTTGGTGACAGATATCTGCTAGAATTAATCTTGAAAAAAATTGTTTTTGTGAAGCCAACACAATCCTCCCCTATGCATTATTAACTCTATGTTATAGCTAACAGGGAACAAAGTCAAAATTTAATTTTAGCTTCTAGTTCCAGTGATAATTCCAAAGAGCTAAAAATGAATATTTTAATACAACCCGTAGTTCTAATTTTCCTAATTCTATTTATTTGTACTTTTTCTTTTTTGTTATTATGTTAATTATTTTGAATTCTGGTTTTAATACTTGATCTTGTTAATTATAAATTTGAGGATATTGACAAAGTGCAGGCTTGGCTTTGCTATATGCAAACTGACTTTATGATTTCTCATAACATCTTCATAAATCCTGAGGGTTTTATTCAAAACTATATCTGTCATAAATTTGAAATAAGTCGTCTGGGTTTGAAATCAAGCTTTTTGGACCCATTGATCACCTTCCTGTGGTTGTACCTACACTATCTCTGTAACGTTATCTGAGTATATTGGAAACCATGTATACTGATATTAGAACTAGGAAATTGAAAGGGAATACCAAAATTGAGAGACACAGGGTAAAAAAAGAAAAACAACTACAAAAGCAATACTTGCAAAACTGTATGGCCTAAGTGAATGGAACACCTCATGGGGGGAAAGGGAAAGGGGGGTATGAGGGACAAGGTAACAAACAGTACAAGTAATGTATCCAATGCCTAACGTATGAAACTGTAACCTCTCTATACATCAGTTTGATAATAAAAATTTGAAAAAAAAAGAAAATATTCTGAAAGACATTCATATGTCTTTATATTAAATAGAGTCAAGAGAAAAGCTACATCTTATTCAAGAATATTTTAATTTTAGCTTTTGGATAACTTGTAATGTTGATGAAGCAAACCTGTTTGTTAATTAAGTAATTGAGAAGACACCATTCCTTTCTAAGATGAAGTTTAAGTCCAGTCTTTACAACCCTGTCAAGCCCAACTATTTGTCAACAGTCTGTTTAAAGCCAGTCTACAACATAAAAGGGCCAGGCAACTCCATGTTCAAACTGGAAGCTGAATGATAATATTATTGCTGTATTAGCTCCAAATGTAAAATAAGGAAAGAAAGGTGAGGTTTGTTTTGAGATTTCCTGAATGACTGAAGGTCACAATAACAACAAGTGGTAATATGAGTACTTCCTCCATGCCCAACCTATCCTATAACTGTATATTAGACCATATACATGGTATATTTCTATATCATATTTATCATAGTAATTACCACACAGCTCTAAAAATTCATTCTTATCATTCTCATCAGACAGAAAAAGGAAAAGAAGCAGAACAAATGTATTCCGGGACCCAGAGCAGGTCTATTTTCACTGTACGAGCTACGTATCATTATTTTCACTTCTTCCCTCTAATCTTCACTCATAGAAGTCCATTTTCCTCAAAATTATAATACCACACTTTCCCCACCCCTGTAGTCCATTCACATTCTACTCCAAAATAGAAAAAAAAAATGTGCTTATCTGTGCTGTCTATATGACTTCATTAGACTGCAAGCTTGTTCACTAAAAAATGTAATCACTTTCATTTACTGCCAAATCTCAATTTATTGAACAAACTGGATAATATCAGGAATGTTTACTAGATGGACACCGATTAAACAATAAATGAATGAATGCATTACTAAACTAGTAGAGCTGGAATGCATACCAGTGGCTGACAGCCTGCACATGGTGATCAATTCTTCCTCAGAGTTAGACTGTTCACGTCTCTGCACACATCCAAGCTGACCTGCATCCAACACTACACAAGGGAAGTGGGAGTAGGTCACTTAGCTGTCCTGATCCTTTAAGTTTCATCACATTCTACTTTGTAGTACTTCTATGTGGGTCCCTTGTAAGCTTCCAGAGGATGCTGTATATATTGAAGCAAGCTTTGAGCCGGAAAATGAAGAGATAGCACGCAGGTCCTGAGTTTAAGCCTCAGTATCAGCACACATACATATGTACATACATACATACATACATACAGACAGACAGACAGACAGACGGACAGACAGACGGACAGACGGACAGACACACACACACACACACACACACACACACACACACACACAATGTAAATTGAACTTAAGGTGTTCCCAGAACATAAGCATTATATGCATAGATTGGGTCCTGGTCTATAAATATATTTTTATTATCAAACTGAATTACAGAGAGGTTACAATTTCATACATTAGGCATTGGATACATTTCTTGTACTGTTACCTCGTCCCTCATTCCTCCCCCTCCCTCTCTCTCTTCCCCCTCCCCACCACGAGTTGTTCAGTTGTTCAGTTCATTTTCATCAAACAGTTTGTAAGTATTGCTTTTGTAGTTGTTTGTCTTTTTTTTACCCTGTGTCTCTCGATTTTGGTATTCCCTTTCAAATTCCTACTTCTAATACCAGTATACACGGTTTCCAATATACTCAGATAAGATACAGAGATAGTGTAGGTACAACCACAGGAAGGTGATACAGGAATATCATCAATAATAGAGGCTACAGTTACATATGGCACGTTGAAAGTATTAACAACTGTGATATAACAATCGTTTCCATAACTTTCAGGGATCATTTCTATAGTATGTTACTAATTACATTTTTGCATTGATAATTTAGGAAACAATTGTTGTGGTATTATACTAGCACATAAAGAGCCCACCAATATACTAATCTGAAGTTCAAATCAAACTAACTTGTATTGGTCTGTTCTAGTTTCAGATGACTCCTATTTTTTGAGGTTTGGAAGAGTAGCAACATAATCTCTTTTATGTAGCTAGTTTAAATTTTCAAAAACAACCCGAAGATTAAAAAAAAATCTGAGAGCCTGCCATAACTGACTCGTCTTGGAAAGAGAACAGCAGAAAGTAATGAAGATTTAGATAGGAATGGATTTCCCACTTTACCCCCTCCTCCTACTTTTCTTTGCAGTCACATAGGTGATGCTGAGATTTCTGGTTAGAAAAATCAATACGAATTCGCAGCAAACATGGGCAAAGCGTGCTCTGGTGTGACTAAAGCACTGTAAAGGCGATTGTTTCTCAGTGTTGAAGCAACTCCTGCCAATGGGTGGGAGAAGGCATTGATGGGAGGGAGGGAGATAGGGATAAGTGGGATGCCTTGGTGAATAATAATAACGGACGTTCTCATGTGTGCATTTTCCCCTTTTGTCTATTTGTTTATGCAACTTTTTCACTCATTCAAAGTTTACTGCATAACTACCATGGCCTGTTTTCTCTAAGTATGTACATAACTAAAAACAAACAAGGCAGAAGACCTAGCTTCCCACTTCTCATCATCTTTAAAGGCCATTATTAAAACACGGGGTGTCTTGATAAAGGAGATATGCTGGCCAAGCCTCCCATATTCTAGAGGAACCCAGAAAGGAATCCTGGAGGAAGCAATATTTAAACTGCATCTTTGGCTGGGAAAATGGCCTAGAGGTAGAGTGCTTGCCTCGTACTCATGAAGCCCTGGATTTGATTCCTCAGCACACACACACACACACACACACACACACACACACACACACACACACACATATATATATAAAACAGAAGTGGCTCTGTGGCTCAAGTGGCAGAGTGCTAGCCTTGAGCACAAAGAAGCCAGGGACAGTGCTCAGGCCCTGAGTCCAAGGCCCAGGACTGGCAAAAACTAAAACAAAAAAAACCCTGCAACTTTATAGTAGAATACTCTGATTAAAAGAATAGGGGAGGAAGCATTCTAGACAAAGATATTAGCATTGCGTAGTTGAGCATTGCTTCAGGTAGAATTAGGTTTGGCTTTAAGTATCAGAAAGAAACCAACAATACTTTACTCAAGAAAGACATTTCTATCTCATCTAAAATTGTAGGGCTAGTAGAGCCTTCAGAATTTTTTTCCTTCTATTCCCTACCTTCTTCATTCCTTCCTTTTTTTTTAACCTTCCTTCTTTAGCATTAGGGTTTGAGTTTAAAAGGCCTGGCTCTTGGTCTTGCAAGTCAAAGCACTCTACCACTACAGCCATTGCCTTTAGGTCTTTTTGTGTTAGATATTTTTTTCAGATAGAGTCTCAAAAGTTTGTGTTTGAGGTGATTGTTTGTGTGTTCGGGGTATTTTGTTTTATGTTGTGTTGTTTGGGCTGTGATCTTCCTATGAGCCAGGATTACAAACTTGCACTTGTCATCCTTGTTTATTGCCCAGTCTCTACTTCCTTGTGAACTGGATGTCAGGTGTGATGTGATGTGCCTAGCCCAAGAATTATTTTCTGAGTAACTCTGTTGTTTTCTCTATTCATGATGTTTATTCCTTAAACTGTCCTGTCTGTATAGGCAGAAACTTTACAAAGAGCAAACAAAAACAGGAAAACAAGGAGCAAAACAGCATGCCCTGGGTCCATCTTAAAAACAGCTGCAGCAAGTCTCTTGTGACTCTGTGACCTCTCATTTGCTCCATCACTGCCATGCAGCTCCTGACAGGGAAACCATCAGCAATCCAGGTTCGAGAGTCCAATGTGATCTAGGAAAATCACATGACCCTGGAGAACGAGGAGATGGGGTTTGAAGGAAAACAATAGCTCTGCCTATAAGCATGAAATAGTCGGCTGTTCAAGACATGGCGAGTACTTCCACATGACTGTGCTTCAGGGAGTGTCAGAAAGGAATGGACAAGGACAAGGGTGTGGCATGAAATTTGGGGGCATAAGGATGACTCACATGTGATAAACTCTTCCTTGAATTAACAAACTGTGCTATTAAAATTAGAGCTGGTATTAGTACAGGTTTAGGCAAGTCATAGAAGAGCATCACAAGGCCCAATAGCTATACCCTTATGAACACATAAGATGATGCTAAGAAAAATGAGCTCCATGTTAAGGAGACAATTGTTATATCACAGTTGTGACTACTTGCAACGTCCCATGTGTATCTGTAGCTTCTATTATTGATGATGTTCTTGTATCGCCTTCTTGTGGTTGTACCTACACTATCTCTGTAATCTTATCTGAGTATATTGGAAACCATGTATACTGGTATTAGAAGTAGGAATTTGAAAGGGAATACCAAAATTGAGAGACACAGGGTAAAAAAAAAAGACAAACAACTACAAAAGCAATACTTGCAAAACTGTTTGGTGTAAGTGAACTGAAAACCTCAGGGGGGAAAGGGAAAGGGGGAGGGGGGAAGGGGGTATGAGGGACAAGGTAACAAACAGTACAAGAAATGTATCCAATGCCTAACGTATGAAACTGTAACCTCTCTGTACATCAGTTTGATAATAAAAATTTGAAAAAAAATAAAATTAGAGCTGGTATGATTTACGCTTTCTGTATTAATTGAAGGTATATATATGTATATATATATACATATATATGTATATAAACCTATATAAACCTATGAGGCACACTTCTTATTATTCTTATTTTTAAACAGAAGGCAAACTGATACTTAGATACTTAGTTAAAGGGCTACCATTATGTGTCTAGTATGTGTAGAGCTGAAATTTGATTTTAAATTCATCTGAGCCCACAGACAGACTCCTGAGGAGTTTACCAAACCAGGAAACTTAGTCAGCATGCCTTCCTCCTTCAGCTACCCAGCTCTGGGGTTCCTCAGTGTTTTTGCTCTGGTAAGCTCCCTGGATCCAGGCAGCGAGTCTTGTTATAGTCAGAATCAAATGTTCTAGAAGCAACAAGCAAACTGAACCTGGACATTAAGTATTCAAAAGGAGAAATGAGTCTTCCAACAAAGGGTTGGCATTTCAACTTAGGTTTTCACTGTTGTTTTTTTTCCCCATGCATTTTTATTGTTATTATAAAGGAGATGTTCACTGGGGTTACAGTTACATAAGCTAGATGAAGAGTACATTGCTTTTTGAACAGTCATATGTAAGAGTAAGTGATCAGATGTTTTAATCCCATATAAAAGATCAGACAAATCTCTATTGTGGAAAGTGTTAAGGCAATCCCTAATGTGGAATCACACACATTTGAACAGTGGAACAACATAAAGTGCAATGTGTTATGAAACAGGGTTGATACTAAGATTCAATTATTTCCAAAGACAATATTTAAGTCTGCACAGTAGCCTGCTTTTATGCAGTGTAAGCAACAGAAATCCTGTCCTAGATAAGCTGTGATACTCTCTGTAGAATGTTGTAGACTTATTTTTAAGCAGTGCATATTTGCTATGTATGTGATTCAAAAATACCATGCTCATTCAAGAAAATCTGATGAGCAGAGAAGACTATAAGATATGACTTTTGTTTCTTTTCCTGCAGTACATTTTGATAAATATTGTTTTATGTGGTAGAGGCCCATGGGTATCGTGCTTTTGTGTTCCTCCCATAATCGTACCTTCCTTTGGTCTTACTGTGTGTGAATACCTAGAGTCCTGTATAATTTATCATGTCCCAGTGTATTTTAGATCTAACTTTGGCACAGGACAGAAAACATGTGCTGTTTGTCTCTCAGAGTTTGGTTTATGAAAGAAGTAAATTTCAGGTTATGTCACAGAGAGGCACACCACTTAAAGACTGGTATTGTAGTTTTTTTTTTTTTTTTTTTTGGCCAGTCCTGGGCCTTGGACTCAGGGCCTGAGCACTGTCCCTGGCTTCTTCCCGCTCAAGGCTAGCACTCTGCCACTTGAGCCACAGCGCCGCTTCTGGCCGTTTTCTGTATATGTGGTGCTGGGGAATCGAACCTAGGGCCTCGTGTATCCGAGGCAGGCACTCTTGCCACTAGGCTATATCCCCAGCCCCGGTATTGTAGTTTTAATAAAATTCCTTCTGACTTTTAAGACTTTATATCTAGGTCTTATTTCATAGGTTACATTTTTACTTTTTACATTTTCATTTCTAAACTTTTCATTAATACGTTATGCTGAAAATATTTTCATGATATTAACGTATGTGTGAATGTAATTTGAATGTTCATATGATCGTCGGAACGGTGTTTCAGTTGGTAACAGTGAAGGTTTTTTGTATGTGTGAGTGCAGGTCTTTGTATTGCCAGGAAGTCTGGGAAACAAACATTTCTGTTGCAATGGTAAGTAATTTGAATATGCACATGAGGTTTTATAAAATTTTACAGTGTTCGTTCCTTTTTCCTTTTTTTTTTTTGTAGAGGTTGAGTTTGCTCTTTCCTTCAAGCCTACACTTTATGTTCAAGTTTCAAACCTATCTATTCTAGTGACACTTTTTTTTCAAAGGTATTCTATAAAGGATTCAGATGACAACATGGAACAAGAGATCATTCCTACTGTGGCTCATTTTTGTATAGTCTATCCTTCTGTTTGATTCGGACCTATGTCATCATTCTTCCCAAGTGTTTTTATTGGACATTTTATATCTCATGCATTTGCTCATGTTCTGTCCTCTGTCATGTCATATATTTCTAGTCATCCTTCACATCAGAAGTCCAATTCAGTGCCACTTTTCTTTCTAGCTTAACCTCATTTGCTCCTATCCGTTTTCCTACAGCAAAAACACTTGTGGAGTTGCTCTTTCCAATTCTCTATCTCTCCCTCCCTCCCTCCCTTCTTCTGTTCCTGGCTACTTCCTTCCCTACTTACCTGATGTTTAGCATTTACTTAATACTGAGCAAAAATACTTTTTCTTACTCTATTAGACAATCTTGCCATTGCAGTGAAAATTTCTGAGGGCAGAGATTCTAGGTTCTTGTCATTCTCTTAGTCTCTCATGCCTAGCTTTTTACCTGCCCTATTGATTATCTAGATAGAACAAATGTATCTTAGTTTTCATAGGTAAAATATGCAGTATAATTCCAAAGTTACCAAGAAAATTTTAGTGGTGTGTTTTGGTCCTTTTGTGTCAAGGTATAATTCCCAAAGATCTCTGAGAAGTACTCTATTTGCATGGCTCCAACCAGGCTTTGACATGCTCAGTGTTTATGTTTTCTCCAATTATTTGCTTCATGTTACTCTAAATAGTTGTTTTATAAGTGCAGGGGTCAGGAATTATGATAAGTTTGAGACCCTGTTACTGAACTGTAATAGATAAAATAGAAAAGGTTAGAAATTTACAACTACATTCTAACACATTGATTTGGCTTTCCAATAAGATAACTCTCTTTTAAAGATTTCTGTCAATAAAACTCCCATTAATACTAGCACAATGGGATTTAAGCAGAGCTAATGAAATATGTTTATAAATCATGGCAGAGATGATTAATAACTCCTACATTCAATGCTTGACTTGGTGATTCCAAAGTCCTTTCAGACATAAAATCAACTATTCATTCAGGATGGAGAAATTAAGATTCCCCAGGCCACAAATTATGATCCCTTCTATTCAACCATTAGCTTGTATTTTAAGGATTCTCCCTTTAAAATAAAAGAATACATTTATTGTCTTCATGTGCCCAGCACTAGCAGGAGCAGAGTGGTACCTGTGAACCTAAATCAAGAATTTAAAAATCTACACTTGTGTTGTCTTAGGCAAACTATTCTCTCAGAGGAGAATGCTGCAGGGGATAAGTAATTTTATATCTACAGATCAATAGGTTGGTCCTGATCTGCGAAAACTGTGAATAGAACTGGATTTTGCAGGATAAAAAGGAACCTTCAGAAGTGGCAAGGAGGAAGGTGTATAGCCACTGGCATGTGGCAGGAAGAACCTTTGTGAGAATCAAAAGCCCTCTGACATAGTTGGGTGTTGTAGGGTGTGTCTGGAAGTATCAGGCAATGAGATTTGTGAAGTTTTGAGAGCAATCAAGGCCTAAGACCTGGAGCTATAAAATTTGATGATATCGACACTGATAAGGGTAAAATATTTAAGCAGAACATGGATTAAGTTATTCTGTGATATCAACCTCAGGTGTAAAATAATTGATTATTTCAAAATCATTGCTTCTACCACCCACATGTTCAAGCTACTCTCCATTCTATATCATTGTATCTTTGAGATCATATATGATAAAGCAGTCTCTACCTAGAGCACTTCTAGTTTTGTGGCAGATGGAGAAAGAGCCAGTGAAATCCATGTGCTTCTTCTAGAGATGTCATGCAAATGGCAGAAGCACTCTATGCCCATTGGAGCATGCATGTCTGTGAGTCTGGCCCAAAGCTAGGAAAACTAGAGGGCAGAAAACATTTTGAGGAATATTTCAGTCCACTCCAGGAGAGAATATTCCAGATTGAGGAAATCTCACAAGTATTTTGGAGAAATGCTAACATGTGTAGAGACCATCCTGAATTAAGCAATATACTTTTAAAGTATAACTTAGAGGCCTGCAAGTACATCTGGAAACATAAAATAAAATCACACTGCATGAAGAGATTTCTTTGACTAGAGGTAACCATTTAAATATTTAGGATAACACTACTAATGATAATCATACCCAGATCTTAAGATATGCCTTAGCAATACGTTTTCCACTTTATGTTCTATAGCTATTTCGTGGATATCATCACTCACTTTTTCAGAGAAGGAAGAGGATGATTACTTAAATCCACTGAATTGTCCCAAATTACAACTTAAACACTACATTAGAAGTGCATCCTACAAATGTCATATACGAAACAAGCTTTGGTTTATGGAATTTAATCAGTGCTCTAATAATATTAACTTATTTTAGGATAATTTAAAAGAATGTGCTAACATTTATCAGTCATGCTTATCATTGGTCAGATACTAGTTTATTAACTTGGATTTATAATGATTTATATCCACTACTAGCACACTGAGAGATCATAATACTTCAATTGAATAAATATTTTAAGATTAGCCATGCAATTATTTTTATACTAACCAATGAAACTCTCTAATATCTATTCACCATAAAATAGTATAAGTCCAAAATTTTTTAAAAAGCTAGTTGTTTGTACAAGATTTATCAACACACACAACTAACCACAAAGAAAAGGACAATAATTGTCCCTTGTCTTTAATCATTGGTTGTCAGATATTTGGTCAACCTGTTTGCTGAAAAATATTCTAAAGAAGAAAAAGTTATACAGACTGTGAACAATGATCCAAGTATTATATACATATATGGATATATCACTCTAAAATTCCTTTTTATAATTATTCTGATAAAATATTTAAATGGAATATATTCATATATTTAATTAACTTCAAGATTCCCAGAATGTACTTTACCTAATGAAAGTTATCTTGAGATTTTCAATTAATTTGTAAAGATTTTCTTGAAAAATGATAAAAAGAGAAGAATCAATCATGTTAGTTCAATCATGTTAGTCTGATTCCTCCTTTTCTCAGTGAAGATTTGGTACAATGAGAGGAATTGGGGTGATGTTGTGAAGAAGAATATGCTTGGGACATGAAAGTAGGCTTTCTAACACAGACATACATCCAAGATGCTTCTGTTCTACTATACAAATGTCTTACTTGCAACAATATTGTGTGTAAAACTAACATTAGTGGATTCCAGATGCTTCTTAATGCTTTTAATATTGTGTTATTAAAAATAGAGCATAATTACTCATAACATACTTAAATTATATATCAAATTAACTTCAGTTAAAAAGCCGCTCAGGGTTAGGCCCTTCACAGAAGATTAAGTAAGAGGCCGGGTCACCCATGACCACTGGCTCACAGACCTCCCAGTGAAAGGCAGGAAGACAGGTGAGAAAGACATGCTCTCTACTCAGCACAAGTTCAGTGCTGAGTGTGCGAAGGTTAGAGAGGTGACAGAGATGAATACTGAGGGGCTCTTTGTAACCAGTTCAGTCCTTGTTACACCACACATTTATCTAATAGAAACTCTCTTCTGTGCACCAACATGGTTTCTCATCATACCTACTGGTGCTGAAAAATCCAGGATTCTTCTAAACCCAGCCCAAATTAAAAGATTTTAAAATTCAATAGGAATATCACAAATTATACATTAGAAACAGTCACAGCCACTATTTTTAGTGCTTGATAGGTGTTTGGCAAGGTATTGACATCACTTAAAAGGTGTTACTTTTTTCCATTTTATGTATGTATGTATTTTTGTGCCAGTTCCTGGGTATTGACCACAGGGGCTGGGCAACATCTCTGAGCTTTTTTGCTCACAGCTCTACTTTTGACATTTTGCTTGGCTAATTGGAGATAAGAGTCTCACCGACTTTGGTGCCTGGCCTGACCATGATCTTTAGAAGATTATTATTATTCGTAGTGGTAGTGGTAGTAGTAGTTTTAAGTAGTTGTACAAAAGAGCTTCAATTAAACATGTCACTTTGTGAGGACACTACATCTCGATCAGTGTCACCCCTTCCGCCATTCTCTCCCATCGCTCCCAACTCACCCTCCCTCTCACTTAGCCCAGTTCCATTCTCATATATGAGCACTGAATATTATTACTATTTGCTCATGATTCGTCTCTCCATTTTGACACACCTTATAGATGCAGTCACCCAATTTCCCAAGAGCTTTTCAATATAAGTTTGTGGATGTTTTTCTCATTTTATCATTACACATATAAATAAATAAAAAATCAAAAGCCGTTTGAATGTCAAATAGAAAAAAAATCCAGGATTTGACTATATACTCCAAAGTATTATACAAAAATACACAATGTTTGCGCCTGAGTCCAGATGGTGACCTGGCTCTGGCCAGGGTTCAATTGTTCACTGAGTGAGCATGACTCTTGTTCTCTGTCTGCTTAAATAAGAGGCACACTGAATGTCACGACTTTCATTCAACCCAGTTTCAGCTTTGATCTCCTCTTTTCCTCTTCAGCCTTTGCCCATAATTCAACTTTCATTGGAATACTATATTATTTTTAAGTAGTTGTACAAAGGAGTTGCCAAAGCACCTGATGAATACAATATATCTTGATCAATGTCAACCCCTTCAAACTTCTCACCCACTTTCCCCTACTCATGGCTTCCTCTTCTTAATTTTATAGGCTACACGTTGGATTCTTGACTGCATTCTCCCTTTCTTCTCCTCTTCCTTCCTCTGCTCTTTGCCCTTTGACCAATAACCCTGCCAATAACTACTTCTTTGTATTTTATTTTGCTGAACTTTGATTTAGGCTTCCTAAGGAATTGCATTGTTTAAGATCTTTCTTGGATTTCCTGTATTTCAGTTAATACATTTGTATATACTTGCATATATTTGTATATACTTTTATATATTTGTATATACTTGCATGCCACACAATGTATTTTTTTTATAATTTTGTAAGTTAAATCTAGCTTCCTATCCAGGGGAAAACATACATCCTTTGTCTCTCAGAACCCAACTTACTTCATTTACCACAAATTTTCCAAGTCTTTGCATTTCCTGAAAAATGGTAAAATATAATTCTTTACAATGGGTGAATACAATTCTGGTATTTCTTTACCGAAATTCCCCTTCTTAGTCTTAATTCTTTTATACTAAGAATTTAATTATTAGCACAACTTAAACCTGAGGTGGAGGTTACATGTACTTAGATTTTTCGAGTTTTGTTTTATTTTTTAAGAAAGAACTTAAGTTTCTTTTTGTAATGTTTTTCTTCAGTAGGGAGAAAAGTAATATATGCAAAATTATAGATGTATGTCTTTTGGAAACTGATTTGTGAATGAAGAGTCTAATCTATTACTAATAGTTAGTGGACAATATGGCAATAGTTATAATTTTAAGGAGGAATAAACAGACAGATGTGGTGGCTTTCACCTGTAATCTTGGCTGCTTAAGATGGAGAGACCATTCAAGGCCAACCTAGGGACAAAGTAAGAGAGACATCATCTCAAAAAACAATCCTGGTATAAAGGTGCTGAAAGCCCATAATTCCAATTACATAAGGGTTGTAGATTGGAGAATCATAGGACAAAGACAACTGGGGCAAAAAGTGAAAGACCTTATATGAAAAGTAAAACAAAAAGGGCTGGTGGTGTGGCTCAATTGGTAGAGCTCTGCCTAAAAATTGCGAAGATTTGAGTTCAAACTTCCAAATGGCCATAAAACAACAAGGAAGGAAGGAAAGAAGGAAGGAAGGAAGGAAGGAAGGAAGGAAGGAAGGAAGGAAGGAAGGAAGGAAGGAAGAAGGAAGGGAGGGAGGGAGGGAGGGAGGAAGGGAGGGAGGGAGGGAGGGAGGGGGGGAAGGAGGGGGAGGAAGAGAGGAAGAGAGGGAGGGAGGAAAGGAGGGAGAGAGGGAGGGAGGAAGGAAAAGACGGAGGGAGGGAAAGGAAACTGAAATTCAATCTATTGCACAATTTAAAATTTGTGCAGTCTCTAAGTAACAAATTTGGAAACTACATGGAGAAATATACTACTTATTTACAGGATTTCCCACTGTCCCATCATGTTTGGCTTACCAAGGTGCGTTGGAATGAAAGACAGGTTGACCAGGCTATGATCACTAGTAGACAAAGGAGCTACAATAGTCTCCACCTGATAAACTCACAAACAGAGATCTCAGATACCTCAGATGCCTCCAGAGAGGGTTATGCTTTTGTTCTCCTCCTGTGCTCAAGGGGTTCAGAAATGCAATCTAGGAACTTTCTCCTTCATGTGACTTTAATTCCAGGTTTGGCCCAGGGGAAATGTATGTGCTTTTTACTTGTGCTCTCTTAATGGACATTAAAATTTAAGTTCTCCTAAATATTGCAATTCAAACAGTACAGACATCCCTTAAAGCAATGCAAGAACCATCCTCGCAGATCCACAAACAAATGCAGTCATGGTACTCAATAGACATTATGTGGAAAATGAACGATGTAACTAGAGGGCAGGGATGGGAGGGTGGACACTAGGGGAAAGCGAAGTTAAACAACAAATACACTCATTACCTGACTTACAAAACAGTACCCTTCGTATAACACACTAATAGTAATAATAATAATATTAATAATAATAATACAGCTTTATTTTAAAAGAGGTTGTGTGTTTTCACAGATCAAAAAAGAAAGGCTAATCACAAAGCTAAAAAATAATTGACACACTTGTTAGTTCCTCCTCCTTGTAAGAACTCCTCCATCCATCCTCCTCAGAAGAGCCTGAATGGTTTGGAGACACAGCCTGTGGTCTCCCATCCCATTCTCTTCAAGGGCTTTGCGAAAGTCAAATCCACACATGCTGAGCACTACAACGTGCACCAAGGATTGCTCTCAATGACTCCCTTGGCAGAGGACCACCATGCCTCAGCTCCCGGGTTACCTGGGCATTTACATTAGTAGCAGTATACATCTATTTTTATCAAGAAGTTGATAGCTGACAATATTAAAGACAATGTCAAAGATGCCTCGCTTATTGTTGGAAGCGGAAATGTGATAGTGTGTAATGTGTGAAGTGTGATAGGTAAGTTTTCAAAAGTCTAATAGCATTTTTGTAGATTTTTTCAAACTGTGTGTGTGTGTGTGTGTGTGTGTAGTTCATCAGAACTCTCACAGCAACAAAGGTAATACCTTAATGTGTATCATAATAATATAATAATAATGTAATTACTTCTCTGTGAAAGAAACAATAAAAAAGGACTTTAACATTGTAGAAATGACAGCTATAATTAGTTGTAATTAAATTATTTAGCTATTAATGCCAGGTACAAATACCCTAATTTAAATATAGTATTAAAATTTGTTTCCATGCACATATATATATGTATATGTAGATTTATGTGTTGCATAAGGGTGTGATATATATATATATGTATATATATATTTTTTTCTAGAAATGTGGGGGGTAAGGTCACTTTATGCAAAGAGAAATATCCTTGTCTCTTTCCTTTAACAACTAGGCTGTGGCTGACAGGTTTTTGATACATGGTTAGGCTGCAATTGGTTTAGAACTTGACCTTCTTGTTGGTTCTTGCTTTTGTCTTAACTATTATTCTGTTTCTATACTGCAGGCCTCCCATCTCCCAAGACCTAGTTAATAGTCCATCTTAGTGAGATAATTGAATAATAGAAATTAATGTTTAGTTAGCCATGGTGATGTCAGACAGTTTTCTAGACACTTTCCATCAAGCATGGCTTCGACCCTGGAGGAGTCCTGTCAGGTCAGTGCTATTAACTTCATTTATAGAGGAGGAAGCAACATTCAGAGAAAGTTAAATTATTGTCTTAGTTTTAAAACAATGTAGCCAGCAAATATTTTCAAGCCTGTCTAACTCCAAAGCTCTTTCTCTTTCCATTTACATGACAAGAGTTTGAAAAACATAAAATCTGTGCCATTTTTTAATTGTTCATCACAACCCTTCTTCTAGACAAAATTTATTGTAAATTAATACAAAGTATTTCAATATCTATTGCTTACAAACTCATTTCATGCTTGAAATTTTCTATTACAATCCATGTAATAATATCTAACATCTTTGAAAACCTATATCTATTCTATCCTAATGGAGTCAAATGAATTCATATAGTTAGGATTTAATTTACCTATACACTAATGATACTGATTTTTAATAAGCTTAGCAATCATTTCTATATTTTATATGAAGGCATGTCTAGTCAAGTCCTGCACTTATTTTTAAGTTAGATTTTTGAACTTATGTTGTTAAATTTCAAGTGTGCTTTACATATTCTGTACCAAAGATTCTTATCAAATATGTTTTGATAATGTCTTTTTATTTTGTATTCATCGATATCATCTTTTACCTATAACTTCTAACATTTTAGGTATTCAGAATACTACTAATAATAAAGCATAGGAAACATTTATTCAAAAAACTGGAATACCTAAATATCCAACCACAGAGTGTCGTGAACCATATTGAATCTGTACTTTCCATGTTAATACTAGTTTACTATTCCATTAGAGTAGCAAAATTAATTAGGAGTTAGAATCGGTTGTTTTAAATACTTTATAACATAAACACTATTTGAAAATTCTCTCATAATTTATGTCCAGGAAATAACCTATCCTTATTTTACTTCCCATCAACCTTTCCCCATCTCACCAGTGACATTTGTATGGCAGATTTATGGAGAAGCACTTGCTAACATGTGTTTGCACAAGCTTTTTTTTCACCAATAGAGTGTTTCTGATTTAAGCACAAATACAGGCAACAATGAAGATTTAAATTCCCTCCCCAGACTCCTCCCTACAGACATTTTATGATCTGAGCCTTTTCATGGTAGTCTTCCACTGTGCTCTAAACAAAGTATACATTTTCAAGGGGAAATGAGGTATGTTTAGAAAAGAGGTGGAAGATATTCCTAATAGAGATCACCTGAAGATACAGAGATTTGACAATTGTAGGAGAAAAGTTTTGAGACAGAACTCAGAGTTTCTAGAGCATGCAACAGAGCTAGCTGCACCAGAGAGAGCAGATCACACTGACTTTAAAATACATGATCAGCATAAATTGCAGAATATATAATTTAGGAAACATAAATGTATGCTTATTATCATAAAGCAGTTGTATAAAGGATTCACCATTCAACAAAGCAGTTCTTAATGCAATGTATCTTGACCAGTGTCACCCCGTTTATCATACTCCCTACCAACCCTCCTCTTTCCTCAATTTTCTTAATTTTGTAGGATACGCACTGAACTTTATAACTGCACCCCCTTATTTACCAAATTCTGTATGCTCTTTAACATTCTAATTCAGTTACCTGGAAAAGACTCACCCATTCTGATTTACCAACCTAGACCTGTGTTTCCCTTTGCAGTCTTGCTATGTAATCATTAAGAAAAGAAACTAGGGGAGGGAAAGGGAACATCAAAATCGAAAGACAAAGGGTAAAAAGACAAAGGACTCCAAAATCAATACTTGCAAAATGATTTGGTGTAAACCAACTGAACAACTCATGGGGGGAGGGGGGGGGATGAGGGAGCAGGTAACAAATTGTAAAAGAAATGTATCCATTGCCTTACATATGAAACTGTAACCTCTCTGTCATCACTTTGACAGTAAATAAGTAATTATTCAAAAAAGAGAAACTTTATTTAATCTTTGCTCTGAATGTTTTTCTGTAACTCTTGGTTGAATACATTTACAATGTAGAAATATGTTCAGTATTTGCAAGCAGCAGACCTAGAGTTCATCAGAGAAAAATTTAGTTTCTTTTTTTAATTGAAATCCTTATATTGTAAAGAAATATATTATTAATTAGTATTTGTAACAAGAAAAAATAAAAGAGTTATAGTGAGTTAATAAAAGGCATTATGTTCCTTATTGCATTGGAGAGGTTTATTTCTGCATGGAAGCTGGAAGGGAATATTCCAAGCAATGAGAACATATAATGCATTAAGAAGCAATACAGAGGTGTTCAGGAGATATAAGAGACACAATGCTACAGAAATTGGAAAAAATATGATAAAGGATCTAGTCCTATTAGATAACTATAGAGCTCATCACTGAAGAATAGCCGGGTATACATTAGTTTTAAGTTCACACTGAATGCTTTCTAGGTTAGAGTGGCCATTAAGATGTCATAAAATTCTTAATGCATGCAAAAGGATTAAAACCATTGCAGTACTTATTTCTTGTTTTGTGGAGCATTGAATTACTTTTCTGTTCATTTGTTTGGTTTTAGAATTATACTATTTGCTTCTCCACATAGTCTATGATACTTCAATTAATTCACTTGTAGCAACATGTTTAAACCCCTGTGATTTGTTTATATTTTTATAGGTACTTTCTAGCTTCCATAAGTGAGGGAAATCACGAAACCTGTATTTCTCTGGGTTTAACTTACTTCACTTCATACATTTTTTTTCCAAGTTGTTTACCATTGTTACAAAATAAGTACCAGGAAATAGTTGCTCTCAAGAGTGTAGGGTGAAACAAATCCTCTCAGAAACACCACCCCATTAATAAGTGGGCTAATAATGACTTAAAGAGAAACTTCTCTGAAGAAGAAATAAGAATGGCCAATCAAAACATGAAGAGATTTTTTAACATCTTTGGCCATAAAAGAAATGCAAATCAAAACAACACTGAGATTCCATCTCACCACAGTTAGTATGGCCATTATCAAGAAGACTAGTAATAACAGACGAGGGAAGGGATGTGGCCAAGAGGAACTATACTACACTCTTGGTGGGAATGTAAACTTGTTGAAACCCTCTGGAAAGCAATATGGAGGTCCCTCAAAAGACTAAACATAGAACTCTCCTATGACTAGGCAATCTCACTTCTGGGTATTTACCCAAATGACCACAAAAAACCCCACACTAAAGCCACCAGAACAACCATGTTCATTGTAGCATTGTTTACATTAGCTAAAATATGGAATCAAATCAGATGTCTATCAGTAGATGAATGGATCAAGCAAAGGTGGTACGTATACACAATGGAATTCTATGCTTCCCTCAGAAAGAATGACAATGCCTCATTTGTAAGGAAATGAAAAGTCTTGGAAAAATTATATTAAGTGAAATAAACCAGACCAACAAAAAACAGAGGCTGCATGGTTTCCCTCATTTGTAATAATTAGAAAACGCTTATAAATCTACAAGTAAACACAATGGATAGTAAAAGATAAACAATTAAATCGCACTCTAAACATTCACACAGTGAGAACAATGCCGGATATTCTTAGAAGAGTATCATAAGGGCTCAATAGCTATGTACACATGATCATATAAAATAATGCTAATAGAAATGAACTCCAAGAAATGGAGCCAAGAGGATTTTTATTGTATTGTTCACAGTTATTTCTTTTTTCTTTCTTTTTCCCCCCTTTGGTTTATTCTTTTTGTCACTATTTTTCATTTCTGTACCCTTTGTCTTTTATATAAGGTTTTCTGATTTGGGGAGAGGCAGGTGAAGCACAGAAATAGTGGGACAGATGGCGAGCCATTTCAACAGTGATACTCAGTAGACACTGTGTTAGAAATGACCTATACAACTTAGGAGGAGGAGGAGGTGGGGAGGGGGAAACCTGGGAGAAGATGAGGAAGGGGATGACACTGTCCAAAAAGAAATGCACTCATTACCAGACTTATGTAACTGTAATTCCTCTGTATACCACCTTTACAATATTTTTTAAAGGAGTTTAGAATGGGGCCAGGAAAGAGAAAGAATGAAACAGGGAAGAATTCATTGTATACACTATAGTACTGAGAAATATAATAACGGAAAGGGTGGGTATAATATTGGGTGAAAATTTTGAAGTGATGACCCAGATATAAATGCACTGTACACAATAAGTGGTTTGTTAAAAGGCCAAAAATTAATAAGTGCGTAACCTAAAAAGTATGGGAAGGAGTAGGTTGGGATGGGTAGTTGAGAATGTTGAAAGAGCTGACCTTGATCAAGAGGCACTGTATTCATGAACTTACTTGGTGAATGGCAACTCCTTGTACAACTTAAAGAAAAACAACAACTTAATAAAAATATAAAGAAGAATATTCCAGATATCTTCTATGGGCAAAATTTATTAAAGGAGAAACAATAACAGAGAAATTAATAAAATCAATCACGAGATAAAAGTTTAATAGCAAGTGCCCCCTTTTATTTATTTATTTTTTTGCTTTACGTTTTAATGTTTATTTCCCCAAGACAGCCTAGCCTGTAATCTACTTGGATAAATTTTACAAGCTAGTTTTCTGCTGTTTCTATTTTAAACTTGAACCGAGTTTCTGATGACAAGGAATGCTGCAGAAATGCTCTAGTTCAACAAAGAGTTATGCTCACAAATAAGTTTTATCTACTCTACAGTGTTTCAGAATTACCAGTTAATATTTAAAAACAAAGTAGATATAGATGCTAATGGTGGCTAACCTGGCATGTTACTCATAGCATACTGTTGTTCATGCAACACTTGTGCTAAAGGGGAAGGGACAGGATTTCCTACAATGAGCCACCTTATAAAGAGTTCTTTTTGTACAAACTAATTTATGTCACATTTATTATTTGCACCAGATGGATGTTGCATGCTATGAAAAGCTTTATATATCATCAAAACTAATTTGTGTAGATTTTTGCATGAAAAGAATCATAAATTTCCCTCAAAATAGACTGTGTTGCAGCACACAAGTTGCCATAATAGTATACAACACTAAAAATGTGCTTAAAAGGCCATCTTTTTCATTTTCAGAAACATGAAGATCTTTGCATGAGGTAAATCTATAGCATAGTTCATTTTTAGATTTTGTTATGTCCTGTGAAAAGAAGAAGGAAGTTTCAGTTGTGATAGAATACCATGCTGTGTTTAAATGTTAACTTGTTTTCAAACTTTGTTTTCTATGAAAATGATATGGAAACTTCTACAATGAAATTTGGTGCATATGTACTGCTGAATAAAGACCGATGAAGAGATTTAAGTAGATATACAAATCAAGTAGGATTTGAACACCTTTAATAATATGCCCAATCTGTTCAATTGTTTTAGAATCTTATCTTAGATGTAGGCAGCCATGAACAATCTATTTTGTTCCACTTTAGGGAGAACACTTGGTATTTTTAAAACTTGCATAAGAGTTAAGCAAGTACCCCCTTTAAGAAAAACAAAAATCAAAAAAATCAGAGAAATTTGAAAATATTTTTAAATGAATGAATATTAATACACAAACTAACAAAACATAGGAAATGCAGCTGAAGCTAAGAATTAGATGTAAATTAACTTGCGTGGGTGTAGAAAAATCAATAACTTAAGTCTTTTGCCTTCAGATACTCAAAATAGAAACAAAAATGGCAGCAAGCAGAATGAAACAAAGAACAAAGGTTCACATGGTGACAAATGACTTGGAGAAGAGATAAGAACAAACTAAGAATTTGTTTCTTTATCAAGAAAATCTCAAATATTTTCCCTTGACTGACCAAGACAAAATGAGAGAACTCTCAAATTACTAAAGTTGGAAAGGAAATAAGAAACTCACTCTCTACTAAACAAAATTATGTTGAAAGGAACAGTATTACCAACTGTTACAGTCAATAAATCAGATAGCAGGTGCATTTTTTGGAGTTTCTTAGAAATCTGTATAAATTATAAATGTTTACATACTATACATCTGAAGAAAATAGAAAACAAGAATATAACCACAACAAATAAAGATATCCTGTCAAAGCTAATACGTATGGTATTGAGACTCTGTATCCTGATTTTTCTTCAGAACTATCATTTTCGTTAAAGGGAAGTTATTATTTGACACTGCTTAATCTTCCTAACACACTTTTAAATACTATTTAAACAATGTGTGCTTTTTTCCCTTCTGTAAATATTCCCAAGGGAAATGTATGTCTGTATATTAACAAATAATTATTTCATTATGCAAAAGTAATTAAACTTGCTGCTATTGGCAGTAGAGTTTAAAATAGCTAATGTTGCTTGACTTTTATCCAAAGGTTAGTTTAGGAAATTTTCTTCTTCACATAAATAGATGAGTAAGTTTTAGTATCAAAACTAGTATACGCCTGCTAAAACAATGGCTCAGTTTCTTCTAATTGATATCCAGTGTGTCCTAAACACTTTCAGACTGTTCTACTTATACTGTAAGCTGCTGATAACAATCAGGAAAGGACTATGAAAGAAAACTATTATCTGTGAATTTGTTGTGTAGGACTATAGTTCAGTCATCTCTGATTGTTGTCATAGTGGTTTATGAAGAACAGTTGTCTTAGCCAGGTGCTGGTGGCTCATGCCTGTAATCCTATGTACTCAGGAGGCTGATATCTTAGGATCTAAGTTCAAAGCCAGCCAAGGAAGGAAAGTCCATGAGACTCTTATCTTCAATAAACCACCAGAAAACCAGAAGTGGCCCTGTGGATCAAGTGGTAGAGTGCTAGCCTTGAGCTGAATTTCCCAGGGACAGTACCCAGGCCCAGAGTTCAAGCTCCAGGACAGACGAAAAAAAAAATAGCTGTCTTAATTCCGTATTTTTTTTCAGTTGATAGTATGTAAAGTGCAAAATACTTGCCTGAAAGCCAATCCAAATTTCACAGTATCTCTTTTAAATATACTGATGCTTAGTTAATCATTGGATAAATAGCACAGTGATGTATATATAAACAAACATGTAATGGAAAATCAGGATACTGAGGTATACAGAATTAATCCAACATTGATTTTCTATTCCTTAGAATTTTTCACTTTGAAGCATTGCCAAATTCCTTGAAATCAACCTTTGCAAAATAGTACTAGCCAAATAGATCAGATAATTGACATCTCCACCTTTGTAATTTTCTTTAACTTTGGGCTTAGCAGGTTTTCTCTTTCTGCTTAGTAATCTTTGGCTCACTCTTCAGAATTATGAAATCTCATCATCATGAAGTTTTCTGTAAACCTTCTGAGGTGTCAGCAGATAACACTTCAGATCAGTTCACAATCATTTATAGAGTGAGTTTTCATGCCACACAATATGTCTCAGCTAGTGCTAGATTTCAAATATTTACCACAGTTCTTGTCCTACGGTATTATAACAAAGAAGTAAACCAATTTTACACATTTTCTTATCCTGCTGATTTTATGCATGTTCTTTTCCTTTGCATCTTCTTCATTTTCTTAATGTGTATACTTCACTGTTTCTCTAAATTTTAAGTTTCATGTAGATAAGATATATGTTCATTTCATGAGGAATGTATAAGGAAATCCAATATGCTTGCAATTTAGTTGAAATACTATATTTAACTTTATTGGAAATGTTTACAAGAATCTTGTGGCTTGGGAGCTACTCAGAAGGATGAAGTTAGGAGAATCACAGTTAATGCCAACCTGGAATATACTGTGAGGAAAAAAAAAATGCACTTCAAATCAATTAGGCTTTCTACATCCATTCAGATTCTTACTTTTGTGAACAAATGTTCTTATACATGATAGATCAGGTAGACACATAGATAAGTAGATAGAGAGATAAGTAGATAGTAGATTGATGGATGATAGATTGATATTTTATATGAATACATGCACATATATTTCAATCAGGACCTACTTTTATGGATTTTAGTCAAACACACAATTCTATTATTTTAATAGAAACATATTTAATATAATTTAATTAAAAATTATCTAGTTTATGGTTATATTAAACAATTTATATTTGAAATTATAATGTTGTAGGGATAAAGCAAATTATAGTCTCATGAAAAGAAGCATCTTTGATAATTTAACTTATAAATAAATACATGTTGATATTAGAAATTGGTAAAATATAGAAGTATGTAATTAGATGAAGTGAAGAATTATACTATAATATTGTAATATGTTTCAGATTTATTACTTGCTCCCCTGATATGTGGATAATATAAACTGTTTAATAACTTTAACACTAATTTTGGGACCAATGAAGATAAACATTCAGAGGTTAATTTCTATATTATTAGCAATTTTTGTAGTAAATTAGAAAACAAAATTTTCATTAAGCTTGAAATTGTTTTGGGCAAAATTTAACAAATTTATAATGCAGTATATCATAAAAATCCAGTTCCATTTTGTGTTGGTCTTACTTTCAATGTTAATTGAATTCTTCCAATTATTTTCACTACATTTCAAAATCTAAATGCATTTGGTTTAAAATTAATGCTCTTGATTTCTTTAAAAATAGTTTATTTTTTGAACTCATAAAAATTCTGAACTACTTAAATCTAACATGTGAAATTTAAAAATATGAAGAATGTTATATTTTCTTATTTGTTCCAAAATGACATGCAAACTTCATAGTATTTGCAATGAAAATCAAAAGTAAGGAAGTTATTCAATTATACAGAATAACTTGGCTTCAGAAAGAGAAATGATTTCTTAATTAGGCGACAATTCTAATCTTTACAACGTAAAATACCTATTAATTCCTTCTTACCCTCCAAATAGTTAACATATCAGTTTAATTTTCTTATTCTTATAAATATTAGTCAGCTTTTTTCATAAATTATTTACTTATTCTTTTGTTAATGAAGTCCATGTTGTGTCAGTTCTGGAGAGTGAACTCAAGTCTTTTTCCTGCAAGCCCTTTGTTACTTGAACCCCATCTCCAGCCCCTTGGTGTCTTATTATTGATGTGTGTGTGTGAGGGGGGGATATGTGTGTACATCCTTGTGCTCCTGGATAGCACTTGTGCCACAGCTTCATCTCTGGATTTTGGGTGATTAATTTACACATGTGTCATGATTTTCCTGCCTGGGCTGGCTTCAAGCTACAGTCCTCAGATCTCAGACTCCTGAGTAGCTGCAATTACAGACAGAAGCTACTGGCACCCTGCTCTCTTGATTATTTTTGAGTTAGGATATTGCTTTATTCCCCAGGCTGACCTGAGCTGCCCTCGGGTTTCCCATTGGGTATATCTAAGGTGGGGCACTATGGCCAAGAATTGGATGAGCTGTGGTCCCATGATCATTTCCTTCAAAGTACCCCAGAATCCAGGCTTGATTTGCAGCATGTTTAATAGTGATTGAATAACGTAGTCAATACTTGTTACATGCGATATCTGTACTATGAAATACATGTGATATATCTTATAAGGAATTCGTATAAGTTGCTACACTATAGTTATGTTGCCTTATATGTGTTCAATGTGTGGATTTATTAATGCACACACTTTATTGTATAATATACTTGTAGTTGTGTGTGATACTATTACTGCAGAACATTTTACTACATACAGTTCCAATATATTTGGATACAATACTTAATATAATACTTAAATATAATATTCATATAATAATGAGTATCTAAGTGTATATCTATATTTTCAGTTTGAATACTAGATTTAAATGTTTTAATGCCTTGGTATGTTTACAAAGGTCTCACCTTAGAAAAACTTTCTTTGTAGCTTTCCCTTTTCACTTTTCTTTGTCTTTTACTGGTCAGAAGCTTTTCACTTGATGTAATATTTTTCAGTTGTCTCTTCTGTTTTTGAAACTCTGAAACTCTATTCAAGAAATTGCTACCAAAATATTAATCTTGTGCACTGAGAAAAAATAATTTTATATTTATTTTGAATGACTAAGAATTTTCTCAGCAAATAGAATTTGGATATTGAGTAGTGAATTTTTCCCCTATTCTGCTTGATTTCATGTCAAGACCTTTACTAAGCCTCATTCTGTGTGTATACATATATATATATATATACAGTAAATATGTATACACACATATATAGATAGATAGATAGATATTCTGACATATACTTATATTCATGCTAAGGAAGGGCTTACTTTCAAGTAATCATGAACGTCAGGGTTCTAATCAGCACAGGGAGATTTTTTCAACCTATTGAGGCTGCCAATCTTTGTTCAGCCTTTGTTTGTCTCTGGTAAGGATATTCACTTATGCCTGCCTCCATCCCCATAATATTGACTGAATTTTATTGAGATTTCTGGTCTAAGAAAGGATTCTATTGTTCTTCTGGCCACTGAAAGCTTATGCCTACATTTGTCTCTTTTACAAATGTATG
Source organism: Perognathus longimembris pacificus (assembly GCF_023159225.1). Taxonomy (NCBI): domain Eukaryota; kingdom Metazoa; phylum Chordata; class Mammalia; order Rodentia; family Heteromyidae; genus Perognathus; species Perognathus longimembris. The sequence continues at coordinate 4,766,083 of NC_063173.1, read as the reverse complement.
TTTCCAAGTATGCTATATAAAATAAATAATTATAGATTTTGTTTCAGTTAAGAAAATGAAATAAAATTGTTCTTCTAGATTTCCAGAAAAAATCTAAATCCTATACTTGAGCTTCAACATTTATGAAAGCTTTATAATTGCTAAAACAATTATTTGTTTTGGAATACCACCGTCTGAAACAATGCCAGACATACAATATTCATAATTTTTTTATGTTGAATAAAGGAAAAAATAGATTCACATGCTAGTAGAGGTGTTTTTTTTTACCCATAAACTCAATGTACTGATAGTCAAACACATTGGAAATTTCAGTTTGAGATTTTTTTTTGTATATGTTAACATCCGTTCAATTCAAAAAAGTAAAAAGACTTGTGACATATTTCTCAAGAACGGATTGTTCATGAACACTCATATCTAACGATTTTCTTTCTGATATTAATCCTGCTGAGATCTTTTATACCTTGATTATTATTGTGTAATAAGGACAGCCTGGGTTACAGAAAGAACCATTAAAAAAGTGAAAGATCACCTGTGTGCTCTATGCGCAAGCCAAGCCCCCACCAGACTCTACATTAATCAACTCTGTGAGCAGCATCAAACTGAAAGATTATCAGAGGGTGCAGTTGATTGATTCCTTGCAACCACTGTGTTTTGATCACCCTTGGATAGTGATTTGACTTCTGCTCCTGTCATCTTAAAGCCCCCTATTGTGCCAACTAATTGAAACCTCACAAAATGGTATCACTTGAAGCGCATTACTCCTGGCTGATTGCAAGCAAGTCTAATTCCCAATGTCAAGATCGCATTTCACTTCACAGCTATATGGGTCTCAACATGAAAAGGATTAATTTCGGGTTGATTACCCTGGGCTGCTATAACATGAAATGTACTTCATAGCAAGTGGGCTCTTTGCATGCTTGTTTATCTGCCACATTGGCATTTGTTTTGTGAGTCCTCTGAAGAATGCTAATGTGTTCAATAGAAAAATAATGTCCACGTGAACTATGCGCCAATGGCTCAATTGTGGTTGAAAAGCTTTGTTTTGTGAGATTACACATGTATTTATGTGCATATAACAGGATTAATTCAATCAATTCTCTTGTAAATTTCTCAACAGGAAGGATAGCACTCCGTTCTTTCAGATAAATCTTTTGGGGGTTGTAAACATTTAAGAGGAGGATTTGTGAAGAGTGTTATATTGGTATAAATGAAAGGATTTTGAATAACAAGTTTCCTCAAGCTATCCAAGAACGCCTGTAATGAGAGATCATGTAATACAACTACTATAATCTCTAGTTGAAATAGTCAGAGATATAATAGTTTAAATTATTTTAATCTAATTTGGATATTTGAAATAACTTGTAATATTCTACCAAACTTGCAAATGTAAGGTTTTTATTTAAAGGCAAATGATGGTCATCATAATGGGAAAATTCAGACAGGAATCACCATGACTAGATCTCCAGGCTTCGAATCCCTAAGTCCCTTGTTTAGTCATGCAAACTCCTTGTCTGCAGACACAGAGAACAGTCCCATGGACCTTGGTTTTAGGAGACATCAAGGTAGAAAGTTTAGATGATCTTTACCCCCACTTACTAGTAGTCAAGTAGGGCTGTCTAACAATTGTACCAAATGAAGCCAACGGTTAGAAAACTGTCACTAGCAGAATTTGGATTTTTGTAAGAATATGAGTCATATTCACTGTTGTTTTGGCCAGTAGTCAAAATCTGACATCAAGTCAACCTCAGAGACAAGCATAGGACTTAAAAAGTACAGCCATAAAATAACTGTGTTCTCTACAAATAGTAACAGTGGTGATAATAATAAATAGCTGTATTGGCTTGTCAATGCTGCTCTAAAAAAAAAATCACATAAGTTTATTACTTTGTGTATCCAGAAACTAGAAATCTAAAGGCATTTCTAAACAATGTATGTAAAAGGTCTAGCTGAGTGTCCTACAAATACATGAAACAAGTGAGACGTTTTGTACCATTTTGGGATCATCCAAATATAATATTCAGCTATGTAAAACAATGCTGAGATTTATAATCCATAAGAATAGTGTTGGTTGATCATTTTTTTTTAGCCAGTCCTGGAGCTTGAACTCAGGGCCTGAGCACTGTCCCTGGCTTCTTTTTGCTCAAGGCTAGCCCTCTGCCACTTGAGCCACAGGGCTACTTCTGGCCTTTTCTACAAATGTGGTGCTGAGGAATTGAGCCCAGGGCTTCATGTATACAAGGCGAGCACTCTACCACTAGGCCATATTCCCAGCCCCGACAAATCTTCTAAAAAACATTTTGGGATGTAGTTTTTGTAGTTTCTTTTATTTTACTGTAAGTTAATTTGAAAAATCAGCTATCATACATGCGATCTCTTTACCCACACATACATATGCGCTTACCCGTACATGTACATACATATAAAATACAGCTTTCCTCTGGGTGAATACATTTCTATATTAGCACAGCCCCTAATACTCAATAATTCTATAAAACAACTACAGTAATTTAGGTTAAAAAAGCATTCACAAACCACATTGATTTAAGGAATTGTGTTGACATTTGCTGACCCTGTCTTAAATAAATTCAATGCTAAGTAATTCCAAGTAATTTCCCTGAAAAGTATAGATATTTCATGTCTCATTGAATAGAATTGTATGCCCCAGGTAAAAAAGCACTAAATGAGTGCTTTAGAAAAGCTATAGAATTTCTGATAATTTTATAAATAAGGTTTGGAATACATTATCTTTTCAAGGTCCACTGTTAATTTTCTCTTGTACTGCTGTTGTTAGGGGCCTTGACATTTATGATTAACAAGACTGTGTATTCATTTTAACCACATCTTCTGAATACACTGATTTTTTTCCTTCTAGCAAGTCTATTAGTGAGTATTTATCCAACCATATACCACTGCTGAGTCAATTATTATATTCTTTACATTTTTTAATGCAAAAGAAATTTTGTTTATCATTTGCTTCAAAAAATGTACAGGGCTCAGCAGCCAATTTGAACATGTCACTAGTTTAACTGAGCAAAGATTAGCAAATTAAGTCTTAATTAGCTAATTTTTGCATAATTTTAGGGAAATTATATGCTTTGTGCAGATGACAGGTGGGAGGTAAAGCATTTAACTTGCATTGAATTAAAGTTTTCCTTGACTTTATGAATTTTAATAGAAAAACAACATTTAACAGTTAAAATGTGTGTCAAACAGAATAGATTATGTCTGAAGCCACCAAAATTATTTTTTTGTGTGTGTCTGAAAGAGACCTACTGATAGAGATATAAGATTTATTTCGCAATTAAAAGGGAAATTTTTTTCTAACAGGTTTTATGGTTCACTAGTAAGCATATTTTCTGGTTTGTAATGCAATGCTAAGTTGGTGGAGTATGAATGCTAATTCGTGGCTTGCACATGGATTTTCAAGCATGGTACAGATGGTGTTAACTCTGTGTTATTGATTATGCAGTGCCCTAGCACATGAGCAGAGGTTTGGAGTTGGCTCTGTGGCCTACAGCAACCTCAGACCCTCTGATCTGGTGCCCTTGAGGCTTCTCTTCTCTTTGCATTTTCCTTTTTCATCTGGACAACATTTCTACTACTCCTCTTCATAATTCACCGTGATATAAAATCATATTCGTAAGCTCCTGACAAAGCATCTGCAGAGAGGTCTTTGTGCATCCTGCTCTCTCTTACAAAATATCGGACACTTCTCTTGGTTCTCATTGCTGCATGGGAATTTTTTAGTCATCATATTAAACACACCATAGTATAATTGCTCAATTACCTATTCATATATTATGAGCATATATTATCCAACTTTACATGCTGCCAATAAAACTTTATCATGTAAATTAAGAAAGTAACATTTAGATGGTTCTGAATTCAGTTTATTTAAGTCAGGTTCAAAACCGTTGAATATCGCTTGTGAATAAAAGCCATACATATCAAAGTTTATTATGAGAACATGTTCCTTATTATTTATGGGTCTGGTTTCTACAGCCATCATATATACCTTACATATTTGGCTCATCTTATTGGATGGGATATTAGGTTATTAAAATTATTATTTTTATGAGTTTCTAAGAAATCAGACAAAGAATAATTATGACTCAGGCTAAAATGGTCTTAGTGTGAAAGGTTATAAATAGTTGAGATTAGGCTCAGAAAACAGCAATTATACAAATGATTTATTGAAAATTAGTTCTTGTTTGAGTGTGTCAATGGCATAGATGTATAGATGGATATGTATGTGTATATATGCCAAAGATACCTGGGATACTATGTATACATGTATGTATATATACATGCATGTCACTACTGTTTGATATATATGGGTGTGCGTGTGTGTATTATCACACACTCATACACAGAACAATAAAATCACCTATTTTGCCCATCCCTATTGTTAACTTTTCATAATTCCTCCAAGAGAATTTTCCCATGTTTTCCTTATGGGGAACACAGGCTTTATGTGTGTGTTTGTTTGTTTTTTTTTTGGCCAGTCCTGGGCCTTGGACTCAGGGCCTGAGCACTGTCCCTGGCTTCCTTTTGCTCAAGGCTAGCACTCTGCCACTTGAGCCACAGCGCCACTTCTGGCCGTTTTCTATATATGTGGTGCTGGGGAATCGAACCCAGGGCCTCATGTATACGAGGCAGGCTCTCTTGCCACTAGGCCATATCTCCAGCCCCGGGAACACAGGCTTTATGAGAGAATATAGTTACAGAAATGCAATAAACCAAGACAGCATAGTAAATTCACATTGGTATTTTTTTTTCTTGAATCACAGGCTCCTTAGCCTTCCCTTTGCTGGCATGCTGAGTTTCTCTTGGACTCATCCCCAGGAAGCTTTTATACCAGTGTATCCCAATGCAACTCTATTCAGGGTCATACTTTTATCTCTACTTTGCTAACGTTTGTACTAACATTATGTAGTAAGTAAATACACAATTATTTTTACTAATAGCTATATAACCAAACAATAAAAAAGGCTGTGGATGAGAGAAAGTGGGTTTATTCTGAAGGACCACAATTCGTCCATACATACATAAATGAAAATGTATCACCATATTGCAGAATGAGTGGTTTATTACCCATAGTATTCTTAGAAGTGATGTGAGCCTATGGTTGATTTTTAGTAAATATGAACTCCTGTGGTAGCTGAGAACTTCCAGAGGTAAACAGCCTGGATTATACCTCGATATGATTGGCTTTGGATTTCTGATCTCTGGAACCATAGGAGGGTAAGTTTGAGACCAGAAGCCATGATGTCTACAAAAATTTGATCCATCAGCTACTGAAAACAAATACAGCTCTTTATAATCACAGTTGTTCATTACATCAGGCCATGCGTTTTGTGTCCAGTCTAGTGGATAAGGACTTGTAACTAGCCAATGATGATTCTCAGACTCCTTTTCAGCAAAAGTCCCCTCTTTTCAGCATTGTTAGCATTCCCTCCTTCATCTGATTACATTTCCTCTGAAAAATGTTACTCTGTTGTATAGCTTAAAATAACAGGAAAACGAAAAACTCCTCCAACCCATGTCACTTTGGCTGTGACCTCACCTCCTATATCCCAAGTTGCTTAGCTCCTTAGCCTTCCCTTTGCTGGCATTCTGAGTTCCCCTTGGACCCATCCCTAGGAAGCTTTCGTGTCAGTGTCTCCCAATGCAGCTGTTTTCAGGGTCATCAATGACTTCTGCTAAGTGCACTGGACTCCCTTACTTGTCTTGTATGAGGCTCTCGCATAATGGAACGACACCACTCTCTAGATAGATAGCCCCCTCCTCTCTCTCTCTCTGACACACACACGCACACGCACACGCACACACACGCATACACACACACACACACACACACACACACACACACACACACACTGGGAGCGCACCACACCCGGACACCATTTACCAGTCTCACTTCTTGCCTTACTTGGTATTCCTTTCCATTGTGTTTTGCTGTTATTTTCTTTATTAATTCAGCATGTAAATGTTGGGGAAAACCTAGGGCTTAATCATTAGTCATATCATTATCTCTAAATACATCATTCCCAGTGGGTCTTGTCCCACTCATTTTAAATGGTTTCAATACTTTAAAATGGTGAGAGTTAATTGTATCAGATGGTAATTAATACATCTCAGCATCCTTCTATCTTCAAAACCCTCTATCTGTTGGCATATTGAATATATTTTGGGGCACTTTATGCAGCTGAAATTTCTCAAAGATCATTCTTCACTTTTTAAACACAAACGTTCTTCTGCTGTGTTTACCACTCTGGAAATGGCTTCTATTGCTCTTAACAAAAGCCTTACACACATTTCTTAATTTGTTTTCTATGATATGTTGGCTTATTAGTGCTACCATAAATATATATATATATATTTGAAATTTGACACTGTTCACAAACTTTTCTAGTAACATTGACCTAAGCAATTACTGCAATATAAAGTTTATCTATTTCCTTCCCCAGGCCATTTCCACCTCTAAGCTATGGAAGGATCTATTCTCAACATGGCAAAAAGAGAATCATCTTTTAGAAAACAAAAAGTTACATCATGATAATTCTCTACTCACTGATATTTAATGGGATATTCGGGGTCCTCAAGAGTCCCTCTTTAGGTGCTGGGAATATGGCCTAGTGGCAAGAGTGCTCGCCTCGTATACATGAAGCCCTGGGTTCGATTCCTCAGCACCACAAATATAGAAAATGGCCAGAAGTGGCGCTGTGGCTCAAGTGGAAGAGAGCTAGCCTTGAGCAAAAAGAAGCCAGGGACAGTGCTCAGGCCCTGAGTCCAAGGCCCAGGACTGGCAAAAAAAAAAAAAAAAGTCCCTTTTTAAAGTAAACATTCCTTTCTTCTAAAGCAAATCATTGCTATCATTGCTTTTCTGTGTTCCCAGAGGTAATTATGAGACAAATTAGGTTAAGTAAATGTACTTGTTGATGTACACTTTTGTAATCAAAGATCATTTTACCTAGATCAAACCAATATTTGCTTATTTAATTATCTCTGCATTCCAATAGTTCCATAAGAGCAGTAATTGGTCTGTTTGGGAAAGTCTTCCTTCACAGCCATGACCATGGCTTTGCACATAGGTAACTGTCAAAAGAGTGAAAGAACTGTTGAACAAAATAGGAAAGGAAGGAGGCTAAGGAGGAAGGAATGAAGAGAGGAAGGAAAAGAGGGAGGAGGGAGGAAAGAGAGGGAATGAATGGAGAGGAAGAGAAGGGAGGTGGAAAAGCAAGCAAGTAGGCAGACTTGCTTGCCATCATGGAACTTACTGATGACAAGCTATTATTTCTCTATTACTTAGCAGGATAGTCTCACATGCACGGGCTTACTAATTTCATTGAGTGGGCAAATGTATGAATGAATGTGTTTGAAGGCTGCTAGTTCAGGGAAGTGAAATAGGCTACGAGGATGTCCTTTTAATAATCAATTTTACATATTTCAGTTTAAATACTTACAATTTCTGTAGTAAAAATCTAACTCTTACCCTTGAGCACTGGCTTTCTGACTGTCCCACATTTTCTTTAACTCTACATTTCGGCTTATAATTTTGTTCTAACAGATAATTCTCTCAGAGACATTTCCATTTTTGTAATAAATATTGGTATCATATATGTTAGTCAGACACTGTGTTTGCTGAGCCTCCTTTGCTTCTGCCATGTTTGGTAAGTTGGCAGTAATTTCCATATTCTTGCCTCTAACTGTGCATAAATGCATTTGTCTTTTTCCCCTTGATAGAAGCAAACAAACCTTATTGCTTCTGGTATGCAATCAGAATTTAATTTAAATTATGTGAGGAAATAGCCCCAATATGTTGGTTTTAGAAACATGTGTCAACATTTGGCATTTGGATATTCTATGTAAATGTGAGCTTTTAGCAGAATTCCAATGGAATAAATTACAGTTTTGATTATAATTTATGGAAACTATGTAAATATCTATAACTTTATAGCCAGTGTTTCTTGAATTCCTCATGAATTACTAATTGCCTTTTTTTCAGCTACAGGATATGAAAATATATTTTCACAGAAAGAAATAGTGAAACTCCAAGGGCTTTTTGGTTAAAATAAATAAATAATGACGTGCAGTGTTTTACCACCAGAAAAGGGATGCTTTTTGTCTTAGATCTGCAAACTTAGTTCAATGAAACTACTGTAATTTGATGAAAATTGTAAACTATGAGAATACACTATTAAATTCTAATCTGTTCTTCCAGTGGGTGATGAGTGAACACCTTCAGGAAATATCAATCAACACAAAGCACTTGAATTTAAAGTCCAACAGATCAAGATGGGAGTCTGGCCTCACCCCAATCTCATCAGTCTAGAATCTTAAGCAAGTAGTTTTAATGCTTGAAACTCTATTTTTCTTAACTGTAACTACTATGTGACAGTAGCTATCTCCTTTTGATGTTAGTAAGTTGGATGAACTAGAGAAAGAATGCTGACTCAGGGTATATAATACAATCGGCTTTGTTTTTATGATAATAGTGATATTTCTGATGATCACTTGATTGGTCTTTAGTTAGAAGATCGAACAGCCTAACATTTTTTTTCCTGTGCATCATATTGATTGAAATTCCTCTGCATAGATGCATTAGCATTGTGATTTTACAATGGAAGAAAAATTCATTGCGGTGATGCTAATCTAACTGCAAGAATAAGGATCTAAAGATTCACAATAATAGCATTAAAATGTGTTACTTTTTTTCTGAAGCACCACAAGATATGGAAAAATATGGCTTAAGATCAGAATATCTGCTATGAGAATTGGCTCCACTTAATAACTTGGTGGCTCTGAAATTATTCAACTCATTTATCTCATCTGAATCTCACATTGCAAAGCCATTAATAGGAATAAGAATAAGAGAAAAAGAATAGGAATGGGAATAAGATAAGGATATGACTGCAATAAGGATAATAAGAAATGTAAGTATAATAAGAAAATGAAAGTTTTTTATTTTTTTTATCATGTCAGCTAGCAGGTATTGGGCCTGTGCTGTGAAATCCATGAGTCCTTTCTTCATGGAGTTGATAGGATATAGGGATATGGCTAATTAATGAAATAATCATAAAATAACATGAAATTTACAACGATAGACTATAAATTATACAAAAAAACCTTGAAACCCTCCTTGACAGACCTTTTATTTAAGTTCAACAGTTGTCGGCATTGTTTTTCTACTTGCTCATGGAAGACTGGTTAAGTAGTTTTGTTGAATTCATTCTATTTTTTTTCATACCTCATTTCTTCAAACAATATTTTGGAAACTCCTACAGTGGTGAGTCACTGTTCTGTGTATGAGATTGATTAGTGAACACAGAAGATCAATATTTCTTTTATTAGTATGTCTTCTCTTTCTTCATTTCTTTAGTTGATGAGGCTCACAATCACAAGGATTGCACTTTTCTTTTGTATTTTCTTTCATGAATTCCTCCCCAAACTACATATCCCAAGTATGAAAATGTTGTGAAAAAGCAGCTTGTCTATTTTCCTTTTACTTATTGCTACTCATTCTAAAAAATACTTTCAATAGCCCCCCCAAAAATTCCAGCAAAATATTAATCATGGATGAAGTAGAACAATGGAAAGGAAGACAATGATGTATTGTACTCATGAAGTGATATTCTGAATGGAAACCCCTTTGTACAACTCCTTAAAGATGATAATAAAGAATTGCCATTTCCATGAAGAAAATCTTGGGAAGTATCTTTGTGGAGAATTTCTGTGTGGTCAAATTCATCTTTTCTTTCTGGTTCTTCAAACCTTGATAACCCATGCAGTTTATGTGTATGTAGATTAATTATCAAACACAGTAAAGTTCATAAGAGGAATCTCAAGGCGAGATTTGAGTAGTAACTCTTAACAAAGATTTCTGAATAACTTGCTTTTGATTTTAGGGAGTAAACTTGTGTGAGTTCATCATTATCATAGCAAATTTTAAATATCAGAGAATTCTTCAACCTGATCTGGAGAAGTAATCAGATGAGGCTTCCAGTCTCTGGAAAGAAAGAGTTGACCTTAGGATGAGGCCCAGGGTAGGGAGGAAATTCATTAGCTATAGGAAGAAAGATCCTGGAAAAACTCAGTGATCAACTAAACCATCAGAGAAAGTATATAATTTAACTCAATCCTGAACAAAGGGTTCTTGCTACTATACCGGAATTCCTTCTAGATTATTTATTTATTCTTGTCATTTCTGGGGCTTGAACTCAGGGCCTGAGCACTGTCTCTGTCTTCTTTTTGCTCAAGGCTAGCACTCTATCACTTGGTCCACAGTGCTACTTTTGACATTTTTTTCCCCCACTATATATTTGGTGCTGAGGAATCAAATCCAGAGCTTCATGTGTGGGAGGCAAGCACTCTACCACTAGGCCATATTCCCAGCCCTCCTTCCAGATTATTAAAGTCAGCTTGACCACTGTGCATTTGGACATAATAGTCAAAAACTTCAGGCTAGTTGCTGGTGGCTCACACCTATAATCCTAGATACTCTGGATGCTGACATCTGAGAATTGTGGCATGAAGCCAGCTCAGTCAAGAAAGTCCATATCATTCTTTTTAATACCATAAAAAAAAAACACAGAAGTGGTAGACCACTATGCTTGTGCTTGCAGACAGCAGCTCCCAGACGCTGAGTTCAAGCCCCAGGATTGGCACTAAATAAAGAATGAAAACCCCAAAGCAACTTTCAGACTGTATTGTCTGCTAATGTGTCTATCTCCCTTTCTGCCTCTATTTTACTTCTCTAAATCATTTTCTCTTTCCTTTAGTGCTTTCATACAAATGCAAACATCATTATTTTCTGTGTTGCTTCCTTAGAAAGATTGACTTGGCTAACAGAAGAAGAAACTCTCATGAGTGCCAGCCAGAAGTAATGAAGGTCAAAAACTTTCTTCCAATCAGATCTTTATTAGAATTGCTTTTGTATAGTAGATATACAGATACACAGTTATGGAATCACGTGCCATCAGTACCTTATCTGTTGAACCACATCCCCCCTTCTGTAGCTATATTCCAGTCTTTCCTTCCTGTCCCCACTCTTCAAGATATCTAGTTCATTTTCCACATAGTGTCTAGTGAGTATCACTGTTGTATTGTTCATCCTTGTTCCATCTTTTATGTATGCTCCCAAATATAAGTGAACTAACAAATAAGAACAAAGGAAAAGAAAACAAAAACAGCAACAATGGGAACTAAAGATTATCAGGTTTCCTTTTCTTGTGGCTCAATTCATAGAATATTATTTTACATGATCATCTTTCCATGATTCTTTTTTTCAATTTATTTATTTATTTATTTGTTTGTTTGTTTATTTATTTATTTATTTATTTTTGGCCAGTCCTGGGCCTTGGACTCAGGGCCTGAGCACTGTCCCTGGCTTCTCTTTGTTCAAGGCTAGCACTCTGCCACTTGAGCCACAGCGCCACTTCTGGCCATTTTCTGTATGTGTGGTGCTGGGGAATTGAACCCAGGGCCTCATGTATATGAGGCAAGCACTCTTGCCATTAAGCCATATCCCCAGCTCTTTCCATGATTCTTGAGCCTTTGTCCCCAACTACTATTCATAGTTTTGTTTGGCCTCTGTGTGTAAATGGCTGTGGTCCTATAAAATTTTTCATATTCCTGTGTTATTTATTTATTAGTTATTCACTGTGTTTACTTGTAGATTTATAGGCATGTTCTAGTTACCACAATTGAAGGAAACCACGTAACATATGTTTCTTTGACTCTGGTTTCTTTACTTAATATAATTTTTTCCAAGTCTTTACATTTTCTTAAAAATGGTAAAATATCATTCCTTCTGATAGATGCATAGAATTCATCTATATCACATTTTCTTGATCCATTGGCCCACTGAGGGAATCCAATTTTACATTGTAGCAAAGATAATCCTCATTACATTGGTTAAAGCTTCTATATACACTGAAGTTGATAAAGTTCTGAAAACTAGAAGTTCAACTCTTTAGGAATTCTTAGGATGACTGTAATAGACTATAACTGTCTTTGTTTTCTGCTAGTGTAAGGTAGCTAAATTGATCATTTTTTAATTTTTTTCTACCTTAATATTGCAGTTAAAATATTCAAAGTGTCTCCATATAACAAACATCAGTGTTTGCTTATCCTTATGTTTATGAAGTAGTTCTTAATCTTATATAATAGAAAATTACTGTATATATTGGTTCATATTTGTAGGATAAGGGAAACATATCAAATGAGCAAGAAGGTGTCATTTCAGGCATTGCTATTAAATGATTAGATGAGCACATTTGATCAACTACTGTAATTATTTCTTTTCAAACATTTCAAATGAGTATAAAAGTTCTTTGTTCTGACTGGCATAAAAGCTAGAGCCATGAACTCTCATTTAACTAATTGTCATATATTCATTGCTACTCATGCAACTGAGAAGAATTTGATTTATCCATGTTATGGACATGACTACACAAGAGTAATTATTTAGCATCTGTATATTCTATGAGATGCTAAACTTGTTAACTTGTTAGCAATTTGTTTTAACTTGTCTTCCAATCAGCACCTGCTTTATTGCCTGACTTATAGTAAATGCTTATCAAATACGTAGTAAAGAGAAAATAAGAATGGATCATCTAGAAATTAACCACCTGCAGTGTTTATTGAAGAGCCATGATTACTTTTAGTCTATTATTTTTCCTAATCATAGTGGAATTTGAATTCAAGGCCTTGTAATCGCTCAGCAAGTACTCTATCATTGGAGCTATGCCCCAACCCTATTTTTATTCTTATTTGAATTGCTTCACAAACAATAAAAATAAAGCATTTTTATCATGCTATATGATAACTAAAAGTATAGGTACAAAGTATATTGGAAGCATGATGTATTCTGAACAACAATGTATTACCACACTGTATTGGACTTTTAAACCAGAGCATCAAATGGTCCTCAGTGTGAAAGAGATGTGCATACTTTAAGATCACTACACGTAACAAAGCACTGGTAGGACCGAATTCTCTGCTTGTCATAGAACTGGAGGACATCATAAATGAACTTACTTGGTGGGAGAATAAATCCGACAGCATGGTAATTTTGGATTCTACAGCAACTTAAAAAATGTAAAACTATAATAGGATTCATGAAGGCTCGCTCATGTACATGCATACCTTTCCCCAATTTAAAATTCAAAGACATTGAAGGCATTTACTTAACATACACCAGGAAAATGTACATGATATTTTGCCTACTAGATATTTCTGACATTCTAGTGCTGTACCATTACACTCTTCCCTTGAGTGTGACAGGATTCATTCCCTATGTGTAGCACACTTTGGTCAATTTGTTTATGTATATCATCGTAAGACATTATGTTTTATTTCATATATGTTGATATTTTAGATCTATCTTGCACAAATGAGAACAAATAAGCATCCTTTGTCTCACTGGGTTTTACTTCCTTCACTTAACATAACTCAGGTTCATCCATTTCCCTGAAAATGCTTTAGTATTCTTCCTGACAGGAGGGTAAAGGTCCATTGTATGGATATGCCAAAATTCCTTGATCCATTCTGGTTGGGCATCTGGACTGTTTCCATAAATTGATATGGTGAAAGGTGCGGCAATGAACATGACATGCAAGTGTAAGTGTGTTCACCATATCCTGATTTGTACTCTTTCTGGGGAAATGGCTAAATCCATTCCTGGATTGTAGGATAGTTTAGTTATGGAGGGTTTTCCAAGCTGCATTCTAAAATGGTTATAGTAGTTTACCATCACCGGGGTAATAGTTATTCTTTTTATTTTCATATCCCCATCGGCTCCTAGTGTTTGTACCCTTGATTATGGCCATTCTAGCTGGTTGAAATAGAATCTCAGTGTTGTGTTACAATTTATTTATGATGAGTGATTTTCAGCATTCTATATGTGTCTATTGGCCATTTTTATTTTTTTTTTGTTGTTGTTGTTTTTTGTTGCCAGTCCCGGGGCTTGAATTCAGGGCCTGAGCACTGTCCCTGGCTTCTTTTTGCTCAAGGCTAGCACTCTGCCACTTGAACCACAGTGCCACTTCTGACTTTTTCTATATATATGTGGTGCTGAGGAATCGAACCTAGGGCTTCATGTGTATGAGGTAAGCACTTTACCACTAGGCCATACTCTCAGCCCCACATTTTTACTTCTTTTTAAAGAACTCTCTAGTTAATAACTCCTGTGATTAAGTAACTCACATTTTAAGAAAATGAATACGAGGAATCTGGAACCTATGCTCTTAGTTGAACGAAGAATGTCAGAAGGACTAGAGACAGACAAATGGAGAGAAAAAAAGATGGGCAGAAACCGTCAGGATATTCAACATAAACATATGGAACTGGAACCAGGCAACATGAGAGGATGAGTAGCTTTAGGAGAGATGTGGAGGGGGTGGAGTGGAGACAGAAAATATGACCTTGATTAACATGCATGACATTCATAAACTGACATTTTGAATTGAAACTCCTTTGTATAACTATTTAAGCATAATAATAATTTTAAAAGGTTACCCAAATTACCTTCCATAAAACTCCATAGCCCTTATATTGTGCCATCATTCAATGTCATTCCACGTTAGGTAGGAGGATTTTAATGTGAGGCCAGACAGGATAGAGACACAAACTCGTATCTTAAGTGACAAAGAAACAAAACATGAAAAGCAAAAGAAGTGTCTCACTGGAAGCATATCTGTCTAACAAAGCAAGAGGCCTTAAATTAAGCCCCAATACCATAATCTAATTTTAAAAATAAAATAAGAAATAGGATCTGTAAATCAGAAATTCCAAATACTATTTTCTTAAAAATTAAATTTAGTCTTATTGTCAAGGTGATGTGCAGAGTGATTACAGACACACATATAAAGTACATTTCTTGTCAAACTTGTTAACACCTCCCTGATTTTCTCTCACCACCCCCACAAGTTGTACACTTAATTTCCAACATTTTGTCTTGCGAGTATCACTGTTGCATTGGTTCTCCCTTTGTCTTGCCATTTTGTTCTCTTGCCCATCCCTCACTCAGATAAATGTATATACAATACCAAGGGTACCAAAATCAAACACAGTGACAAGGGCATAAACCATAGGAAAGAAAAATGAAAGAAACAATGTCACCTAATACATTAAAAAAATAACAAAATGAGTTGGTGGGAATGTAAACTGGTTCAGCCACTCTGGCAAACAGTATGGAGATTCTCAGAAGGCTAAATATAGAACTCCCCTATGACCCAGCAGCCCCACTTTTGGGTATCTATCCAAAAGACCACAAACAAAATCACAGTAAAGCCACCAGCACAGCAATGTTCATCGCAGTGCAATTTGTCATAGCTAGAATCTGGAACCAACCCAGATGCCCCTCAGTAGACTAATGGATCAGGAAAATGTGGTACATATACACAATGGAATTTTATGCCTCTATCAGAAAGAATGACATTGCCTAATTTGTAAGGAAATGGAAGGACTTGGAAAAAATTATACTAAGTGAAGTGAGCCAGACCCAAAGAAACATGGACTCTATGGTCTCCCTTATTGGGAATAATTAGTACAGGTTTAGGCAAGTCATAGCAGAGGATCACAAGAGCCCAATAGCTATACCCTTATGAACACCTAAGATGATGCTTAGTGAAATGAACTCCATGTTATGGAAACGATTGTTATATCACAGTTGTAACTACTTTCAATGTCCCATCTGTATCTGTAGCTTCTATTATTGATGATGTTCTTGTATCATCTTCCTGTTGTTGTACCTACACTATCTCTGTAATCTTATCTGAGTGTATTGGAAACCATGTATACTGGTATTAGAACTAGGAAATTGAAAGGGAATACCAAAATCGAGAGACACAGGGTAAAAAAAGACAAACAACTACAAAAGCAATTCTTGAAAAACTGTTTGGTGTAAGTGAACTGAACACTCCATGGGGTGAAAGGGAAAGGGGGAGGAAGGAGAGGGTTATGAGGGACAAGGTAACAAACAGTACAAGAAATGTATCATAACGTATGAAACTGTAACCTCTCTGTACATAAGTTTGATAATAAAAATTTGAAAAAAATAAAATAAAAAAATAACAAAATGAGAAACTTCTTGTTTCTATAACTTGGAGTTCATTTTGCTTAGTTAGCACCATCATGCCTGGTCATATGTACATAGCTATTGAGCTATTGTGGTCCTCTTCTGCCACTATCCTAGACATATACTAACCATTACCAATGAGGGACACTATGGAATCTATGTTTCTTTGGGTTTGGCTCACTTCACTTAATATGATTTATTCCAGGTCTTCCTATTTCCTTACTAATTCAGTGATGTCATTTTTTCTGATAGAATTCCACTGTGTATCTATACCACATTTTCTTGATTCATTCATCTACTGAGGGCCATCTGGGTTGGCTCCACATCTTAGCTATAGTAAATAATGCTGGAATGGACATGGTTGTGCTGGTAGCTTTAGTATGGCTTTATTTGTGATCATTTGGTCAAATGCCCACAAGTGGATTGTTGGGTCAAGGCGGAGTTCTATCTTTAGTCTGTTAAGGAACCTCCCTACTGCTTTCCAGAGTAGTTGAGCAAGTTTGCACTCCCACCAACTGTGTAGCAGTGTTCCCTTTTGGCCAAATCCCAGCTAGCCCCTGTTGTTATTAGATTTCTTGATAATGGTCATTCTAGCTGGGGTAAGGTAGAATCTCAATGTTGTTTTGATTTTTATTTCCTTTATGACCAGAGATGTTGAGCATTTCTTCATGTTTTGATTGACCATTCTTATTTCCTCTTCAGAGAAGTCTCTCATATTGAGAAATGTATGACTACTGCTTCTACGCCAGTGGAGACCAGGAAAATTCACTCTATTGGGGTTGTTAGTTTGCCTCTCTACATGTGTCTCACATCTATTACTTCCAGGCCTCCTCTCCATCCATACAACCCTTGTTTCCCACTGGCTTTATTATGAAAGCCCATCATTACTCTTGCTGTCTCTGCTCCTTGCAGTTTCAGCCAGTCCTATGTGGGTTTGGTTCTGCACTGCACCTCCTAAAGAGGTTAGCATAGAGGTCCAGAAGCCAAGGCAGCAGAAGGCCTTGTTCTCCTCTGCAAGCAGCCAATCTCTCAGTAAACTGAGGCCAGGCATGCTGTAATGGAGATGCATCCTGTGGGGTAAACTGGAGAAGAATCAGGATGTCAAATGAAGGAAATATTTTGAAAACGCAAATAGAGTCAAGTTCTGCCTCTCTACCACACACAAGATTTAAAACCAACTTCTTAGTCCTCAAACTTCATTTCCTTCCTCTCCAACCCATTCACTCAGTGTCAGTAATCACATGGGTGCTTTCTTCCAAACACATGTTCGTTTTTCCATACATGAGCAAGAACATAAATAATTAAAACCTTGCAAATTTTACATGTAATAAACCTTACATTCAGAACATAATTATCTAAAGGCCATGATTTCTTTAAAAACATTAACTACTTCTATTAAAAATTCTCAAAATTAATTTACATTAATTCTAAGAAACCTCTATGAATTGATTTAGGAGCACATATGAATGACTGAATATATATATCCATATACATATATATTCACTCATACACACACATACATGCACACATTTCCATCCAGTTTACATATTTTCTCATGCAGTTGTTCTGTGGCACAAACATTTTGTTTTGTTTGCATGTTTTGGGTCAGTATCACTGAACCCAAGCCTCAAGATTGCTTGACTAGTGCTCTGTTACTTCAACCATGCTCTCCAGTCTGAATTTGGCTGGTTATTCTGGAGATGGAAGTTCTTGGAGTTTTCTGTCTGAAATGTGATCTTGGGGATCTGGGATCACATCTATCACCTTCTGGCAATAAGTAGATCTTCCTTCCTTTCTTCCTTTCTTTCTTCCTTCCTTCCTTCCTTCCTTCCTTCCTTCCTTCCTTCCTTCCTTCCTTCCTTCCTTCCTTCCTTTCTTTCTTTCTTTCTTTCTTTCTTTCTTTCTCTCTTTCTTTTTACTTCTAGTACCTTGTTTTTTAATTTAATTTAATTTTTATTTCTTTATTGTCAAAGTGATGTACAGAGGGGTTCCCCCTCCCCCCTCCTCTTCCCCTCTCCCCCCATGAGTTGTTCAGTTGGTTTACACCATATAGTTTTATAAGTATTGCTATTGCCTTGGTTTGTCTTTTTATCCTTTATCTCTCAATTTTGGTATTCCCTTTCCCTTCGCTAGTTCTAATGCACATACATGCAATATCCAGGGTACTAAAATCAGTTTCAGTAATACCAGGGGTATATATTTTTAATTAAAATAATAATAAAGAATAATTTGGCAAAGAAAAAAATAATGAAAAGCAAAATGGGCATGTGTAATCATCTTATTGCTACCATTATTGCTCTTAGATTCTTATCCATCAATCTTTAATTGATGAATATTTTCTATACTTACCACCAGAATTTATACTTACCACATTCTGAACTTTCTTAGGCATTTTATAAAGCACCACAGATAAATATTTTAATTTTTATGTCCCACAAGATAGATACATAAAATAACTATTGCTATATTGTTGAGTATTTAACATGAGCATTATGCTAAATATCATAATAAATTGATGATAAATATACAACAGTATATAAATACTCATTGTTTCTCATAATTGAATTTCTTAGGTTTACTTGATTAAATCACTCAAAAAACTTTATGTCTTACAATAAATAAATTAGGTTTCCCACATAATGTAGTTATAATGTATAATATGTTCATTACCAGTAGCACTGCATGAAATTTAGATTAATAATTAAGCTTACTCATTTACTTTTCTTGTTGATGTTTTTGATTCTCCTGGGCTTGAAATCGGGGGCCTGTATGCTGTGCCTGTCTGTGCCTTAGTACTCAAGGCTAGCACTGTACCACTAAGCCACAGCTCCTTTTCTAGCTTTCCAGTGGTTAGTTGGAGGGAAGAGTCTCACAGACTTTCTTGCTGGGGCTGGCTTCAACCCAAGATCCTCATATCCCAGCCTACTGATTAACTGGGATTACAGGCTCATTTAAATTCTTCAAGAATCTAAACAATGGATTTGTGAAGCAAACGATGTTGTACACAATGTACTGTATTCATAACTACCTGTATTGCCCTTTAGAATTTTAATACTCAGCAAACTTATGCCAATTCTTTCTAAAGTGGTGAAGGAATGCTTACCTCCAGATTCTGACCATTATTGCACATTTGGCATGCTTAGCATCTGTCTTCCCCAGATCTCTGCTCTAAAATTCCTTTGATGTCAGCTTCGTTTCACCTATTACTTACTGTACCAGACTAAGGCATGACTAAATTCCAGAGACTGCCCAACAGGGCAGACATTTTACTAGTTTCTGCTCTAATTCTTAAAATTTTACTCTTTCTGGAAGCTGGTAGCTGACTCCTGTCATCCTAGCTATTCTGGATGCTAAGAATTGAGGATTGTGGTTGAAGCCAGCCAAAGCAGAAAAGTACTTGAGACTATTACCTTCAATTAACCAACAAAAACTTAGAAGTGGAGGTGTGATTTAAGTGGTAGGGTCCTAGCCTTGAGCACAAATGTTCTGGGGCAGTACCCAGGTCCTAAATTCAAGCTCCAAAACCAGCACACACACGCACACACACGAAATGCTAGTCTTTATTTAAGTCAAGCATTTTATGTCTACCTCGAAAAGGGTTGTGGCGTGAATAAATTATATGGGGGAAGGGTGCCATGCAGGATAAAAATATAAGTGTATTAGAAATGTCTTTTACATTGTAGGCTTTTTCCCCCTGTTTATCTCTTTTAATTTTCTTTTTTTTCCTTCCTTTGCTCATCCCCTACCTTTGTTGTTGTTGGAGCATGTTGCTTGGTTCTTTACTGATCTTGAAAATAGATATTCTTAACTTTCATTACATGGACGTGTGTTAACGTTTAAGTATTCATCTGTTTGGTAATTGGCTAATATATATATATATATATATATATATTTATTTATTTATTTTTGCCAATCCTGGGCCTTGGACTCAGGGCCTGAGCACTGTCCTTGGCTTCTTTTATTTGCTCAAGGCTAGCACTCTGCCACTTGAGCCACAGCGTCACATCTGGCCATTTATCTGTATATGTGGTGCTGGGGAATTGAACCCAGGGCTTCATGAATACGAGGCAAGCGACCTTGCCACTAGGCTATATCCCCAGCCCATGGATTTCAAACTTTTTTTTTTTTCACCAGTCCTGGGCCTTAGACTCAGGGCCTGAGCACTGTCCCTGGCTTCTTTTTGCTCAAGGCTAGCACTCTACCTCTTGAGCCACAGCACCACTTCTGGCCATTTTCTATATATGTGGTGCTGAGGAATCGAACCCACCCAGGGCTTCATGTATGTGAGGCAAGCACTCTTGCCACTAGGCCATATTCCAAGCCCTTAAAATTTTGAGCAATTTAAGGTCCATGGTTTGGACTTAGGTATCTTTGGGAATTTCCCATTATTTGCCAAAAAAGTCTCTCCTAATTTTTTTATTATTTGTTTTATTTTGTTGTGTAGTTTAAAATAGCAATAGTATGGATATATATATGTATATATATACATATATATATCCACGTGTGTGTGTGTGTGTGTGTGTGTGTGTGTGTGTACTTTCAGGAATAACAAAATACTATAAACTAAATAAGAAAAGAACAATGTTTCATAATGTCATAGAAATGCTAGTTAAAAAAAAAAAATTCTGCCGGACACCAGTCATGAGACTGAGGTTAGAGTATTGCTGTTCAAAGCCAGCCTAGGCCATCCATGAGACTCTTGTCTCCAATTAACCACCAGACAGCCAAAGTGGCACGGTGGCTCAAAGTGGCAGAGCACTAATGTTGAGCTAAAGAGCTCAGGGACAGTGCCTAGGTCCTGAGTTCAAACCCCAAGAACTACAAAGAAAAGAAAGAGAAAAAGAAAAAAAAATCTGCTTTCCCATCCAAGTACTAACCAGGCCCGACCCTGCTTAGCTTCCAAGATCAGACAGGATGGGGTGCACATCACCTTGACAATAAAATTAAATTTCCAAAAATAAGTTAATAAAATCTGTTTTCAATGCTTCTGGAACTTTTTGTGTATTTTTCAATGATGATGATAATCCAGCAAGCCTTTCAATCTGCTTTCTTTTACTTAACAAGAAATAACCACCTATCCCTGACACAAGCCTTCGCAGATGATACGAACATGTCCGTTTATTTCAATGTTGACATATACGTTTTAGGAGCCTAGTTCTTGTTTTGTAAAAGCAACTATGGCACCGCATATAGGTTTTAACATGTGTGTTTGAGTGTGTGACTGGATTCTTTTAAGCAAGTGTGTCTGGACAATGCCAGTGAAATTGTTCTTTCCTATTCTCATCACTGTAGGAATATGATTTTGGGAAATCTCAGCACTTCTTTTTTCTTTACCCACTTTATAATTTTAGCTTTTTGTTTATTTTCTCTTTATTTTATTTAATTTTTTTAATGTAAAGGTGATGTACAGTGGGGTTACAGTTAAATAATTCAGGTATCGAGTACATTTCTTTTTGAACGGTGTCACCCCTCTCCCCTCTCTCATCTTCTCCCCTCTCCCAACATTGTATAGTTCATTTCCATCCACATGTTCAGTGAGTGTCACTGCGGAATTAGTTCACCTTTTGTCGCCCCACCGTTTCTGGGCCTCATTTCCCCTTCCAAATTCTGGCATATTTTTAAAAATTGATTTGCACCCTGAGTCCAAAGCATGCTAATTTACAAAGTCTCTGAGCTGGGATGAATGTTTTAGTTCGGCACAGTCCAGAGCTATCATTTCCCTTTCAGGTCAGTAGATAAATCCTTCTCTTAATATTTCATAGCTGCCAGGAGTTAGTTAGCAGTGCTGAGATAGCATTAAACTAATCTCCTTGGTTCTTGACACGGCCATTATTTTATTTCTGGCAGTTATTTTATATTTTATCTCTAACAGTAAGCTAAGGTTTCTTCAGAAATTTAGTGCTTTCTGATCACACCCTAACAGTCTTAATGTGAACATTTTTGCAACATTTAGAAAGCCAAGTCTTTCAAAATATCAGAAAAATTTCACTTGTTAACCAAGGTTAACACTTTCAATTTAGGAAGCTACTAAGTTAAATTAGGCACCATATAGAGCAACCCTTTCTTCCTCATGTTGGACATTGGTTCTCATTAGTAAGTCAGGCAGACAAAACCAAATTGTTGCAATTTTTTGTCAGCTTTGAGTCATGTATCAAATCACCTGACTTTTGATGTGATTTTAACTTTGGCTACTTATTGCTTTATTGGAATCCTAGAAATTTAGCCATGTTTCTGGAGGATCTCTGTCTCTGTCTCTGTCTCTGTGTCTCTGTCTCTGTCTGTCTCTCTGTCTGTCTGTCTGTCTGTCTGTCTCTCTCTCTCTCTCTCTCTCTCATTTGTTTTGTATTTATCTATTTTTAGACAGGCTTTTACTATGTAAGCCAGACTGGCCTTATATTCCTAACCCTTCCGCCCCTCTGCCCTTCTTTCTAGAGTGATAGGATTACAGGAATGTGTTACCACATCTGGCTTTTTTTCTTTTTGAGAAAATCTTTTATTTGGGAGATACTAGCACAGTTTTCCAATAGAAAAGCATGTACGTAAAATGATTTTTAGTTTGAGCCATAATTCTTTTCCTTCTGTAAGATAATTTCTATTAGACAACTAATTGCAAGCATTCAAAAATATTTGTAACATGAATCTCAATATCTGTGTTTCTGTTAAAAAAACGTGCTTCCTCTTAAAATATACCTACCCTGAACACAGTAGCAAACGAAAAATGAGGAATATTGATTAGTTCCCAAGTCTTGAAATAGATGGAAATATGTATGTGTGTATATATGTGTATATACATATATATGTGTATACATGCATATATACATATATATGTGTATATATGTGTGTGTACACGCACACATTTTAGAATTTGACCGCCATAGAAATAAAGGGCTGATATTGTAGGAATGGATATTGGAATCAGGAAACAGCATTAACGTGGCATTTTCAGTGAGAACTGTAGACCAGAACATTTGTGATAGCACATGTGCCTCAGAAATACTGGTTTCTTTGTTCTTTTTTTATTTCCTGTCTTTATAGGTGCCCTTCATTACCCACCACCAATAAAGAGGACTTAAATGAAGAGTGGTTAATTTGGAGTGCTAGTAAACCCTCTTTCATTTGAAAATTAGCTAAATGAGCGCTATGTATTCTCATAGAACCGTATTACGTGATACATTCAAAACATCTTTGTGAACTGAAAATTCTTACCAAAATCTGAAGAAAGAAGAGTTAATTTTATAGATGTTATTGAAGTACAGGATATAATACTTTCCAATATACAGGTGCAAGTCTATCAGGCATATTTTCGTTGATCGATGCTGTACTATTGCTACACCATTTGCATTAAACCCTCTATTAAAATTACTTTTGAGGGCTGATGATGTAATTCATGAGTAAGGTGCATACAGTCTCCAGTGCTGCAGAAAACAACAAATGAAAACTCCCCCCTCCATAAAACCCATCATGGAACCATTCTTTTAATTCATTGTAAATTAGGTAACTTGGGAGAAGATACCTTGGTGGATATTTTTAATAATATGTTTTAAAAAGCAATTGAAAGTAAATTCCTTAAATTTTTGCTAAACACTCATTTATAATTGGACCGTACATGATTGCTATCTGTACACTCATTAACATCTATTATTCTGTTATGTTTAGCTATCAAAAGTTGAATTAAACTGTGACAATTAGTTAAAGTCGCTTTGATATCTTACTCAAACTTTGCTAAAAACAACCAAGTTGATTAATTTGCTTTTATCATCAAAATGGGTTCTCAAAAGAACAAACTGTATTACAAAAGACACAAACCTACCACCACCAGATTGAGTGGATTTCCACAAACTTTCATCTTTTTGATTTAGAAAAGTTCAGAGAAGATTCATTACCAATTTCTTAGGTTGAAAAATCGTGATACATATCAACATATCCTCTTGATTTTAAGTTTCAGACACAAGGTGGCACTATTAGTAATGATTTTAACTTAATCCACACTTCAATCCAGAGAATTTTAAGATCTTTATATCCCCCAAACATATCTGAATTTGTAAGGATACTATGAAGTATGCATACACTCACACACCACATCACAGATTTAGTTGATTGCTATTAACATCTGGATGAGCCCTCAACAATTCAGCCAACCAACTGTTTACTTGACACCAACATGTTTGATGGATTCTTTTTCATTTTCATGAGAATATTTCAGAGTTAGGCAGGCAATCAAGATATATTTGCCAAAATGTGTGCAATATAAAGATTGATAATGGTATGATTTCAACATAAATAGGAACTCCTACACAAGATATATCAATTTTATAGGATGTGAGGAAAGGTGCTGAAATGCATAAATTGTATAAGTGTGAGCTTGCTATTAAATGAAAAAGAATGCATGGTGGTGTACAGACAATCTTCATATAACAGCAAAAGCACAATTTTTTTTAATGAAATGTTGTAGCCATAGATAGCTTAAAATCTTGCCTCTAAAACATGTTTGCTAAGATTGGATAAACTTCTGCTACTATTTTCTGAAATACTCCATATTTTCCGCTATTTAAATATATTTTGGGGGTAAACCAATAATGTATTTTTTCTCTGATAATAAACATATTTTCGCTAATATCTGATTTTTCCTGTTTGGTTTGATAGCCCTCCAATGAAATCATTGTTGATTAAGTTCAAATGTCATGCTTTCTCTTGATCCACAGAAAATTAGATATGTTAGTAATCATTTAGATTACAGTTGTTTAATTGATGAGAAAATTGAACTCCATGGGGAAATTAGAGAGTAAGTACCGGACACTGGTGGCTCACGACTGTAATCCTAGCTACTGAGATGGTTGAGATACCAGGATTGTAATTCAAAGCTCACC
This sequence comes from Perognathus longimembris pacificus, assembly GCF_023159225.1. Lineage (NCBI taxonomy): Eukaryota > Metazoa > Chordata > Mammalia > Rodentia > Heteromyidae > Perognathus > Perognathus longimembris. Next base: position 4,741,135 of record NC_063173.1, on the reverse strand, counting down.
CTAAGCAGTAAAGTGACTGAGACTCTTATTTCCAGTTAGCCAGCAAAAAGCTGGCAATGGAAGTCTGGCTCAAGTGTGAGAGTACCAGCCCAGGGGGACTTGAGGCCCTTAGTTCAAGCCCCAGCATCACCACCACCCCCCTAAAAGAAAAAAAAAACACAAAAACACAAATGAACAAACAAAACAAACCACAACCACCACCACTAAAGGGCAAGAAGCTGTACCTGAGGTCTGTGAGAAAGCAGAAATCCAGGGCCTGTGTTCTTAGTACCAGTCACGATTAAGTAGTTGTGACGACAGACTTTCGTACCTAGGAGGAAGTACCATGTACTGTCTAGCCTAAGCTTAACTTGCCTCTTAGAAACGCCACCATCCTTCCAAAGCAATGAGCTCTCCTTATGCCGCACAAGAGGAAAATTCACTTAGATTGCCCTCATTATTTTTTGTGAATATGCCTATAAGAAGGGTAGTTTTCTAATGGGACTCAAATGTTCAGTGCGGTTCCAAAGACAAATCAGAATTAAAACACCAATAAGAACATGGCTCATAAATGATGAGCTGCACCAGGGTACCCTGGCTCAGGAATATACACAGCTTCCTGTCATTGCAGCAATGCAGGGGAACACAAATAGGTGGATTGCATCCCAGGTGAGGTCCTTGCTGGAAAATAACTAAGGCAACAGAAGCACTGCCTGGTGCACGTGGTAGTGTGCCAGCTTAAGAAGGGCAGGGCGCTGAGTTCAAACCAAATGTCACTCCATACAGCTATCTGTATCTATATATTTCCATCTATATCAACCACGTTACCTATCTCTATCAATACCTACCTAAAACTGTATCTGCCTACAACATCCCTCTCTGTCTCTATTTCTGGAATGTTTATATCTGTATTTATGTATGTACCTATGTCTATTATCTGTAGGCATAGTTATACTCAATATAAATTTTAATTGGTTATGCCTAACATTATTATAAATAAGTAGACTAAAATTAGCTTTGAAAACTAAATAACACAGCAAGAGTACAGATGGGAAACAGCTAAATAATACAAAAAAAATAGCATTAAAATCGTATTAAGTGAAGTGAGCCAGACCCAAAGAAACATAGACTCTATGGTTTCCCTCATTGGGAATAATGAGTACATGTCAAGGATTATTCTAGCATAAGATCACAATAGCTCAATAGCTATGTGGGTATGAACACATAAGATGGAGTTAAGTGACATGACCTCCAAGGTATGGAAACAAGTGGTTTATCACTGTTGTTATTTTCACTATACCATGTGAAAGTATGCCCTTTTCCTTTTGTCTTTCTCTCCCGTGGTTTAACCCTGATGTCACTGTAACTGATTTTGGTACCCTGGATATTGTATATATGTGTATTGGAACTAGGGAAGGGAAAGGGAATATCAAAATCGAGAGACAAAGGATAAAACACAAACCAACAGAACAACAATACTTACATAACTATATTCTGTAAATCAACTGTACAACTCATGAGGACGGGAGGGAACTGGGGAGGGGGGAGGGGGGAAAATGAGGGAGGAGGTTACAAGATGGATAAAAAATGTATGCACTGCCCTATGTATGAAACTATAATTCCTCTTTACATCACTCTGACAATAAAGAAATGAAAAAAAAAGGAAATGAAAATTAAATGTAAGTAAAATTAAAGTGGCAAAACATGTTACTGTTTAAAAGAAAAAGAACAGTCACCTGCAAAGCCTAACAAAGTTTTTAAGAAATAGAAGGCATATATGATTAGGAATGCATAGTATGAGCTATGAGTGTAGAATCAAGTGCAATTAAACTAATTTTGTTTGTATAAATATACAAGTAAATGTGACCTACATAAAATGGGTCATTTCCCAACAAATATAAATTATTGAAATTGGCCCAGTTGCACACTGATAAATATCAAGACAATTACATTATAAAAAGTGTAGCAGTATAAACAATTCTTTGTAACTCCCGAATGATAACATATTAACTTTAAAGCAGAAAATCCTGTTTTACTGTATAGAACATGATAGACATAAGGAAGGAGAAATACATTTAACTACCTGCTATTTTTTTTTCCTTCCTTCTTCCTTATTTTTGCCAGTTCTGGAGCTTGAACTTACGGTGTGTGTGCTCTCCCTGAGCTCTTTGGCTCAAGGCTAGAGCTCTATCATTTTCAGCCACAATACCACTATGGTTTTCTGTTGGTTAATTGGAGACAAGAGTCTCATGGACTTTCCTGCCCAAGCTGGATTTGAACTGTGATCCTGAGATCCCAGCCTTCTGAGTAGCTGGGATTACAGGTGTGACCACCAGCACCTCACTGTTGTCTGTACAATGATATGCATAATACATGCATATGGTTTTATCACAAATTGTTTATACTTCACTTTTTAAAGATAAGTCACACAGAATGGCTGCATGTATGAATAAGCCACTAAGAAAAGAAGAAAATTAAAGACATATGGCATGAGAAAGTACTTAAATTCATCGCAATAAAAATGCAGTGATGAAGGCAAGTACTGCATGACCTCATTCACAGGGGAATTTAAAAAGTTTGATCCCATAAGTCTTGAGGGTAGACAATGCTAACTGACACTGAGAGAAGTCTACGTCGGGTGTAACCGTTAAGTGTAGTAAGTCCTCCCACCTACCATCCTAACTAATCAGGAAGCTGGGATTAATAGTGCCTCTAAAATTTGGATTTATAAACATGGCTAAGCGAGGAGTGAGGGAAGATATCATGCTAATACTCTACAGTTTAGCAACACATTTTCAGATATTAAAAATATTTTTCTTCTGTGATAATTACTTTAGAAATACACACACACGTACATGTAGAGAGAGAGTTGGACTTTAACATTATAGTTTTAAAATGATATGCATGGTGATGTTATTCCCAAAACATGGAAAGAAAGCATTTTTATTGCTAAATAATTATGATAATCTTACTAAAAATGTTGAAATCCTATAAGGTTGAAGTATAATAATACATGAGGCTGTAAAGGGGCTTCACCCCTGCAATGGTCCTGGGCACCTTAACTCAAACTACTGAAGGCACCCAGCTAGGTCCCAGGGGAACTTGAGCAGAAGCCTGGCTCTCAGGTATGGTGAGCCAGAGCCTGGCAGAGCTAAGTAAAGTCTCACTGAGAGCAGAAGGGGGTGTTTGAATTGGGCACGGAATGTAGGAATGCCTTTGCTACACTGGACAATTTTATTTTCAAGGAGCTGTTTCCAGATCAACTCAAATACTGGGATTTCAGTATAATTGTGCTCTGAGAAGTAAAACAACACAGTTATAATAATAGTATTAATAAGAAAAAATTCACACATATTACAAACTGTACAACTCAGGGGGAGGGCAGGGAATTAGGGAAGGGGGAAGGTGGGAGAAAAATGAGGGAAGAGGTAACAAGTTTGATAAGATATGTACTCTGCCTTGTGTATGAAACTATAACCCCTTTGTTCATCACGTTGACAATAAATAAATTAATTACTTAAAGATATATTGCAGAAGCTCAATTTTTTCTATATCTTGAAATAGAGCTTCACAGAACCTTGTGCAGTTACCTTGGAAGCTGAAGCAAACAGGTGGTTTGGGTATTTGTTATGGAGTCTTCAGCAAGGGTGATGTTTTTCTTCCTCACTACCTCAACTTGTAAACCACATATCTGATATATCTGATACCTTGATTTTTTTTTTACCTTTTCCCTTCCTTTCTCTCTCATCCTCCTTTCTTCCCCTCTCCTTCATTCTACTTTTCTTCCTTTCTTAATTGCCTTCCTTCCTTCCTTCCTTCCTTCCTTCCTTCCTTCCTTCCTTCCTTCCTTCCTTCCTTCTTGTCAAGGCCTCTGCTTTCTTGACTGGTGCTCTACCACTTAAGACATGCTCCCAACACAATTTTTGTTAGTTACTTGGCAATGTGATCTCATGGACTTTTCTGTCTCAATAGCTAGGTTTTTAGGAATGAACCATGTGCGGGTAGATTTTTCTCCCTTATTATTTTATTTTTGGTGGTTTTCTGACTCTATCTTCCATATCCAGTGTATCTCATAGCCTCTGCTGTATCATTTTCCTGCTGACAGCCTGTTTGTAACTGAGACTGACTGTGTCATCTCAGATCATAAAATGAGAGAACCTATCTGAGACGCGATACTGGGTCCTGCTCGCACTAAGCGTGGTCATTAGGCATCTGGATTCTGCAGCTTAATGGTCTGGTCCAGAGCCCAGCTCTACTGAGCATTAGGCATGGAACTCTGGGCAATTTATTGAAGGTTCTGCACCATAGTTTCTTCTTATGAAGGGGTATTTGTCACAGAAGATTGTTGGAGAATTGGTAAGTGTCATGTCTCTGTAACGATGCTGCATATTCATCACAGGGAGAGGTTGAGAAATCAGTTTTGCTAGACAAGCTGTGGTATAGGCCAGTGTGCTGGGACCACAGTATATGTGACATTATTTCCTACGTTCTTATGCATGTGTAGTGTGTGCCAAGCTCAGGGGCCAGGCTTCTATACTGACTGATGAATACAGAAAACGTCCTCATTCATAAATGTGTGTAGGTGTTAGGGTAGGTTCAACCCCGGAGAGATAGTGATACAATATTTTAGTTGAGCTGTATGCCAGGAAAGCCTTCTCTGAGCATTGGAATGGAAAGGAAGTGGTGGAAGCAGAATGAATAGTAGGAGATAAAGCAGGATTGGAAATAAATTCATGTGTCCAACCTATGATGTGCTGGTAGCAGAGTGACTGACCATGAAATAAGAACAAGGAAGACTCAAACAACGAAGGAATATACTTTCCAGGAGTAGGTATGTCTCTGTTGCGAATACAAATTATATCTGTAAAATGTCATGAGTCACTGGTGAGGGGAGTATATGATTCATTTCACTCTTTGAAAGGCTTATTGCTAGATTGTGGGTGGACAGGAAATGGATTACTGGAGTAGCCAGATAAATATTACAATAGCTTGAAATATGGTGATGGCCATGGGGTTGAATGGATGGAGGAATGGGAAAATAAGAATTGGATCCATTTGCAATATATTTTGGACCCGGTAGAATCTAGTATTAAATTATATTAAGAGGTGAAGAAAAGAGGAACAATTAAAGAAGACACCCAGGTACTTGATTTTAGCAACTAACTGTATGCTAACTAATGGAATGGAAATATAGAAAGATAGACATTTGGCATGTGAGCACAAGGGGACAAAGATGCAAAAGTAATATTTATTTGGAATTGCAAGTCAACGCCCATCAAATGAATACACCAGGAAGTAATAGGTCTGGAGCTTGGTTGATTTCAAAACTAGAGGCGTAAGTATGTGTGCATCCACCGTCTGTCCAAGTGCCCAGTAGTCACTAGAGGAGGCAGGGTAGGGAAAAGGTGGAATGCAAGGGGCAGGTTCAGCAATCAAATGGTATTCAGAAATCAAGCAGAGTCAAAGCAGTAAGCATGGAGATTTTAGGTAGGCAGATGAGGGAGGATGAAAAGCAAAAGGCATGGTAGGTAGGTCATCTGTGCTTACAAGGATTACTGCCCCTTATGTCCAAATAGGATGTTTCAGACGGCTCTGAGAGTGACATAAATCCGAGAGGAACCTGTCCCGCTCATTCCTGTCTGGCTGTACAAGCATGAACTTCTGTGTCTGAGTGTCGGTCACACAGTTTCGGTCTTTAGGAGGCCAAAAGCACGCAGCCACTCTTCAGTGATGTAAGGGAAGTGTACCATGTGCAATCATCATGTGGGTTATAGCCACAAACAACTTTCTGGGGATATTTTAATGATATTTATTTGCCTCTAGGCCTGTAACAAAGCACCAATAGCTGTTGATGGTTTTAATTTCTTCAGAATCACTTTCAGGTGTTACATTCACTATCCTTCACCTACTAAATAACCAATGGATTCTCTAAAATCATAATTGACATCAAATGACTGAGTCAAATAGGAAGGCAGGCATTCACTTTAATAGAAGGCCTTTGCTTTAAAAAATGTCATACTGCTACTACATAGGTAAAGGATTGCACAGAGCTTGCATTCTTCAGTCTAATGCTCCCCCAAATGAGCTATTCTGGCTACCTGCTAGGTTGCATTCTTTTAATCACATTCCTTTAATCATGGATTCAGTGATACAAACACACCATTATTTATTGGTGCCGGGGAATATAGCAAGATTCTAAGTTTGAAATATCTTCACTAATTTCTGAGTATAAAGGGGACTTACAAAGTACTTACAAAGCAAGTCTGTAGATGTAAAATGTGCTAGATCTAATAACTTGGGATCTGCATCTGAGTAGGATAAAGATGAAGCCAGATAGAAAAACATCAGAAAAGAAGGCAGTAGGTCTGTCCCTCATTTCTGATTTCTCCCGTTGCTGTCTATATGGGAATATAAGCTCATATAAGTGTATTGTATTTCCTCTCTTCCTTCACTCCTTCTTCCCCCTTCCTGCCTTCTTTCTTTCCTTTCTTCATTCCTTCCTTCTACCTTCCTCCTTTCCTCCTTCCCACCTTCCAAAAATTCTTTCCCATCTATTGGCTACTTAGGATAATGTGCTTGTTTACGAAGTCAAGTGTTGTCAGAATTAATTAGTATCTGCTACTCCATTAACACACTTAATCTCATGTATTTGTGAAAAATCTTGATGTAAATGAAGGTCTCTTCTCGCAGGCAAGGAAGTCATGGTACAAGAAGCTTGTAAGAGTGGGAGAGAACCTTACACGGCTGGTTCCAATTTCTGTCTACTGTAGTCTGTCCTTTTCTCCCACTGACCCTCTGGGACGAGGCCTGCCACCATCTGTTGCATGTCTGTGAGCCCAGAGCTGCTCTCATAGAATGCCCAACGTTGTTCCAGGAGCAAAGGCTCGCCCTCGTGGCACAGCCATGCTTTTGGCTTCACAGACAAAATTGTTAGACCTCTCTCCCTCTTTGGACCAGTAGGAAATCGACTTCTTATGATATCTATAACATCCTCTCCAAACTAACCTAATTGTTATTTTGCTTGAGTAGTTGTTTTAATGTGTTTTGATAAACCCCCAAGTCAGGTTTTCCACAAAACCTGCCACTTGTGAGAGACATATCTTTCTTTCCCATTGGCATAGCTATTGATAACCATGCTTTTAGATGGAACAGTGAGCCTCCCTGTTCAATTCATACGTGTGGAGCTTCCCATCTCCACAATACAGACCTGCAGGACTGACTTGAAAGGGGGCTTTTCTATTTCATCACGACTGAGGAGGCAATTCAATGCACCATTGCCTCTGCAAGGGCCGGACACTAGATCCCCCATCCACACAAAGAAGAAGACATACATTGAGGACTCACTACCTATACTTGTTTACATGTATGAGCATCACTTATTTTCAAAACTATGAAGAAATATTTATTACTATCCTCAATTTTCCAAAGGAAGGGAGCAGTATTTAATACTGAGACATAAAGCACAAGGTGGTAAACTACCTGTTCTCCTGGCAGAAGTAGAGATAGGCTTGCTAATTGGATAATGGGTCACATTATAACTGCTTCCAAGACCAAAAAAAAAAAAGAAGAAGAAGAAGAAGAAGAAAGAAAAAAGAAAGAAAGAAAAAAGAAAAACCTAATCTATTCTTGATTGTTTGGAAGAGAGGCTTGTTCCATTGTGGACTTTTCCTTTCCTTTTCCTTTTTATCTTCAAATATCTGTTATAAACTAAATCTTTCACTTGGAAAGTTGAAAAGTTTCCTTCCTGCTGAAATAAATAACAAATCTGGAGTTTTAGCCACCTGATGTTCTTTAAAATGTCAGTTTCAAGGGAGAAAATTAGTGTTGGAAAGCCTGGGACTAAATTTCAACTGTGCCTTTTTAAATTGTGCATGCAAATGGGCAATTAGACCTGAGATGGTTAATTACATGCCTATGTGAACCCTTCCACAGGAGTCGAGAAGCTTACTAGAAATCTTTAAAATTTTTCTCTCTTGCTAACACGGCTTCTGGAAGACCATCCTTCTTCTGCTTTGGTAAGAGAACATTGTTGTTCTAGACTTTTCTCAGCAAAACATTTGAGGAAGTAAGTAAAAGTCATAAAATGTAATTGAATTATGTTTTGTATATGATGCGAAAATTATTTTGAAAAAACTTTAAATCATATAAGTTGAAATTAGTTGAAAATAGAATCATTAGTAAGATACTGTCCAGAAATACTACGGTTAATATCTTTCCTCATCATCCCCATATTATTAATATATTCATAAAATATTCTTATATATGCAGAGCACTACAATATATTTCTTAGATTTAGTAATGTCATTTATAATGAATATCCTTCCATAATCAGAGAGCCATCATGCTTTTCCACTTTATTTTATCTCAGTATATGGAAGGAGCGTTCAACTGTGTAATGCTGAGGTTATTTTTTTAATTTGTACTGTTATAAATATGTCACGTTAATATACAGTGGTAAATATTAATGCTGCGTGATTCACTGACTGTTTTTTTGCAATCACTCCACTCTGGCAATTCTTAATCATCTTCTTTTGGATTTTTGTTTCCTCTATAAAAATTGACTCACATCTTAGATTTCAGGTGTGGACATCATTTGTAAAGGCCATCCTTACTATCTCTTGTAATTTCTAGTCGGTTATAGAGCCCACTCTCCTTTTTACCAAGCCATGTTTATTAACTGTCTGTGAAATGACTACGTTAGGTAACATGCAGTGATGTTCACTAATCTGATTCATCCCATGTCATTGCCCCATCTTCTGCCAAATAAAGCAGCAAAAGTTATTCAAAAGTTCATTTCATCACAATACTTTCTTTCGTATGTTTGTAATCATCAATGCTTAAAAAGAAATTAAATTTACAAATACAAAACAAGACCTCAATCTTTGAGTATAATAGTTACCCTTTTTTGTTTCTTCTTCTTTCTCCCTGTTTCATTCTCTCATTTCTACCCTCCCTTCCATTTATTTCTTCCCCTTCCTGTTTTTGTTTATTAGGAAAAAGTTTAATATTAGTGATGGGATTGTAGTGGAAATTTAATTTTGCAAAACATTATGGTTATAAACTAGATGACCAAGTGTCAGCAGTAAGGTCCCATAATAGATATCCAGGGACTTAGCGAAGATGCCAACAGTTACCATCCAACATGTTTAAGAGCAAGACTAACATCCATTCCAATGAAATGTTCAAGGCTAATGAAGGCTGGAGTGATACAGTAAATGAGATTTGGATCATGAAAGCTCTGATTTTATCAATTAACCATTAATGGATTAATCCTTTGAAGAATTTATAATATGATAGCACTTGAGGAATATAGTAGAAACAAGAAGGTGATGCCTACTTGGTCTAGGAAGCTATAGTTGTGCCCTGGAAAAGCACTCTCTCTCTGTCTCTCACTCTCTCTCTCTCTGTCTCTCTCTGTCTCTCTCTCTTTCTCTCTCTCTCTCCTCTTTCTTTCTCTCTCACTTCTTTCTCTATACCCCATTCTCTTTCTCCATCTCTTTTCTTCTCTCTCCTTCCTCACCCTATCCTCTTACTTTATCACTCTTACTCTTACTTTCTTCTTCCTGGACATCCCTAGATGACCAGTATCTCTCCATAATTATGTATTCATCATGCTCCACAAGCAACTGAGCCAACAGGCCCCGCACTCTAAATTCCTGGGCCACAATAATGTTTTCTTCCTTTAAATTGTTTCAGATGTATTTTAATCTAATGAAAATCCAAAAATAAAAGTCATTAGTACCTTGATAAAGCATAACTTTTAAACTGTAAAAATATAAAAATCATACTAACAATAAGCATAACATGATGTTCAGAAATTTATTTTGTGATCTTTGCAGGAAAAAAAAAAGACATTAGCTAGTTTTGCTCAATTTGGTAGAACAATTGGAGCCCAAACTTAACAGGTTTGAAATTCTATATGAGATTGTATGTTCCATGATAGGCTAAACCTTCCCATATATAGTAACATTTTATAGACTACTATGTGGGTTTTGTAAAGGTAAATTGGTAATAAAAGAACTGACTTTATTCATGAACTATAAATGAGTATTGGCAAGATGCTGTTTAGATTGGGTTTCTCTTGTACACAAAATATTTTATTTTTTTCTGATTTTAGGGTTGTGTATTTATTTCTTCCATTTAACTATTATTTTTACTTATTTTTGAATGTGTGTTATCTTAAAGTAGTTGTACAAAGGAGTTGCCATTCACTAAAATGTATATATCCAGTGCACCGTGATCGATATCACCCCTTTCAACAATCTCACCCATCCTTCCAACTGCCTTTAACCTTACTTATCAATTTTAGGTTATATATTTAATTTTTTTTCTTTTAAGAAAGCAGTTTATGTGTAAAATACATCTTGCTCTGTGTCATCACTTCAACATCATCACACCCCTTCAATTACAAATCATTTAATTAATTTATATCCTCTTGCTTACAATCCACTGTGTTTACTTGTAGATTTTTTTCATTTGTTTATTGTTAAAGTGATGTACAGAGGGGTTACAGTTTCATATCTAAGGCAGTGAGTACATTTCTTATCCAATTGGTTACCTCCTCCCCCATCTCCTCTTCCCCATTTCCCCCCCCCCTCCCCATGAGTTTTACAGTTGGTTTACACCATATAGGTTTATAAGTATTGCTATTGCATTGGTTTGTCTTTTTATCCTCTGTGTCTTGATTTTAATATTCCCTTTCCTTTCCCTAGTTCCAATACATGTATATACGATATCCAGGGTGCCAAAATCAGTTACAGTGACATCAGGGGTAAAACCATGGGAAAGAAAGACAGGAAAAGGGCATAATATCACATGGTATGTTGAAAACAACAACAATGATAAACCACTTGTTTCCACAACTTGGAATTCCTTTCGTTTAGCATCATCTTATGAATTCATATGGACATAGCTGTGGAACTATTGTGATCTTCTGCTAGGACTATCCTAGCCCTGTACTAATGATTCCCAGTGAGGGAAACCATAGAGTCCAAGCTTCTTTGGGTCTGGCTCACTTCACTTAGTATAATTTTTTCCAAGCGCTTCAATGTCCTTATGATTGAGACAATGTCATTCTTTGTGATAGAGGCATAGAATTCACTAAAATATGGAACCAACCAAGTTGTCTCTCAGTAGATGAGTGTATCAAGAAAATGTGGTACATTTACTTGTAGATTTGTAGGTACTTTCTAACTACCACCAATGAGGGAAAGCATGCAACCTATGTTTCTCTGGGTCTGGCTTACTCTGCTTAATATTTTTTTTTTCCAAATTCTTTCCATTCCCTTATGTATTCTCTCTGATGGCTGAGAATTCCACTATGCTTATACACCACATTTTCTTCATCCATTTGTCCACTGAGGGGCATCTGGCTGATTCCCTATCTTGGCTATGGTAAATAGTACTGCAATGAACATGGTTGTGCTATTAATTTTAGTGTGGCCTATTGGATGAATGCCCACCAGTAATGGAATTAATGGATCATATGGAAACTATGTTTAGTTTTTAAAAGGACCTCCCTACTGTTTTCCAGAGTGGTTGAACAAACTTACATTCCCACCAACAGTGTAGTCTGGTTCCCTTTTGGCCATAGTGTTTAATATTTAGACTTTGGGGAAATTTAAATTTGAGATGTAGGTATTAAGCATGCAATTTAAATATTGGAATATAAGTATATACCTTAAAAACAACATTAATTCCTTGAAAATAAAATTAAATTTAAAAATGCAAGAAGAAAAAGACTGGCATTGATTCTAATCAAATGCACTTGGAAATTATGGAAATCATACAGCATCCAGCTATTATTATTATTGCATTATTTATGTCAATTAATTTTATCGTGTATGCCAGTACTAGGGTGCAAAATAATGGTCTGATTGTTGTATCTGTGTGTGTGTGTGTGTGTGTGTGTGTGTGTGTGTGTACACCCACACATAAAAGTCTTAGGTCTTGAGCTCAAGATCTAGGTGCTGTCCCTGAGATTATTTTTTGCCAAAGTCTAGTGTGTTTGACCCAAAGCTCCATTTCTGGCTTTCTGGTGGATAATTGGAGATGAACCTCAAGAACTTTTCTGCAGGGGCTGACTCAGATCTCAGCCACCTCAGTAGCTAGGGCTACAAGTACAAGGCATGTGGGCCTGGCAATTGCTGTATATCCTGCTCAACAAATTATCATGTTGATCAATTATCAGTGAAATGTAGTTAATTCCCTAAGCAAGAATAGGGCCACTCTTTGCTTGCCTTTGTACCTCAAGCAGTGTTTGCAAGAGAAAGGAATTAATTAATATTTAATGGAGAGACAGATGGGTGAAGAGATCAAAAGATAAAGATACAGAAAAGAGGCACACTGGGAATGTTTATAAGTCAATGAAAAATTGTATTTACTCCAGATGCTTCTTGTTATCTATACAGTATCCCCAGACTCTACATTAGAAAATACTGAATCATTAAGGTAGGTGAGTTTCCTGTAAACATCCAGCTACAGATTTTGCCAGAACAACATATATGCTTATTATGTGTATATCTCTGTTTAAAGACCCCCTCATCTAAAATGTCTTGTTAATTAATTTGTAGTCTCATCAGCAGAACTGTAACTCATGACTACTTAGAAATCAATACACAGCTTTTCCATACAGCACAATACAGCCTTCTTGAGTGTACACACACTGGATAGCATTCCATCATGATTAGTGACCATTTTAAACAATGAAATCACAAAAAAGCACCAAATGCAAAAATCATGCAATAGACCATAGTAAAACAACTTATTCTTGTGTGAGTGCTTAGACAAGAAGCAAAAGCAGTTTTAAGAGCCTTGTGTTTATTTTCTTGCTGTCTCCTGGGGCAAAGATAAGGTAAGTCCTCTTCTAGGGTATTACTAGGCTACAAACAAAAGCCACCCTGACCTTTGGTCCTTTCTGAAGCTCAAAGTTCACTTCCAATAGTGTGGGATTTACAGAATTTGGTTCCTCAGCTGGGAATAGGTGTATCAGGTAAATCAAGATTTTGCAGTTCTTCACATAAGCACATTTGGGAATGAGATGAATTTGAATTTTAAAAATACACATTTTAGCATTTGGCAAAGCAAAATATCTGCATATAATGAGGATTTGCTTTATTTTGTATTTAAAACACTAAGGCCACAGGTATCAAAGTATTTATGGTGTAATTGAAGATATAAACCAGCACTAAAACTACTGCACAAGAAGGCAAATGAGGAAGCTGCACTGTGGATCAACTGGTAGAGTGCTAGCTTGGAGCTGAGTAGCTCAGAGACAGAGCCCAGGCCTAGAGTTCAAGCCCCATGACCAACCACAATAGAAAAAAAAGGCAAATGAACATGCACATAAATGGAGGAAGTGATCAAGGAAGTCAGGAAAGATCATGAAGATGTTTAGGTAAGGCTTCATGGTAGAACAGTAGACATGGTCACAAGCAAGACTTTGAAGGCTAAGTAGCATTTCAAAAGGGAGAACCATATGCAAAGACAAATGGGGTCTTGGAAATCAAGCAAATGTCCCACAATCCTTCCGGTTGTGCTCTGGATGTCCATGTGTCCCCAAACGCCAATACCCTAATCCAGAGAGCAGAGCAGAGGACATGATGCCCTTGAGTGAGGATTGGTTCACCATCAGTACTCTTACAGGAGACTCCTGCAACTCTTCCAACACAGATGATAAAAAAAAAAAAATCCATATTCCTCTCTTGGCTTTGAAGTTTTCTTGCTAGGACATCTAATATCTGCCCACCTCTCTTGATTTCTTGTTCTCACCACCTTTCTCTTCCTCCCTGGGCTTCAGCTGCAACTACTCATTGCTATTTGGAGATCAAGCTAATATCATCCTTCCTTGCCAGTTCCCCACTAGGTCCCTCTGTAGGGTTCACTTCTTGCTTCAGTTCCAATCGCCAAGTAAGTGCTAAGCTTACACAGATGCCTGGCCATCTTCTCTGAAAGCACCCTATCTTCATTCTCAAGCACTCATCACTACTGGATATGTCTCTCATTTATTTGTTTATTTGCTGGCATCTGCCCTCCCACCCCTTGCCCTGAATAGGCCATGGCTGGTCAAGGTCAGGCAACTTGTCTTCACTGCTAACCGATGTGTCACCACAATTAGAAGAGAACCTGACACGCAGCAGATGCTTTGCAATTATTAGCTAATAAATGAATTCATAGGAGACGAAGCCGTGTCACCGACTTTCTTCCAGGATGTGACATCGCACATCAGAGAAATGAACAGGAAAAGTTTGGAGTGCCATTGAGAAGTAGCACAAAGGCAACTTGACACAAGGAAGAAGAGCAGATCGTTGATGTTGCCAGTCAGATGCGTCAACCTTCTTTCTGCCACAACTTCCCAAAGGTCTTGGGCAAAGGTGAAGGAGCGAAAAAACATCCCTTAGACTGAAAAAGCAAATAGGATTACTTCTGCACATTAAACTTGTTCTATATTATTGTACCATTTTCTTGGATGAGAAAACTGAGGCTCAGTCAGTTTAAGTACTATATGATTATTTTGTCATAGGGACGGGATTGGAAATCACCTGTGTCTGGCTTAAAGCGTTCAGCCAGGGCCAGCATTCAGAAGATGAAGCCTAGGGTAAACCCTAATTACTCATATAGCACTTTTTATGTGGAACTTATGTGGAATTTATAAAATGGAAGAAATTGCACATGACATAGAAATTATGAAAATGAGTGCTTAGAGACTAGACGGCTTTATTTTTTTTTTCTGGTTTTGTTTTGAAGAATAAGAAACAAAACAGTAGTAAGTAGAGATAATGTCTGTAGAATTGCCCTTTCCATTATCCTGGAGAATTTCTACTCTCTATAAAAACAGCCTAGTTTGTCTTCATCTAAGCATTTTATTTTTCCAATCTCCTACTGTTTTGTACGTGAAATGCTTTGTAAATGATTTGTAAGGTTGATATTTAAGCAACATTTATACTTGTTTAATCACATAGCTCACTCTTTTGAAACCTCCTCACCACCCCCACCCCCCCCTGCCGTTTCAGTATCTTTATCTGGATGTCAAATTCTGCTCACATTTCCAATGTTAATTCAGTTGCAAGCAGTAATTATGTCATGTACACCTATTTTATTTTGATTCAGTGAAAATGTGTCTCTTACTTCATCTATTTTTTTATCGATTGTTCTTTTAAGTCATATACATGAGCTTGGTTAGTTGAAATTTTCAAAAGCTAAGCTATTTCCTACAAGCATAAGAGTCGCTGTGACATTAACGAAAAGCTGTTTGAAGCTGTAGATGAGGAATTGCTTAGTAATGTCCTCTTTGAATATGGGAGTGCTTTAAACAATTAAAGCAAATTATATCATTTCATGAGAGAAAGATTCTTTACACTGTGTAAAGTTTCAAAAGATGTGCATGCTTTTCTGATGGTTTTATATAGCTTCAGATTCCATTCTTAATGTCAACAACAATGTGACCACAATAGCAATAGGTAACTCTGAAGCATTATTATCTTCAGTTTGCATGAAAGAAAACTGAGTCAGAAAGGCTGCATAACCTTGAATCCAACTACAAAATTTGAAACTCTCACTAAAAGAATTTGAACAATTTTCTAGCTTATAGGAACCCCATCCGACTTTCGTAATATTCCCCTTTATTCCCCACAAGAGTAATGCATTCTGTAGGGCAAAGCAAGAAAGAGTAAGGCATAAGACTAGTTTTAAGATTCTTAACCAGGTGCTGGTGGCTCATGCTCGGTAATCTTAGCTACTCAGTAGTCTGAGATCTAAGGATGGCAGTTCGAAACCAGCCTGAAGCAGGAAAGTCCATGAGATTCTTACCTCCAATTAACCACCCCCAAATTGGAAGTAGAGCTGTGTGGCTCAGAGTGGCAGAGAACTCGCCTTTAGAAAAAGAGCCCTGGGACAGTACCCAGGCCCTGAGTCCAAGCTCCACAATTGATCCATCAATCAATCAATCAATGAGATGCAACAACAATAAAAAAAAAGGCTTCATGTTTCTTTGGGTATTGGGAGAGGGAGTTGAGCCAAGTGTTAGAACAGAAAGCAATCATTTTTGCTTGACAGCCTCAGAGATTGTTTCAAATCTCCCTCTACATTTGAGACGCATGCTAAATAAGTGAGGGGAGGCTGGGAGTCACTATGGTTGCTCAGTATGGGCAATAAGCACCGTGACAAAGAAAATGCGGATTCACACAGGTTTAACGCACAAGAAAAGTCCAGGTTTTCCCCCTCAGGTATGAAGCTTCTTGATTGAGCAATCCTCCTTCAAAATCTTGACCTCTGTCCTCCCCAACTTGTGATTTCCACAATCACAAGGGATTGTGTTAGTGATACGAACACGTAATCGCAAGGACCGTTGGGAAATGGAGCCTGCGGAAAGCCCTGGTAAAATACAGTAAAGCTACACAAAAATAAATCAAGAATGTGTGTGATGATGATACCTCTTTAATAGTAATATATACAGGGTGTTAACCCTCTCCAGATATTGGTCCTGGAAATCAGTCTTGTTAATTTTGTGATTACTCACCTTATGCTGGTACACTTTTACAAAGCTTATGGAACAAAACAAAGGATGCCATTGCAAAAGATTGTGAGAATAGAAATCAACTTTTTTCCTAAGGTGAGGGCCTGAGTTCAAAGGAGAACTTCTAAGTTACAAATAGTGTGTGTGTGCGTGTGTGTGTGCGCGCGCACTAGGTATGA
The DNA here is from genome assembly GCF_023159225.1 of Perognathus longimembris pacificus. Classification (NCBI taxonomy): domain Eukaryota; kingdom Metazoa; phylum Chordata; class Mammalia; order Rodentia; family Heteromyidae; genus Perognathus; species Perognathus longimembris. Next base: position 4,724,464 of record NC_063173.1, on the reverse strand, counting down.
GCACTAAAGACAGAAAAAACACCTCCAATAGTTATTCCCTCCATAATTTCTGCAGGAATTTCAGTTTATAATGCAAACCATTTATCATAATTTTCATTTTGCTGATGATTGTGAATAAGTCAAATACGTTATTCGGGATTACAGAGATAATAACCAAGAAAGTCTGGATCCAAATCCACATTATTTGCTCAGTTTATGACTTTACTAAAATAGCTAAATACTTTTATGTGAGTCTCTAAAGAAAAAAATAAATGTTAAAACAATAAATACTAAGGTTCTTAAACTTGTGAGAGCTGAACCACTGAAACCTCTGAAACTAATACTGTACGTTAAACCCTCAAGAAGTAGGTAAGGAAAAACACTATTTGTATGTTTCTATCGATTGATTTATTAATATGCTGATACTGGGGCTTGACATCAGTCTCCTGCTCTCATCTTTCATTTTTATTCATGACAGATGCTGTACTGATTGATTCACCCCCCATTTCTGGATTTGTGCTATGTAATTGGTGACCAGAGTCTTAATGAGTTTTCTGCCTTCCTAGCTTTGCATTTAAATGCTAAGATCACAGCCTCCTGAGAAAAGGATTACAGGCATGAGCCAGCAATCTCAACTATTTCTATTTATTAATAATAATATAATACCACCTGGATTGTCCTCAAAGATTAGGCTTAGAAAAATAAAACTGTTTTTGGAGGCTGTGCCCAAAGAAAACATCATCTCATCCCCTCTCCCAATTTTTTCTAGACCTTTATTGTCATGTTGGCTAAATTGTTTCATTTGAAAAATGAAGAAGTTAAAAAAATGACAAAAATAGTTTTTAAATATTACATATTAAGGAAAAGAAACTATCAAACCTAATGTTCAGACTTCTCAGTTCATCAAAGCTATTTATTTCTCTTCTCTTCTCTCTCTTCTCTTCTCACTTCTCCTTCCTTCCTTTTCCTCCTTCCCTCCTTCCTTTCCCTCCTTCCCTCCCTCCCTTCATCCCTTCCCTCCATCCTTTCCTCCTTTCCTTCCTTCCTTCCTTCCTTCCTTCCTTCCTTCCTTCCTTCCTTTCTTCTTCCTTCCTTTCTTCTTCCTTCTTTCCCTTTCCTTATTTTGTGCTGTTTTAAAGCTTTAAATCAGAGCCTGATGCTATACCTGAGCCTTTATCCTCAAGGCTAGCACTCACTACTGGAGCCACAACTCCATTTCAACATCTTTGATGGTTAATTGGATGTCTGAGTCTCAAGGACTTTCCTGCTTGGGCTGGCTTCAAACCTTGATCCTCAGATCTCAATATCCCGAATAGCAAGGATTATAGGCATGAACAACAGGTGTCCATCTAAAGATTTGAAAAAAAAGTTTTAATATATCCAAGTACCTACAAACCATACAAGGCAGAGCTGGGTCTCATAATTATTTCTGATTCTAAATAATACCACATTTCAAAATAAGGCTTTCAGAGAAACATACGGAGAATAGATAATTTACTGTAAGCTGATGCAACAGCAAAATTAATTTAAAAAAAAAAACAACGAATCATAGGCTATTAGAATTTTTGCTGAGATTTTCAGTTGGCACAGTATTTTATTGGTATAGTATTTTGGTATGTATGGAATTTTATTTGGCTCTGCTCCTTAAGCACATTTCAAGCTGACCACGAACATCTCTCAGGGCCGAGCGTAAGCTGGTATGAACAGCTAACCCAGTTTCCATGGTTGAATGGTAACTCCTCTAGTGAAACTATAAGACTGCTTTCAATAATTATTGCTGAGTTTCACAGGATTCAGGAGGATTAGTAGAATAATAACCTCTTCCTGTTACCAGGATTCGTTTCTCCTAACATCAGTCTTATTTCCACCCTTACTTGCATTTCTTTTGAGAAACTTTATCCTGCTTACAATGCAATGGAATACCACTTATTCGCCTCTAAACAGCCTCCTCCATCTCGTCAATTATTCGCATCACTTTGTGTTGATTATTTTCCTTTTTTAAAATTTTAATTTTTGTTATTGTATAGTTGCTATAAGAGGGGTTATTGTTACATGAATCAGGTAACTCTTTGTGAACCGTGTCTCCCTTTCCCTTACTCTGTCCCAATTTTTTTCCTGTCATCCTCACCCACAAGATATACAGTTCATTTTCCATAGAGTGCATAGTGATTATCACTGTTGTATTTGTTCACCCTTTGTTCTACCGTTTCTGTGCCGCCATTACCTTGCTCTCACACAGACTAATGAACAAGATAATAGGAAAAGAAAACACTGTCGTAGCTTATAAAGTTTGACTTTGTAGCTTGTTAGATGGTATATTATTTCAGTAAAAAATGTTCTTGACTGATGAATTTATGTGAACGCAAAGTGCTCTGACAACAAATGGCTTTTTATTTGCTGCCTCTTTGAAAGTTGATACTAATAGGTATTTAAACAGGAAAATATCTAAAATCAAATGCAGCATCTCCCTCTATTTGTTTGGATTTCATATAAATTTTTGTATTACAAGTATGTATTTATGATATTTATTTATGATATATTTATTTATAACTACAATTACAGGCATGAGCCACTGACGCCTGGTAATATTTATGATATTATATATATATATATGAAGTTAATGTAAAAATTAAGAAAAAACCCATACCTTAAAAAACAAACAAAAGCAGGTACAACAGCAAGTAAACAAAGTCTCACTTGCTTTACTTGGAGTTCATTTAAAAAAATGTTATTTTATAGATCATATTTACATAGCTCTTGAGCCTCTGTGATACTACTATACCTATCCTCCTTTGGTCTCAGTGAGGCCAAAAGGGAATGCTACTGCTCTGTTGGTGGGAATGTATACTTGTTGGGCCACTCTGGAAAGCAGTATGGACATTCCTCAAAAGACTAAACATAGTGCTACATTGTGTCATCCCACTCTTTGGTATTTAGCCAATTATTTTTTTTTCTGAGATAGTCTTCCCAAATGAATTTAGTTTTGTTTGATGTTTTAAAAGCCACTCACATAACTTGATACACACTAGATACACACAAGAGTGACAAATCCCTGTCGAATTTCTGTTCCTTGAGGGCAAATCCCACTAGATCTCCAATTGTATTTCTTGATCATTCAAGTCAAGAAATTGGTGGAACTCCCAGATTTGTTTTAGGGCCTCATTTCATGGTTAACTTTTTCCATAAAATTATAAAGATATTATAATTTGGTGGCGAGGAAGTTGTTGAAGGGCTCTATCCTAGACATCGTTGAAGCCTGCATTATTGGTGATTTCTAGATGAGTGCGTAAATGAATGAGTTAACAAACAAGCAGGGGTCACCAAGGAAAATAGGAGACTTTCCCTCAGTTGGTGTTGGCACTTAGGAAAAGGGCCAATTCTGTGTGCACTCACTGAGAAAATTACTGCAATTTTCCAATAGGCTTCGAAAGACAGGCTTATTCCTGAGCAGAATAATAACACAAAAACCAACATATTTCAAAACAAAAGGCACCACTGCCGTTCCTATTGTAAACACATTGTTGGTCATGGAATGCTCCTGTTGTTGTCTTGACTTTGGGAATAATCATTGAATAAAAACGCTCTCATTGCACAGGACTGAGCATGAAAAGGGATGGCGTCACAGAGGACAAACACACATGCAGGCAGCATTTAATATTTTAATTAAGACAACTTTTCTTTTGAATTCCAACTTCTAGAAGATTGCTCAGAGATACTCTCCTCACCAGATATGAAGACAAAAAAAAAATCAACAGTGGTCCTGATATTTCAGTAACAGATGAAAAAGAACATATGTAATGAGAGAATTCAGCTAGTTGCATAAGGACTGGGACCATTTTAAAAACCAATAGAAGACAAAGGCTGTTCAAAGAAGATAAATGTAGCCTAATGATGGCTTTGATGAGCCTTTTTTTCTCTCATCTTTTTGTGCACAGTTAAATATGAGGAATTTTTATAAAGAGAGAAAAAATAGTCAAAGACTTATCTGTATGTGTCACTAATGAGTGATGAGAAAGACAAAGAAGGAATTTCAGTGGTTTTGATGGGCCTTTATCAGATTTGTCTGTGTGAATAACAAAATGTGAGACATGACAGAGGAGGAGTGGAGAAAAGGGGAGGAGACAGGATTAATATGTGAAGCGTAATACATTGAAGTTTAAGAGGGATGTGAGTTGGGAGGGAGATGACTATCCTGCAGTTTGTGTCCAAATATTCAGGCAATTGACTATCAGCATGACCAGTAGAATCTGTTGATGATTGAATTTATTGGACATACATTAAAGCTCTAGGGTTCTATAGGGAGGATCCTTCCAATGAATATAGGAAAACAATTGATTTATTTAACATGAGTAAATCACAGGCTATCTGTACACTGCCATGGCAGTTAACTTAATTAGTCTGGGTCCCTTAAACTGGTTATTCAGTTTGCTTGCTTGTCAGGTTGACAGTGGATTTGTTTATTTACTTATTTATTTCGCCAATACCAGAATTTGAATTCCCGGTGAGCCTCATGCTCGCTCTGCTTCTCTTGCATGTGGAATGGCTGTATCATTTGAGCCAGGCTTTTCTGTCTGTGCTGGCTTTGAACTTAGATCACCCGGACCCAACAATCCTCAGCCCCCTAAGTAGGTAGAATTAGAGGTACAAGCCATGGATAACGATATAATCTGAGCAGTTGTTAAAGTACACCGACAGTTCATTTCAGTCAAAGAACTTAGCTGTCCATGTAAGTAAATAAATTTACATGAGTTTGTCTATGAAAACAGCAACCTAGGTTGGATCACTGGCTGTCCAGCTTGTTTTCTGTATTTTTTAAGTCACCTAACATTTGGATCTTGTTTTCTTCAACCATTTGCTGAATATGGTATTCTGTATAGAGTAAGAATATTTAAAAGTGCAAAGAAAAGAATATATAAATTCTAAGCAACTGTGATTTATATGGGATAGAACTGGAAGGCGGAATTGATTCTTGTTCTGTGTGTAACTGAATAAAAGTTTGGCCTTATAGGGTAGAAAAAGGGAGGACCTTAATGGCAAGAGACTGGAAAAGAATGCACTGATTATAGAAGTTTAGCATGTTGGAATAAGGAAGGAAAAAATGATATACTGACACTGATTATTAGTTTGCTAATGGCGACTGTAACCAGAGACAAAATTGAAGGTGTTGATAGGGTCAGACTGTTCAGGAAAGTTCTAGAAGAGAATTGGCGTTTCTTGTCTTCCCTAGCTTCTGGGTGCTCTCTGGCTTGTGGTAATGTAATTTCAATTTTTGCAAGATTTTTTTTCTTTGCATATAATTTTTGTGTGTCTAGAGTTTTCTCCTTAATTACAACACTAGTCACACCTCACCAATTTCCTAGCATCATCTCATCTTCAGCAATTTCATTTACAATGGCCTTATTTCTGAAGTGTTATTAAGTGGCACAGAATTCGAAGATGTGGATGGGTGTGGGGCCGGCAAATTCAACCCACCAATACTCATAATCTGTTCATCATTAGTGAGTTTGTATTCCATACTGTTTTTCTAGGAAAAAAATTTTAATCGTGTTAGTTCTGAAACTGTTTGGGTCAGGGACACAGATAGAGATTGTCAGCATTCAAATATTAACCTGGAGGGAGAACTGACAGGCAGGCCTAGTAAGAGGATCTCCTTCGAGTGTGTGGACGGTAGCACCAGATAGCTTCTGGAAGCAATTTGAGGCTCGTCTTCTACAACCACAATAAGAAAGGGACCTGACACTTAGAGTGTCTCCTAGTAGAGTGAAGGGGAGGAGAAAAGGGCAATGCACTGCGCTTTACGGACACAGGATAATAGGATCCCAGCAGAGTCCTTGCTCGGATCCTTAGCACGCTTAGGTTTTAAGTTCCTTAGAAATTTACAAAATGCTACTTCATCGCTGTGAGTTATTGAGGCAGGTAATTAACTCTTAACATAATTATTAAAAACCCAAGAACTAGATGGACACCAGTGACTCCCACCTATTATCTTAGGAGCTCAGGAGGCTAAAATCTGAGGAGCACAGTTTGAGCAACCAAGTTTTAGCCTGGGAAGGAAAGTCCACCGGGCTCTTATCTCCAATTAACTACAAAAAACAAACCCAGAAGAGGGGGCTGTGGCTCAAGTGGTAGAGGACATGCACGCGTATACACACACACACACACACACACACACACACATACACACACACACTTAAAAAATTAAGAACTGATTTAAATGCCCATAATTGGGTGTGCCTTGACGTCTTCTTTTCTTTTCTTGTTTTTATTCTACCTCTTCTTCAAGCTCTTCCCCCACAACCATAGGAACAAAGAACTTTTCAACAAATCTGAGCATAGTTAAAATCCATTTTTCATAATAGTGTTTAAATATGATTTTAGAATTCTATTTAAATATGCCAGACCATGGGAAATATAATCCCTAATTATGTTGAGATAGTTGCATAAAACTTTATATACACGTATCTATGCATCTTTAAATTATTAAACTGGCTTTTTTAAGTGAACCAAATATAAAATGTTTCAGTGAAATGTCTATGGTACTTCACATGTACATAAAGGGAAACAAATGGAAAACTAAGAAAAAGATCTTTATTTTATAGACATAAAATTCATTTGAACCCGTGGCTTCTTCGAATTTAAAGGTTGGGTATGCATGTAAAACTGGGAATTTCATTAGTATGTCCTAAGCCTTGGTTCTTCTTAGCCTGAGGGGAAAAAGCAATGAAGATGTCACATCTTTAATAAATGTTCGATTGAATTCCTTCACTACACTCTAAGCGAAGTGTCTTCCTGAGTTTCTTACCTAGCATAACAAGAGCCTTTCTAGGCCATTCTTACCTCCCCCCAATACAAATATTCTTTCTTCATTTACATATCCCTACAACTTTCTTTCAATAGCAGTTAGGAAATTTCAGCAATTATTTTGTGCTAGATTGAAACATTTAATACACCATAAAATATTTTGGAAGCAAGATGTAATTATCCAGGACACCCTTTGGGCAAGTGAAACTGAAAGGCTAACACTGAAACACCATATGGGCTGAGCATGGCGGGGGCTGTTGGAACCAAGCATTGAAATCCATTTCTTCCTGAGAACAATTAGACAAAACCATCCAATTCTTTCAGGAGCTTTGAAAATGATCACCTGTTGGACTGAGGCTCTGGGTAAATTGCTTTCATTTGAATACGATTTGGAATTTGTTCAACTAATCACAGTCTGTTAATTGCATTTTGGAAGAAGAAAGAAATTGAATGAAGCAACTGGTTCTTGTTAGCTCCAAGCCAGCCAGGGATTCAGTGAGGGGCCACAGCATTCTACCTTGCTACTCTCAGTAAGAGGCAGGTTTTTCAAGCTGCACTTACTAAAGTACCCTTTACGAAACCAAATAAATTCTGTGTGAGAGCATGTTAGGCTGCCGTGCATCAGATTACGAACACGTGCACACATACATGTACCGTGTGTATCTCAATCACCTTCCTTATCTGCAACAGTGCCTGGCACTGGTAATCTAATCTATCTTGATTATACCCATGTAGAGTAGATTTTAATGTTTACGTACATTTTATTTTTAAAGTTCACAGAGACATTGACCAGACATACAGAAATGTCCTTTGGGCTCCCTGCCTCCACTTACAATGATTGTTTTACAAAGTGGAAGAAGAGGAGATTTTAATGGAATGCCAATGCCATGTTTCTGGATGCCACCACGTGTGGCTAGTGCACTTTCCTCTGTCTCTTAGTGAGAGACCAGCAAAACATCGTGAGCTCCCAATTACACGAAGCAGAATTTGAGCACTAGTTGTACGAACTTTCTACCTGAGTGGTTCAGCAAAAATAATGTCATCTCGGTAAAAAGCTACCATCTAAATAGCCAGTTCTTACCTAACAGGTATCATGGGATGAAAACACCGTGTATCACATTTAGCATAATGTTTACCCCACAATGAGACAGAATACCAAAGTGTTACTTAGCTGAAGCAGTGAAACTAAGAAAGCCATGGACATTTCCTTCATATGATGTATTCATCTCACATTTATTGTCTGGATGAATTAAATCACAAACTTGAATTCTATCTTGACTATGGCCAAATTTGATTAATCTAGGGCCCAGAAGGATGGATTATACCAATAATCCCAGCTTCTTGGAAGGAAGAGATTGAAAGGATCAGAGTTCCAAGCCAGTTAGTGTAAAAAAAAATGAGGCTTCATTTCAACATAGCAAATACCCACGTTTGTATGTATCTAAAACTTGAGCTATGTTAGAAAGCATAATTAGAAAGCAGGCTCAAGCAAAAACCTCTCTGAAAAATATGATAATGATCTTTTTCTAAATTAATTTTATTTAGTGCCACGATTTGTATGAAAAGGACAATCATTATCTTTATGTAGATTATAATTTCTATTGAATAGTATATAATATTAATCATACTGGCATCAACAGAATACAAGGATATATGTTTGCTGATTTTACTCTCTAAGATTGATAACTAAAAGAAAACTCTTAAGATACAATATCAGGAAGAAAACAACAATTATGTTCCACTCATTTTTCCCTTGCCTAAGATTTCTAATTAATACATCAAAACTGACTTCCCAGAGGTGATGATTTTCCATGTGTTCTAAAGGAAAGAGCTGGGTTTATCATTACTGATCAAAAATCAAGACTATAAAATCCCACATGTTCTCAAAGGAGATGCGTGAATCACCACCAGTCTTGCTCAGAGCTGACCAGTCATCCCAGAGACTCAGCTAATACATTCATCCCCCATCTCCAAACCACATACAAAACTGCAAAAATGTTTTATCACCGTCAAGAGAATGAAGTATCTTGAATGGAGTTCATGCAGTAGAAGGCATTTCAGTGTTACCCATTGCTTCATTGTAAACTTAATTCCTCAATTCCTGGCCATAATTATGGCTGAACGACTATGCAATATGCCCAAAATGTTATCCTGTTGGTGTGGAAGTGAGAGCTGAGAATGGTAGAATGAATGGAGTAGAGAGGGAAATTAAAGCTCCTTTTGATTGGCCTTAAAGAATCCCGATCATAAAGAAATTGATTGTAGCCAGAGGCTAGTGTCTCATGCCTGTATTCCTAGCTACTCAGGAAGCTGAGGTCTGATTGTGGTTCAGTTCCAGATTAGGTAGGAAAGTCCATGAGATTCTTATCTCCAATAAGCACCAACGAAGCTAGAAGTAGAGTGTTGGCTCAAGTTGTCCGAGTAAATAAGCTTGAGACTTGAGCAAATAATCTTAGGAACAATGCCTAGGCTCTAAGTTCAAGTTCTATAATTCTCTCTCTCTCTCTCTCTCTCACACACACACACACGTACACACACACACACTATGTGGTTATATAGCAAACAACACATTCACAGAAAACTAAATTCCAATCACTTTTGCATAATGTTATAAGAATTTCTCTTTCCATAAATGTTATTTGTTCCTTAAATTAATTTCCTTCTTGTGGCTCATGGTGCTTTTTTAAATTTTTTGCTTATTCATCTAAGTTAAGATGTAAATTATAATTATTAAGATGTGTAAGAATTATAATTATTTAGGATCTCTTGTTTGTTCTTTTTTATAACTTGGCATTCCCAAGGTTAGGGCCATTTGTAAAGATTAAGATAAAAATTCTTTGCCTGTTCTTTAAAGGTTACAGTAATTGGAAATTTCATTAGATTTTAGTAATTAAAGGTCCAATGAACACTTTGAGAAAGCCACCATACCATGGAAAATTATCATTGTCTTCTTTCCTTCCTCCTCCTTCTTTCTTTCTTCTTCTTTCCTATTTTAATTGTTGTCTCCCCAAATTCTCCAGTTCTTTTTTTCTCTCTCTGTTGGAAACTTCATGTAGTTTCCTTTTAATTTCCTATAGCTCTTTGCATCCATTGAGTGGACTTTAAAAGAAAACTTCCCTCCACTTTACCAATTTCTTTTTACATGTTCTCATTTCATGGTTTCCATACATTTGATGTTTTAAGTATATTTAGTGCTATCATGTGCAGAGTATGTTAGCTCATGTTCACTATTCAGTTCCTTCCTCCATTTGTGGCCATTGTGGTGGAGATTTTCTACATTCAAAGTAAAACCTGAGATGCTGCTATGTTTAGTCATGTACACAGTTGTAGACTCTGAAAAGTAGCAGTTATCACCACGTTTGCATTCGATAATTCATGTCCAGTGACATTTCCACAATACCAAGTACTGGTAAGAACATAAGGCCTTACTTATTCCATACGAAATGATATATCTATCTACATATTTGTATATGTGTGTGAGGTGGAATTATTATCTCTCCACATAGGTTTATATTGTCTAACACATAGCATATAAATACATGTTACAAATTGAAGTGTATTGCTATTTATTTATTGAATTAATTATGGAGGTTCTTGATAATCCAAGATGATAAGAATTACAAAATTTATGATATGATTTGAGGGTGCATTGGACAATATGAGCATATGGATTATAAATATACATATATATTCTGAGCTGCAAGAGATTGGCTGTACAATCATTACACTAGTGTGGAGATGGAAATGTTGCTGCTTGGACAGGTTAGATTATTTCCTAAAGAAAGATAGAAGCAGGATATGAGCCCTGAATGTCTGGATTATGCAGAGCAGTGAGCAACTGTTTTATACTATATGTTGACAAAATGAAAAACAGATAATAATGATGATAACAAATGGAAGAACAATCCTTCCAATTTTTAGCAATACCACATGAAGTAAGCTTGTAAGTTATGATCAGATAGTCAAATCTAGGCCACATGTCAAGAAAACTCTAACAACTCAAAGCCACAATGACTTAACATACAATTTCTTTTTTCATGTATTATGAACTAAGCCTATCCACACACATTAAATATTTTATTGGAAAAAAATGCTTGCAAAAGCACCTTGAAACTGTACTTGGCTTACATTTAGAAATAGAGCAGAAAAAGATCAGAATTATATTTGATATTTTAAAGATTTCAAACCTGGGATGGTAAATGTAGTTTACTTATTCTGAAACATACTAAGTTCAAATATATTATTACTTTTCACAAATGATTACTATTTGACTTCTCATTTAAATTTAAATTTGATGAAGATAAGTTTATAAGCTGAATAGAAGTCATCTTTAAAGATACTTTTTATCTAATACTTCTTCATATGAAATATAAATGAGCTAGGTATGAGGTGGAATTATGATCTTCTACATAGTTTTTTATTGATTAACACATACTAGATAAGTACATGTAACAAAAGACAATAGATCACTTATGTATGTGTTGATTTAATCATGGAGGTTCTTGATATTTTAATAGAGAAGATAGGAATTAGGAAATGTCTGATATGAATGAACCTGCCAATATAAACACATGGATTCTAAAAGATAACATGATTACACATACGTTTAACATCATTGTTTTTCATTGTGTGTATGTGTGTGTACGTGTGAGTGTGTGTGTGTGTGTGTGAAATCTCATCTTTTTGTTAATTTCTGTTTTGTTCAAATAATTGTACCAGAGGAATTAATTTTTTTTTTTTCGGTCATAGACCTTGGGCCTGGCTCTGTCCTTGAGCTCTTGAGCTCAAGGCTTGAGGTCTATCACTTGAGTCACAATGCCACTTCTGATTTTCTGGTGGTTAATTGGACATAAGAGTCATATGAACTTTCCTGCCTGGGATGGCTTTGAATTTCAATCCTCAGATCTTAGACTCTGAGTAGCTAGGATTACAGGCTTGACCCACCGGTGCCAGGAAAGAGGAAATTAATTTTAATATGCCCACTTATGTGCATGATATACCTTAATCAGGTTCACCCCTTCTATCATTCTCCCCTCTGCCCCATTCACTCCCTACCAGTCTCATTAAATGCTCTCCTTCCATTTTTATGGATGTACATGGAATCTTAAGGCAGTATTTGCCCATCATTCCTCTCCCCATTCATCTACCTCCCTCTCATTATTCTCTATTCCAATTAGTAACTGACAATTCCAGAAGTTCTCACTGTAATGTTCAATGTATTTCAAATGAAATTGAAAATACTTCCTTTTGCTGAGTGTCATACATTGAAGAACAAACGCTTATGATAGTTTTCAGTACTAGTATCTTTTGAAAGTTAAATTATGTTTAAAATGACTCATTGGTTACCTAAGAAGAAATAGAGCATAAACATGTAGAAATATACTAAGAATTTTTTTTTTTTTGGCCAGTCCTGGGGCTTGGACTCAGGGCCTGAGCACTGTCCCTGGCTTCTTCTTGCTCAAGGCTAGCACTCTGCCACTTGAGCCACAGCACCGCTTCTGGCCGTTTTCTGCATATGTGGTGCTGGGGAATCGAACCCAGGGCCTCGTGTATCCGAGGCAGGCACTCTTGCCACTAGGCCATATCCCCAGCCCTAAGAATTTTAATTGTGTTGAAATCTATGCTGAATCTTATTCTATGTTGCCAAGAAAGTCCAGCCTAAAGCATTCCAGATACCCCTTCAAAGTACTCAGGTGGCTGATCTGAATTCTGACTTAATGTGCTCAACGGGTTTATTTATTTATTTATTTTTTCCCAAATTGGTGCAATTGATCAAAGATTGCTAGAACCCAAGAGTTAGGACCAATTTGGGCAACATAAAGAAACTCCAATTTCATTAACCAAAGACATAGAAATGTGTGTGTGTGTGTGTGTGTGTGTGTGTGTGTGTGTGTGTGTCTGCTTGAACTCGGAGTATCAAGCTTTTATTTGGCTTTTTCCTTCATGATTGGTACTCTACAACTTGAGCTACTCCTTCATTTCTGTTTTTTTTTTGTTGTTGTTGTTGTTTAAAGACAAAAATCTCAGGACAAAAGTTTGCATAGACTGGCACCAAGTTGCAAGTCTCACATCTCAGTCTCTTCTGTAGCTAGACTTATAGAAATTAATCATTGATGCCCTGCTGGAAATTCTCACCTTCTGATGCACTTGTACCTGGGTTCTCATTCAAAAATGGTCCTGGTAAAGATCTTTTTAATGTTTTGTTTTCCTTCTTTTGTTGTCTCTTAAAGCCTAATTCTCAACACTCATTTCAGCCTATACTTTCTTTCTCTAGGATCTCATTCATTCAGTCATTCAGCAAACACTGTTTTTAGTTTAGCCCTGCAGTTTCCATCTTTAGAGACTAAATTAACTCCTAAATGGTGGTCTATATTTTCAGCTCCTAACGAACATTTTTTGCATTTACCACAATTATTTACACTTATCAGTGCCACCCTCCCGAATAGCATCCTATATACTTCTCTGAATGTGGGTTCTCTTACTTCTCTTTTGTAATTGTACTTCACCAACCACCCATCCAAAGATCCATATATTGATTTCTCAACTGAGTTTAAAGTGTGGTAACAGTAATATCCCATCATATAAAATAATAATCAAAATGAATACCAGGAGATGGAAACGAGAGGTTTTATTTCTTTGCTGCTGTTTTGCTTTTATTTTCCTTTTGCTTTGTTTGTTCATTTATCTATCCTTGCAAGGGTAAGGGGGAAACAGAAATGGAAGGACAGAGGATGAACAAATGGAGCCCTGGTACTCATTAGAAACTATGCTGAAAATGAACTATACTTTGACATTGTTTCTAAGGAAATGTGCTCTTTATCTTACTTTTGTAATGGTAACCCCTCTGTACATTATCTTTACAAAGCAATAAAAATGTAAAAAAAATGAAGACATGCTCTTGACACCAACACAAAAATAATAATGTATCGCTAATGATGGGAAACTCTTCTGTATTCAAGATTGTGTTGCACAAAGATTACCACCTGAACCCTTGCCTTAATGTCATAGAACAAACACGTAACAAAAGTAGAATATCATCCATATCTACTGTGCATTGTCCAGGAGACTTTTGACAATGGAGTAAATCTTTGAGCCTCTATCTTCTGTCTCTGTAACTGAGATAATCATACCTCCCTCAAATTGACAATGGACGCGAGATGATACACAGAGCTATACCTCTGCTCTCACTGCGTAAGTTCTCAAAGCTACCTCATCCCTCTTGATTCTCCTCCTTACTGTCTTAGTGTTGTGTGGATATGATTTACTTGAGCTAGTGTTAAGCTATAAAAATGTAAAAATATTAAAACAAAATATATGACCAGGTCCTTGGTTAAGCATGTCAGTGTTAAATGTGTGTGACCTGTGTGTGTGTGTGTGTGTGTGTGTGTGTGTGTGTGTGTAGGAGGGAGTATCTGAGTAATTCAATACAGTGCTTTTCTGCACTATATATATCCAACTTAACTTTTGGTTACTCTTCATTTCTCAGTCTTATACTTAAGTCAGAAATAAAGCTTACATATACAAGATTATATATATGAAGGAATACTTCTTATGACTTTTGTCACCAATTAGTACACATTGGTGTATAAAAATATGCTATACCAGGGGAATTAAAATTTTAATGACATTAGACAAGTTTCAAATTTGCTCATATAACATATTCATTGAATCTGTTGCAACTCAGGTCAATTTAGATCTTTCAATACTCATAAAACAATAGCAGCTATGCTCTGCATAACTATTTTAAGGGTTAATATTTGTAGGTTATATATTAATATGATTATAACAAATGAAAACATCTACAAAATGTGGCCAATATTACTGTCAGTGTGATTTCCAAATTGGCGAAATGTGGTACCATTGGAGCAAATGGAATGGATCGAATATTCATGCCATTTGTATTTCTTTCTCTGTTGAATTGATTTGGAGTCTCTTGGTCTCTCCTTGAGGATAGAGCAAGGTACTTTTATCCCTCTGAGTGAAACAATTGCATCCTGATAGCCTCATAGGAGTGAGCAGGGAAACATAGACAGAAGTATAGGAAAGAACTCGAGCCTGTGAGGACGGGAATGCCTCAGCTGGTTGTTATTACCATGTTGTGACAAAGTCTTCCTTTTTTACCCACTGTAGTGTGGAGAATATAACAATGAAAATGACACCATGGGAGAGGGAAATGCATACCTCTCTAATTCTCTTCCTCTGGGTCTCTGCCAACCTCTCATTTATCTGACTAGGAAGGACAATTATCCTTCCCTCTAATCTCTATAGTTCATGTTGTTTATTTATTATTTTAATTGGCAGTGGCTCTTGGGGACAAAGCCTTGCTCAGGCAATCAGGCATTACTCTATACAGCACTCAGAAGGCATAAGATGTGGTGCCAAATGGTGAGCTTGTTGCATTAATAATAATAAAACGTACCGGGACAACCCCTTATATCCAAATATTTTCCCCAGATGTTTTACACTCATTGTGTTAACAGACCTCTGCTCAAGCAGTTTGGACAAATACACTAGCCGTGCTGATGGTGGAGGAGCACTTTAGGGAAATCCTTACAATGTCTTCATTTCCAATTTCGCCGACCAGAGGCATCTCCCACAGGAAACGGTGAAACTCTCCAGCTGTCGCTGCTCTGCTAGAATCCATCCGCATGTCCTAGACAGCAGAAATAGCTGGAAGGCACGGACAAATCTGGAAGCCTTTTTAAAAAAGGGAAACAAAAATGGCCACCCCAGAGAAAGAAGAGATTAGTTAAAGCAAGAGAAAACTCTGAAGCCATTTCTCTTGGGTAAGGAGCCTTGGGAAAGTGCCTTTGTGCTTCAGTCTTTGGTCCAAGTGGAGAATAAATCATTGTGTCAATGCATGAGGAGCAAGGATATGGAAAACTAAAAAAAAAAAAAAAAATCATCTTCCTAAAATGGCTCTTATCATTACATCCATGCTTCTCAAACTAGAATATGCCTGCTCCAGGGAACTGAAAATACAGAACTGAAGGTAGACAGTGCAGAAAAAGGAAAGAAATATATTTTTAATTCAGTGTGCTTTGAAGTACCTTGCAACATTGCAATGATAACTTAGAACTCACCGTAAACCATTGAACATTTTTCCCGTGTGATTTTACACATGAAGTGAGCTTCCAGTTGATGGAACTAACTTTCCCCCAACCATACACAATAGGGAACTAAGCTGCAAGCAAACCTCCCTTCCAAACTCTCCTACAGAATCAATTATACTCAGATAATTTAAAGACATACCTTCTTACTGAAACAACTGTATACATGTTATAGCCTCATCCTTAACATGCTTTTATTGTTACACTTTGGTATCTATGCAACTTCAGAAAATCTTGTACTTCAGTGGTGGGTTGCTATGGTTGGTCTTTTTAACCTGGGGTATGTGTGCACTATTCTTACCAGCAAAGACATGTCTGAGTGAATTCCTGAAATGCATTGTGGAAAAGAATTGATATAGCAGTGTCTGGATCTCATAGAAATAGATACTACATGAAGAACACAACAGGCTCAGATATAACTGGTATATCAGTGGCCTTTGACTAGAATTGAGTTGTATTATGCTATCAAGTTAGCCTTTCTGGAGAAAGGAGCTAAGCATTCATGGAAGAAGTTGCTGTGTGGAAAACACTGCCACACATGCTGACTGGTTACCTACATGTGAAACGCTGGGGGGGCTGGGTTGGAACATATGACTTCCGTTGTGAAAGCTAAGTAGAATCACTTGGAGTCTCCTAAGTAAGTGACCAAGTTTGCTTTTATATGTAGCTCAGGAAACTAGTATAATGAACAGCTTGCCTAGGCACGTATAGAGAAAGAAAATGACTAGTTAGCTCATCTACTTAGACTCTCAGTTATTATAGGTGGTGGCACAAAGCCACAGACAGGAGTTCCACCTTTGATCTGTGGTGATCACTGATGGCCACTGGGTGATCAGAACTCTGCTGGGTTATGTTAGTAACTTCTTCCTTGTCTTGGAAAGTAGAGGAACAGTAAAATGCCACAGAGGTGGAGACATCGCTTGTGTCTTTATTTCTGGTTCTTCCCCTTGTGGGAGGAACCAGAACTCTGTAATCAAGCTCCATTTAACATCTACCCCTATAATCACCCACTCAAAAATACAAATGTCTTTCCTAGGCAGAGGGAATGTCATACTATTGAGGTTTTAGGGTAAGCTACAGCCCTGTCCTCACATATCTACAAGCTAGGTCTCATCAGCTAATTACATCTACTTTTAACCGGTATCATGGAGAGCTGAATCGACAATCTAAGTAGTCATTTAGTGAGTCAGGACAATAACATGAAAGACTCTCAACTCAAAACTTCATGGCTCCAGAATGAACTGCCCCTGCCTCCTTTAACCAATTTTCCAAACACAAATATATATAGTTAACCTTCTGCCAACTCCTGAGGTAAATAGGAGGAGGTACTCAAAATTCTTCCTTTAATAACTCATTTTTCCTTCTGGAAGTAGTTTGGGCCACATCTTCTGCAGCTCGCTCTCTCTTTTCTTTTTTTTTCTGGCCAGTCCTGGGGTTTGGACTCAGGGCTTGAGCACTGTCCCCTGGCTTCTTTTTTCTCAAGGCTAGCACTCTGCCACTTGAGCCACAGCGCCACTCCTGGCCATTTTCTGTTTATGTGGTGCATGGGGAATTGAACCCAGGGCCTCATGTATACAAGGCAAGCACTCTTGCCACTAGGCCATATTCACAGCCCCTTCTGCAGCTCTTTTATAGGTCACTGTCCTCTAAAATAGACCTATCTTCTGAACACCTGTCATGTTGCATGCACAATAAGCTGAGGTTGAGGGTGGGATGTGTTCATTTCTCCTGAGTTCGGTGTTGCGACAGCCATTGGAGTTTAGAGCAGCACCACTTACCATCAACAAAAGTTAGGCCAACAGTATTCAGCTACTGAAAGGAAAGGTGATGTTCTCTGATTTCATCAAAATGCTTTGATATCTAGCAAAGTCACAATAGAGAAACGTGGGAGGAAAGCATAGTTACTTTTCTATTTCTACTTTTCCACAATGTCGTAAGGACCAAGGTCATCTGATCTTCCCAGAGATGTGATGACAAGGGGTCCTCTCAGATGATGGAAGCACTCCTCATAGCCCTGCAGCACTGCAAATGTTTCCAGGTCTGTCATTCATAGGTACTAATTAACAGCTCTTATTATTAATGTATATTCCGTCCCAAGACCTTACATCCTTTTGGCTTATGATTGTTTAATTCTGTGGGCCATGGTTAACCTTCACAGTTAACTGGAGCATAAAAGCTCTACTTTGTATGACAATTGAAATCTTCTGACCTTGGTGTTATGACTGGGATGTAGTTTTCACCCCAGGGAGGGAAGCCAGGTCTTCATTGTGTAGAGTTTAAATGGTAGGCGAATACATCTATAAAAGTATCTCTGCTCTCATTCAGCTCTAAGATAAATGCTGGGTTCACTGAGAGAAATCAAGTAGGTAAAGAAAACCAAATGAGCACTCACTTGCAATGCCTTTCTTGGTGCAGCACAGACAACCATGGAGCCATGAATTACCTACTATCGTACTTCAGTGCCTTGCATATTCTGAAGGTCCAGCCTGCAATGGTTGGGAACAGGATGGAGAATAAAACATCAAAGTAGGATGACAAAGATCTTTTGTGAGTCACTGTTTGAAAGTCATAGGACTGGAGCATTCGTGGGAGGTGTGTATTCGCTCCCTGGACATGTAATTTGCTTATGCAAGAAGGTCATCTGCCCTTCTCCAAAGACTCCAGTGTGGTCTCCATATATTCCCTCTAGTCTTCTCTCAAATCTCTTCAAGCTTACTATGTACAGGAGCTTCACTTCTTGGTGTTGTTCTGAATGCTTATATTTCAGACATAGATTTGGCTATATATCTTAGGTGCTGTCCTTTTCTCGATCCCAAACATTATGGTTGCTATATTGTGAGGAATGGTCTGCTCAAAGTTATCCCTACCTCTGTTAAAAATGCTTACAGGGATGCGTAGTAAAGAAGAGTACAGAAGGTCATACTGACATAATAAAAACTTACAGAAGACCTCTAGCTAAGCCAAGGTTGCTGGGGCTTAAAAATGTCTGACTGAGACAGTTGCTGGTGACTTATACTTGTAATCCTTGCTACTCAGGAAACTGAGATCTGAGGATGGTGGTTCAAACCCAGTCTGAACAGGAAAGTCCATGAGACTCTTGTTTCCTACTAGCTATCCAAAGCCAGAAGATGAGCTAAGGATCAAGTGGTAAGAGTGTTATACTTGAGAACAAAAGCTCAAGGACAGTACCCAGGCCCTGAGTTCAAGCCCTAGGACTGGAATCAAAATACCAAAAATTATATTTAAAAAAATGGCCACAGTCACAAGCTCTTACTCTTTTTATACATTGTTTCTATCTCTAGAGGGAAGAAGAGAGGTATGGAAATGACGTGTGACAGTGTGTACAGAAGTCAGGTTTACCAGAATCTGCTGACCATATGACGACAGGAAGACGGGAAAGAAAGAACTCGGCATGTGCATGGCAATGCCTGTCGTTAAAAACTACCCAGTTATTCACTGGTCCTCTTTAAATAAAATTTACAATTGCCTCGGAGGGTGAATGGATGGAGAGGTGATTAGAAGAGCTGACTTTGCTTTGCCTGGCTGGTAAATTAATGAGAAGAAGGAAAAGAAAGTGAAAGCAATGTTCAGTTTTATTCAATGGGAGCTGGCGAATGGCACAAAGAAAGACAATGGCTTTAAGGATGGAAGGAATGGATTTCTCAATGACATCTAGTTTGTAAATAGGCCACCCAAACATTTCTCCATGTCCTCATCTGCTTGACTGCAGAGCCTACTGGCAGCCTATGTTTTGAGGCTGAAGGACTTTGAAGATCAGATGGAAATTAGGAATTTAATATTCTCTCCTTAAGTGTTAGTGCCATTTCCTCCCAAGTGTGGAGTGTACTAACACAAACATCATTGTGGATAGCATTCAGCCCGCAGGATGACTGGTTAGAACTTCTGCTGAATCTAATGGCTTAGAGTTTACAACAAGATCATGAGCACCGGAGTTCAGCCAGCAGGTTAAGGATATAGAAATAGAGCCTGGTTTGATGTTTAACGCAATCCCATATGTCATTCTCTCGTAGGTCACTATAAATATTCCGTGTGCATTTTGTGTGAGTGGCACTATGTTTGATAGAGGATATTGAATAATAAATAAGAGATAAGGTCCCTTTTCTCGTGGGAAAGGAATCAGGTAAAATGCAAATACAATTGAATGCAATCTGCTTTCTACTAAATACAGGGGGTAAAGGTTTCTAAGGGAGGGCAAAGAAGTGACCGTGTCTTCTAAGGTCATTTTTTTTTTTTATTTTCAGCGTTAGGTTTTGAACTCAGAAATTCATGTTTGCAAGACTGAAACTCTACCGTTTGAGACTTGCCTCCAATTTGGCTTTTTTTTTTTTCTGCATATCTTTGAAATAGGATCTTGTAATTTTCTGTTCAGGCTGGTGTCAAGATCAGGAGCTCAGGTGCCTGAGTCGCAAGACCTACAGGTATAAGTCACTAAATAGCTGGTTATTGAAACATCATTCTTATCAAACTAATTCGCATGTAAATTAAGATTTAAAAGATTTAAGTTCACGTAATTTTCCAAGAAAAGATACCATTGTCTCACCTGGAAACTTGAGGTTGTGATTATATGGTTCAGTAGAATAAAGGGTTAAATGACAAGATGCACAGTTGAAGAGCTAGGGAGCCACAGAGTCCTTACAGGGCTTTGAGAATACTGATTCCGTATTGAGATAATACACACACACACACACACACACACACAAGTGTGTGTATATATATGTACATATATGAGTGTGTGTGAGTGTATATATATATATATATGTGCTCCAAACAATGATAAATAATTTTATTATTGGTGGAAAGGCATGGCAATTTGCAATTTCTTATCAACTGTATAGCCACGTTTTAGCCACAGATGGACTGGAAAGAGCAAGACAAACCAGGCAGCAAGCAAACAGAATTCTATGACTAAGATAAAGATAAGAGATAAAGTATCACTATTTTCACTATTTTAAAGTCAGCGTATGTGGGCAGAGAATCACCAAGTCCGGTGAACAGCTATCCTCTGGAGAGCGGGGGTCAAGACAATGTTTCCTTCAAATAGGAAGTGATAGATGGACTCAGGGAATGGTTGATAGATGCAGGGACACTTACAGTTCCTCAAAGCCTTGCTAATTTTCTCATAATTCTCCACTTAACCAGTGGCAGAGAAACCAGGTGGGAAGGTCACTTCAGAAGTGGGGTTTCATGACACAGTGAAGGACTGAAATGGCCTTGTGTGATAGAAAACAGGAGAGCAATGATGGGTGGGACACACACAGAGGGGATTGTAGGAATTGGAGGCAAGACTTCCTGACCTCAGCAAGCAAAGTACTTGGAAATTGGAAGCATTATCCCTATTGTGGTCATGAAAGAGTAGAAAGCCAAGCATACTAGAATTTCCCAGTTCTTTTTGAGTCCAGCAGCAATTAGCATCACTGGTTACACTTCTACTCACCTGGTACAAACAGAAGAGACAAGCAGATAGAATAAAACCAGCAGGGCTGGGGATATGGCCTAGTGGCAAGAGTGCCTGCCTCATATACATGAGGCCCTGGGTTCGATTCCCCAGAACCACATATACAGAAAATGGCCAGAAGGGGCGCTGTGGCTCAAGTGGCAGAGTGCTAGCCTTGAGCAAAAAGAAGCCAGGGACAGTGCTCAGGCCCTGAGTCCAAGCAAGCCCCAGGACTGGCAAAAAAAAAAAAAAAAAAAAAAAGTAAAAAAAAAAAAAGAATAAAACCAGCATAGATGACCAGAACTAGAAACTTCTAAGGAGCCCAAAGTCACAGTGGCAATTATACTGAGCGACTTGCTGGAATCTCAGTGTTGGCAAGGTAGGTGTGAGGGGGACACCCCCCCCCCCAAACTCTAGTGAAATTGTGCTTCCAGCAGCTCTTAGTCAAGTGCTCAAAATAGAGTCCTCTTAAGCTTCAGCAAAGAACAAATGAGTGGAGGAGTAATCATCTAGAAAAATATCCAGCAAGTTCTGACCTTACAGAAGATTGACCTTCAAAATGGTTTATCATAGCCTAACCAACTTTGGCTTTTACCACATCTCACATCTCTGGGGTAAGGAAATAGACAGGTACAGCTGGATATATCCTTGCTGTCTCATCTGGGGAGGGGTAAATAAGAAAAATGGAGGTATACAGGAAAAGCAAAGCACAGGCCTGTGGTTGCTGCGCTTTTAAATATGGTGGAAAGTCCAAAAATGCAGAGGAGTGAACCAAGAAAGCTGAACTGTGGTAAGGTTGAAGTCAGAGAAAGATACCATAAAATTTAAAGTTTCAGAGACACATGACAAATATTTAGGTTCTGCCTCACCTACAAAGTATCTGGCAAGGATATTTCAACAATAGAGCATGTAGAAATAAAATGAAAGAATGACCTGCAAAAAGTACAAAAGAGTTAGAAGGTTTGACTCTCTGGCCAAATAAAGTAGATTAACAAGTATTTGAAGCAAAACTATCAAACAAAGAGGTCCTTAGATGCCAATGGGTCAATTTGTGGTAGGCTGTTAGAATATTCTCCATAATGATCATGACCTATATACAGATTCATAGCAGCATGGCAAAATTCAGATATATCACTTTCAAGATAATTGAGATCATCTAGAAATCTATAAGGTTTTGTTCTTTTAGGGGCTAGGATTAATCAGGTGACACTGTAATTTTTGGTTTATCTCAGGGTACAAAGTATCATTTTAACTGTTAACTGCTTCTATTTCACCCATTAACTATCTTGTGAAATGATTTTCTATTTCAAAGATAAAAGATGAATTCGTACTTTTGTGCTGTTCCACAAGTGTCACTTCTGGTAGGGAATTGAGTAAATAGTATCACAATTATCAATCCTTCCTCTATCAGATCTGGGCCTAACGAACACAAAATTATCTGAACAGAATATTTTTTAAAAAACAGACAATGAGAATCAACTGAAAATAGCAAGGTCCTTATATTCTATATAGTTACATGTTATAGACTGATATATAGAAATAAAAGTTCCTGGATTTTACCTAGGAGATATTTTCCTTGAGTAAATATATCTATTCAAATATACAAAATATTACTTGTATTATTTTGTAGTGTTACCCAGAAGCACTTCTCAGAGGCCTATTTTAGAAAAACCATAAAAACAGACTGCCAAACACAAAAATAAGAAATTCTATTTCCATGGTTTTCTAGGTCATTTTATATTCTCTTTATTTGAATAGAAACCATTTTATGATAGAAAATGCATGGCTTTTGTAACAGCTGCTACTTATAAGTGAATCTTTCCTGTAGCAAAAATAGTAACATCACAATTAAGATTGACACACATAGAGAGATACATGTACACATCTATACATTTGTACAGAATACACACAGATATGTGTATGCTCATACCAATTACATTCAGTAAATATCAACTATTACAATACCTGCAGTCATGCGATGTGCACTAAGACTCTTTCTGTATACCTGCGTGTGCTGCTGATTACAATAACAGAGGAAAGATTTGGTATAATGTAACCTAAAGTCACTTCATGTCTGTGATAGAATAAAACTTGAAGTGATAATAAGAAGGCAAACGTGATAATAAGAAGACTCCACGTGACACAATTCAGGATTGTTCACAAAGGGACAGATACTCCCAAGATGAAAGAAATAGAAGTTACAAATGAAAAAAAAAAAAAAAAGATGTGACTATTGTTATTTTGTTCATTGGCAAGTGAAATCGAGAGGGAAAAATAACAGGGGTAAGCTGGTCAGGGGCTAGTCCTGAGGAGAGGAAGTAACAGGTAGAGCGCCCTCCTTGTGGGTTGCTAATGGAGTAGGAACTAGTGTGAAGACAGAAAGTAGATTTCCGATAGAGGACCCCAAAGACGAGGTGAGGCCAGGAAAACCAACGACATTCCTACACAATCCAATGACGTAAGGAAGAGCTTTGGATTTCAACTGAAACAAAGTGGAAGGGTTAGTGAGGAGATTGGATGGGGAAACAGAATTATTCAATAATTGAAAGACGACAAAAGGAGTTTTCAAGTTAGTAAAGAGGAAGAAAGAAAAAAAAATTCCCAATTCTTATTCTTTCTGTTCTGTCAACACATTGGCCATGACTGCCAAACATGACCATCAGCAGCTTATGGAATTATTTTCTACTGACAAAGTTTTTTCTTTGTCTGTCCTGTCATTAGCACCCTTGGAAATGAATTTTAAGCCTCTTTTCCTGTCACTAATGTCTTTAGAATGCACGCTCTCCCCTCTACTTCTGTTATACTGGTTCTTACTCAAATCAAAATTACCATCTGCTTTGCATTATAAATATTCCATTAGTGTGCATATGAAATAGTATTGAACACTCACCATGAGTCTGACATTTTGTTCAATTCTAGGTTGCATTAACGTCCTTAAGTTTCCTATAACTGACTGGGGGCAGATTGAGGTACTGATCAGTAATTATAAGGAAGGAGGACTTCAGGACAGCCGGCGATAAAGAGGAATATACTAGATTATCTTTGAAGTTTGTCCAGAAAAGGCATAGGAAGTGGCACTGTGGCTTAAGAAAGAGGTAGAGGTCTAGCCTTGAGCTGAAGAGCTCAGGGACAGCACCCAGGCCCAGAGTTCAAGTCCCACAACTGACAAAAACAAAAACAAAACAGAAAAGGCATAAGAAATAGACATAGATATCAGGCCTGGTAGTGCATGTCTATTCACTGTGGTTACACAGGAAACACAAGTAGGAGAATTGAAGTCCGGGTCAGCCACAAGAAAAAGAAAGGCTGGATGAGGCATGGCTCAAGTGGTAGGTTGGGCTCTTGAGCGTCAGTGTTTAAGTTCCAGTAGCTTAAAACAAGCAGAGATGGAAGCTCTAAATGCTATTGAAAATGAAGGTTGAACTAATAGAATGTGCTAACAAGAAACAAATAGGGAACGGGACCAGAGGCAGAACTGAATGTCTGCTGAGCATGTATGACTGTTCTTATGACATGAAGAACTACTCAAAGGACTTGAGTGCAAAATATAGCACTCATGTGGGCATGCACACAAAAACATAAACACACAACGATCTATCGAATTATCTTCCTTACCAACACTTCATTCAGCATTTTGTGCATAGTAGGTTCCTCACCATTATGTATTGGAAAAATATGCGATATAGTTTTGCCAGCTTCTGCATATGGTAAAAATAAGTAATGAGCTCTTGTCTAAGCAAAGAGTGACTGCCAAGTTCTTTCCTTGTGCTGTGTTTGTTAAGCTGAAGTAATAACCAGGAACTCCCGCCAGCACAGAATATTATATAAATCAATGCTCAGAAGCAATGTTATTGTACACCATCTTGCTTTTTGGCTTTTCTTTTAGGACTCCTGAAGTCTGGTTACAAATAGATCATTTATATTTGCCCATTTATTTTTTATAGTTTTCATAATGAAAACTCGATTCCTACCATGGCTGTTCGTATGCTCAGCATTTACAAGCAAGACTATGGAGATGATGAGTGGCTTCACGTTGTAATGCAAATTGCTTTGTGCACTAAAAAGGCATTGCTTTCCCCCCGTAAATGTTTTATTTGCATTTTAAGACTCATAAAACTCTATTAACCACCATTCTATTATTTTAGCAATTTTCTCATTTAGAGTTTTAAGGGCACAAAATAAAATTTCATTTCTTAAGTAGTATTAATATTTACAATAAATTTTAAGAAAAGTATTGAATAAACAATATTACAAATGCAGCAGAAAGAGAGAGAAGGAGGAGGGAGAGGAGAAAGAGGAGGGGGAAGAGAAGGAGGAGGAGGAAGACGAGGAGGAGGAGGAAGAGGAGGAGGAGGAGGAGGAGGAGGAGGAGGAGGATGAAGAGGAGGAGGAGGAGCAAAATCCAGAATCCCATCTCTCTAAGAAACTGTTTTCATTTACAATGGCTCTTTTTAGGTTTCAAATGCCTTCACTGGTTAAAGAGCATCATGGGATTGATGTTGTGTGGTCACAACAGTGAGTTTCATCTTCTCCATAATGTAGCTATCTTCTTGGGTACAAGAGCTCAGATAATCCCCCAAGTCCATCTTCTGTAAATTTTCTCCCTCCCAACTCAGGCTGTTCTCCAAGACCTAGTGAAGGGGTCATTCAATAGCTGGTTGCCTTCCCAGACAAAATAAGATCCCCAATTATGTTTAGAGAGACAGTAGTTAAGACCCAGGTAGATAGAAGGGTACACATTCTGAGAGAGCTGAAAGACGACCAGCAGTGTCATGTAATGAGGCCTGGAGAACTCATTCAGCTCAATGAGCTTAATTTACTTCAGTTTACACATAAATACCACCATCTTACTTACCTAATAATTGAGTAGTGGCTAGCTTACCATATAATATCATGTGTTACGCAGTGCTAGATGCATAGTACTCAATAAATGTCATTTTTTCCCCAAATCCGAACCATATTGTTCCTATTCTACCTACTACTCATTTGCCTTCCTTCCTTTTTTCCTCAGTTTCTCCATTCTCTTCACTCTTCCTTACATCCCTCCATATCCCTCCCTGCTACCCGCCTTTTTTTCTTTTTTGCACTGGTGTTTGAACTCAGGGCTTTTAGTATCTAGGCAAGCACTCAACCACTCAGCCATGCGTTGAACTTTGATATGGCTAAGGCTACCATTAATGTTGTCAAAAGAGTCTTGGAAATGCAGAAATAAAGTTTTGCATGGAATGGTGAACTAGAAAAAGAATTGGTGTCAGGCGCTGGGAGCCCGCTCCTGTAATCCCAGCTACATTGGAAGCTGAGATCTAAGGATCCTGTTTCAAAGGCAGTCTGAAAATTCCTGAGACTCTTATCCCCAGTTAACCAGCATAAGTCTAGAAGAGGAAGTGTAAAGTATCAGCCTTAAATGAAAAAGTATTGGTCAGCTCCCAGGCCCTGAATGCAAGCCCTAATATTGACACAAAAAAATAAAGATGACTTGGAAATCAGACAGGCTACCCACTCCACTGTCTATAAATTGTGTGACAATTTCATTCATCAGTTGGGCATCTGGTAGTTTATAGCTGACTAGTGTGCATAGTGTAAATAAATGTCAGTAATGTCAGTGTCTATATTAAAGCCTTACACTCCTTCGGATGAGTGCTCAAGAAAGGTGTCACTGGATCATAGGCTTATTCTGTTATTATTGTGTTCTTTTAAACTTTAAATTGATTTTCATAGTTGTTGTTTCAGTTTGTAGTCTCACCAGCAGTGTGTTAGAGTGCTAGGGTTCCTTGTGTGTGTATGTGTGTGTGTGTGTGTGTGTGTGTGTGTGTACACAACTACAGAAAGTTGAACTCAGAGCTTTACAACCTTGCTCAGATCAGCATTTTCACTCACGGGTGGTGCCTGGGCCTCCAGTCAAGCTTAACTTTTCTTGGTTAATTGGAGATATTATTTCACAGATCATTCTGATCTGCCTTACATTCAACAAGGGCCTTTTGTTTCTGTGCAAAATGGTCTTAAACCACAATCTTCCCAATCTAAACAATTAGGCAAGGATTATGGCATCAGTCAACAGGGTTTGGCTATTTCTGCCTTCTTTAATCTTGTTAACCAGTATTTTCACAGTTTTGTTCCTCTTTGACTATGGAAGGCCAGATTTACTGGATATCTTGACAAATAGTTGTATTTTTTTGTTCAGCATGTTGAATAGTGAATTCCACTCTCTCCTAGCCTGCAAACTTTCTGTATAAAAATTTACTCATAATGGTAAAGAAATTTTGTTGTAAATTTCAAGACTTTGTTTGCTGATTCATGAAATATCTTTGTCTTTGGTGATATTTTTAATCTCTGAGCTCATTTCTTTCTTCACATTGGGGAAGTTTCCAGAAATTTGATTTTTATATAAGTATCTATTATTTTCTGTCTCCTCTTTTTCCAGTGTGTGGATAAGGTATATATATATATATATGGTACATATATAAAAGATATATATATATGTATTTTTGATGAGTCCCATAAGTCCCTCAATCTTTTGTCACTCTTTTTGTACTTCTGACTGTAATTTTAATGACTCATATTTAACTTCAGTGAGTATTTTTAGCTGTTGGCCCAAATCTGCTAATAATTTATTTTGATTAAACTATGGTGTTTTTCTGCTCCAATTTTTTTTGTAAACCTCCTGATTTCTTTGCTGGAATTATTATATTCCCATATTTTTTAACAATACTAGGAAAATATAGGAATAAGATAACCTAACCCTTTGTGACATTGTGGTTGCTTTATTCACCTATTCCTCAAGATAAAATTCTATAGACTTTGTTCCTTTATCTGGGTCACATTTACTTGTTTAAACCTTGACAGTTTATGTTGGTTTTGGTACATTAGACAAATAAAATCAATCCCCTCTTTCAGACTGTATGGGATAGCTTCATCCTGAGAGAGACGCACCACTTAGCCCAGGTAGAAATTCTGGGAGTTCATCATAGAGCATTGCTGTAGCTCTTTTTTTTTTTTTTTTTTTTTTTTTTTTTTTTTTTTTTTGGCCAGTTCTGGGGCTTGGACTCTGTCCCTGGCTTCTTTTTGCTCAAGGCTAGCACTCTGCCACTTGAGCCACAGAGCCACTTCTGGCCGTTTTCTGTATATGTGGTGCTGGGGAATTGAACCCAGGGCCTCATGTATACGAGGCAAGCTCTCTTGCCACTAGGCCATATCCCCAGCCCCTGCTGTAGCTCTTTTGAGCTTGGGTGCACCAACTCCTAATTCCAGGAGATCTCCTGGGTTTGCGTTTCCGGAGTTGATGATCATCCTCACTCTGGTGCCCTCAGCCTTCCCTGCTCCCCCGATTTTACTGTTGTTCTCAGCTGCAATCAGTGTGGATGCTGTGTGTGACCAACACCCCGAGATGGGCCAGCTCTGCGCGCGAGCGTCCCAGGCAGGTAAAGGTCTAAACACTGGATGCAGGTTGCTGTCTGTGCTCGCTCTCCCTCCTTAGGTAGAATCTGGGGCTGAGAGTGTTGCCAGTTATTCCATGTGTAGTTAGGGTCCCAGATCAGCTCTGGCTAACAGTACACAGCATTCCAAGGCTTGGCTATTGTTCCCAGAGAAGTTTATAGCTATCTAGACTATTTCCCTGAAAAGGAGAAGTGACAGCCAGCCCAGTGGGAAGCCTCAGGCAATGCAGGAACCTTTGCAAGTTGCCAGTCTAGATTCCACTTTCCATCCTTTCTTGGGACAAAGCCTCAGGTAACACCTTCTCATCACCTGGGGTCCTTGTTCTCATCAGCCTTTAGTCATGCGAACTTCCCTGTAGCCATTCATGCATGCTTTGGGTGTAGCTGGACCCTTGGACGTCTTCCTTCCTCTCTTTCTCTTTGTGGGGGAGGATCTAGAACTGGGCTTGCTCCACCTGCGCTCAGCTGAACGGGCTTGGGGAGGAGCTGTTTGGATAAACTAGATTTCTTCTTCTTCTTCTTCTTCTTCTTCTTCTTCTTCTTCTTCTTCTTCTTCTTCTTCTTCTTCTTCTTCTTCTTCTTCTTCTTCTCTTCCTCTTCCTCTTCCTCTTCCTCTTCCTCTTCCTCTTCCTCTTCTTCTTCTTCTTCTTCTTCTTCTTCTTCTTCTTCTTCTTCTTCTTCTTCTTCTTCTTCTTCTTCTTCTTCTTCTTCTTCTTCTTCTTCTTCTTCTTCTTCTTCTTTTAATGTACTGTCCCGTGTTTTGAAAGCAAAATCTGTGTTTGCCTGAGTCACGGCAACTTAGCAGATTCAGGAATTCTCCTAAAGTTGTTTTAGGCGATGTGTGAATCCAATCTTTAGGGGAAGGGAGCTGCCCCTTCCTAGCCCGCTGTCTGGCTGATGTCATCCCACGCCCACTCATAATCTCTGATGGATATTTCTATTATTATCTGCACGCTTCTGTCTTGTGATTTTTTATTTAAAATTACTTGATTACTACACTGACTATTAAATGTTCGAATTACTCATGTGGAGTGCATTTCACTGTATATGGCAGATACTCTGTGTTGATTACTAGTGAACGGGGAAAAGACACTTGAACTTCCCACTCAGTTGGCCTTGGTTTCAGCACTTCATCTTTCTGTCCGTTTTCTCATCTTAGTTTGAGGGAAACATCTGTTCACTTTTATTCTTTCTCAGAGGTTTTGTAAAATTGAAGTACTATAAGGCATACTACTATCCCTTACTCCTCTCGCTGGCTTGTCTTAGGTCTTGAGTTCAGTGTCTTGCACTCTTTCTTGGCTTAAAAGTAGCTTGGCTTTAAGTAGCTATATGATGTAGTTTGCCGAGCAACAAAGTAGAATATGAATGCAACGTTTCTTGGTCAGTGTCAACTCTTTCAGTATTCTCCCTATCCCTTCCAACATTACCTCTACCCTCAATCTTCTTAATTATGTAGAGTATGTATTAAATTATTTCTACCACTTGAGCCAGAGCTCACGTTGTTTTTTTTGTTATTGTTATATATTTGTTATTTTTTGTTATATTTATCATTTTTTTTGTTATTGTATTTTTGTGGTTGTTTTTTATTGGTGGTGGTGGTGGTGAATTGGAGATAAGTATCTCTTGGGTTTATCTGTACCGGCCGGCTCTGAACATCAGTTCTCAGATCTCAGCCTCCAACTAGCTAGGCCTAGAGCTGTCAGTCACTAGTGCTTGGCCATGCGAGAGTTTTTCACAGTGGATACTCTGATGATGTTAACACTGTGACTCTGTTAGCACTATGGAGATTATTGGCATTTTGTTTTTGTCTCAACACCATCATCATTGTCACATCATTTCTCTTATACAAGGACATATTTTTAAGTACTAGAGACTATTAGAAGTTTGTGTGTACCTGATTGGTGTAGACTTTTGTTTGTTTGTTTTTGAACCTGCAATTACTTACTGTGCAGAAAATGCTTGCTTTGTCCAAAGGAAATATAAGTGTACTGGCAGATGATAATGAACTATTGCTTCACAGAATACATTCATGCTTTTTTTTTTTTTGCCAGTCCTGGGTCTTGAACTCAGGCCCTCAGCGTCCTCCTTGGCTTCTTTTTGCTCAAGGCTAGCACTCTGCCACTTGAGCCACAGTGCCACTTCTGGCCGTTTTCTATATATGTGGTGCTGAGGAATTGAACCCAGAGCTTCATGTATATGAGGCAAGCACTCTTGCCACTAGGCCATATCCCCAACCCCCACATACATGCTTTTAATGCAAAGAAGATTGTACAGTGATGGGCTAGCACAAAGCATGAATATTTCTACAATTTTAAAACACAAAATATTTTTAAACCAACTTGCACAACTTAATTATCATAAACATTCAGTGGTAGAAGATGTGCTAATAACTCTTATACAAGTGAGTAATGTGCAGAGTTATATAACTTTTCCAAGGTCAAGCATAATAAATAACCAAGTTCTAATAATTCAGTTCTACAATATGATGGTATAGTATTATTTTAACATATGATGTAAATTGAATCAACTTGCCAGCTTTTTTGCTATCATCATTTATGAAGTCATGTTTCATTTTCTACAAAGTAATGGGAGAGGCAGAATATAGAGACAATCAGGTTCATTTGGCATCACTCAACCTATCCACCAGATGTTCTTACTTCTAATTTATAAAATGGTGTTAACTGGACTCCCGAATAACAAGGCTTTAATGGCAGAACAGAATTGCTAATTATTTTCCTTAGCCAATTTTTATTCCTTGGCCAATGAACTAATTATTGAAGGGATTTTAGCTATATTTTCCCCAGTTTACTTTTAGACAGTCATCAAAGAGGCAGGAAGAAACAGGAGAGTGCCTAGGGACAATTTCTGAAACTATTTTATGTGCATCTTGAAAGACACATCAGAAGGCAAAGTGTTGGGAAATGGGTGTTTCTTTCCACAGACAGCATTGTTCCACTCTTATGGCCAGAGAGCAAAGTCATTTATGGAGAATCAGTGTCTCCAGCAAGCTCATTAAAGAAAATAACTGCCTCCAAACCAGATGGAAATGTTAAAGAGTTGAACCTAAATTAGGGAAACCATTGGCCGCGTGTGAATCTCAAGTTGTATGCATAAGTGTGAGTTCATTAACTCTTCCAAAAGTTGCTGTTACAATGAAATTTATATCACATCGAAGGAAGGATGGCTTTTATAGAACTGTGGAAAATTCGGCTATGTATATAGCAGCCTGAGAGTTGTGTTAGGCTGTCCAACTTAACCAGCAATGTCCTATAGCCTAAACAATAAGATACTACTGTTGCTAAGGTATTTTTATGTTTTTGAAAGTTCTGGAAGTTTTGTATATGTGATTTTGAACCATAATGGTTACCTTACAGAACAAGATAGGGATGATGAGCGTCATATAACATATTATTAATAATATATTTCATTCACTATATACCAAGTATCATACTTGTATGCACTAAATCAACAATGAGCAACCAAAGCTAAGAGTTTTTCCCCTCATTGAGAGATAAGGAATTTATAGCCAAAGGCATCAAAAAACTATCCCAATGTTATACTAATAAAGAATCCAGAATTCCAGCTGAAGCAATGTAATTCTAAAGGTCTCTCTTCCAATAATACTATACTGACAAGAACAGAGAAGTTGGGAACTGATATTGTTTATATAAATTAATTAAATGAACTGGGGTAAATAAGGGAGAAATGATGGAAGAGGGAAGGAAGTAGGAATGACTGTCCACCTTTAACATTTAAGCCTCTATTTGCCCATCAATATGCACTGAGCTTTGGACTCTGCAGAAGAGTCTGCCTTCCCCCAGTACGTGCTCCTGTTTGTGCACAAACACATGCACTCATGTGCAGACACATTCGAACCTTGTAGTCAGTTTGGTCTGCCTCCATTCCAATTTTCCTAAAGGCTTTCGACTAATTACTGTAGTGAAATACAGCTGTGCTGAAATGGTTCCACTCTGGCCAGTGCCTTTCCCTTCAGAATGTAACCTATAACATCGTGTTATGCCTTCAGCTTCCGATACAGCTACTTAGCTCTGTCCTTCTGGTGTGTTATTTTATGATAGTCATTGCTTAACAACACCAAGAAAGATCGAAGAAGAAAGAAATCTAAGTAGAATGCTATTGACCAGAGGGGAAGGTAAAAGTAGAGAAAATAGAGGTAAGAACGAAGGGAAGTTCTCAGCAAAAGAATGTTCACATGACAAGTCCTGGAGACAGGGACAAGCCTACCCAGCATGTTCAGGAAATCGGAGGAAAACCAAGGTGAAGACTGCAGATCTCATGAGAGTGACGTTGAGGTCAGTGTTAAGGGATGGGACATCACCACTCCACTCCACATACTGATCCATAGCAGGTACACATTCTCAAAGAAAGAACGTTTTATGTGCACATTTAACTTTGTGGAAATTTATATATTTCTATTAAAAACAACAAGAAGAAAAGAAAGCTCTCCCTGCTACATAGAAATAAAAGTATGAGCTGGGTGCCAGTCACTCACCCCTGTAGTCCTAGTTACTCAGGAAGCTGAGATTTGAGGACCACGGTTTGAAGCCAGCCCAATTAGGAAAGTCTGTAAGGCCCTTATCTCCAATAAACTACCCCCCAAAAGCTATAAATGGAGGTGTGGCTCATGTGGTAGTGCACTGTACTTGAGCAAAAGAAAGCTCAGGGACAATACCCTAGGCTCTGAGTTCAAGCCTTAGGACCAGAGAGAGAGAGAGAGAGAGAGAGAGAGAGAGAGAGAGAGAGGAACAAAAGTATGTATCACATGTAAATATTTCAAAGCTCTCTATGAATAACAAAATCACATATGAAATCCACCGAGGTGTAGTAAATGTCACAAGAAGTTTAAAGTTAGAATCATAAAATTTGGTTAGTATTTACTTCCAAC
Organism: Perognathus longimembris pacificus; assembly: GCF_023159225.1. Taxonomy (NCBI): domain Eukaryota; kingdom Metazoa; phylum Chordata; class Mammalia; order Rodentia; family Heteromyidae; genus Perognathus; species Perognathus longimembris. Next base: position 4,690,780 of record NC_063173.1, on the reverse strand, counting down.
AAGTTTTGGAGGGTATATCTAAATTAGAGTCAGACTTATCTCATAGGATGTCAATTTCAAGGACACCTCAAGAGAGCCTACAAAAGGAATCCAAGATTCTCTTTAGTGTCTGACCACATAGAGCTGACACTATCAGAGATTGAACCACACATAAACATACATGAATTCTTTCCAAACCAATTGCTTAAAACAATCCAAAAGAGTCCACAAACTACTACAAAGATCAAATAAAAAATTAGCACAAATCCACAAGTCAAACAAAGTTCCCTGTGGGTATTTGTGGTCTTTGACTAAAAACTGCAAACCCACAAATTCCCTTGAAACTTGGGAATTTTGAAGATGCATGAATCATGAATACTCAAGCAAGATGGAAATTGTGCCAGCCAGAGATATTTATTGACAGAGATGATTCACTTTTCCAGTGCCAGAGAGATGAAAAGGTTTGCTCTGTTTTTTGATCTTAAGCACTTGATCTCCTCCAAGAAAACAGCTGGGTAATCCCCAGAAATGGGGCAATTACTGGCTTACCAAAATATTGACCTACCAGAAATAGACAGAGGACAGCAGACTGCTAGCAATAGGAATGGATGGAGTTTCTGGCTATATCCATTAGTCATTTCTATTAATTGATTCCTGATGTTCCATCAGAATGAGTCTCTATCTACTTGAACGAAGGGGCTGAAGAGAAGACTAAATCTGTGCCCTATCATGTTAACATTATACCCAGGCAACTGCATGCATGTCTAATCGTATTTTCTTCAGGGTACATGCTTCCCTTCATTAGAAAGAGAACCAAAATCTGACCACAGTATAAATACAGCTGTAATGATAGAAACAATGAAATGATGGTGCCCAATAGAAGGACAAGCAAGAGCAGTCTAATAAAGGGTCACTCAGCAGAGTGAAAAAAGTCCCACCTCCACCAGAAATATTCCTGTTTGGGCCTGTTAGACAGGGCTATATTTGGGTGACAGGCAGATGAATCTCACTGTCCACTTTAACTATGACATTTATGTAACTTTGTGTAAAATTGTTACCCAATATTTCTAGTTTATATTGATCTCATTTCAAGATGTGAAAAATTATACCTAGATTCAAATCTGTTTGAAATTTCACCATTATGATTTATTGTCACTATTATGTGATCATAAGAATTAATATTAGTTATAAGATCACCGTGGCTATATTCATTTGTATATCTTCTTTGAAAAAAATCATCGAAGATCTGTTTAGTTTTAGTTAATTTGTCATGAAATCATCAAAAACTTTTAGCCCTAGCCATGATGTAGGCGATCCCAGTGTCTCAGTTTATTGGTAGGAAATTTATATAAATATACATTTATGTAAATATATATTCCTTTTTATATTTGATTTTTCTTCTTTATTTTCAAAGTGAAGTACAGAGGGGTTACAGTCTCATATAAGGCAAGTACATTTCTTACCCAACTTATTACGTCCAGAGGATTGACGACAAGCTTTCTATGTACATTCTACAATAAGAGAAATGAGTAATTCTTTTGATTTTTCAGATAGGGTCTCACTAACATTCCTTGGACTGGCATGAAACTCAGGTTCTTTTTGTATGTACCTACCACATGTTTGGAATTTCAAGAATAGGTCAAAACAACATTGTGAGAGAAAGAGAGAGGGATATATATATGTACATACATATATGTTGCATATATAATTTCTATACCTACATTTCTAGAACATAACATCCAATAAATTCAATAAATCAATTACAGTCCAATGCAATTTTCACATATGAACACTTATGAAATCATAAATAATTAACTTTCTCTAATGAAATTTTAAAAAGTTCAAGTTATAGCAATCACATCCAGATCCAAGGTGTGTATCCATACCTTTATAATTGTATGTTAGATATGCTTAAAATACAATTCTTTCAGCCAGGCGCTAGTACCTCACACTTGTAATCCTCGAGACTCAGGAGACTGAGTTTTGAAGATCACAATTCATAGTGAGCTCAGCCAGGAAAAGCCCACCATGCATTTATCTCTAATTTACCACCAAAAATCCCAAAATGGAGCTGTATCTCAATTGGTAGAGAACTAACTTTGAGCACAACAGCTAAAGGACAATATCCAGGCCCTGAATTCAAATCATTTGGTCAGTGCACACACACACACACACACACACACACACACACACACACACACACACAAATATAATCCTTTTTAATACCAAACGCAGTCAAGTCACTCAAACATGAAAACCTTTAGAATTGGTTTAATAATTTAAAACACTTTAACTAATGATATCCCTTTCTAAAATTCTTGTTATATGGACACTACCCTAATCTAAAAATCTGGTCTAAAATCTAAAACATTTTGCGTGGTGTCATGACAACACAAGGTTGAAATTCTCCACCTAACTTCATCTGCTGGAGAAGTCAAAATGCAAACATGTTGAAAGTGTTGTATAAAATTACCTGTGGGTGTGGTTAAGGCATACGTGGAAAATAAAAGTATCCATTTTCAAGATACTCCTGTATGCAGGTTAATTGAAGTGCTAGGTGAGGTTGAGATAGTTGGGTGAGAATACTGAAAGGGATGATGGTGATCAAGAACCCATGTGCTCATTAAGCAACATGTTGAATTGAAACCCCTTTACTTATGGATGATAAAAATACGAAAATTATATTCCTTTTAGCATGTCAAAATTCTCTAAAAGTTAAAATTTAAATAAGAAAACAGTTTTCAAATTAAATATTTTAAATAAGGCATACTAAACATGCTTTGGAGAAGATTGAATATTTTTCACATTTGCTAGTTCTAGGTATAAATTCATTAATTTACCTTACTAATTTACATTATTCCTTATACCAGTCTACATGGACTTATTACCTGGAGGCTTTTAAAGGAGCATAATAGTATGGACAAAGGATTATATAATAGCAATATTCTGTAGTAAAGACATCAAAATAAATGCTTAGAAACCTGAAAAATTCTAGTAGGAGTGATAGATTGCTCATTAGGAAAGTATGGTTTACTTTTCATAGCATGAGGACTTTTCGTTAAATTATATAATGCTAGTTGACCTACACCATACTTACTCTATGCTTAAGGGTATTATTACCTTAACTGATTTCTTTGCTTTGGATACTATATTCCATTTAATTTTCATGATAAACTCTTTCCCTGAAATGATGAGGACAATAAAGCAGAAACATTCGGGCCATATGATGTATATTGGGAGCTGAATTTGCTTTATTCCTGGACTTCTTAGAACAACTGAGCAAAGCGTCAGGGTCCAGTTACCAGAACTCAGTCCCATTAGCATCTATTTCTTGAAAGTCTAACTTGTGACAGTCAGTTTTCTGAAACAGCAAGGGATATAAACGTAGAAGGAAGTGTGTTTCTCTTCTAAATATTAATATTTAAGTTAACAAATGGCATCAAAGTGAGCATTGGTAGGAAAACAAACAGAACAAAGTATGATTTGCAGTCAGAGTTACTGTTACGGTGAGGTGATAGAGGGCAGTAGGCAGGGCCGACTTCAGAGAAGATGATTTAGAGATAGTAGGATGTGGATAGGTGTAGGTAAGACAAAAGCCCTTCAGAAAGTGGCAGACTGTGGTTCATAAGCAAGGAGAAAAGACACAATCTGGCATGTCCGATATTAGTATATGCAATAAATTTTATTTGGGAAGGTATTAAATGAATTTTAATTCCTTCACTGTCAGTCACTTCTTGCCAGCCTTATTTTTCTCACATTTTCTTTGTGTATATTAATTATACAAATGGAGGGGTGTCAGAGTATTACTTAGAATATGCACATAATGTGCTTTGCTAGTCCAATGGAGACTTAATAGAAAAAAAATCACATCAAATAGCCTATGAAATTGGGACTCCTTGAAGTTATTGTCCATTGAAGCACCTTTTTTTTTGGTCTTTTCCATAAGCTATTATGTTCACATAACAGCCATCCATCAGACACTTATTTAACAAATCTAAAGTAACCATATTTAATTATGGCTTGTCTATAAAAGTGTGTAAAATTTTATTGAGCTAAATTGATCATTTGCCTTAAAATTTTACTTACATCTGGAGCAATAGACGTCTTTGGAAGGTTTTGACTGCTGGTGTTTTTATATTTTATTGAAAGCATTTAACTATATTTCAGCAAGGTAAACATAAAAGAAAGTTGAAAGGAATAGTCTTTTAGATAGCTAGGTAGCTACTATTTGACAGTATAAATTGAATCTGTCTCTTATCTTATAAAGGCAGAAGACACTGAGATTGAGTAAAGAAAATTCAGCTTCTACAGTGATGAAATATTCAATAACTCTACTGGAATGAAAATCTTGGTTTTCATAACTCCGTTTCTAACCAGATTTATATTACATGAAAATAATAACATTGTGTAGAAAATACTTCAGATTCCTATTGTGTTTTGAAGCATATTAATAATACAAACCAGTGGCCACACCATAATCAGAACCATTATTCAGGCATCTAAAAAGTGTCCACTTCCTATTGTGTTTTCATGTCCCCTTGCTGATAAGAAAAGTGAGACTGAGAAAGGCTAACAAATGCCAAAGATTTTCAGTAGATATGTAGCAGCACCTGCTTCTGATCCAAAAACTTCTGCTCATTATTCATGTCAATATTTCCTCAACTTTGCTTCATCTTGACTTTATCTGAATATTACCCAAAGTCTTTTTGTATATTAAAAAATAGAATTGAATTTATTATTCACATTTTAAAGAATTCAGTTCAGTGGCATTATTTATACTTTGTTGTTTTATAATCAGTACTGATATTCACCCCCAGAACTCTCTCATCTTCTTAATAAAAGTCTATACCCATTAACTAGAAACTCCTTTTTTTCTCCTCTAGCCCTTTTGACTATTATTTGAATTTAGTTCACTGCAATTTGACTATTCTAAATATTCCAGAGTAGCAGAATCATGCACTATACTTGGTATATTTGTGTCTGCCTTATTTAACTCAGCACAATATTCCAAAGCTTATTCATTCTCTATGAGGTCTCGGGTATCCACTTACCTGTCAGTGTACATTTGAGTTGTTTCTACCTTTGGCTATTGTAAATACTACTATTATGAGCATAGCGGAACAAATTTTTTTTCAAGTAATTAATTTTAATTATTTGGGATATAGGCCAGGTGAGCCATATGAAAAACAGAAATGTTAGATTACTAACTTAATGCATGTCCAGAAATCACCTTATGGTTAAACCCAATAAATTACTTTTAAAGGATACTTTATTTTCATGGATGTAATGAGGATTACTAGTTTTTTCTTTTTTTTTTTTTGCCAGTCCTGGGCCTTGGACTCAGGGCCTGAGCACTGTCCCTGGCTTCTTTTTTGCTCAAGGCTAGCACTCTGCCACTTGAGTCACTGTGCTGCTTTGGGCCGTTTTCTATATATGTGGTGTTGGGGAATCGAACCCAGGGCTTCCTGTATACGAGGCAAGCACTCTTGCCACTAGGCCATATCCCAAGCTGTAATGAGGATTTCTAACAGCAAGTTCATATTCCTTCCTCTGATGTTCCATGGAACCCACGGAGACTGGGCAGTTCTTCACTCAGCCCAGAGCCAGGCTGTCAGAGGGTCCGTCATTCTCAGCAATCCTAGGAACAGGAGGACGTTGCTACCTCAGCGGAAGAGAGAGAATCTTTGCAATGTCTCACCAAGAGAATTTCGAGCTTAGGCTAAAAGTGACTTGTATAATGAGCAATCTCAGGTTATCAGTGAGAATACGTCCATGATCCTAACAAATTACACAAGGCGATGGAAGGAGGTAGGGTATGAAAGAAAAAAGACCTCTTATATATCTGTTAGAAGAGGTGAAAGGCATTCAGAGTTTATGCTACAAATGGCTGTCAAAATGAGAGGCCAATATCATTGTATTGATTACAACTAAAATACATATATACCTGTTTGATGTATCTTTGATGTCTAAATTAATCAAAATGATTGCAGGAGTATGCATTCTGCATTAGTAAAACATAGTTTTGAGCTTGAGAAATGAAGTCCACTCAGAAAAGTAGCCTTTATGTTGGTTGTCTTCAACAAAAACAAAGGAGCATATTTTACTAAGTACTAAATCAGTGACTACAACTTGGATGAGGAAACACTATTATTCAGAAAAATAAAATGGTTCATTTGTTGATCCATGTCCACAGATCTTTATAGGCTGTTAATGACTAGAGCATTTCAGCCACTGATGCTACATTCGTGAATATGACAAAAGTGGACTGCACCAGGAACTTCAGTGCTTAACAGGAAACCCAGACATGAAAATGGATGCTGCTGGATTGCAATAGTCAGGACAGAGCAGATCATGAGCATGTATTCATATAGATTCAGAATAGCATTGGCTAGGTCAAGAAAGATGTGTATGTGCGTATATAATTTACACAATAAAATGAATGTGAATGAAGAAGTTGGGTCAGAGGAATATATTGGGCAAAAATATGAAATGAGTGCACTCTTTCTGGAGTATAGAAAGTGAGAAATCTTAGGTCAGGGGAGAGAAATGATACTCCATAAATAATGCTTCAAAGCAATGAGAATAAAAGAGCTCAGTCAGCTAGGTCGCTTTTCTCCTTCTTATCTCCATCTTGTAGGAATTTAGATTAGTCGAAGAGATGGTGTTTTGGGTGTAAAAACCAATCTCTGTGGTCTCATTGACAATGCTTTATGTCACTTCACAGTGTCCATCTACATGGAACATCCTAGCAGAACCTGTTTATTTTTGAGAACTATTATAGGAAAAATAACTCAAGTTGTATAAATTAGTAATTCTGAAGACTGAGAGAAAAAAAAAACTTTCAGAAGATTACACACAAGGAAAATGTGAAAGAATCAGTTACATGGATATAAATATTAAAAATAATTAGTTACAACAATTTAAAATTATACAGCATTGATCATTATAAAAGCTATAAATATGTTAAATGATGGGATATTTTATCCTTCCCTTGTCAGCTTTGTTGATGGAAGCATTTTTGTTACAACTTATTTTATCTTAGTCTCACCTTTCATCAGGCAATTCAATTCCAAGGAATTCAGTCTAAAAAACTACATATAGCCACATAAACTTACATTATATATAAATCTCTAATCTATATTTCAGTATTGGTTATAGAATAAACAACAACCAAGGTTTTTTTTTTTGTGTGTGTGTGTGTGTGTGTGTGTGTGAGAGAGAGAGAGGGAGGATGGTGTGTGTGTGTGTGTGTGTGTGTGTTAGGAATGATACTTAGTTACAGATAAGAATTTCATGATTGTGTTCAGCATTTTCACTCACAGCTGTTGCTCTATGAATTGAGCCTCGCTCCCAGTTCACCTTTATTTTTCTGGTTAATGGGAGATGGAGTATTGAGAACTCTTCTGCCTATGCTGGCTTTAAACTGAAATTCTCCACATAACAGCCTCTTGAGTAGCTAGGATTGTAGACATGTGCTACTAGCTCCCAGCCTCAAATGTCCTGTGCTCAGAAAAACCATAAGACCATAACAACACATACCCCAAACTCCCTAATATTAATTACAAAGATAAAAGGTTTTAAATTATCTTTATATTGTGAAATGTTTCAATTCACAATAATTTCAAAAGAATAATATGCTTAGGTATGAAAGTAGCATAAAAGGGAGAAGATAACTATATGAAAATTATAAAACATGGGAAATAGGTTGAAGGAGATGCTCGACAATGGCAAGGCCTCTCATGTTCATGGTATAATAGACTTAATACTGTGAAAATGGCTACTTCCACATTATTATACCCACAAACATCTTAATGACAGTCTTCACAGAAATATTAAAAAAATCCTAATATTCATAGGGAAGCATGAAAGACTCTGAATATCCAAATCAATCATGAGGAAAAAATAGCAAAGTTGGAAGTATCAAGAGACTGGAGTGAAAACAACAAACAATAGAGACACCTGTGTTACAGTGTTAAGTGCAACACCATTGACACTAGCCAAATTATGGAACTGATATCGGTACCCATCAAAGAAAATAAAGAAGACATAGTATCCATGGTGAAATCACCTTGTACAATCAATATACACCAAGAAGATGTAAACACAAATGTCAGGAAAGTGAAACAGGTGCTGTTGGGTGAGGCATAAGTGTGAGAGAGGAGTGGCAAATGTAGAGGGTGAAAGCAGGTGAATATGGTCTATACACTTTATATCTGCACATGAAAACAGAAAACGAAAACTTGTTGAAATTGTTTCAAGGAGAGAAGAAAAATGAGAGAGACAGAGAGGGATGGAGGGGGCGAAGTTTGATCAGAATAGTGTGCATGAGTGTGTGGAGTGCAGTGTAACTGTCTTATGTAACCACTAGGAGTAAATTAAAAAATCTTTAAAAACTTCGTGGTGGTGGTATATACACGTGTGTGTGTGTGTGTGTGTGTGTGTGTGTGCATTTGTGTATGCATCCTTCATCCAAAAAGAAGATGAAAACCATGTCATTTGCAATAAAATAGAACAGAACTAGAGCTCCTGATATTACAGGAAGTAAGCCAAATTCAGTGTTGAATATTTTCCTGTATCGTGTCCATAATATAGATAGAAAGCAACCAAAAACAAGATAAAAGAAAGAATAGAAACATAAAAAGGGTAATATTGTAGGGCTGGGGAGCTGGGAGATATAAAAGTGAGGGAAGAATATGATTGAAGTGCATTTCTGGGCATTTACCCACTGAGCACCAACAAGGCTACAGTAAAGCTACCAGCATCATTTATCAAAGCCATGGTATAGAATCAGCCCATATGTCCATCAGTTAACTAATGGATCAAGAAAATGTGTTGTATCCACAGGATGAAATTCTACTTATCCACTACAAAGAGTGGCATTGTATCATTTGTAAGGAAATAGAAAGACTTGAAAAGAATAAGGAGTGAAGTAAGCCAGACCCAGAGAAACACAGGTTGTATGGTTTCCCTCATTTGTAGTACCTAGAATGTGCCTATAAATCTATAACTAAACCTACCAGGTAGTATGCAATTGGTTAAAAATGAATTTGTAACAGTCTAACAGACTCTATGGACAAGAAAAAGAGTATAATTCTTTAGTCAAAGCCCAACATAAGCACCAGGAGATGGGTACTTGCAAGAGGAGAGGGTGGGACCAAGGGGTAGAAGAATGAATGGGTGAGGGGGAAGAATTCAGTCAACAATTCACTGTGTATACCACAGAATTCAGAAAAATAAGGGAAGGGGGGGGCAACATGGGGTGAAGACGTTGAGAGGATAACAGATCAACATGCATTATACACATAAACTACTTTGTTAAATGGGAGAAAATTCAATGCATAACTGAAAAATTAGAGAAAATGAGAGGTGGGGTGGGTTGGGAGAGGTGGGTGAGAATGTGTAAGGGTGTGGCATTGGGCAAGACTCACAATACTCATAAACTGCTGTGTTGAATGACAACACATTCGTACATGACTTGGAGATATTAAAAACATTCCAAAAAAAAACTTCATATAGAAATGGTAGCACATTTTAAAGGGGGGATATTGAGAAGAGAGAGGATAAGAGGAATAGAAGAGGCGAATCGTTTCAAGGTATTTTATGAAGTTTGGAAACTATACTCACGCAAATGGCTAGTCAGAAGATGATAAACTGGAAGTTATATATTAAGAAATACTTTAATATAATCTAAATTTTATTGTGGATATTGTGGAATGAATTCAAAGGTCAAATGCCTGTTAAGAAATCTCCATGTTGTCTACAAAGGCATATACTACTCTTCGTATGGGTGTCAGGCCTCTCTTTCTTTCCTGCAAATTATTTTTGGCATATTACCATTAGCATCTCTTCTTGGCTTCATGAACTCCATGGTCCATTTCCAGAGTCCTCTGGACTTGAATTCAATGACACCAATTCTCCACAGCTACTTGGGCTGGAGCAAACCCCTGAAATGAGTCTGCCAGATTCTCTTAGCTTTTAGAATTCCATTTGTGTCTGGTAGTTTGGAGAAGTCAGAACTCTGGCCCACACTCACTGGCCCAAGTGGAGGAATGAATAGTCTCTACCTGGAGACAAAAGAGCAAATGATTGGAAAGAAGGCAGAAGTGAACACTGCAAATAACTGAGCACCTATCTTCCAGTCTAGGGCTCCTGAGAATCTAAATCCAACTCTAGGAAGTACCTTTATCTTGCTCCTCAACTTCCCTTTGATTATTTTTGAATGAGCACTGTTTGAAATACACCGAAAAACTATACTACATAATAGCCAATAAATAATCTAACCATGACTAATGTTTTACCTAAATTTGGCTTTAGGAATTGGAGGAAATCTGAACATGAATTAGAGGATGTTTTAGGAAACATCGATTTCAATGTTCAATAGCATTACTAATTTTCAGTCATTTTATGTTGGCTATCCTCCAGCAAATAAGAGATATCTCCTGTGAAACTCCATAGAGATTATAATTTCTCCTCCTTCTGCCTTGTACCATTTAAAGAGTAACTGTGTTTTACCATCCTTTTAAGTCTCCTGTTTCCTAGAATAACAACAGCTAATAAAATAAAAATTTCAGATCTGATTTTTGTTTTTTTCTCTCCTGATTATTCCATCAACTTGCATGCCTACATATAGTAAGACACTGACCTCTTAAAAATGCATGTTCTTCTCATTTCAGTATCTTCTTAAATTTTTTTCATATAATATACAGATAAGCATGTTTTCTGTTTAATATATCCCATGTCATGTCATTCATTGGAAAATAACCAGGACTTCTGCCTTTTGGTACTGCACAAAACTGCTTGATTTACCAAAAAATATGTGATCACAGTAAAACAGCTCACTATGTGCAATTTAATATACATAATTAAAAACAATAGTGTGGATAATTTTAATGCTGTGACCATAAAAATATCACTGTTTTAAACTTTGGCAAAATCGTTGCTAATACAGTTACAAAGTCTAATAAACAGGGTTCTTCTCACTGTGTTTTAGATGGTACCTAATAGAACAGAATTTATTTTTAAAATCAACAAACCTATAATTTGAAGTTTCTTAAATACCACTGGTAATTTGAGATTTACATTTATGTAGTTATAATATTTCACATGTTATTTTAAGATTCTTAATAAACATTATTAAAAACCCTTTACTTAGTTCTGGGAATGTGGCCTAGTGTTAGAGTGCTTGCCTAGCATGCATGAAGCCCTGGGTTCAATTCCTCAGAACCATATATACAGAAAAAGCCAGAAGTGGCGCTGTGGCTCAAGTGGTAGATTTGCTCCCCTTGAGCAAAAAGAAGCCAGGGACAGTGCTCAGGTTCTGAGTTCAAGCCCAAGACTGGCAAAAAACAACAACAAACAAACAATTTAATACTGGAAATGCAATGTTAATTGGGATTTTACCATGTGCCATGAACAGTGAGCGATTTCCATTTTACGGTGAGGGAATTAAGGGACAGAAAGATTACATAATTTACTGAAAGCCAATCAGAAAGTGGCAGGGTCAGTATCTGAACTTCACTTCCCCATCTGCGGAGCTGTTTTGCTTCCCATTACAATGTGCAACGCCTCTGAGGAGAAACATAGCAAGAGAGCTTAATGTGGAGAGGAACACTTGAATTTACTTGGTTTGATTTTTCTGGCCAAGATATTCTTAGAAAAATTCAGACTAACGGTTCCTAAATAATGCATTGAAAAATGCCCTCCAAATCATCTTTCTAGTCTCAGCAGGATAGGGATCTTATCTTTACCCCTCTGACCTCACCTTTCTGCTCTGCCCAATTCCTGCAGGAAGAGTGACCTAGGAGGTAATGTCCCCCAAGAGTCTCTGGACTCTTCTTGTTATGTTCAACCAATCAGAAGCCCTGGAAGAAGAGAGTGAGGGAGATTAATAGGAAATAAGGATGGGTTCCTCTTTACTTAATTTAGCCCTTATTACTGGGAGTTCAAACAGCTCCTATTTTACTCGCCCCAGGCTACAGTGATGGAAATCCAATCCTCCTATAACTTGCTAAATTGCTCCTTAATTAAAACCTCTTTGAATTAAGGTAACCTAATCCCATTCTAGGATTTACCCATTTGTTTATTTTTGGATTCTTCTTCATAAGCTTCAGTATAGAGCAGGGTACTTGACACACCAAAGGTTTATTAAAGAAAGAGAAACAAGAATAAAGTAGTATTTGAAAGAATAAAAAATACACTGTATCATAAGGGACTATATTACTTTACTTTTATGGAAGACATTTAGCTAATGGAACCACTTTAGGCCTATAATAATCCCCAGATACTTTGGTCTTTGTTAGGGATGTTAGCATGGCAGAATAACAGTGTAACTGTCTGCTTCCTGACTTGCTTCCTCTGTTGTAAACAAAAGCATCTTAAAGCCCACGAAAGCTGAGAAGCCTTGGACACAGAGCCAGGCTCCCGAGCCCTGGGTAATGTGACAAACATACAGAAGTCGATTCCAGAATGTTCTCCCACAGGCTGTGTGGTCACTGGTCTGGCACACAGTGAAAGCTGGGGAAAGCTTAGAACTGACTCCCAATCCAGCAGTCCTATAATGCGGCTTAACACGTGAGCCCACGGAGGACCTACTGTTTTCTGAACACGAATAGAAAATTATAAAGAAGTAATCCGTGGTGCATACGTAACCAATGGCTGAAATGTGTCCTGAACGAAGTCATTCCTGGCTCCTGCAATGTAACATGTCCATGTCATTGAGGGCATCCCGTTACCGAAGGCAATTCTATGGGAATACTTTAATGAGTTATTTAGTGGTTAATTTCACTTCACTATGGATATAATAATCTCCCTGGGTAGTTGAGGCAAGGAAAAGGCAAAAATCATGACTTTTTGATGTCCTAAAAGCTCTTATGTGAGCACTTGAACTCACTAGAACCACTTTTCCATAGGAAGTCAAGTATGCTATTTCCTAACTATCACTCAAATAATTTATTTCAGCTTAATTTGTGCTACTGATATACTAGTAAAAAGTAGATGATAAACTGATATTTCCTGCAATAATTAAATCAGTTTGCTTCTATGTGCTAGGGCTTTATGCTGCGTGTCTCTTTCTGCCTCTAGACAGGGTCAGTATACAAAACTCACTCTTTGGTTTAGAGGCATGTGGTTCTTTACGTTGAGTTCTGATATTCCTGTGTATATTATCAGACGACTGAATCCCATTCGCCAATCAGACTCATCTGTGTGAAAATATATTTATTGGATTTTGATTCTGATTATTTATTCATAAAGCAAATGGACTTTGGATATTCTGACCCTAGCATCAGATACTCAACTACAGTATAATCCACAGGCATTCGTTTTGTTTTGTTTTGTTTCGTTTTGTTTGTTTGTTCCTGGGCTAGGGATTGCTCCCAGGATCTTGAGTTTATTCAGTTTACTTGCCAGGATCGCTGTTGCTTTTACCATTCCACATACCCAGATCAGGTTCTTTGGGAGATAGAATCTCAAAGACTTTTCTTCCTGAGCTGGCTTTCAACCTCAATTCTCCAGATATGTCTCCTGAGTATCTACAATTATTAGTACCTGGGCAGTGAGAAGCATTTTCTGAACTTGGCCGTGATAATGTTAATTTATAATCAGGGTCTCAGATTCTTAAGTAGTGAACAAAAAGAGGTTAGAAGATAGAGAAGAAAGACAAAGAAGGGGAAATGGAAACAAGATTTAAAAGATGGAATGAAGGAGGGAGAATGTAAAGGAATGGAGAAATGAGTCACATGGCATGATTAGAAGTCTCCTGAGGTAATGAAGACCAAATATTTAGGTGGAACATAATATCCAAACAATGCTACATGGAGACTTTGAATGCTTTCATTTATAAAAATATTTCTGGACATGGTGGTAAACACTTATGATTTAGGGTACTTGGGATGTGGTACCGAAAGGATCACAGTTCTAAGACAGTCTGGGCAAGAAGTTGGAAGACCTCATCTCAGTAAATAAGTTGGACACACTGGCATACATTTGTAATCCTACAATGTGAAAGGCATAGGTGGAAGGATATCAATCAGAAGTGAAACCCAGGCAAAGTGAGAAAGGCCTAAAAGATAAACTAAAACAAACAACAAAGGCTAAGAGTTATGTTTAAGTGATAGAGGTCAGTTAGGCCTAAGCAAATGTGAGGTCCTGATTTCAAACTTCAGTACATCCATCCATCCATCCCTGTACCCATTCATACATAAATGCACATAAAAACGTATTTTCAGGTGCACTGTTTCTTCTGAAATCCTCATATGTTCCACTCCATTAAGAATAATTCGATTTCATTTTGCCTACGTTTGCTTCTAAGCAAATATGCATATCGTTAGTACATTTACTGTGAAGCTTAACACTGTTACAGAAAACACCATATGGAAAAAGGTTATGGCCTTCCTTGCTGTCCAGCAATCCTACTTTTACAGTGGGATGTTTCCTCTTACTTTCCTTGCAATGACTGCTTCATTCTCCGTGACCCTTGGCCTCCCCCAACAATTAATTTCTTCTCATGCTTTAAATAGATCACTCATTTGTGCATCTCTTATCCAAAAACTAACAACAAACCAAGCACCAAAGTCCATCACCTTTAAATTTCATCTTCCCAATTTTTTTTTATTTTTTGCCAGTCACTTTAGCTGTAATCATCCTCAATATCCCAAGTGGGTTTCCATTTTAATCCTGTATCTTGATCCTGTACTCTCTTTGAATGGAGCAACATTGATAACCATATTGATGGACCCATCTGTGATTTCAACCTGTTCACTTTCTCTACTGTACGCACCCAATTAGCTGGAAAATGTGCCAAATTCATCTTTTGCTTAAATAAAAAAAATCTGCTTGTTTTCTATTCTCCTACTAGCTACTAATTTATTTGTTTTCTCTTTTTTTTAATCACTAGAAATTTTGGGGATAAGTATTTTTGCTTTTTCCTTCACTTCCAATTTTTTTACCCCTTTATATCAAAGAGCCTTAGACTTTCCACACTTCTATGATGGACTCTGGTGACAATCACACTGCTCAGTGTAGTAGGTAAACGCTTCTTCTCATCTTGCTAGCATGTCTGTCTAAGTTTGTGTGTGCACTTATGCATGCAAGCACACACACTCTACCAGTAGTGATAATAATTTAATGAAAATGTGTTTTTGAAGGCAACAGCCTATTTACGGAATAGTTAGTTGAATGAGTTAGTTATTGAGTTACTCTGTGTCAGTCATAGAAAAGTTCAACAGACAGCAGTTCCTATATTTGTATTTCTCGCCCACTACTTATGCTACTTTCCCAGTCTTGTGTGGTACTTACGGAAATCTTCTATGAGTCTCAACATTGCATCAGATCATGACTGTTTAGACTTGCTAGCATTTATCATTTGTAGTTATATATTTCATTAGCATCTCCATCTCCTCTTATTATATGCTCATAACTATTTCCCCAAAGCAACCTACATCTAGTACATAAAATCCTCAGGAAATAGCCTTAAATGAATGAGTCATCTCTGTAATACAGTCTGAAAGACGTTAGAATCTCATAAAAGAAGCTTAGGGTTAGGGTACTACAATAATATGATCTCAGTCATGACACTTATTCTTTTTATGATTTGGGAGATAACGGAGAGATTATAATCCCCTGTTCTTAAGAGCAAAGATCTCCTTCTTTTAATTAAATTTTTAATTAGCTTCTTTATAACAATGAACAGAATACAGTTTTTGCAAACATAGCTTTGAACAGAACAGAGGTTATCCCATTTCCTGTAGAATTTGTCATCGAAGCTTATCCTAAATTTAGAAGAAAGCTAGGCAATGGTAACAGCCAACAAAATGTAAGAAACAAAGAGCTGTGTTTCCCATGGAGATTCAAAAGAAAGCACAGGGCAGGGGATGGGTGGCTCAAGCCTGTAATCCTAGCTATGCAAGAGACTGAGAACTGAGGATCTCTGTTCAAAGTCAACCAGGGTAGGAAAGTCCCTGAGACTCTTATCTACAACAAACCACTCAGATAAAGGTGGAAGTAGTGCTCTAGCTCAAGTAGGGAAGAGAGCACTGGCCTTGAGCAAAATAAATTCAGGGACAGCCCCTAGACCTTGAGTTCAAGCCCCAGGATGGGGGAAAAAATAAAATAAAACAAGGAATTGTAGCCTTCTGACATGCTAAATTTAGCCCATTGACACTTGTTTATTACTTGGAGTCTCTAGACCACTGTTGGTCTAATTCACCATGTTTGTGGTACTTCCTAATGACAGCCCCAAGAAATAAATGCAGATTCGATACAGAAGGAGTAGAAATTACTTCTTTATCACAGAAAGATATGGACAGGACTAAGGGAAAAAGTCTAGGGAAAGAATTTGGGAAGTAGAACACAAAGCCACACGGGAGAGACAGTGGCCCCGAGGCTAGTGAATGAATCCTTCTCAGATGACAGAAGAAGCTGAAGGCACTGGAAACGAGGAGGAGGAAACGGCTGTTCACCTGAGATGCCCTGAGTCCCAGCTACTGGCTCAAGGAAATCTTACACAATTCCAACAGAAGTAGAGTTTTGCAATCCTGGTAGAAAAGGGAACATCAAAATTCATGAATTTGAATCCTTATAAATGAGACAATTGCTGTAGTATTAAGTACAGGTCTTGTTATGAATATTTTGATGCATTCCATCATAATAGTCTCTCTTAAAATGTTATTGTACAGGTAAACTACATATTGAGTACATTTCTTTTTAAGAAGCTCACCACTCCCTCATTTTCTCTCAAATTTGTCTCCTCCAGATACCCCTCCCCAGTAACTTTATCCTACTATTTCTGTGCTTCCCTTTCCCATCCCCAAATCAGATACATAGAAGACAAACGTACAGAAATCAAAAACAGTGACAAAAGGGGAAAAACAGAAAAAAAATCCCACAAAAAACCCAAGTAAATTTATAACCAGTTCTTCATATTTCTTGGAGTTCTTCTCAATATACATCAATATATATGCATATCACATATATCACAAATCCCATTATCAGCATTATCTGCACATAGCTATTGATCCTTTGCAATCCTTGTCTAAGAATATCCTCCTGTGGTCTCATTGTGTGAATGTTTATAGAGTCCTATCTAATTTATCACGCCCAAGTGTAATTTTTTGTCTCTTACTATCCATTTGATTTACTTGTAAAATTATAGATGCAGTCTAATTATTACAAATGAGGGAAACAGTGCAATCTATTTCTTTGAGTGTGACTTACTTCACTTCACAATTTTTTCCAAGTCTTTCCATTTCCTTATGGATGGTACATTATTCTTTCTGATGGAAGTGTAGAATTCCATATATATATGCATATATATTCCATACATATTACACACATATATATTCAATATATATTATATATACACATGTGTAGGTATATATCTGTATGTGTATATATATATATATATATATATATGTGTGTGTGTGTGTATGTGCATATATGCCCATTGATCCATTTTCTTGATCCATTCCTGTACTGAAGGGCACCTGGGTTTATTCTATATCTTGGTTATGGTAAACAATATTACAGTGAACATGGTTGTGCTAGTAACTTAAGTTTGGTCTTGTGTGTGGTCATTTGGGTAAATACACAGCAGTGGAATTGCTAGATCATAGGGAAGCTCTATGTTTAGGCTTTTGAGGAACCTACATTCTGCTTTTCAGAGTATTTGAATAAGATTACATTCCCAGCAATAGCGTAATAGAACAGCCACATGCCTGCAAGTACCTACTATCATTTGTTTTTTTGATAATGGCCATTCTTACTGGGGTGAGGTGGAATCTCATTGTTGTTTTGATTTGCATTTCTTTTACGGCCAGAGATACTGAATATCTCTTCATGTGTTTATTGGCCATTCTTTTCTTTTTTTTCTTCTGAGAAGGTACGCACAGAATCCTAAGAAGGACTACTACTGATGGATGGTGTTTGAGTGGCTGCTACCTTTCTCTTTTGATGATTACAAAAGGAAGACAAAGTCTCTTTGGGCCTGGCAATCTGACTTTCCTTGTTTAGCCTAGATTCCTTTCTTGGAGATCTTTTCAAATTTGTCCATGGATCTTTCTTCTCTGAACTCATGGCTCCCAAGTATTAGAGCCAAGGTCATAAGCTCGCACTAAGATCAGAAGCAACGGGATCTAAGGAATTTGGATCTAGTCGTGTTTTCTGGCAGTGAACGTCTCAGAGCAAATGCGACTGAAACGGGAAAAACATATTTGATTTTTCTACCAAGAGGTAGAAGATAATACTAAAGTGCCTCAGCCTTGTTTTTCACGCCTCATACACAGCCTTTCCCCCAACACTCAGTGCCAAATACATCAATTCCTCAACTCCAGCTTGCTCTTGACACTGCCTTTAATCTGTGAACCATGAAATGCAAAGAAATCTTGCATACACTACTCTCACTTCATCTGCCGGTGGCTGTCAAGCAAGCCGTCAACAGTACTCAGTAACAGCAGTTAATTGGAATGAGTTTATATCGCCAGCTCCTTGGGTGATTATTGGAGTCACTTGCCTACCATCGAAGAAAGCCTTTCACCTTCTTACAGCTTGATAAAGAGACTCTTTTCCGTCCTTATATAGTCCCAGAAGAAAAGAAATCCAGGGAAACTAACTCATTTTGTTTGTGTGGTGAACCCCAGCATGGTTTTAAGGAGGATAAAGGAACTGCTTCATTGAGATACATTTTACAGCTCTGGTGAGGAAGACCAGTATAATCCCCCTCTGTGTCTCAGTGCTCTGCCTTTTCCTGTCTCCAAATAAGCTGGACTGGATATTATTGATATTATTACTACAGCCTCAGTGCTGAAAGAGACTTTGAAACGGACACTTAGAAGAGTAAAAGTTAAATTCTCAAATTTGCTTGGAAATGTCAACTCCAGTATCACCAGGCATGATACTGCAGACAAACTATGGGATTGACTGAACATCTGTCCTTGCACAAATACTAGGTAAAATACAAAACCCACAATGGGATGCAGATTAAATGAGTTAAGACTGTGCAAGTACCTCACTTTCTAGCCGACATATACCTAGAGTTTAATAAACCATGTGTTTTTCTTTTCTCTTGCCTTGTAATATGTCTAAACACTGTACAAAACACTGGCTACATTTATGTCTGGTGTTTTACTCTAGAGCTTTGTTTGACTTATTTATGATTAATTTAGAATGACAAGTTAAGTCCTAGTTTCTTACCTTTATTTGCCATTGCTTTCAGTTCCAATATCTTCTATAACTGTTTCATTTTAGCTAACAGATATCCTTTAAATAGGAAATCAAGACCTCCATCCTGACTTTTTCTGTGTGTTCCCTATATGGAAAACCCTGTGACATGACTCAGAGATAGACAAATTATTACAACATCGTCCATCTCTCAGGAATTTACAATGTCAAGAATATTTGGATGAAAGCCATTCTGAAGACCAAAGTACTCAACCAGTCACCTGTGACTGATGACTGTAATCCCAGCTCCTCAGGAGAAAGAGCTCTAATGGCCAAAGACAAGTAGAGTCCATGACACTCAATTACCCACCTCATCAGAAATACAAGTGGGGCTCAAGTGGTAGTATACTACCTTGAGCAATAAAAGTTAAGATGCAGCACACAGGCTCGGAGTTGAAATGCCCATACTAGCACATTTTTAAATGCCTCAAATACTGTATGAGCTGAAAGGATGAAGCGGAAAACTCCTCTATTAGGAAGTAGCAGAGTTCCATCTAATAGGGATTTAGGTCAGAAGTTCCCTTTTGGGTGAACTTCGAAGGATGAGCAGGTGTTTCAAAGTGAAGGGATGGGCAAAAGGTCATTGTAACAGAAAGGACAGAATGCTTCTAATCAGAACTGAAAAGATGGCATTGCTGCCACAGAGATGCCAACACGAATCTTAATAATAAGCTAACAGAGGACCGAGAGAGGAGAGGCTGGAAACAATCACGACAAAGCATAGCTCCCCTACAGAGGGTCAGCGGCAGGAGGATTGAGACACCACGGCCAGCCTGGGCAAAGTTACCAAGATCCCAACTCAGAAACAAAACTAGAAACCAAAGCGTTGGTGCTGTGGAGCGGAATACAGAGAGCTCAGTCCGGCACAGGCATGCCCTGGGTTCTGCAGACAACAGATGGGGAGCTGAAGACTGAACAACAGCTCAGGGATCTGTCCAGATGCTAAGGGTCCTCCCAGGGACAGAGCCAGAAGTCAGAGCGGGTGGGATGAAGAGAGAGAGCATTAGAACACAGCTTTGGGAAGCTGACGGGCCCTGGATATAGAAAGTGAGTGAACCAGATAATTTGTGTACTCTAGTGACAGATGGCATGATAATGTGAAATCAAAAGGAACTGTTATTTGAGTTTCTTAACTTAGCCTTCACTTGTTCAATAAAACAGGATTTTGTATTTAAACAAATAATTAGGCTTGTCAGTGAAAACGTAAACAAGCAACATAATTCCAGAAGTCTTTCTTTTCCCTTCCCTTAACTTCAGCCCTACTTACAGAAAGCTACTTGGAATTTAAAGCTAATAATCTGATAAATGTAAAGCTAATAGTAGCCAGTGATGATTCTTCTATGTAGGATGCTTGGTGATGACAGCTGCTTTCTGAATCATGTTTGCTCCACTGAAGTAGAAAGGCACTAATTCCCCAAAATGTAATTATAATGCTGATCAAGCTCCCTTCATTCTCCTTGCAATGTGCTTATTGTTACTTCCTCCTAAATGTCCGATAAATTCAAACAACAGTGATTCCTGAATCCTTTGTCTTTCCAGCTGATGCAATGCCACACACACGACGCAGGGCAGACCTTCCACTTTGCCTCTTGTGAGCAAAGGCACTGGGTGGAAAGTTACATTCACAAAGTATAAGATCCGTGCATTCTTCGGGGTGGTGGAAGAGAAATTCATAGCCAGGTAGAATCCATATATTTAATGGACTTTGAAGATCCAAATTTATGCAAACAGTAATATTCAGTGAATTCTTTCTGAAATGCCTCATTAAGCCAATAAAGTATCTCTTACATACTTGCTTTTTACAGAGATTGCTGTTAACCATAAATGCATACTTCTGTGGTGAATAAAACCATCTCTCAGTAGCACTTCTGCCATTTGCAGTGTATGTTAAAATTTCCATCACAAAAATAGACACTTCTAACCAGATTTTTTTTGTATCATTTTATTCCATTTCACTGAGGAGAGCTGGAGTAAACTAACTGAGCATTTCGTTCACAAGATTTGAACTCAGGTTCAAAGACAGTCAATCCCTCCCATTTCTCCTATACTATACTGTCTTTCAACGTTTATTGCTTTTTAATTAAGGTACTGTGTTTTAAAGGGGTAAATTTTGTGGGTGGGTACTTGCTATGAGGTGCAGGAAGGCTTTGAAGTCCTGCTAAATTGCTCTTCTCAGTAGCTGGGATTATAGCACATACCACACTCAACTGAAGGGGAATATTTGATTCTGTTGGACTATTTCTAATCCCTAATACTTCTTAAAAATAACTTTCTGTTCTTTAATTGTTCAACATGGAGAAATTTAAAAATGCACTGCAGTTAAAATTGAAATAATAAATTAAATGATGGTTATGGTCAGAGCTTCGTGCTTATAGGAATTCTTTTTGGAATTCAGAAAGGCTCAACATTTTTTTTCCAGGCCAGTTTTGGACCACTATCCTTAGGATTCTGCTTTGCTAGTAGCTGAGATTACAGGCATTTGCAACCAGGCCCAGCAATATGAGGATGTTTCAAAATGAGAATCCATAATAGTAATTGGGTTAAACAACCTTGGATATATATTATGGAGAAAATGACATTTTTTTTTGATGTGTGATTTTGCTTTCTTCTTTGTTTTCATATATACATATATGTCTGCTAAACTGCTTGAATTGTATAGTATGCGCTATGAAAGTTTTTAGGAGCATCAAAAGCTAAGTCATTTTCTATATTTAACTTCCTACTTAGTAAGGGTTGTCTCTTGTTCCTTTAGGAGCAGGACAGATAGACAAAGATATGTTCAAGCTTAAATGTGTGATTTAGGTAAAGTATTTAACTTTTATGAGCTTTGGCTCTTTTTTGTAAAATAGATATTTATAATAGTAAAGTATCACCGAGTGAAGTTAAAAAATAAATGAAAAATTTAAGTAGATAGATGGAGGATTATCTAGGTAGGTATAGATAGATAAATACAGATATTTTAATCTGATAATAATTATTAGTGGGTAAAACCTAAAGCTTAGAAAATATCAGTAGTAAATTTAATAAATGTGATGTAAATGTTCATTTTTATATGAGACTATTTAAGTGTTATATATATATATAGTCATATGCTAATATTCAGAACACTGTGAGGTGTATATCTTTCTGTCTAAATTTCACTGAGACTAAGACTGCAACTTAGATTAGTGGCTGTTTTGCCAAAGTTCCTACAGCTATCAACATGGCTATGATTTACTTCCACATCTTTCTGCCTTTAAAATCCATGATTATAACCTGTGTTGGCTTTCTGTAGATGTAGGAATAATTTAAAAGGGATAAGATGATATTTTGGTTCATGGATTTGGAGATTTTAGTTCACGGTCACCTGTCCAAATTGCTTCTGGACCTGTGATGTTTCAGAGAATGATTATGAGAAGCATGGAGAGAAACAAAGTAGCTCACTTCATGGAAGGCAAGACAGAGAGAGAAACAGACAAACTGTCAGAGGCAAGAGAAAAAGACCAAGGAACAGAGTCAGCAAGACAGTGACAGAGGAAAAAAAAGACAGGAGAGAAAGGAAGGGACAATGTGTGCCCCTTAAGTGTTATGGCTCTTGGGACTTACTTTCTCCAACTAGGCTCCTCCTCCCAATAATCAAGATGCAATCATCTCCAAAAGCCCTGGTAGCTTCTGCGTCCAAGCCTTTGACATATGACTATCTGCATTTTATGTGAAAACCATAACAAGCTCTGCCTTTACTAAGTGGGATACTATAATGCAGTATTCAATGTATAGATTCTTGCTTATGGGGAGAGTGTGTATGTGGTATAATTAGGTGTTGAAATGTCAGGAGCCAAGAAGTAGCTTAAAATTATATGTTCTCATAGACTGTGCTATAATTAGTCAAACTTCATAAAATAAAATGCCAAGAGCCATATTTTGCACTGTTTGATAGTTCCTTTGACTTGTTATTAGGTGATATAATTTCTCTATAGTTTCAGCATCAGAACAAGTAGAGATAAGAATGGGAAAAATAGGATTTCCTCTCCTCCAATAAGGTTTAGGTTGTATTTAAGTCTTTTCGACAAATTGGCTGAATTATTCCTATAAGCCTCAGGACAGCATAAGGTCAGTGAAGTGTCCACATTTTGTGAGTCAGATTAATCTATTTTTCCTATGGAATTAATGACATGCAGAGACCACAGCTAGTTAGAGTCAACAAGCTATAAATCTAGGAAGATGATGCCTTTCTGTTTGTTTTTTAAAATCACACTGTAGTCTTGTCACCATAAATTGGACTTAGAGAAAAGATATTCATTCTGATAATTTGGTGGCTCTGAAGGTGAAGTTAATAGTGCCAGGAGATCTGATGTCTGATGAAGAGTTTATTCTCATTAAATCATCATATGTCAATGAGCAGTGGGAGTCAGTAAGCTCTTATATCTTTACCTATGGGGGCATGAATTCAGTTCATCATGGTATATGCCATATGATTTAATGTTAGTAGTAATCTCTTATAAGGGATACATGCCAAGGGATGGGTGAAACCTTGGCTAACATGGATTTGTATGTTCCATGTGTTGCTTTCTTGAATAGTCAGATATTGCTTACTAGCATGATGCTTTCTGAGAAAAGGCTCATTTGATCGATCTATCACTGAGTAAACACCAGAGACATACACTAGATAGATGGATATGTCATTGATAAAGCAAATAATCTACGGGACGACCATTGCATATACAGTCGACCATTAACTGAAAGAATGTCCTTAGGAAGTGAATGGCAATGTATTCTTAACTATGATTAAGTCTAATCTTTATATTAGGTACATGAAGAATAGAACCATGGCTCAAAATTGACCAGAAAAAAAAATAGTAATATACTAGCCAGGTGCTGATGGCTTATACCCTTAATCTTAGCTACTCAATAAACCAGAGCCAGTGCATGGCAACTGAAGCAAAGCTGACCAAAAATGTCCTAAAGACTCCATGTCTAAAAGAAGAAAATTAAAACAGCAGAAAGCCAGGCTGGTGACATAACTCAAGTAGAAGAACACCAGCCAAGCAAGAAAGCTGAGCATCAAAACAGTTAAATACATACACACACACACACACACACACACACACACACACACACACACACACACGTACATATTATATATGTATACGTACTACAAATGTATAATTTTTCATTATCATACATATATATATATACATATGTATGGGGAGAAAGAGACAGAGAGAGTAACAAATATTCTCTGGATGTGGTCTTTTCTTTCTTAAGCCACTTTGTTCTATAGTACCATATGGCTAACCTTTCTTATTGACTGTTATTTACAAACAAGCCACGTGGAATCATCAACAAGGGGAGACAACTGTATTTTCCAAAGGTCTCCCCAACTCATACAATTACATTAGAAGTTTAAGCTATAATCTATGAATTTTGAGGGGACACACGTGCATTCCTTAACACTGACTGAGTATAGAATTAAAGTATTGCAGAAGAAAGAGCAGCAGGCTTCCCCTCCTTGAATGGGCCTTGCAGTATGTCTAGACATAATTTTTCCTGTGAGTGTTACTTCCCATGGAATTTGATGTCGCAAAGTCTTGGATTCAAATAAGTGGTTCTGTTCCTTAATAGCTTTCTCACCTCCATAAGACACTATCTGTTCTAAAGTTTAACTATATATTTAGTTAAACAAAATTTGTATAAATAATTGCATCATGGGAATGTGAGGCTTAAGCTAGAATATATGAAAATTATTTCAATTCCTGAGATCATGTGTTTTACATCTAATAGAATATATATGTGTGTGTATATATATATATATATATTTATACACACACTATTTGCATTTGTAAATTGCAATGGCTGTTCTATTGCTGAGTACAAATTACACTTTTGCTATCACTTATATCTTTCCCATTCTGTATTAGTTTGTGTTCTTGGCTAAACATGTGTAAAAGAGTGATTTCTACTTCTCAGGCTATACTCAATAATGCAGTTCAAAAAGTTAACCCTGGACAAAGAAATGGTTCCTTTCTCATTTATTGTTTCCCTCACATTGGTGTGTGCCTAGGAGATCAGCAGGCTGCCTTCAGCAACAAGGGAACTCAGTCCTAACATGCTGTTGAGTCAGTCATTGCTGGGCTCAAGACAGTTACAGAAGGAACAGAGACAGTAGCACACTTAGAGAACAGCTGCTCATTCTCCGGGCCTCCAGGTGAGGCTCCTGTGTATCAGCTCGTAGAATTCTTTCGACATTATCCCTGTCACAATTTCATTGCATGACAATGGGATGGAAGGTCCCCAGGCACTACTGAACCTTGTTTCCTTTGTGTATGAGGTAGGTACAGGATACAAGGGCAAATGCTTTTAGTAATTTCCCCCCTCCTCTCCCCCCAAAAAGCCACTTATAAGAGCTCAGATTTATACAGATGCACAAAGTAATCATATCTCAGAAAGAAAAGGGGCTGAAGAAAGCCATAGAAAGAGGAGTACATGAGGAGAAGAAAAACACCTGGGCAGAGTAGGTGGAAGGCTGTTTAGAGAATAATTGAATGACACTCTGTGAGAATAGTCACCTCAAAACTTAGTGAATCTTGTGAAGTTCCAACAAAATACTTTTCAATCTAGCCAGTAGTATTACAGGTGAATATCGACTACAACCTCTGGCACTCCTATCACAGATCAAGGGCATAAGCCTATAATATCCTCACCATTCAATGAATTTAATGAAGACCATCTGAGTTCTCTCAGTGACAAAAACTTGGTCTCTAATATACCAGAACCTGGTATTATTTTATAACTGGTTCATCTTTTCTTCCCATACAAAGGTCTCTTGGAAAGAATGTTTCCTTTATATTATTAGAGAATATTAGTGACATGATATTTCCTTGGCACAGTGATATTCCCATTTACTGCTGGAGCATTTCTAAATTCCTTACCATTCCATATGCATGACATATGTAAACATATGTATATTAGAGACTAACCTCACAAATATGAGGATATGTTGCTGAACCAAGGTCTCACAGAGCCCTCTTAAAGCTTCCTCTCTATTAGAAGCAACCACGGGTACAATTACAACTGGGGTGGGAATTGTACCAATGGGAAAGTCCACGTAACAGGAAGTCATGTAACATGGATACTAAACTCAGATTGGAAATCAGAAAAAGAAATTCTCAAGAGAAGTAACACTAGACTGGTCTTAAGAATGGGTAAAGCTTATCCAGAGGGACAGAGCATTACAAGGAAGATGATTATTCCAGATGGATGGAAACACCAGAAGAAACTGAGCCACGAGCTCAGTTTTAGACAATGGAAGAAATGCAGTATTACTGGGTAAATGTTGGCACAGTAGTGCAGAGAGGTTGCCGTAGAGAGATACGCAGTAACTTTGCAGGATCAAATGCATTCAACAGTGCTTGTGGTTGCCCTGCAAAAGCTTCTCTGACCTTGACATAAATTCTCATGCTTTCCTTTACCATCATGTGTCCAGATAAAATTAGAAAAAAACTAAATGCAGGCTTGTGTTTGCGTGATAGCCATGGGATTGTCTTTGGCTCCTTCTAACAAACCACTAAAGACATTTTCAGAAGTCTCTACAGATGACTAGAAGAAAACTAAAAATATATGTACAGTGTGATTCAGCGCTATCCATTACTGGGCTTATACCAAAGAAAGTCAACATTTCCCTAACTCCTTGTTTGCTTGCAGTACTGTTCATAGGAACTCCCACACGGAATGTCCATCAATGAATAATTGGATGAAGACAATGTGATATACACCCACAATGGTAAACTATTAAAGCCATAGGAGGTCAGGACTGAAAGACAAATACAGCATGGTGTCACTGAGATGTGTCACATGTAAAAGTTGATTTTGTAAAATTTATGTAAACAATAGTTACTTGAGACTGAAAAGAGCACTGGAACAGTGAAGCAGGGGAAGTGATCTAAACACATCACTGTTTGATAGCATGAATAAATCCCACTGTCCTACAGCAGAGCATGATGACGATAATGAGTAAGCCAGACATGGTGATACATGCCTATAATTCTAGCACTTGGGAGACTGGGGAAGGCAGATCGTGAACTGAAGAGTAATTGGGTGACATGACAAGCTTGAGGCCAACATGGCTTTCATAGAAAAATCCTCTCTGTCTTTCTCTTTCTCTCTCTTTATAGATATACATACTCACACACACACATATACATATTTTATAGAGTACATCACAGAATATATACAAGATCACCAAGATATCATAAAATTTTAAGGTGTTGGGCATGCTAGTTACCCTGATCTGATCCCTATACAATGTAGATACAAACATATATACGAAGAAATATTTACAAACCTTTGACACCATGAAATAGCCATGGTAGTGGAGAAGACAGGCAAGTACAGAAATGAAGCACATAATGTGTATACAGTCAATTAAATACATCAAAATTAATGCTCAGCAACAGAGTAAATCTAGAGGATTTTAAATTGACCTATAGGATAGATATCCAAACTCATGTTTAACCAGTTTCTTACATTGAACATCAGGAAATCACTGCCACTGGAGCCAGAAAATCTTCAGTTTTTGCGTGCTGATTGTACCCACTATTCTAGAGCATATTGTAGGGCAGATTCTCTCATATTTCTTCGATAGCATACAGATTAATTATTACTTTAGTAAGAATGTGGAAGGGGTGGCATTGATCAAGATAGAATGTATTCATAAACTGTTCTGTTAGGTGGCAACTTCTTTGTACCATTACCTAAAGTTAATAATAAAAAAGAAAAAAAAAAGTATTTGCAGGTTTTTTGTTTTTTTTTCTTTTTGAACGTGATCCTGGGGTTTGAACTCAGGCCTGCATGCTGGCAATCACGTATGCCACATCTTAAACCAGTATTTCTCTGGTTAATTTTGTGATACAATCTGTCTTTTGGCCAAGCTGGCCTGGGTCACAATGCACCAATGTATTCTTTCTGGGATGGCAGCCACAGACTACCAAGCTAAGCTTTTCCACTGGAGATGACGTTCTCACCAATTTCTTACCCCGCCGGCTTTGAAACTAGTTTTTTTTTTTTTTTTTTCCCTGATGTCAGGTTATTGCCTAGCTAGAATTGCAGGCATGAAATACTTCTTGTAGCTATCAACTGAGATGGGGGAAGGAGGTCTCATGAAATTTTTGCCCCCGCTGGCCGTGAACCATGACGGTTCCTGTCTCTACCTCCAACGCAGCTAGAATTATAGGCATGAGCTATGGGTGCTTTGCACTTGGAAATAAATTTGAGAATTTAATTTGTTCTTCTTTGTATCATTCGTGCTATTCTAATAAAAGAAACACCCCATCTCTGCTATTTTATTGTACTATTGATTATATAAATGTGCAAAACAGATGTCATATTATGACCTAACATAGTATACTTTCATAGTATAGTTTGTGCTAGAGTCTTCTAAAGTAAGATAAATGACTAAAGAGAAAGGTATAAGCAAAACTGACAAAATTTCATTTTGCTCTAAAGATTTTTTTTCCTAGAATCAAATTACAAAGAATAAGTCTGATTAAAATAAAACTCAACAATTTGCCAATTTATTTAGTATAAAATGCTCCTGTTTTCAAATCTATAATTGTCTCCTCTGTGTTTGATGTTAGTAAAAGGCTAATTTAGTGGATATCTCAGAGTTCAAAGTAATTTACTTCCCAGGCTTGTATCAGAGTTTCATGGTTTCCCAACCACGTGAGGTTTGCACATTAAAATTTCATGACAGAGTTATTGCTTATGATACTTTCCACTCCACTATAGAATATGATGCACGCATAGACTTAGAAAGCACGGCACTATAATTCAATTACAAGCACAATTTGTGTTTTCCTCTGATTAAGTATTCTTTCTTGAGTTTGGACACAGACTTTGTAATCGTGTATTTGTTCTTCAATGGTGTGTGTTTTAAAAAGCACTCTAAAGGCTGCTCTTTCTCAACACCACCCTGGTCACATCTAGTTAAATATTTAATGCCACCAAACACAAGGCAAAGCGTGCAATGATCATGAACTGCACTATAAAACCACAGTAATGGGTTTAGATCCCTGGGTCACCGCTCTCCTCCGTATTAAGATAGCAAAGGAGGAGAAATCTCATCCACATGCAAACTTAAGCAGGAGTCTGTCCTGCCACATCCGTTGGCAACATTAATCATAAATCTCTGAATTTGATGTGTTTTTTAATCTCTTGCATAAATTTACTGGTCTGCAAGTCAAGCTAAAATATTAAGCATAGCGTTGTGTGATTCTGGGAGGTATTCCTTTCCAGAGTGACCTTTCCCCGCATATTTTAAGTTTTGATAACTTCCTGTGGCTCGCTAAAAGCTTCCATTACCAATTTGTCATTATAGGTTACATCTTTCTGCTGAAATTAGGACAGTTTTTTTGCATTAGGAACTAAATGCTGAAAGAAGGCCAGGGCAGTCTACATGAGGAAATTCAGCTATTCCCTCTCAGGTATATATCCTTAAGTGGGAGGGAAAGGCAATAAAAGCAGCAAAAATTATTATCAAGGCACTTTTGCTTTGTAAATAAGATAATTTACCCTTGAAAAATGACTCACATGATATTTTAAACCTAAAATGATGGGCCTTTTAAAGCCAGTACAGTATTTGTAAGAAAAATATTATATCTCAAAGAAGTTGGAGGCTTATCTAAACAAAAATAGATTTGGATAGCAATGCTTACCAATACTATAAAGTTACTTAATTCCTGCTCTTTAGTTTTCATATTTATAAACTGAAAAATCATAGTATTTGTCATGTTTGTTATGGTGTTATTACTTACCTTCATAAGATAGTTATCATAAGATTTGGTTACACAGATTCACTATATATCATCTTGAAAATAAAAAGTACATGCCAAATACTTGTGACTCAAGTCCATAATCATAGATAGTCAGGACGGTGTGATTGGGAGAATTATAGTTTGAAGACAGAATAGGCATTAAAGTTTGCAAGAAACCATCTCCTAAATAATCAGCAAAACTTTTGGCAAAACACATGACTCAAGGTGGCAGAACACCAGCCGTACTAAGTGCAACGCCCTAAATTCAAACCTACATAACACACATATTATATATATATATACACACACAATTATACATATATATGTGTTCATATGTACATACACATATACACACTTATAAATATACAGTATAAAATATCTGTCTAGAATTTTTATTCACTCAGTAATCTCATAGAGAAATGTAGTAAGTTAACTTTCTAAAATCTTTACTGTGGATCCTAATGAATCCTCAAAGCTCCTTCGTTGTTTCACGATGGCATGTCATTGCCATGAGTACAGAGGGTAATATTTATTGATATACTATAGTCACTATTGGTACTTGAGTAGTTGCTATGCTCAAGCAGGTTTTATTGATTTTCCTCATTTCCTCTAACGTGGAATTTTGCCTTCTATTGGGAATATGTGGACACACATACACACACACACACACACACACACACACATTTTGAATGTTTTTTCTGGACCATCTTTATTAGCTCTGAGCTCCCATCTATCATTTGACCAAGCTCCTTCAACTCTTCAGGCTGCATTAAAAGTAGCTCCAGTAAGCCAGGCACTGGTGGCTCACACCTGTAATCCTAGCTACTCTGAGGTACGAAGCCAGCCCAGGCAGAAAAGCCCAGGAGACCCTTATCTCCAATAAACTACCCAGAAAAATCCAGAAGAGGCTCTGTAACTCACGTGGTAGAGCCCTAGCCTAGAACATCAACGGGCTTAGGGACAGTGACCCAGACCAGCAGAAAGAAAAGAAAATTGAAAAAAGAAAAAAAAAAAGGAGCTCTCTTCCTGCCATGAACTCTACATCTCTGAATTTTTTTATTTCATGTCAATGGTGACGATAAGGATGATGACGGTGATAATGATGAAGAGGAGGAGAAGGAGGAGAATGTTGATATAAAGAAAGATACTGAATCTGAATCTGCCTTGTTGCTCCCAGCTTGGTTGTGGGCTATCTGGCCATAACTCGGCGTAGAGGAAGATATTGGCGATAAGGGTCTCCTGGGCTTTTCTGCCTGGGCTGGCTTCCTACCTCAGAGTAGCTGGCTAGGATTACAGGTGTGAGCCACCAATCCTGCTTGGCAGTCAGCACAGGGTTGACTCCAGGGCAAAGTAAAAAGATGTCTTCAGACTCTCTCTCTCTGTCTCTCTGTCTCTCTCTGTCTCTCTCTGTCTCTGTCTGTCTCTGTCTCTCTCTGTGTCTGTCTGTGTGTCTTTCTCTGTCTCTGTCTCTCTGTCTGTCTATGTCTCTCTGTCTCTGTCTCTGTCTGTCTGTCTGTCTCTCTCTCTCTCCCACCCCCACACACAATAAGGGAGGGGACGAGCTGAGGTTTAAATCGGATAGAAATCACTGACAAAAGAAACTGTCTCAAAGAACAGATAGCTCGCCACAGGGGCCCACGTTTCTGACCCCAGATACTCGGTGGCAGACATCAGGTATCAACGCCAAAGCCAGCCCAGACATAGAAGCTTGTAAGTCTCCACCTCAAACAACGGGTGAGTGGTGTGGTACTCACCTGTCACCCCACCAAGAGGGGAAACACGGTCACTGGGTGTAGTGATCTACCCCCTAGCACCTCCAGTAACAAAGGGAAACACAAGCAGGAAGATAGCAACCCAAGGCAGCCCAGGCATAAAGTGAGACCCTACTTTGCAAATAACCAATGCAAGAAGGAGGCACACTGCCTGGCACGGGTGGCTCAGGACAGTAATCCTACCTGAGCTTTGATGCTTGTGGTTGAAAGCCAACCCCAGCAGGAAAGTCTGTGAGACGCTTCTTTCCAATTAACCACCAAAAAGCTGGAAGTGGAGCTGTGTTTCAAGTGGTAGGCTGCTAGCCTTGAGCAAAAACACTCAGAGACAGAATCCAGACCCTGAGTTCAAGCCCTCGGACCTGCACAAAAAGGACACACACAAACACACACAAATAGAGTTGTAATATGAATGCTTTGGTAGGTCCTCCGTAAGAACCTCTTTCTGAGAAGCTATCTTCGTAACTCCATTCAAATGAAACGTTTATTTTATCCTTAGTTCCACATTTACTACCAGCAATTTTGTATATGTAATCTAGGTTTATGTATTTGTATACTACAATTAATATATTTCATGTTGTTTCCTTCCCAAGTAATTTATAAACTACTCACCCAGACAGCTAATTAGTTCCTTTTTCCATTTCATTTGCCATCCATTTATTTCACAAATGTTGTTTAGTCCTAAGTTGCATTCCTTCCACTCTCTGGTGCATCTTCATGACCACCGAAAGCTGTTCTCGGTGCACAGAAGATGCACAGTAGATGTCGATTGACTGAATGACATCCTATGATGTGACCAGGATTGCTAAAGTCTACTGGTTTTGTCCTAATTTCAAAATGCTTTTCCCCCCCATTTTAGGTCACCCCAGGGAGCTGTCTCACACCATCAGTCTATTGATTCTCGCCGCGTGAGGCAAAAAAGAAGCCACCAAATCAGGTATGGCTTAGAATATCAAAAATTATCCACTCAGAATTAAATATATGTCATGTCCTATAAACCAAAACTTTAAAAAAAAAGGTATACAATAGAACTTTAGGCAATTGATGTTTGGAAATGACTAGAAGACACCTTTTTTAAAAAATAAAAAATCCATCTTCTTTTCTCTTCTACTACAGTTATCTCTTTTGTAGAAAAGAAACTATTTATACAAGTACATGTTAAATCTTCTACATTGTAATTTACTCCAACTAATAATTACCCTATCCACACATGTTCTGTGAAAATGTCTTTAGTCACAGTCCCTCTAATGTAATCTGAGTGTTCATTGTTCTTCTATTTGATATGCGCAGGGAGCGTACAGCAACCTCTTACCCTAATCAGTATTTGCATGCACTGACTGCTGAAATGAAAGTATAGTTAGCAGGACAGATGTTTCCATTGAATGAGAAAATACAAGAGGTAGAGCCATAAATTAAACCAAATGTTTCCGTCTTTACATGTGTTTGTTTTGTGATAGTGGTGATGTGTCTCTTTGTGTGTGTGCATGTGTGTGTGTGCATGTGTGTGTGCATGTGTGTGCGTGCGTCTGTGTGTATGTGTATTTGAAATTAAGGTACTGGTTAAAGTTAGGGAAAGTCTGTGGCCTGTAAAACAGATGACATTTGGAAATAGCTTTCTATTCTGGAGTGTGCCTAACTATTGTATTTTGGTATAATGAACTATTATTTGCCTTTTGTGAATAAGGAGTTTGATGAATGGACTGGGAGCGTCAAGAGAAAAAGAAAGCCAACAAATCAGAATTTCATACGCAGTATGATGCTATGAATAGATTATTATGATTTATTGGTTTATTGTTATTATTTGTTGTTTCTCTGCTATGGGCTGAAAATACTTCAAATATCACTTTATAATACTTCATTGACACAATACGAAGCTTGTAGAGTGTCGGATTTCTCGGAAAGTGTTTATATTTACCTTGTGTTTGTTAGTATTTGTATTTTGGGATTTTTAATCTTATCATATTTTTGAGAAAAAGCTTAAAATGTAAATGTGTGTGGTAATGAACTTACATTCATTTTGCATTTAAGAAAGAAATTGGGACCAAAAGTTCATGCTCCTCCACCTCCATTTTTTGTGAAAAGCACATTGTAGTTAATGCTTCTATTTAAGTAAATGTTGTAAGTATCTTCACCTTCTCATCCACCTTCTCAAATTCTTCCTGTGTGTAGGCTGTAGATACAGCTGCAATGTTAGGGTGATTAACGCAGGTGGGTGCTTGGTTAGCAGATGTCCAAGGAACAAACACCCATCAATTTTTAAACTTCAATGCAAGATATACATTACCATCCAGAGTTGCCATCAAGAGTAATCACATGTTTTTTTGAGGACTACATTTTACATTGACAGGGATGGGTTTACAGGGGCTCTTTATGTTTTGTCTGAATACTTAAACAGTAATCATAAAGAAGACCAATATCTTTGGTTGGAATGATTTGCTAGATACTCACCTTATCATAGTCGGTGGAAAAATCACTATGTGTTTTTAGATTATGAGGCTCATAATACAAAATCTTCCTTTAAAGATCTATTCATGTAGAATTTGGGGTTTTACAAGTACGTGTCTTTGGCATTAACACCTGTGATTAAGTAATTATCATTTCTCCTGGCCAAGTAGGTGTCATTACAGTGGGATCCTGAGTTCATGGTTTCTTTTGCACTTCATTTTATAGCCCCACCCTGGCAGAGTTGTTGCAAGTTCTGAGCATAGCAATTGATTTTGTATATGCTTTGGTTCACAGTCATTTTATTAAATTAGCTATAGAAAGACTTTCAGTCAAACACATAGTAAAGAAAAAGAATAGTGAAAGAAAGAATGTAGAGAGGAACAGAGAATGAAGGGGGAAAGGGAGAAAGAAAATCCCACAATGCCAACCACTGTCTTCATCATTCTGGATAACCCACTTATGTAATCTAATTCCATACTTACTAAATATAGCCATTTGTTGCAGGAAGTTTAACTCCTCTATTTCAAGAATCTAATATCTCTGCTCTTCATTTTATAATGCTGTTTTTCTTTTCAGGTAGACATCTAAACATTTTTTTTTCTGTTACATCTAATAGCTATCAGATCACATGAATCTTTTTATACAAGCAAAGCACAAGTTACAAACTAGTTGGTATCAGTCTTCACACCCCTATTTACCTGCTAAGTTAGTTAAACTTTCTTTGTTACAGTTTTTGCATTTTCAGGTTTGGAATAATTATCTAAAAGGGTTTTTCTGAGTATTGAACTAGAAAGTACATTTAAGCTCTCTTTATATGGGGTCAAATAGAGCAAGTATGCAAAATGGTTAGCTATAAAATGAACTGCTCAGATTATTAAAGAGAGAAAGATACCATAAAAACTAAAAATGGCTTATTTGTTTTAAATATTTAGTGTAGAGTAATCTTAATGCTAAAAGTGCACTGAAAGTGACTTGAAGTTTACAGTGTCTCAGGTTATTATCACTGGTGATTATCATTACAAACATAGAATATCCCACAGAAGTAGTAGTATTTTTGAACAGATTGACTCTGAATATCATCTAGCATGAAGAACATTTTTTCAGGCTAGTCTCTTTTATCATTTCTTTCAAATTATTTTGACTTCTTAGATGGAACTACACTGTATATTGAACTCATACCAAAAGAGCCAAACTGCTTGAATGGTAGTGATTATAATTCTTGTCCATTCAGCTCATCTCCCAGGACCGCCTGGTATTTCATTTGTATTACCACAAAATGGTTGGGAAAAAAATCACAGTTTATAAAACATGCACCTACACTGATCCCTCTATTGATTTCTTATTTCTTAAGACAGAGGATTGGAAGCTGCAAGAAAAAAGCGATAAGCCCAAGTTTACACCTGAAGAGGGGGACTGGCCTACTTAAGGCAGTTTGCATCTACTGGGTTGTGTGCACTCTTCTGTACTATACATTTAGGCCACAATTAGGCTATTTATTACCTTGGGACATGTGACCTTCCTTCCCTTTCGGCCAATG
The DNA here is from genome assembly GCF_023159225.1 of Perognathus longimembris pacificus. Classification (NCBI taxonomy): domain Eukaryota; kingdom Metazoa; phylum Chordata; class Mammalia; order Rodentia; family Heteromyidae; genus Perognathus; species Perognathus longimembris. The sequence continues at coordinate 4,655,051 of NC_063173.1, read as the reverse complement.
GTTTCTTATGGTGGTTACATCTGAATGACAGCAGTGGTTGAAAAGATATAGTGCCCAACCAGCAACTTCAGCATCACTTGTTAGGGATCCAAATTCTTGGGTCTTCCCTGATATATTAAATAATAAGCGATGGCAGGGTTGAGCAACTTATAGTTTGGCAAGATCTGTAGGCAATCTATGATGCTTGCTGAAGGCTTAAAACTTTCAACTTAAAATGAACAAAAAAATCAAACTTCTTTTTGGCTGAGAGTATAATGTAGTGTGTGTGCTACTTTCCTAGTATGTGTCAGGTCCTGAGTTTGCTCTCCAGCACTGGAGAGATAAGGAACAAAATAATTAAGGAAAAACTATAATCGGTAAATAGCTCCCCACACAAAATAATTTTAATTACTTCACTAGCCTATCAATGGGTAAATCACACTGTGCAGATATATAACATTCATAAGGAAAAGAACTGATAAGAGATAATGAAACCAATATTTGCTGATCATCCTACCACATATGAAATGCTCTTTAATTTCTATTAGTTTCCTGTTTAATCCTATAACATCTGAAGGGTATTTTATTATCCCAACTTCACTAATAATAGGAAAATTCAATCAAGACTGATTAAGCTACTACTGCAAGATGATTCAACTTGAAAGCAATACACCTAGGATTGGAACTAGATGAACTTTTCTCCAGTCTTAATTCTTTCTACTATTTATTGATATCCACTGAGATTTGCACAAATAGAAGGTGCTTTATATCTATGTGCATAGGGTTGCAGGGAGACCACTGTTACTCATGATGCAGAGTTCAAACAATTAACCATACATGGGACCAACTGGGACTATTTCCCTATCAGGAAGGCTGTATTATGCATTCATGGGAACTATCATTTTTGTTCTGGAAATTTCTTTTCATTTTTATTTATCATTTTTTTCACACTTGGTCAAAACTGAATGTAATACATCTGCCAATAAGATTGGTTACTGTATTAGAAATGCCTAAGGAAAATCTCAAGAAACCCATGCTGTTGACTTTTATTGTCTTTTTGGATTTCTTTTATCCTGTATGGTTGGTTAAGAATGACCAGCTAATATGTAAACATATCTATTTATATTTTATATGTTATATATATATTTGTATTGTCCTTGTTTTGTCCTTAAAAATATAGCTCTAGTGTGTCTTACTGAAGGCTATTTCAAAAGTTTCTGAAAAAAGAATCATCGCCTTAGATATCATGTAAACAAAACCATGTACGTATTATGTAAATGTAATTATATGGCGGTAATTACAGAAATATGCACTGAACTTTTCAGCTATAAGATGGGGAATTATAGGAGAGACTAATTACATACCATCTTCCTTAAATTCTCAGCATCTAGAAAGAAGCGCATCCATTTTTACATTTGCAAAATACATAGAATTTTTCACTGCGTTCTGCAGAGGGTGTCGGGGAAATAGGTGCTATGCGTGGAGAACTGCAAGGTGAGGAGCCTTTGTGAAACTGGAAGGTGCTAACCATAATGGAAGCAATTCCATTCCTCGGGCTATTGTGCTTGCACAGCTGTGAGAGGCTAGGACGGCCTCTATTAGTCTCTGTAACGGAGAGACTGTTTCTAATGGACAGGAAAGGTAGACTTCCCTTTCCCCAGTTCAAATTCCAGGCATTTCTTACAAGAATCTCAATCATGGGTCTAGTACTCAGATTCGTTGATTGATAGGTTGTAAAAGTAGTTCCCAGAAAATGTTACAATAAAAGAGATTAAATATATAGAATTTAACAGAGAAAGTAGCTGTATTATCAGCTATGGAGAAGCTATACCAACTGTTTTATCTGGGACTGATTTTTTGCATCTATATGTAGAAACGGGGAAGGAATAACTATTTAAAACTACCTTTGGGAACCAAACAAAATAAAATTCTGGTACTCTATTCTACTGAGGACAGTAAAGTATGTGAAATTATCACTGCTAATTATTTAATTCTTCTTAAATTTTCTATTAGCATAAATTAATTACACAAAGAGATTCCTTGTGATAGTACCTATATAGATCCAGATTATGTACTGTAATTCACCTTGTCTATGCAACTCTTCCTGATTACTTTTCTCTTGCCCTCCCCATTTTAACAGTTTTTAATGTGTTCCATTATGTTTTCATACACAATGTACATTGATGATAGATAGTTAAGAAGATAATAGATGGATTGATAACAGAGTTGTTGTAATGATAAGTAGATGGAGGGAGGTTCAGAGATAAAGATAATAGATATAATATCTTTGAATCATACTTACATCCGATCATTCTCCCATTCTTCCCCCTCCTGCTGTCTTTTTCAACAAAAAACATCTTTTAAAAACATTTCCTATGGTTATCATTATTAGATCTAGATTTCACCTATGAGGAAAAAAATTCTTATGATATTTGTTCCTCTGCAGGTAGCTAAAGTCATTCAACATGATGAGATCCGTCAACGTTCATATTCATGGATCTTTTTTTTTTAATTTCAGGACATATGTCATAATCAACAAATTAAGTTCAATATTCTATTCAAAGTCAGGCATTTGTTCATTTTTTTTCCAAGCAAGAATTCTTCTGGCTTTTTCTTTCTGTTTCCACTGGTTCCACCACAGTTCTTGGCCACCATCAGCCTAGTGCTGAGGGATGTCAAATCTTCTCTAATGCCTATCTCAGTGTCATTTATTCTGCCCCACATCTGTTTGCCTCCAATCACTTCCTGTTGCTTGTAGCAAGATTAAACTGCTTACCATGGCTTACATGACAGTGCACATTGTTATCTGTCCCTACCTCTGTAACCTCATTAGACCCTCCTCCTGTCTTCTGTGCTTACAAACTCTATGCTACCCATATTCAGTTTTCTCCATGGGTCAAGCCTACCAGAGAAGCTATCAAATTTCTTCTCCTTAGAAAGTATTCTCCATTTTCTTTTCTCTTTTCAGCCGCACAGTTCTCAAGACTAATTATATGCATAATAGCATTAAATATAAACAGTGTAAACAAGCCAAGTAAACGTCTAAGTTTATGAGATTGGATAAGAGTCACATAGGAAGGGTAACAATGTGTTAAATGTAGATACAAATAGGTTTAAAGAAAAAAAAAACCTTGAAAATATATTGTGTTGATATTAAACTTATGAAAAATAGAAAAACTGTAGCCAGGCCAAAGAGACTTACGGACAGATGCTATTACCAGGGATAAAGATGACCATCATTCTTTAGTAATTATAAAGGAGATCAACTCATTAAAAGGAAAAGTAACAACCCTAACCTATTATGTACCTGTTCATGTCCCTTTTTTAAAGGTATGAACAGATACATAATTATTAGCTCTGGTTAATAATTTTGCTTTTGCTCAATATATGAGACAAAAACTGTCACAGCTATGATTAGAAATTAATGAAACAACAATCATAATTTGAACTCTCAACACCTCTGTCTTATAAGAAATAGTACAAGTAAATAGAAAATCTATCTATTAATCTATACTAAAAAGTATCTAGGCTTAAATAACATTTACAGAAGAGTCCACACAGAGTGAAATACATGTTCTTGATCATGTTGTATGATAGATCATATTCTAAGTCAAGAATATATTTCAGCAAATTTAGAACAATTATGGCACATAGATGTCTTTTATGAACACAACGGATTACATTAGAAACACAAAAATAATGCCTGGAAAAATCCCCAAAATCTTTGTAAACTAATTCGTGGTCTTATAAACAGCCCACAGGTCAAAAAATAACGGTAGAGTTAGGAAATATTTTAAACAGACAAAATTGTAATCCAAGAAATCTAAGTGTGTGGAAGTTGGGCAAGGCAGCAATCTAGAGAATGTTTAGTAACACGGTGTCTCAGCTTCCGCTGAGGCACTGAAAAATAAAGGAATGTCCATACAAGTGAAGTAAAACATAGCAAATAATAAGAAGTCAGTAAGGTTTTACACAGTGAAATCAAGAACATTGAAAATATTTGTAAACATTGATAAACCCGAGTACATCCCTTCAAAGACCGTGGTGCTGTGTTCGAAAGGATTTTCCAGAATGTCTTTGCCAGTGCAGCTGGTAAGCATCTCAAGATGAAATCCTCCTGGGTTTATATGCCACCCGAAATCCACAAGAAAATGAGTGATCGGGCCAGCGAGCGACACGGGAAAGATCATGGGAACACGGAGGAAGATCGAAGTCACATGGCTCCCGTGGGGAGGATCCGGGGACACCAGGGCCACCAGGGTCACCAGGGCACCAGGGCCACCAGGGGCACCAGGGCCATCAGGGTCACCAGAGGCACCAGGGCACCAGGGCACCAGGGCCACCAGGGTCACCAGGGCCACCAGGGTCACCAGGGCCACCAGGTCACGGGGGTTACCAAGGGCACCAGGGGCACCAGGGCACCAGGGGCACCAGGGCCACCAGGGGCACCAGGGGCATCAGGGCTACCAGGGGCACCAGGGCCACAAAGGGAACCAGGGCACCAGGGCCACCAGGGCCACCAGGGCCACCAGGGCCACCAGGGCACCAGGGGCCACCAGGGTCACCAGGGCCACCAGGGCCACCAGAGACACCAGGGCCACCAGGGTCACCGGGGCCACCAGGTCACGGGGGTGACCAAGGGCACCAGGGGCACCAAGGCCACCAGGGACACCGGGGTTACAAAGGGCACCAGGGCCACCAGGGCCACCAGGGTACCGGGGCCACCAGGGTCACCGGGGCCACCAGGTCACGGGGGTTACCAAGGGCACCAGGGTCACCAGGGGCACCAGGGTCACCAGGGGCACCAGGGGCACCAGGGGCCAGGCGGTGCGGTGTGAGGTCATCCTGGAGGCAGCCCTGATGGTGGCCAGGGAGGGAGGCGCTGTTACTTTGAAGCGCATGCAACTCAGTGTGGGACAGGTTCCTAAACTGTAGGTCTAAAAAACCGACAGACAGACGGACATGTGATGGACAGACGGGCAGAAATGCGATGGAGATGCAGCCAACATGCGACTGACACGTGATGAACATGCGACAGGCATGAGACCAACATGCGACTGACACGTGACAAACATGAGACCGACACGAGGCCAACATGCAACTGACACGTGACGGACATGCGACAGACATGAGACCAACATGCCTCTGGCATGTGACAGAGATGGACCAACACGTGGGCAACATGGGTCTGACATATGACGGACATGCGACAGACATGAGGCCAACATGTGACTGACATGAGACAGACATGCGGCCTACAAGCAACTGACATGTGATGGACATATGACTAACATGCAAAGGACATGCGACAGACATTTGGCCAACATGCGACTGACACGTGACATGCGATGGACATATGTCCAACACGTGATGGACATGTAGCCAATATGAGACAGACATGAGGCCGACATGTGTCTAGCATGTGACAGACATGAGGTATACATGTGACACACATGTGACAGACATGCGAACAACATAAGACAGACATGCAACTAACATGCTACTGGCACGTGGTGGGCATGTGACCAACATGCGACCGACATACCACTGACATGTGACAGACATGCCCCTGACACTCGACTGACCTACGAGGGACATGCAACAAACATGGGACAGACGTGAGACTGACATGGGACAGACATATGATGGACATGTGACCAACACGTGATGGTCAGGAGACTGACATGCCACTGACATGTGGAAGACATGTGGTCAACATGGGTCAAAGTTGTTTAAAAGCTGCAAACCAATGATTTTTAACGACTGCGGGAGGGTCTAGTTTTTTGATACGTCGAGTTGATCAGAAAGAGGCATTGCGTTTTCTGAGAGAACCTCTTCCGGGGTAATCAATGATCACTCTATTATTATTGGAGGGGGTCTTCGTGGGGGTGTTTGTGGGTCAACGATTTGCAAAGCATTTGCCTAAAGGATCCCAGAGAGGTATGCAGAGCTGAAATGTCCAAAATTATAGTTGTCATTATACATTTCTACAAATGAGCTCTACGGAATCGTTACCTTGTACCTTACAAACTTGTAAAACTCACTTGTTAGTTCCTATGGCTTTGCTTAGGGATTTCATTTCTATTTTAATGCTGTTCTTTGCGAGTAAAGGTAGTTTTCTTTCTTCCCATAAATAAACAAACAAATAATAAATAAATAAGCAACAGAAACAGACAATGGTAGCAGTCAGGGGAACTGGCTTACATTAAATATTTCTCTAGGCTGCCAGTGCCTTCTACTGCATTCCCCAGAACACTGGGATCACATAAAGGCTGTTAATGGGTTACTAACATGACTTGCATTTAGCACCTTGACACAGGAGGAAAGGAGAAAAACTCACTATACGCAGACACACAGACACAACTGCACATGTTTTAACATGCCATTGTAAATACAACACATGTCCTAGAGAAAGGAATTAGTATACAGTTGGCAAATGCTAGTAAGCTTAAAAGTTTATTCTGTGTCTACTAAAACAAGACCTCCTACTTTGGCATGCCCATTTTCAATTGGTAGAAGGGTGATTTCAATGAAGCCTACCTGATTTCAAAATCGATTTCACTTCTGACATAGGGCCTCCCCCTTTCAAATCTGATTTTAAGGCTTAGTGAAAACTGATGGAGACAGTTGTAATCAAATGAGATTTTTTCAGAACGTCCCTCAAATCAGAATGTCAGCCAGAGGTTACGTAATGCCCAGAATTGCCATGGCGGTTCTCAATGGAAATGGAACAGATTTCTTCTCTGTGACTGTTCCCATACACCTATCACTTGTACATAGCATCTACAACCCTGTCTTAGAAAGGACAGATTCTGAGATCATCTCCAAAATTACAGTGTGAAAGTGTAAAGAAAGAGATTCCTTCTGGATGTCTGAGGCTCATGCCTGCAATCACAGCTATTCACGAGGCTACAATCTGAAGATGCAGTTTGAAGCCATTGTAGGTAATGAACATTAGTGAGACCCAACTCCAGTTAACCGGCAAAAAGCTACAAGTAGAGTGATAGCTCCAAAAATGTCTACTGTAAAGTTAATCTAGCAAAGGAGAGGTTAAACTTTTAACAGTAGCAGTCTCTCTGAAGCATGAAAAACAATTACTTCTCCTCTATCCTTTTGGAAATCTTTGAAGAAATTTGGCATTTTTGACAGTATGTATGTCAATCACTTTCTGGCAAATGCATACATACCTACATGAAATGTGCCTTTTTGCATTTTTCAAAACTATTGTACAAAAACTCTCTTTGGACCGTGGCTAATAGTACTAATCAAAACTGTAATAATAGACTTGTCGTTTACCCATTTCATTATAACGTAGGTGGGTCTGGAGGCTGATTATATGATAGTCACAGGAAAGAATGAGCAATGATTGTCCTGTTTGAAATCTTAAAAAAAAAAAAATCTGGCAAGCAAATAAAAGGGGGAGGGGAATAAAGCTGGGCCTAAGGACGAAGGTATTCCTCTCTAATTTGGCTAAATTTGACTTAATCCTAGAAACGTTTGCACTCACTGATCCATCAGCTATTTATTGAACCTGCTCTGCTCTTCCTGCAAGCAGCAGAATAGAAGGAAAACAACGGAAGAGGGTAGACACTTCCCTGCCATTCAGGGGCTCGAGGGCAGAATTGTGATAGATTGGAGAGATTATAATGCCTGACTCAGTCTCAGAGGAACTCGATTCAAATGGTGACTTCCCCTTTATTGGATCTCCAACAAACTTCTTTTCATTCCTTTTTATTATTTTATCTTATTTTATTTCTTTTCATTTCTTCATTGTCAGAGCGACATACAGAGAAGTTCCAGTTTCATACTTAGGGCAGTTCGTACATTTCTTAGCCAACTTTCTTTTTTTAAAAAAAGTTTTTATTGTAAAACTGATGTACAGAGAGGTTACAGTTTCATACGTTAGGCATTGGATACATTTCTTGTACTGTTTGTTACCTTGTCCCTCATCCCCCCTCCCCCCTCCCCCTTACCCTTTCCCCCCCTGAGGTGGTCAGTTCATTTACACCAAACAGTTTTGCAAGTATTACCTTTGTAGTTGTTTCTCTTTTTTTACCCCGTGCCTCTCAATTTTGGTATTCCCTTTCAATTTCCTAGTTCTAATACCAGTATACACGGTTTCCAATATATTCAGATAAGATTACAGAGATAGTGTTGGTACAACCACAGGAAGGTGATACAAGAACATCATCAATAGTAGAAGCTACAGATACACATGGGACGTTGAAAGTAGTTACAACTGTGATATAACAATAGTTTACATAACATGGAGTTCATTTCACTTAGCATCATCTTATGTGATCATAAGGGTATAGCTATTGGGCTCTTGTGATCCTCTGCTGTGACTTGCCTAAACCTGTTCTTAGCCAACTTTCAAACTTACAATGAACATCCTCGAGAGTCCCTCTAGGCCTCTCTTCCTTACACCTGTAACTCTAGCTAAGTCAAGAGGCTGAGATCTGAGGAAGTCGAGATGTGAGCATTCACACCAGTCCTGACTTCCCTTCAATCAACCAGAAGAAGGTAGGGCTGGAGGCAAATCTCAAGTGAAAAAGCACCATCCTTGACTAAAAAACCCCAGTGGGAGCACCATAAGAGAAAAGTGGCCTAAGAATAGGAATGTAGCATTTTATGGAGGTACATGTGAACTACTCTGGAATAAACACCTGTGGAAGATTATTCAGAACACAGTACCTTACCTGCATTGAATCATTTAATATGCATAACAATCTCAGTGGGAAGGACTTACTATTATCTCCACTGTTATAGAAGAAAAAAAAACACAACAATTTGTCCAAGGAAATAGTAGGGTTGTATTTTGCCCATTTACATCTGATTGTAGAACCTGACCATTTTGCTATCACACCAGTTTAATTTTTCTACTCTCTTTAATAATGTACATCCCTTGCTATTCAGGAGAATAGTTTACAGGGAAATTATTGTCTGACAATTATTGTCTGACCCACAGGCCTTTCTGAAGACCTAGCATCGCCAATAAGGGATGGGACCAAATGACTCTGCGTGCCTAGAATAAAGATGTGTGATAACACTGCTATCTAGTCTTCAAATTGCTACAAATTAGTGTCTCAGTTGATGTACCTTCTGCCAACAGCTAGGGCCATGATGCTGATATACAATCTGCAAATCGCAAAGAGCTAGCTTGCTTCAGGATACAAATTTTGATGAGGAGAGACCAATGGGCTCAGTAACAGACCTCTACAGCCTGGACTTTCTGCAAGGAGACTTGATTGGAACTCCATTTTTCACCACGAAGTTGTGTAAGGCATGACAGCTCACTTGTGCCCTCCAAGATTCTGGTCTTCAGAGGGGACTAGAGTGATTTTTATGTGTGTGTTAAATATAATTTCTAATTTTTATATATAAGAAAGTACAAGGAAGTGGCTCTGTGGTTCAAGTGGCAGCATGCTAGTCTTGAGCTGAAGAGTTCAGAGACAGCGCCCAGAGCCAGAGTTCAAGACACAGGACCGACAAAATAAATAATAATATGAAATAATATATAATATAATGTTTAATTTACTTTATTTTTATCTTTTTTTTGCCAGTCCTAGGCCTTGGACTCAGGGCCTGAGCACTGTCCCTGGCTTCTCTTTGCTCAGCACTTGAGCCACAGCACCACTTCTGGCCGTTTTCTATATATGTGGTGCTGGAGAATCAAACCCAGGGCTTCATGTATACGAGGCAAGCACTCTTGCCACTAGGCCATATCCCCAGCCCTTATTTTTATCTTTTAACTGTTACAAAAAAGTAGGAGGAATTATGAAAGAGTGACATTGCTCAAGATGCACTGTATTCATAAACAGATATGTTGAATTTAAAAAGAATTTGATTGTCCAACTGTACTTGTGTGGTATTACTCTTTGTTCTTTCTTTCTTTCTTTTTCTTTTGATATCTATCTATCTATTTATGTATTTTTGCAAGGATTTCGGAAGATTTCCTTTGCTTTATGGAAACCTGACAAATCCTGGTGAGTTCTAAGACAGAGAAAAGTTCCAAGTATTTGTAGTAAAGAGCATGGCAAATCAATGTTACAGCAGATATGTTGATACCTGAAGCCCATAAAATTAAGAAGCCTTCCTTCAAAAAAGCATACTCATGTGGAATTCGCTATGAATGTTCATAGTTCTTTAGAACGAGAAGAAAGAAATTTTAACATGTAGCTGGAATCAAAAATGCTAACATAGAATCAGGAACTGATGCTAGCAATGAATCAGAAATGCTAAAACACAATGAGTTAGTATATTCTCAAAAATCCAGATATTAGAAGCATACTTCATAGTTCAGCCCATCACTCACAGTGGTGGATATAATTAAAAACGCTTAAACTTAGCAGGTACCACGGGCTCACCTCTTTAATCCTAGCTGCTTGGGAGACTGAGAGCCGAGGATCACAATGTGAAGCCAGCTTAGGTAGGACAGATTCTTTTCTCCAGTTAACCACAAAAAAAGCTGCAAGTGACACTGTGGCTCAAGTCACAGAGTGTTAGCCTTGAGCAAAAAAAGCTCGGGGACAGTGGTCAGGCCCTGAGTTCAAGCTCCAGCACTTGGACACATTTGTGTGCGCAAGCACACATATGTGCACGTGTACACACACACACACACACACACACACACAGAAACAACAGTGACAAAAGTCAACCTGAACGGTAACCAGCTCAAACTTTACCATAAATATGGCTCAAGAAGGAGGTAGAACGAATGTGGCATGGTAGATAAAATTCAAGATGACACCAATATGCCCACTTATCTAGGCAGTATGACTTGTGTAATCGGACACCCGTGGACATAATAAAGTCACCAGAGTGATTAGGTCATTGTGTGGCAAAGAAGAGGTATTTGACAGATCCAAATAAATACAATCACCTGACTCTGAGTTAAAAGGTGACTCTCTTGAGTAGACATGAACTATTCATAGAAGTTCTTTAGAGAGGAATGGGAAAGTTTACTCCTGTTCCCCTTGAAGAACTAAGGTGCTATGTGTGAAAGGGCTGTAGGACAAGGACCTATGAAAAAGTTGTGGGAATGAGAAGCTAACCAGCAGCAAGGAAATGAAGACTTGAATTCTGCAAAGGGTAGGAAATAGATTCTACTAGCAACTGTGTGTTGAGAACAGGACTCTAAGCTCCAGGCTGGACAGAGAGGATTGCCATTGTGACACTGCCATATTGATCCTGAGCAGAAGACACAGAAAAGCCTTGATATGGCATCTGTCCTAACAGGAACTCTGAGACCATCGACACTGTGAGAGGAAGCGCTTGTGTTTGGGTAATAGGTTGCTCAGAAATGAAAACCTACATCTATTCAATAGCAGAATAATATTTAACTTTAACATGCCACAGTTAGAAATCCATAGAGATAACAATCATCCTTGCCTTTATAAAACTATGTACAAGGAAAAATGCATTCACTTACCCGATGGTACTGCTCCTTTCTTTATGGGAAATGGTACCATGGAAATGTTCTAATACTGGTGCTAATTGAAAGAATGATCCTCAATGCCCTTTATGGGTTTCATGCTTTTGCCTCATGGAAAGGAATCAACAATGGGATCTCTATGGATTATGGCATCATGGAACTTTATAAATCCATTGTTGTCACATAACTAACACCAGAAAAATCAATGGCTGCTCTCTAGTTGTTGAAAGACAGACGTGTCTTAAGAGCTTTTTTTTTCCACTTCAAATAAGCTTGATTCTGTTTTTATATTTCTTTTCTACATAATAAGATTATAGCATGGAGGATGATTTAATCTCAGGAAGGTTCTATTCACTTTGATGAACCACACCTAAAACAGGGACATTCTTATCTTGAGAGATTTTTCTCTAGAACTTGCCGATTCAGCAGAAAGACATCAAGTTAAATCCTCTGTTAATTTTAAATTAACTCAAGAGTATTCAATTAACACCTCTTCATACAGAAAAGAGATAAGGGTACTCACCACTAAAGGCAATGAGGACCACTTACGAGGTTTTTGTAAATGAAATTTAAACACTATATCCATTCAAACTCTTTCACAATTAAGACCATTCCGGGTAGAAATATATATAAAGCAATTAGCAGCTCTGGGGAATAAGTGAGAGAAGGACATAAAGAAGATTTGATTAACTGTTGAAATGAGTTGAAGCAGAGGGTTTGCATAATTGTAGAAGCTCAATCCCTCAGGTATGTGTTAAAACAAAAAAGGAAAATGTAAAACCAGTGATCTCACTAAGAACTATTAAACGAGGGAGAACACATACGAAGTCTGTGCACATGTTGGGTCCTAAAGTCTTTATGCTAGAGGATCAAGTGTGGAGGACCCATTGCACCCACAGATCCCCAATCAATATCCAATCAACGGTTGCTAAAATGCACTTGCCATGGCTTGGGTTTGATTTGAGAATTTCACCCCAAAGTTTGTGTACTGGAGGGATGGCACATCTGAAAAGATGGATCCTAGTTAAACAATCGCCTCATGAAAGGACGGCTTGTTCTTCTGTATGCACTTTCCTGGGGGTTACATCTCAGGAGAGCAAGGAATTTGAAAGGGAACCCACGTCACATCCTTTTTCTAACTGCATATGTCCACATCTTTCTTTTATGTTCCTCCAGGTTCTTCCATAGCGTATAGGCCTTCACCAGAGGGCAAATGAATGGGATCCACTTATCTTTAACTTAACCCTCCCACACTATGACCTATTAATCCCTTTGTTTCCATAGTGCTATGCCTCCACTGGGTATAGCAACAGGAAAAGACTAAAACAGCAATCCAGGAACCACCGGTTCCTGAGAGAGCTGCTACATATTAAAATACACAGAGATTCATTATTAATGGCAAAGTCATTTTTACAGAAAGCATAAATTTAATTACGTCTTCTTTTTTGTTTTTCTTTTTTGGAGTTTTTACTAGGCTAATGGGCCATGTGCATCTCTTAGGTGATGACCCTTTCTTGCTCATCTGACACAAGGACCCCTTGTGCACAGACACCGAGTGAAAGTTGTGTTGAACAGAACACATGTTGCAAAGCCCAGAAGACGTGATCTCAGAAGACCTTGTCGATTTAACATCCCTTGGATTCTGATCATGCTGTCTGCACTTTAGCTCTAGGTACATTCAGGACTTGGAAAGGATGTTAATAGGCACAAACACTTTTGACAGTAAATTACTAAGTCTCCTTGATGAGGACATTTAATTAAATATTCATTAGTTTCAAAGCTAAGCCTTGTTAACCATGGATTGATTTCAAGTGCGTATTGAATAACCTTTTTTTTTTAAACCCTTCTTTTTTGTTGTTGTTGTTTTTCAGGTACTAACCCACTTATATCCTCAAAGTTAAGGTTATTAAATAAGAAAAAAAAAAGTTATTTCAATTATTTGGGGTTTATTGACAAATTGAGGCAGGACTTAAGTCCATACCACCCACCTAAAATGAACAAGAACAAAGAAAAAATAATGAGAGGAAAGATGGGCTAATAAAATCACTATAATGAGATAAAGTAGGTTGGACTAAGTTTTGTCATACTCTATGATTGTTGAGCCAGCTTATCTCCTAGCTTTATGGTGCTTTGTCCTCATCTCCAACAAGAGGTTAAACAAACTACAAATTAGTTACTGCAAGTTTCTAAAATCTGTAAGTTAAGCATAGCTTTTTCATTTCTTGCAACTAGTCTAGTATTTAGGATGTGAACTTCCTCAACCTTTTTGCAATACCAAGATTACACTTACCAGTTAAATATACCTTTCAATCTTTGAGTTTAGATAGATTATTCTATTGAAAACCATCACTTTCATGCTTGCTTCCATTCTTTCTAATTTTGTTTTTATGTTAAAGGTGATGGATAGAGGGATCACAGTTACATAAGTCAGGTAATTAGTACATTTCTTTTTGAACAGTGTTCACTCTTCCCTCCTTTTCTCCCATGTTTCCCTGCCAGTCTCCCTCCCCAACAAGGTGAATGGTTGATTTTCCACATAGTGTCTAGTGAGTATCACTGCTGCATTTCTTTACCCTCTGTCTCACCATTTCTGTGCTTTCATTCTTTCCGTTGCAATGATGTAGGGTATTGTGGTCCTAGATGAGATAGAAATCGGTGACCAATGTGGGAAGCAAAGTTTGTGAGACTCCCTCCTCAAGCCATGGATGGGAGCAGTTCTTCCTGCTGGCCATCCTAAGAAATGGAAGAGGCTGAGCTTGGGAGATCTCTGTTCGAGGCTGGCCTAGGAAGGTAAGGCTCTGCTTGCATAGAGGTGGTATGTCTTTGATCCTAGCAACCACTGGCATCTTAACATACATGAATCTTCCTGGGGAAGGAAGTGAGAGCATATCTTCCAAAACAAATTATGAAAAATCGAATAGGGTAAGGCAAAGCCAGAAGTCAGAAACCTAGTATTGGTACTGACACCATCTCAATAAAAGAACGATGTTTGTCTCATTAAAAGCTCTTGTCAATAAGTAGTTATTTTTATCAATCAAAATTTGATCCACTTGAGAAATAATGGAGGAGGTAAGTAAATAAAATGACAAAAATACCACTTTGGATTTCTTCAAATCTGAGAAAATGCCCTGTTGTCTTAAGGCACATCACTGTTTTATGTATTTTAAGAAAGATAACAGCATTGACTAATATTTGACAATGTATCTGTTTATATTTTATAATTTACTTCTGTTTTATGAAGTAAATTTACATGTAATTGTTCATGGAACCATGAACCATGAAAACACAAACATGATAACCACACAGAGACTCGCAGTGGCCCTGCCTGCAGCTAGAAAACAGTTCCCTACCATCAGTAAAATGACAGGGCTCTGTAGGCAAACCTGATTCTCATTCCTAGTTCCCCAAAAGCGAAGCATCTATAGGTTAAGTGAGAATAAAGAATGGATATAGAAATATTCAAGTAATAATTCTTGACTGAATTTAGGTCAAGTGTGATTGTCCTACAACAATAATATTATACATGGGAGACATATTTAATTGGGAGACATATTTAATATGGCCTTTTGTGGGGCACAAAAGAAGAGACTTAGCAATCTACCGTGACCTCCAATTCCTTCTTGGTTCCAGCAACAGAGCTTTATCTGATTTTGAATAGGATGACTGCCAAGTGAAATCCTTTGATATCCCTTTCGGTTTCTTTATAGGTCTATTAATATCTTGGTGTCTCTATACCAGAACATAGAGAGATCCTGTTTTGCTACCTCATTCCATGCTGTGAGCTATCTGAGTCACCTATCTGGCTAACTGCCACACTGCTGTTAATCTATGCTACCCACACACAGAGCTTCTCTAAAGAGATGAAGGTAAGAGACTCAGGACCAAGAGAAATGAATGTCTATACCCCTGAAATTCTATACATCTCTGACATTTCTATTATCTATTGCTCTCTTAGAATCTACACCGAGAGAAGAAAGTCAGAACCCATTCCTCTCTAAACTCTTCCTGATTCTTCTTTCTGCTTATCTTGCCTCAGATTCCAAACTTCTCTTCCTGGGCAGCTGGAATATCCCATATATTGTTGTCTTTTCCTTTGTATTCCTCACTTTTTAACAAGTCCAGAATGGTTAATACATATACTTAACAGGCAAGGTGTTAATATAATTTCTTTTTGAAGTTAGGTTAGTTTTGAGTGTGAGAGTAAGCACTGTTCGTAATTACTTCTTTAAAACGGAAATAATCCACAGTCTTGGAGACTGTAAATACTGCCCTATGCCACTCATCCCCCTTCAGGGTAGAAGAGAGTCGACACATTCAAAATCACACTCATTTTTCAAAGGAGCTCTAATCCTGATGACCAGTCCAGTGTGCGAAGGTTGTGGAGGGGCAGGGAGAAGTCTTCTCATCTCTACTGAGATCGCTCCAGAGTTATCCCAACTCCGGGGCTCCCATCAATTGGCACAGCCTCCACCGAGATTGCAGTCCTGTAGCTTCCCTTTTCTTTCTGCTCTGTCCTTCTTTCTTTTCCACCCACCGGTATACATCCTCAAAGTCTGGCACGCTCGGCACCTTTCCCTCGAACGCTCATTTCTATCCCAGAAAAC
The DNA here is from genome assembly GCF_023159225.1 of Perognathus longimembris pacificus. Taxonomy (NCBI): domain Eukaryota; kingdom Metazoa; phylum Chordata; class Mammalia; order Rodentia; family Heteromyidae; genus Perognathus; species Perognathus longimembris. Next base: position 4,639,034 of record NC_063173.1, on the reverse strand, counting down.
CACTCAGAAAAACAAACTGTGATCATTTGGAAGGTGGGATGTTTGGTCTACTATTTATGGAGTCATGTGAAAAAATAATCATAGGACCATTTCCTACATGTAAATTACATCTCCAAAGTATTATACATAGAAATAGAGAACTTTCAACTTGTTACCAAGTTGAAACAAAAATCTGTCTTACTTTGTGAGGTTGGAGATAAGGTAACCTTACAAATCGAAGGAGAATTAGGAAAGTCAATGTGAACACTGAGAACAGACCTGACACTCAATAATTTTAACTCAATAAAAGAAGAAGAAGCAGGTATTCTGGGAGTTTTGATTTTGTTTTTCTTTCCTTTCCTTATTCTTCCTCAAAAAGGAAAATTTCATTCTACACAAAAATCAAACTCTAACAATATTATCTCAACCACATGGAACTTCATTAGAGCGTGTATGATTATAGAATAAAATTTATATAATACTTTAAAAGTTAACATTAAGATAACAATGTTAACTGTGTTGTACTATAAAAAGATATAAAAAGAACTTCTAAAAACATTATGCTGAAGATCCTGCCTAGCATGAAAACAGAACTTATACTGCTTTTAAGAATATTCTTTTTCCAAACATTTCTTATCCAACATATTTATTGCATGTCTACTATGAACACACTATTTACTGAAGGTATAGGATTAATATGATGTTGCTCTTACCACCTAGCAAATTGTATTTAAAGGCAACATACACACACATACATTTTGAATCATGACACATTTTCTCAAGGAAATACATGAAAATTGTGAGAGCCTAAAGAAATAGCAATCAACTACACTAAGAACAATCAAGGCAATCTTTCAAGATGAATGGGAGAAAAATGAGGGAGGGGTAACAAGTTTCACAAGAAATGTGCTCACTATCTTACATACACAACATAACCCCTCTGTACACCACCCTGACAATACAAATAAATTTTCAAGAAAGGTGAAGTCAAACAAATGATGTCTTGGTTTTGAAAGAAAAAATACATTTCCAAAACTTACAAAGCATGGAACATAATTTAAGGCATAACAAACAATCCCAAAAGAGGTGCACGAGTATTAAAGGATTCAAGTACACAATAATCCCTATGTTTTGCAGGTTGGGACATGATGGTTGTTAAAGCAGAAAGTAATGAAAAGGGATAGAAGCAGTAGTAAATATATTTACTAAACATCTACTATAAGTAGGACAATGCTCCAAACATACAAGTTAGGTGATTATTAAATTCTCACAACTCTACACATCAAAAATTCCAATTAGCTCTTTCAGTCTTGAAGCTGATTTGCTAAAAGGTGAGACAACTTATTCAAGGTAGCTTAACCAGTGACTAAGCCAGGAATTTAAGCAGAGTAGTTCGGTTCTATTTGCTCTGGTAAATCTCATTCTCTGAAGCTAGACACTGGTGGCTCATGCCTATATTCCTAGCTACTCAGGACCTTATATCTGAGGATCATAGTTCAAAGCCATCCGTAGCAGGGATGTGAGAATCTTATGTTCATTTAAAGACTGAAATGCCAGAAGTGAAAGTTTTTCTCTAGAGGTAGAGCACCAGCCTTGAGCAAAGAAGGCTAGGGGCAATACCCCAGGCCCTGTGATCAAGCCCCAGTGTGGGCACAACAATAAATAAATACACCCTATGGTCTAGTTTCTAATGACTTTGGAGGTAATTGGGCATTGTTGGAAGTCATGCCTCACACAGGATGTGTACTGATGGCAAAACCAGAATTGTGTAGGCAGATGAGATCCAAATGATATTGGATATTGGATATTTGTTTGGAAACATAAATCCCATAAGAGGCAATGAAACCTTCAGTACATTATAGACCACTTTGTAATGTCTATCAGCAGGGTTTTCAAAGTTCTCATATAAAATTTACAGATTTCCATCACCATGAATGTACACTTCAGTGCTGAATGTTAGAGACTCTTTTATTTAAAATATAATTCTTGACTGTATGAGAAATACTTCGCTTCAAATCATATCCCTACCTCTTATCAAATTTAGGACTTTGGATAGATGAACTAACTTAGCCACACTTTTTTGCTTTTTAAATTTGAAACATACACACATAAATATGTATATGTATATATGTAGGTAGGGAAGAATGTAGATGGATTGAAGATATAATACTGTTTTAGAAGAATTATTGAAGTGATTAAGTTAATATTGTAACATTTCTGAAAGAATATAGTGTCAAAATAAATTCTACATGCCTTCTTCTGTGACCTTACAGATTGTTAAAAAAAAAAAAGTCAGTTTACATGTCTAAGGACTAATATGCTAATGATTAGCAAGCTGTGATGTTTTCTGATACGTTTTTCCCCTATTTTGATGTATGCTGAACATATTCCTTCCACTGTAATCATTCTGCTTAAAACTTAGTAACTTTAACCTTAGAAAGTCAATATTGTTGTTTGTGTTCCTTGAGTTGGCAAGAAACAAGGTCCCAAGCACTGAAGCAAATCTTTTTCTGTCTCCTTTGATCTATTTTTCCTTCCTAGAAGAAAATGTTCCATGTATTTGACTCCTCTATTTATATCTCAATTCACAGTGTTAGCAGATTTGCATGTTCACATTCACATTTTCATTTGTAGGATTTATATAGAGCATGTTGTTTCCATAAGAGTGCGACATAAAATACAGTCTGTACATAAAGAATAAAATGTATTTCTTATCTATGAATATACAAGACGCAAACATAAATGTAACAATGATAATCTTATGAAAGAAAATATTTCAAGTGTCATTTAACCATGTGGGAAACTGAAGTACTGAAATTTTGCCAGTAAGAAAATTCTGTAGTGGGTCAGGTAAGAGCAGATTGAAGAAGGTTGAAAGTAACTACATTTAGAAAGAGAACACACACAGGGTGGTAGTAGGCATGCCAAAAGAGGGAATAACTGGCACAGCTATGTTCTGCAGAGGGCTAAGTACTAGGCACCATGATAATGATCATTGCTGGTTTACCTGTGAAATGGTCACCAGTGCAAATATGCAGAGGGCGGACTCCCCGTGTTGCTGGAGATAAAGCTCTGAGGTGGGAAAAGGTTGCATCTTGCCTCTCATTTCTACCTGCCGTACTGTCATGGACGTCTCCTTTCCCTTTCCTCCTTTCCTCCTTTCTGTTTCGTTAACTATAGAAAATATCAATAGAAGCCATGTCATTATAAGTTGCTTAATTTGTGGTGATAGGATTCTGCGTGTCAGAGAAACAATATGGAAATGTAAAAATCAAGAGGCAATTTTTCTGATGTAAAAAATTATTTACACATGGTAGGTATATTCTTATCAAGGTTAATATTTTAATCTGTAACAAAATGGTCTGTGTATGTATGTGTATTTGTGCTTGTGTACGTGTGTGAGAGAGTATTTCAATACTTTAATAAAGCATTTTGATACGGAATGCTTGTCATGCCCTACACATCCACATTTTTTGTTTTCTGCTAAAGATACCACACTTCATTTGTTTTTTCCTTTCTTCTTTCTTTGTATTTTTCTTTCTTTCCTTCTTCATCCCTCCCTCCCTCCCTCTCTTTCTTTCTTTGGTTCTCTCTCTTCTCTCTTCTTTCTTTCTTGTCTCTCCTTTCATCTCCTCTACTTTCTCTCCATTTTATCTTCCCTTCTACTTGTCTTCCTTTTCTTATCCCCATTCTCTTCTTCCTTCTCCTCCTTCAGTGTTCTTGCGGGCTCCTCCTCCTCCTCCTCTTCTTCTCCTTCTCCTCCTTCTTTTTCTCCTCTTCCTTCTCTACTTCCTATTTCCTAAAATGTTGAATACTAGTAGATTTCACATTTACCTGGTAAAAGCTGCAGCCATTCAAAACTCATCTCTTTGGTAAAAATTGTTGACCAAAATTAATTCAAATTTATTTTCTAAAAGAGAAGTAGCATTAATTATACCAGCATTATCTTCTTATTCTATAAAAAGAGCTTGATCTGAGCAGATGTATGGAAATGTTATCCCTATCTCCTAATCATTTTCACTAACTATTCTAAGGAATAAATGCCCCCAAAGTTTAGTAGTTTCATACAAGAGAAGTGTATTTCTCATTCAACTGCAGATTTTCAGCCAAAGGCAGGAATGGAGGAGTGGTCCAGCTACTATGCATTCTTCCCTTTTAATATCTGACATCATGAAAGGATTTTGAAAGCCAGACAGCATAAGTAATGCAGAGACAGTGTCGTATGACAGGTTTCCCTCCTGCCTGGCTGGAACTCGGTCTTACATGAATGGGGATAGGCTCAGGATACCCAGTCTGTGGCTAACAATTCCACACCATAAACTAGAAATATAAAGTTCTGGTGGTCAGATTTCCACTTGATCTCATAGTCCATATTTTACATTTCTCGGCTGAACATCAGATAGAGTTCCACCTACTTGGCAATAATGACGTTCTGATGGCACTGAAGATTGTTTTGCTCCTTTCAAATATTCATGAGTGGTGGTGAGGAATGAAACCTTCCCTTTAGTGTCAAGACTAGTTGGGATTGAGGCTTATCTTAGGTCCTTCTAACTAAGTTTTGACTTCTGACCTTTGCATTCCTCATCTTTAAAATCGTGGGAAGGTGACCGAGGCCAGCTATGGACCTGCCTTCTGGGCCTCAAGTTCTCACTTAGCTTTTTGCTCACGGCTGATGCTCTAGACATCTTCAGCAACATGTCTACTTCTAGCTTCTGGCTGGTTAATTGGAGATAAGTATTCTTCACATTTGTGTGGATGAGCTGGATTTGAACCAGGGTTTTTGGGTCTCTTCCTCCTGAGTAGTTAAGATTATAAGTGGAAGCCACCAAAGCCCAGCTTAATTGTTAGCATGTACTGCAGTTATTTACACTCATTGGAAGCACTTATTCGGAAAGGCCATGTGACGCATAATGTAGTCCTCAGGCATATCATTACCTTTCAGTCATTGAGGACACATTTATGATGGGTTTGTTATAGTACTCAAACATTGGTGGGCTTCATAGTTTAAGCTTGTCTCAACTTCTTCGTGTACCAGTAATTCCACCTTGGTTAATTTAGAGATCCGTAGGCAATCAATCAAACTCAATGTTTGTTGTTGTTTATGGCATGTAAGCATCACTAGTAAATCATTTTCTTTGTCTTTGCATAAAAAGTATCTGTGTAAATGGTGCTTATAGACTTGGAAAACACATATGAACTCAGATATTTGTTTTCTTTTCTAATAGTTAACATCACTGGAAGAAAATCTCTTTGGAATATTATCTTGTTAATTTGACTTAGCAGTTGTTTAATATCTGAGCATAAAGAGAACATAAAATGTGTCCTATTGATATATCCAGGGAAAGTATTGCCTGATAGTAATGATAACATTTTAGAGTGGAAGTAACTACTAGAATGTCCGATAATAATTGTAGTTGTCATATTGAGTTTCTCAGATATAAATTCCTAATGTATTTCTCATTGCTGGAAGTATTTACGCTTATTTGAAAAAATTCCACAGAATGGTTTTCAGCAGATATGTGTGAAAATATATACCACCCACACTCAGTTTCAACATCGGGAAAATAATTTTAACATCCAATAGCCTAAGATGCCCAGCCTATGAAATAAGACCAAAGTATGCATCAAAGAGAAAAAAAATCTAGAATATCAGATATGTTACTTCTGTTTGAATGTAAATATGGATAATCCATGACAGTACTAGAAGTTTCATTTTAGAGATATTTCCATTTTTTTGTTATCAAATTTTTTACCCTCTAATAGTCACTAAATCAAGTAGTCATACAGAATACATTTTAAAGCTGACCATCAGGGCTCCTTTTGGAGGCTACTATTTACACATGTTTGCTAATGCAATTTACTGGGGAATGAGATGAGCTAAGTGGAGATGCTTGTTAGTAAACTGGGCTCCTTGTATTTTCACTCTGTCAGTGAAAGCTGTTTTCTGGATCCTAAGTGTTAGAAAATGAATTATTAAAGTGTGAGAGCAGAATTGTGTGTTGAAAACTGCAACAACCACAATGCCGGCTGATCTGGCTTATCAGAGAAGTTCATTTTGTTAGCAGTTCAGTAGTTAAACCTTAAGGGCACCTCTACATTCTTCGTTGAAGGAAATACTCTACCCCTTTTTGCCTGTCTCTTGCCCCTGGAAAAAAAAAAATTCCCTAGCTAATAGAGTGTAAATGTTAATGAATTCCGTGCCATTTCTTCCACTATCTCCTGCATTTTAATTACCATTTAGTCCAAAATGGTGACTATATTTCGCAAACCCCAAGCCAGGACACCTGGCCTGACACGTGGTCTAAGCCAACATAAATAAATCAGCAGAGTTAGAGATTGAAAATGCATGATTTTTACAACCAGTAAATAGCCTTTTGACAATTACAGAAACACCTCATTCCTTGGGCAGCATGGACATCTAGAAAGCCACCTTTTACTTCTTCTACATGTGTGAGATATTCAGAATGATAGGAACAATAATAAAGTATCTAGAGAATAATCTGTATAATTAGGACCATTTCTTGTTCTAGCTATTAAGAACTAGCTTCTTGTTCTAGCTATTAAGTCTGTTTTACAACTTCCGTTGATTGAAAAGACAGGAAGAGGGAAGGCCGAAACTAAAAGTTACTAAACACTCAAGTGTTAGCTACTGCAAAATTACTAATTGAAGGGTTTAGGCAGGGTTCAAGTGGTAGAGCACCTGCCTAGCAACTTCAAAGCCCCAAATTCAAATCCTAGGCAACGCTAAATTTAAAAAATGGAAACAGCATCAACAATTCTTAACAGCCTACTTTTAAATATTTCAATTTATCTAATAGGGTAACAGACATTGTATATAGAATTAAATAACATGTCCAAAGTTACACCAAGTGTGAAAGGCAGAATCAGATTCATCTTAGACACCTATTACCATATTTCCCTTTCTCTGACCAAGTCAAATACATAAGAAATATACCCACTGCCTTACATATGTAACTGTAACCCCTCTGCACATTACTTTGACATTAAATAAATAAATAATTAAAAAATTAAAAAACTGATTTCTTTTCTTATCGCATGGCATTATCGCATGCCATTTCACTATGGCCTTTCAGAAGAGATAACACTCTGAGCTTGAATCCTCTAACTACCAGTTGAAACATGTTTAGACATGTCAGAAGACTTATTCAATATGATTAACAAATCATACATTTGTATGCTTAATATATGTTATGTTAGTGAGAGGCAGTGAGTGTGTAAGTGTGCAGATAATTAGTGATCCTCACACTGAGCTCAGCATCTGACACGAGATGACAACTTCCTAGAACCTTAGTGAGCAAACATCTGAATTTAGTTTTGAAGCTAAGTAAAACCTATGTGAATTTTCATTAAAAACCTATGAGACTTTTCCACATACCCATTTTGGATTTCCAATGCTACTACATTCTTCATGTTATTGAGATATTTGTAATAAGATAATCCATACAGGGTGATTATCACGCCAAATAGCGAGCTCCATGCGGTCAGTAAAAGTTAGCTATGACCTCCATGCGAAGAAAAGTTCACCAGTGCGCAACAGCAACCATAACGTGTGTTCTGTGGCTCTTATTTCTATAAATAGCTCAAGATACTAGTCCATGAGAGCCTGTGAGTGGGCTCCTTTCTAGTAATTTTCTCATACTTAGTCGATATTCATGCTGACTGGATGAACGTACGAATGTGTCCATAAGGGGTTGAGCCTAAGTGTCAACAAAGAGGTGCAGAGTGTACAGTGTATGACAAATGTAATGGTGACAACATAGAATGAGCACTGTGGGGTCACTACGGTGACAGGTGCTGCTGGAAACGCTTCCTAGTCCTATTCAAACATCACTCACATAGCCACACAACAAACGGTGAGGCTCCAGAATCCTTTATTTTTCAGAAAGATTCTTCATCCCCTTATCCCTTTGATTATGTTGGGATAACAGTCCTTCTGTGTTGCATGCATTTCCCAAGAGCAGACATGGAAGCTTAGAGAATTTCAATTATTTGTCGAAGACTTCACGGCCTTTTGTAAACGACATTTATACATTCGGAGTCGTTGCTCATCTTCCTTGACTGCTATGCTCCCCTCCACTCAACTAGTCAACTACTCCATTGCTACAGGTAGGAATATTCTGAATAAGTGCATAAGACTCTACTGCTGCTGTGCACATTAGGACTCATTCTCTCAGTCACTCTTCTTAATCCATCGTATGTGGCACCTTAACAGACCTCTGTCAGGGCCCTCATAAAGTGATGAATGATCCAGAGAAAGACCACCTTAGATTTATAGTAGAGACATTTTAATTTCGGTGGCTCGACCAGAGTCACTCTTCACAGCAGGAAGAATGGTGCAAAGAGCGACTTGTCACTTGTCTTAGCAGACTGTTGTTAAGTGAAAGATAATTTCATAAACAAAAATTAAAATCTCACGGGAAGACATTGTCCAAAAAAAAATGTACGCTTCACCCGACTTCTGTAACTATAATCGCTCAGTTCATCACCTTTATAATAACACTAAGGATACTGTAAAAGTAAAAACAAGAATAACTCACGGGACACAAAGTTATCTCTTTATCACTTCTCAGAGACATACTCCCGCACCTGCTTACACGTGCTTTCCCTTCCCTTCATCATGTGCTGCTATTCCATGGTTGCCTAGTTCTGCAAAATGTCTTTCCTTTTATTTAATGCCCCCTCTATCCTGAATTGTAGATTGTAGCCCGGGCAGTGTGCTGGCCTGAAACTGCAATTCCAGAGGTGTTCAGCACTGTTCCAGATGAGAATTCACGAGGGAGAGGACACGAGAGGACATCGCAGGCTGGGTTCTTTTTTTTTTTTTTTTTTTCCCCTTTTGAAGTCGGGCCTCATATCTTTTTCTCATTACAATCATTACTTTGAAATATGATTTTTTTAAACAGTAATTTTCTAGAACAAAAGGGATAATACCATATTTCAAAAGCTTTACTGTGAAATTAAACCTTTGAACTACCGTGAAAGAAATTATTCCCTAAAGGCTGCAAGGCTTAAAGGTTATTAAAAATTTAATTTTAAAAAAGGCATCACAGGAAAAAAAAGTATATAAATGCTACTTAGAACCCAGATTGCCCAATTTAATGACTCCCTTTGCTCCTTGTTCTTAAATAATCTCAAAATGTGAACAAATGCACTCAATTTTTTTTCCAGTGGCAAGTCAGTATGCCAAAAGATGGCCCAACTGCTAGTTAGCAGTATCTCTTCCCAACCGGAAGTACAGGCAAGACAGTGGTCCAGCTGGTTTATTTGCCTTCCTCTCCCCAAACTCAGTGGAGATACCAGCAGGATCCGAAGATGCAACAGACACAGGATTCAGTGAATCAGAAGAATTTCCCCTAAGGTCCAAGATAGTATTGTCATTATACTTACTGTAAGGGCAAGGATTCAAGCCACCGTTATATGGTGGGCCTTTCTTTCTACACATGTGATTAGACAGAACATTAACACACACAGTGCCCAGGCACTGATGTTAGGATACTGAGGTATTTTTGTTCCAGTTTCCTCATCTACCAAGGATGAATTTTTTTTTTTAAAAAAAGGTTTTACCCCACCTACCTCACAGAGTGGTCAGGAAGACTGAATCAATGTATGCATGTACAGCACTGGAAAAGCGCGCGGGACATAGTAAACACAGATTTAAAAAAATAATCACTATCATTATTTTTATTATTACTACTACCATGGCAGAGTAATGCAATGGAATTGTGTGTGTGTGTGTGTGTGTGTGTGTGTGTGTGTCTCTGTGTCTGTGTCTGTATGCGCGCATGCTCGCACATGTACCAACACTGGGGCTTACATTGTGAGGCCTGCAATCTTTCTTTTTATCTTTTTTTTTTAATTTATTTATCTTTTGCCAAGATGATGTACAGAGAGGTTACAGTTACATACAGAGATAATAGGTACATTTCTTGTCACACTTGTTACGCCCTCCCTCATGTCTCTCCCACTTTATCTACCCCACTCCCCACCCCCCTGTTAATTTCCAACATATTGTCTCATGAGTATCGCTGTGGCACTGGTTCGTCCTTGGTCCTTTGTCTCACCATTTTTCCCCTTCCCTAATTCAGATAAATGTTTTCCTTTTTTTTCTTCCCCTCTAGGCTGACGCGCCACCCTTTTATCTGTAGCTCCGCTTTCAACTTTGGCTGGTTCATTGGTGACAGGAATCCCTGCCAGGGCTGGTTTTGAATTGGTTTCTCAGATCTCAGCCTCCTGAGTAGCTAGGATTCTAGAGGAGTGAGCCGCCAGGGCCTGGGAGCACCTCTTACCCAGGACGGGTAAAACGTAAAGCAGGAAAGAGACCCATGCAGGCCACGATAATGACTGCAGCACAATGGCATGACCAATCAAAATGTGTTTCAGGTGTGGATTTGGATCTGCATGGGGGTGTCCGAGGGAGGTGTCAGGAGAGGACACTTCCCCAAGGAGATGCCTTAAAGGAGTCTTACTATGTAAGCATGGAGATCCATGGAGCATCAATAAAACTTGTTCCCGGGGAACAGTACTGAAAACACATCTCATAAAATCATGGCGCTTAGCTTGTCTGCAATTCACAACCATTTAGGAAGCCAGGGAAAAATGCCATCCTGTACCTGCCAAGCCAGAGCTTCCAGTGCTAGGACCTAGGTAGAAAAAATTCTAACACCATGAACATGTACTTTTAGTTAACATCCAGGGTTGAAAAACATCAATATAATGTCCAATAGGATGTGAGATGTTGTTATTACCACTTAGGCTTTAATTATTTTTCTGGCAGTACTGGGATTTGAACTCAGGGTTCAAATCTTGCTAAGTAGAAAGCCGACCACTTGATTTATTGTCCTGTCGCTTTTACAGTTGGCTAATTTCAAGGTAGGATTTTGCATTAGGACACCTGGACTACTCTGCTTCTATTGTGCTTTCAGTTGTTGCTAGGAAACAGGTGTACACCACTTCAGCCAACCATTGTGCTCCTTCCTGTATATTGATCCAGAATACAGGGTGCCATGGACTTTTTTTTTTAATTTAGACTGGCCTCGAACTGTATTCATATACTATATTGTTAAGTGACAATTCCTTTGTACAACTACTTACACACGCACACACGCACACACACACTCAAACTGCAATCACCGGATCTAACAGATAAGATGAAAGTATTGAGTTACTCTGCTTAGTATTAGTTAGATTCTTAATTACAATGATCTTAAAGCCTCTTGTTTATCTGTACATTGTTTTTCTAGTCAGTTAATGTCTACATATCAGCAGAAGAGGTGGAAGGCAAGACTATTATTGATAAACTTAAGAATTTGTACCTTTTATGATGCTTTTGCTAACCTGGGGAAATGATAAGACTTGATTCATATCAAGGTTATTTCTCTGTCCATCTGCTTTATTCTGGAACAATTTATGCTAGCACAAAGACCTTCATAGAAGTAATTAAAACCAGGTTCTAGTTAATTCTACACGATCTACCTTTGTTCTTGACAGTATTTACTTACTGTAGTCTCCATGGTCATTTCTTACTCAGGAAAGTGTGAACCTTGAAGCTATTACAAGGTCAAGTTTCTCCAATTGCAAAATGTACTCTTGTGACAAAGTGACAATAACGCTGCCATTCACTGTTGTTTCTCCTGCACCTTACATAGCACCTGACATACTGAAGGCACCAGTAAATATTTATTTAGCAAATGGAAATATGGTGAGTTAGGCCTTCCCAGGGGCCTGTTTTTTTTTTTTTTTTTTACTTGAATACCTTTGGGGAAAGGGTGTTTTTTCAGTATTTAGAGATATTAGCCTATTTTTTTAAAGAATGTTCAGAGCTAGTGACACTCTCCTAGTAGGAATGTAAAGAGTAATCTTCAAAGTAATGTAGGAAAGTAACTAACTTCTGTGTTGAGCTTCAGTATCAGTGCAGAGTTGAAGGCCCGAGTTTGCCAGCCTGGTCTTCAATCTGCAGCTCCTACCTCTCATGTCACAGGATGAGGAATTAGGAATTCATTCTGAGATATGTACATGTGGATCGGCATAGGTGGGTAGCTCGCTCATTCCTTACAAGCCTATAATAACAGAAAGGTTCGATCACCTTTTAAGTATGCTAATGTGTCCGTGTATAATTATGTCTAATAAAATATTTATAATATTATAATGGCCATATTCTTTTTCTCCAGAGAATTCCTGAATGTTCTCATCTTTTGTTGGTCTTATATAAAATTCAGCAAAGCAAACCATTTGCTACATTTTCCAGAAATGTCATAAAGACTATGTAGCAAGTGTGATGTACAATTTCTTATTAGTTTGACTGTTGCTGTCCTACATGCCTAGTATGTCACCGAGAATGAATTTTTCTCATTAACCTAACACATGCCAACTTGTCAAATTATGATAAACCAAATAAGACCGGACCCGGAAACTGAGCTGCCACTGTTGCTCTTAACATTCCTTTGCCAATTAGTCTATAAATAAAACATTTTTGAACAGACTTCAGAGGTTTTAAAAACTAAACCACTTCTAGATGTTCAGAAAATGCAAGGCTAGCAAAGAGATAACTCAATGAAACAGGGAAAAAAAGACTCTTGTTAGAAGAAATGAAAATTAAAGGTACAGAGACGCAATGACTGTGGAGGAAGTCAACAAATATTAATCTGCCCATCTGATTTCTGGGCTTCAGACTTTCTTCAGTGCAAATGATGAGACTTATTACACAAATGGCTAAGAGTTTTCAATCACAACAAACTCATTATTTTGCAAAATTTTTTTATGCCTGTGACATGCAGAAAGCAGAATTTCTAGCTATGGAATATGAGGATGAAGTCTGTTCAATGGAACTCAAACGTGATAAGGAAGTCCCGGTAACAAGTATCTGAAAAGGAATTGGGAAGTAGCCATGGCAGGTATACCTAGGAATCAGTGGTAGTTAATGACTGATGGCTAGATGAGGGAATTAGAAGTACGTGTAGCCTCGGAAACAAATCAGCATAATTCAGAAGTTCAGGAGCGTGAACTGCAGAACGAAGGTGACTTAGGAACTTAATGCTCTCCTGAGTCATGGCTTTGCATTCTCTCCCACACACGTTTGGCAGTAGCTTGGAGGAAGGCATGAAGGATGGCATTGATGGCAGCTCAGCCTGTGAGGTGTTCTGGAGAGCAATTCACTTTGTGTCGCATCATGGAAGGGTAGGATTCATAGGACACATCTTCTCCTAAAGGCAATTTAGAAAACAACCCACTCAAGCTTTCCCACTGAGTATTCTCTCTCATGCCTAACAGATACAGAAACGACTTTCAACTCTATTTTTTTCGCTCTCTCTGCAAAAAGTTTAGGAAATATACTTTGCCTGTCAAGTTTTATTCCCAGTGATGTTTTTAGTGCCTTATGATATGCTAATGCCCTTTACAAGTCCAATTGACTTACTCATTATAGTGCAGCTGCAAAGAACCAACAATTATAATAGAAAAACACAAAAGGAGTTATTAAAGAAGCTCATACCAGCAAGATGGATGCATCAGGCCTGGCATATGTTAAGTATCAATGAAGGTGGAGCTGTTACTATAACAACCACAACTGTTACTAATATTCCTACAATTTAATGTGTAAAGGAAGTCACCAACTAATACTCTCTATTGACACTCCTGGACAGACAAGTTGTATCATCTCAGCTAATGGATGAGTGAAGAGAATAGAAAACCCATCTCTCATGTTGACTGATTTCTGCCCAGTACTTAGCATTGCTCAATAAAGATGTGTAAAGTAAATTCAAGTTTAGCTAACTTAAGCCTCAAAATTCTGGGGATAGTTTTTGACTTGATATGGTGAACTGAATTCATTTTCTCCCAAAGTGAAGATGATGCCCATTCATGTAAATTTTATGTTTCTATTTAAGAGTATACGTTCTTATCAAAAGCTAGGAGTGAAAGACAGAAGGCAGAAAATTAGGAGAGAGGAGAGGGAAGAGGTGAGATAAGAGAGAGGAGAGGAGAGAGTCAAAGGGGGAGAGGGAAGGAAGGAAAGAGGAAGAGGAGGAAATCGGAAAGGGAGAAGGAGAGACTCTGAGAAATTGTATCCATTTTCTCTTGCTTTAATGGAGGTGTTCTTTCTTTTATTATTCCATTTTGTAGAATTGCTGTACCTGAGATGTACATTTCAGGAGATTAAGGAGGGAAAGAAAGACATGTGATGAAGAGGAGCCTGCTAGTACAGGAAGAACATTTGCAAAGCTTCTGAAAGCAAAGAGAGGGATGGGTACAAAATAACATCTTTATTTCCTTGACAGCAGCCAAACAAGGCTCTCTGAAAATCATGTGTTCATGTACATTTTGAAAGGATAACAATAATGAAAAAGGAATGGCATTCTATGGCATCTTTAGTTAGAAATAATTGGGACATTTCCCATCACATCAAAGCTTCAGCTCCTCCAGTGTAAGGTGAGGATGTACGAAGCTTTCTCCCCCTCATGGGGCACTGGAGATTAAGTGGGGGAAAAAAAGAAACTATGAAAGTGGCTTAGCATCTTGGCACATACTAATAGCTCATGCATGGGAATGCTTACTTCCACGAGTCTTTGTTAGTAACTGTTTGCCTCAGGTATGAGAAAAAGGACTTTTATGAACTTGATCTCACGGACAGCAGATGATTGGCTGGGAAAAATGATTCTCCCACAGTACCCTTCTCTCGCTGAGAGACACTGAGGTCCTAGACTTCATCAGTGGTGGTAACATGAGCTGTTTGGATGTAGCACTATGTGTCATTTTCCAGGCTTGCTAACATATGTGCGAGAGATTGATCCCAGAGCCTCACTCTTACAAGGTGAAGTGCTCAGCTTCTGGAGTCATGCCCAGGTCTGTTCCTTTCTATTCTGTTTTTATAGATAAGGCCCTTCTAACTTAGAGCAGGATGTCCTTGAACACCCTGTATTCATATTCAAAGTTGCTGGAATTACAAGCAACATCCACTTGTTTCCTAATTGTACAAAATAATGGGTTTCATTGTAACATGCTTATATCTACCTATAGCTTTCTAAATACAAATATAACTATGTTTGTATATACATATATTTGTGTACACACACACACACACACACACACACACACACATTGCCCTTTTCCTGCACTGTAATTCATGTTTATAGCACATTTTGGGCTTTGGTTTCAATTATAATGAGTATTTTTAATGGTCAAACAGGAATCCTGTTACCATATTTTAACAGTAACAATTTCAATCTAAGCTTCTTCTGTTCCTAAAATCGTACTCAGATACTCTGGTTTCTCTTCAGATCGTATAAATCTTTCGCCTTTTACTAAAATCCTACTCAGTTAAAAAGTGGGCTACAAGTATTTCCATATTAAAAAAGGGGGGGGGGCTGGAAATATGACAGCGGTAGAGTGCTCGCCTTGCATGCATGAAGCCCTGGGTTCAATTCCTCAGTATCACATAAACAAAAAAAGCCGGAAGTGGCGCTGTAGCTCAAGTGGCAGAGTGTTAGCCATGAGGAAAAAGAAGCCAGGCACAGTGCTCAGGCCCTGAGTCCAAGCCCCAGGACTGGCAAAAAACAAAACAAACAAACCAGAGTGGGAGGAAGATGAACAACTTCAGAAATGAAGGAATGCATCTGGGATCTAGGTTTCTGGACAGCCGGTATCTGGAAAGGAGCTGAATGAAGGAGAGATTTGTAATTTTTACATTCGAAAGGAGCAAGTGGAACCATTGTGAAAGGATGGTGAAAGGGTAACTGAGCACAGAAATTGCAACTGACTGAGAATGCACCTTACATTAGGACCACTGCCATAATTAAAGGCCAAGGAAGTGTGCAATGCATCAGTTGTCACTTTGTGTCCTAAACCTTTATAAAACAGTGTGTTTCCATCGCTGGCTAATAAAATTAAATTCATTTATTTGCTTGAGACAAGGTCTCACTTTATATCCCTTGCTGGCTCGAACTCATGATTCTCTTGCTTCAGTATCTTGTATACTGAGTCTGTAGGCATATACTACCACTTCTTGCTTTCTATTTAAAAATAAGGTGTCATCTTCTGAAAGATGACATGACCCTTAGGAGCAGTCTCTGAAAATCCTGCCTTTACCTGCATACCCCACTTGACCACAGATCACTATGTTGACCACTTATGAACAATGAAGTTCATCTTTCTCCATAAGAAATACAAAAGAAAATCATAAGTAATTGGAACAAATTGCCTCAAATGGTATGGCCTATTCAGTTTTGTTTTGGAAGGCAGCAGCAAGAATAGAAAAGAAAATTGGAGATATATTGCATTCTGATCCTGGAAACCTGTAACTCAACATTTCACAAATTCCCCTCCTAAGGGAAACACAGTAAGTCGAACCCCCAACTCATTTTCAGATGCATAGCCATGTGCATGATGTGATCTTCTCTTGTGTCCTCAGACCCAGAATTTTTTATATATAAACCTCTGAAGATCCCAGAAAAAAGCAGCTTTCTCCGCTCTGACAAAAGTGCCCTGGCCCCAGCTCAGTTGCAGTTTTCTGCTGACTTCTAAGCCAGACCCACTGATCAGAGGCTTTCCAGGGGAACCCAGTGTCCTGAAGGTCGTGTATGTGACACGCCAAATTTGCATGAAGCTGCAAGCAGGCTTGCAGTAGGGAGGCTTTTGATCTTTAGTTTCAGCACCTTTCGTTTCAATCCCTGGGCTCTGAACACCCAGCAGTAATGCAGGCCCTTAGGGTTTGCCTAGAACAAATCTTCACTGAGAACTGCCTCAGGCTTCTCATCTTGAAAAAAGAAAAAAAGGAAGGAAAAGCACTTTCACCCCACACCCGCTCCCTGGATCTCAGCTGCTGCTGCTCCTTCAGCAATGCATGCCTGCTACAGATACAGAGAGAATTCACGTTCAGCTCTGAAGCTCAAACTGCCTCCGCCTACTCAGATGCTGAAGGGAAAGACTGGAATCCTGGGGCTACTGTCTCATTAGTTGGAGATAGTCTTTATTTTGCCTATTTTTCTCTACCATTTAGGATTATTCTTCAGCATTCAAATCGCCCCGTCAAGTTTGTATTCCCCCTGCAAAAGTCCACAGTAGGCCAAGGTGATTAGCAAGATTTTCTATGCAATAGCAATCACTCTCAGATCTTCAAACATTTATAGTGATGATGATGCCAATTAAGCCAAGCCAAACGTTGGTTTTAAGGCAGTTGATTAAGCAGGTAGGACTTGGTCACGAACTTCCCTGTGCGGAGTCAGGGTATTTGGCCTATTTTCATGGATTAATTTTTACCCAGTACTTACAGAGAACCAAAATAAAATTACCTCGTATGTCACATTGATTAATACAATGTCTTGTTTCCAGTATTTTTTTTCTTTATTCTTTGGCATTTGAATCCTGAATATACTGATTATTAACTTGGCAACCTTGAAGAAATTGAGTCACTTCTCTGGGATGAAGTTTGTTAACATTTTAAGGTGGGATATAACTTGAATAAAAGGAGATACCTATTTAAGGACCATTCTAATTTTCTTTTATTTCACTGGAATCCAGTATCTATTTGGCAAACGTTTTCTTTGCTTTTATTGCAAGTTGGGAAAATCATGTTTATTGTCCATAGTATTTTGAGATGTTTTGGGTGTCACAGTATACAATATACAGTAGACCACTTTTCTTGTGGTGCAGAAATATCTTTCATAATGTTTTGACATGGAGCATGAACCGTTGCAGGCTCTGTGGGCCAAACCTCGCTGCCGTCTGTAGGTGCTCGACTTCCTATTGTGTCATGACACATTTTTAAAATTTAATTTTATTGCCAAGGTGATGTACAGAGGGGTTACAGTTACATACGTAAGTTAGTGAAGTACATTTCTGGTCAAACTTGTTGACCCTCTCCCTCGTTTTTCTCCCACCTTCCCCCTTCCCCAAGTTGTACAGTGAATTTCCAACATACTGTCTTGTGAGTATCGCTGTGGCATTGATTCACCCTTTGTCCTTTGTCTCACCATTTTCTTGTTTGCCTTCCCTTCCCTAATTCAGATAAACATATATACAATAACCAGGGTATCAAAATCAAATACAGTGACAACAGGGGATAAGCCATAGGGGGTGAAATGAACGAAAAAAGAAATAACTTTTATCAAAAACAACAACAACAAAATCTTGTTTCCAGATCTTGGAGTTCATTTCTCTTAGCATCATCTTATATGGTCATTTGTACAGAGCTATTTAGCTATTGTGATCCTCTGCTAGGACCATCCTAGACATATATTAATTATTACCAATGAGAAATCCCATGGAATCTATGTTTCTTTGGGTCAGGCTTACTTCACTTAATAGGATTATTTCCAAGGCTTTCCATTGTGTTACGAATGGAGTGATGTCATTCTTTTTGATGGAAGGATAGAATTCTGTTGTGTGTATATGTAGCATTATTTACCATAGCTAAGATACGGAACCAACCCAGATGCCCCTCAGTAATGAATGGATCAGTGATACAGATGAGGAATCTAAGGCACAAGGTTAATATGCTTGCTCAGTTTTTATAATTAGGCAGTAGAATCTGAATCCAAGTTATCACTTTTAGAGCCCAGGGTATATTTCCAACCATGAGTCACTGTTATATGTTACTATATGTAATTTTTAAAGGTGGTATTTTATTAGGAAAACATGCCTTCACTAGTCATGTCTTATAACTCATAGAGTTAATACCATATACCATATAGATAAATATGATAACTGAGGTTGAAATTTGGAAAATAGCTTAAACAAGGATGAAAGAATAATAAGTAAATAGAAGAGGAGTGATATATCTGCCAGGGAAATGTCTAATGCAGTATGGCCTGGAAACATTTGAACAATGTTGAAAAAAATTTTTCCTGCTGCTTCCCCATTCTTTCATAATCCTCCTCTCCTTCCCCATCATAACCAAATCCCTTCATTTTTGTCCAACTCTGTGCTTGCTTCAGTTAACTGGCTTTTCTTAGGAGCTCTAATCTGTCAGCCCCCACGTCTCAACATCCTCACTCTCAGAGCTGTGGACCTGTCTGGACTCCGTCCTGTGAAGAGACCTCTGTGAGTGAATTTCCAGATAAGTCCCATAGAGAATAGAACTCTGTTCATCACGATAAGGGTGGGAATGACAGTCGACTGTGTTCCGTCTATTCTATTAGTTTCCAGGAATACAGAGATAGATTTGAAGCTGGATTCTCTATTCCCAAGAAGACGTGCTCCCATGCATCCCAAGGATGAAAAGTGCTATGAGCAACAATCACATTGCATCAAACAAACTAGAGGGAGGGAGAAGTGTCTGCCTCGGGAAAGCCCAAACAGATTCATCGAAGAGGTGAGGACAGAAAATTCTAGAATGGAGTTTACTCAGAAGGCAGCAGGAAGTTGAGCAACATAAACTGCAGAAACACTTAGTAAAAAGGCAGATTGAGAGGAACAGATTTCCAGTTTTCACATAATACATAAGCTAAAATGAGAAAATATGCCAGACTATGAGAAATTTCTCTTGATTTGAAATATAAAACAGAGCATCAACCACCAAAACAAAACTTGAGTTTGAATTACTTATACTAAAATACTAATAAGTTCATCCATTTATTTATTCAGGTGTATTTATTGCTTAAATCTTCTACCTAACAAGTCACAGAAAATTCAGTGGGTTGTGGATAACACATGGCTCTTATCATACCAAGTGTGTTGCCAAATGGGAAAAAGAACCATCAAATAGCAACAAAAATCTTTTTTTTTTTTTTTTTGGCCAGTCCTGGGCCTTGGACTCAGGGCCTGAGCACTGTCCCTGGCTTCTTCCCGCTCAAGGCTAGCACTCTGCCACTTGAGCCACAGCGCCGCTTCTGGCCGTTTTCTGTATATGTGGTGCTGGGGAATCGAACCTAGGGCCTCGTGTATCCGAGGCAGGCACTCTTGCCGCTAGGCTATATCCCCAGCCCAACAAAAATCTTTACATAACTAATATATAGTCTCTATTGTGATAAGTGATTTCATATAATCTCTTATGAAAGGATGGAGCATGTCTTAGCATGATGCTTGTTGATGGGTTTGAAGATCAAGGCTGCAAAGAAATCCAGATTAAGTACATAAAACTCAACAAAATGATATAAAAGAAGAAATTATTGTGTGTTTGATTTGGGAAAAAATGTCTTCTTGGCAGCAGGCTATATTTGAAATAGTGTATCTGACCAAAAATATAAACAAAATTAACCTTGTCTGTATTGCCATTTTATTAATCCAGTGACTTCATGAAAATAATGGCCAAAATATAGGAATAATAAATAGAACAATAAATAATGAATAGCATGCATGAAAAATGATGGAGTCCAATTTTATATGCAATATTCATACAGAGTGTTTGTAGATGCATCTGAAATATGGCATGGTGTTCTACAATTTATATGTATGTATGTATGTATGTATGTATGTATGTATGCATGTATGTATGCATATGCATACATACATATTTTGCTCCATGAGCTCTACGACTTGAGCCACAGCTCCACTTCAGTTTTTTGGGTGCATAACTAGAGAAAAGTGCTTGCCCAGGCTGGCTTGGAACCATGATCCTCAGATCTCAGCCTCCTGAGTAGCTAGGATTAAAGAACCACTGGTGCCTGATACATTCTGTATTTATTCATTTATTTATTTTTCTTTATTGTCAATGCGAAATACAGAGGGGTTACAGTTTCATATGTAAGGCAATATTCTGTATTTAAAAGTGGCCCCCCAAAACTAAACTTTTCACAAGAAAATTATACCCAGGGCTGACAGACCATGAATTATGCAGTAAGGTTTACTTTAACAATAGTTCTCATTGGAATTGAATGCCTGTGCCCCTCCAGAATTCATATTTAAGACCCGACCTTCCAGATGATGTCTTTAGGAGAAAGGGTGTTTGCGAATTAGCAACTGTACAAGGGTGGAGAGCTGATGAATGTGCTTAGTGCCTTATAAAAGAGACCCAGAGAGCTCTTGTGCTTCTGCAACAAGAGAACATAGCCAGGCTGTTCTCATCTAGGAAACAGAAAACAAGTCCCCAACAGCCACTTTACCTTCTGGCCTCTTGACCTTGGACTTCTCTCCAGAGTTATGAGAAATAAATTGTAGAATAATCTACCCAGTTCACTTTATCTTTCTTATAAATAACTGAACAGACTAAGATGATGGCAAGGAATGATTACCTTGTGTGCAATAGAAGCTTTTCTAGTTACTTGCTGAACTATATAAACTTCATGTTGTAATCTGTTTTTGTTTTTGTTTTCTTTGGGAAAAAAAATCTCGGGTTTGAGTTTAGGGCCTCATTCATAGTAGGCAGGTCTTCTACTACTTGAAGGAATCTACAGTCCCCTTTTTCTCTAGAAAAAATCTCACATTTATGCCCAGCCCACCCATACTGTAATCTTTTTCATGCTTCTTTTGGGTATGTGCTACTATACCCAGTTTTCATTTTTAATTGATTGACAACAGGTCTTGTAATTTTTGTTACAGTAATCCTCTCAAACTGGAACTCTGGAATATCTAGGATTACAGGTGTGAGAGACTGCGCTAGTTTATTTTGTAATCCTTCTTTAAGATAAGAAAACAAGGCTTAACATGAATAACTATTATGTATACATGTGTAAAACGCCATGGTTAATTCCTATGTACAGCTAGTATCCACAAAGAAAAAGAATAGCAGGAGTGTGCAACATCTTCCTGAGGGCTAAGTACAGACAGGAAGGCAAACAGAGATGCTGTGTGAGTGAAGGTGGATGCTACAGACTTCTACCATGGAATGGTCAAAATACTACAGGTGCATTCATGAAAACATAACAAGGAAACCTGTTCAGGAACAACTTGTAATCCTAAGGACTCAGTGTGACTTTACTCATGAACATGTGTCTAACATCCCACTAATAAGGGCCTCAGTGTGCAACCTAAGTTTGGTTTCAGTTTCTTTTGCAGTTGAAAGTAATTTTGACAGGTAATATTACTGATATTATTATGTGCATTGATGAATAGCCAATAAGAAGACACTTAGACACTAGAAATTTCTTAATCAATATTTTATTTAAATTATTTTATTTTTTAAAATCATCCTTATGTTACTTATGCAGTTTTACAAATGGGTTTCAATTCAACATGTCAGTTTGCAAGTACAATTCATCTTGATTAATATCACCACTTCCATCAACGTTTTTGAATGAATTGAGAAAGCAGGTGACATTTTCAAATTTCTATGTATATATTATATTATATTAATTTTATATAATCAAAAGCTATAAAAAAACACAATCTGGAAGAAATAGCTGTGCCTTTTCATATTTTCTGAATTTCAAATCTTACGCTTATGCAGTTTCAAATGACTGACCCTGGAGACATCCTTATTTTCCTTGAGGTCAGTTTCCCGTACCTTTAATTAGTATTCTCATGAGATGTTACTTTATACAATCAATGTTGATTAGTACCACTCCTACCACATGGTTCACCCTGTGCTCCTGCTACAAAGCTAGGCCATGAAAAAGTGGGAAAAAAGTCACTTAAAATACCATTTACTAGATTCTAATACTTCTATTGTGGTTTTTTTCTAGTTTCTAAGGAAACTTAAATTTGACATGTCATACTTTTAAAGTTTATTTTAAATAAACTACTTTCCACGAATAGAATACTGTTTAAGTGTACGGAAACATTCTTTAAAAATAATGAAAAGGAGTAATCCCTTTGGCAGGACTGATCTTTTCTATTACTGACCCCTTGATCCATGAGTCCTTCCTATGTCCATTGTTTAAATGTCTTCCTCTGAGCAGTTTTCTTCATGTAGTTTAATACCTCTTAATGTAATTGTTTGTTCAACCAGTCATTAAAATACAGAGGCTAGGATCTCCCATTCCGTGTGGCCTGTGTCTCATTCCGAATGCTTATCTTTCCTGATAATCGAGGGTATTATTTCCCATAGACAGCCTCATGTGTCTGAGACGTATTACAAACTGTCTTTAACAATCATTTTCTATTACCAAGGGAGTTTTGGATAATGGAATGTGTAGTCACTTTCAATTTATGTCAAATTTTCTGATGCATTCGTACCACCAACATTTTATCAGCTTGTCACTGGAACAAATGAAGTTGCAAATTGCATCGACTTTTTTTTTTCTTGAAATCTGAAACTGTTTATTTTTAACATGACTTCCCTTCCCCCCCCCCCTTATTTTTTTCTTCTTGTCTGTCTGTAGTACAGCAGGCTTGATTTTTCAACATTCAGGTCTTTGTCACTTCATGTACATGGCAGTTAGGCACAATTTCCTGAGCCTTGAGAGTTCTGAAGGGAAAGATTCCTGCTGATAGGGCATATTAAAGCTGGATGCAGATTGAAGCAATAAGCATAGAACAATTTGATGAACTACCTGTAGGCGGGCTAGGGTGGAGAATTTCTGGCACTCCAGGAAAGCCATTATGCTCCTGTTATGTTCAATGGCCCAGTTGGCCTCTAAGGTTACTGGTGATGTATGCTTTCATTATCTCCTATGGGTTTGGTACCTCCGAGGACCCCAGATGGCTTATTCTGAAGGCAATTCTCTTCATTTGCACTATTGCAAGGGCTGTCGGATCAAGCCAATATGTTTGTGAGGGTCAGTTTGCTTTGAGGAATATTGCTCTTTGATGCCTCTAATATTCTTCTGCCTGAAAATCAGCAAGAAATGACCACCTGGGGACTAACAGGACTGTCTTCAAAAACACAATTTCTTTCAATTTCCTAGGAATCAGGTGTCACAGTGTAAGCAGTAATAACAATCCAATAACATCAGCAAAATTAGTCATTATTTATTAAACATATATTATGTCCCAGACACCACAGGGGATTAGTTTATAACATCTCCTTTGCCACATGATGGCAAAGCAGATATCATGTATTGTATATCGTATCTTAAAAAAAGACAAAAAGAAAAATGTAACAGTGAGATATTAAACATTTTTTCCAAAAAAAATCCCTCATATATGTTAGAGACCATGTATAAACTCAGATCAGAATGGATTCAACAGAATTCTAACAATTGCAAATCATCTGTAATCCAACAAGGAGTAACTTAGTCTAGATGGGGAGAAAATATATATGTAATGCTAATATAATGTTTTTTTATTAATTTTTGGTGTACTTAAAGAACAAAGGAAGCAGTATACATCCAGGGTATTTATCTCTCTCTTTAGGAGTACTAATTATATCTCTAAAGGAAGGGTTAAAACAGAGAAGTGGTAGCCAATCAGAGACATCCAAGCCATTGCACTGTTTAAGAAAAGGAAAGACTCAGACAGATCTTTGTAAGAACCTGGGCCTCTGGGATGGTAACAGAGCAGTTAACTGGTTGTGTTAAGAAGGAAAAGTCCCCACAGCCAAACTTGTATGTGCAAATATATGAAAAAGCCAAGTCTGAAGTATCAGTCACTATCAAAGGAACATGGATTAAAGTAGTGTGTGTGTGTGTGTGTGTGTGTGTGTGTGTGTGTGTGTGTAAGAAAGAGAGAAAGGAAGAAAGAGGGGGAGAAAGGAGAGGCTCAGAAGGAAGATTTTTTTTAACCTATTAATTGGTAACAAGCTTTCAAAAATAAAACTGAATTTGTGACAGACATTTTTATTTTGACAGCAAGCTGAAGAATAACACCAGACTTACCATCTGAGGTTGTTGCAACATTGAAACAAAAGTTATATAGATGGCAGGAGCTGAAACCAATGAGAAAATCCTGTTGGTATCATCCTCAGTGTCATTGATACCCATTACCTTGAAATATGATTTAAGCATATATTTCCAAAAGGTAATCAATTAAAAGAAAGCAAACTAGGTTTGGGAAGGATGGGGAAACAATGAAAACATTGACATTAATCAGGATGTATTGTATTCATAAACAGATTGGTTGTAAAACTAAATAATAATTAAATAATAAAAAGTAAAATAATAATAAAATAAAAACCTCTTTGCACAAGAACTAGAAATTAAAAAAACATTTACAAACATTAAAAAAGAAAAACTACATAAATGTGTTTATCTTAACAAATGTACATTTATCATATTAAATTTTAATCTGTGTTATTTATTTAAAATGAACACTTTAAATTAAAAATACACATTTATTAAAATAAAAATGATGCATGCTTTATTTATTTGTAATGGACATTTTAAAGAAAAACAAGTGTACATTTGCTTCAAATAGATGTTGTTTAAATTAAAAATAAATTAACTCATTCATTTTGTTCCTTATTCACTAAATTTTTGTCACGTAATAAGTCAAGGAACATTCTAGGCGGAGCAATCTGGAGGCATCGAAGGCCCCAGGATCTGAAACAAGATTTCCTATAAATCTTTCTGTGCAGACTTCAAGTTGTAAAGTTATTTTGGTAAGCATTTTCATATAGTACACTCTTTCATAAAAAGTTAAATTTTCTTGAAATGAGTTCAATAGCTACTATAGCCTTCGTTTGTCAAAGTAAATATCCCTCTACTTACAATGCTCTTTTCTTACAGGTATTGAACATAAGTAATCACGGCCAGACTCTGATGGCTTCTACCTATAGACCTAGCTAATGATCCTAGGATCAGTGTGAAAGCCAGCTCATGCAAGAAAGCCTGTGAAACTCTATCTCCAACTAACCACCAAAAAGCCAGAAGTGGTGCTGTGACTCCAGTGCTTGAGTCGCAGCATGGAGAAAAGAAACCCTAGGAGCAGAGTTGAGACCCAGAAAGAAAATCAAGAAATCTTGACCACATGTAATATAATTCCCCCCTCCCCTCCCCAAGTGCATTGTCCTTTTGTCTTATGTCCCCATACTTTGCTTCACTTTTCTCTCTACTCTTAATTTGAGTTCTGTCACACATTTGTTTGCTTTTCCTTTAAAATTGTGTAAATAGAATCCTGTGCTATACCTTCGGGCTTATTTCACTCGGAAAAATTATTGAAGATGTGTCGTTTGTTTTGGGATTTTTTTTTAAAACAATGCGCAGTCTCTAAGCTCTTTAGCTCAATGCTAGTGCTCAACCACTTTGAGCCACAGAGCCACTTCCAGGTTTTCTGGTGGTTAATTGGAGATAAGAGTCTCAAGGAAGAAATGGAGCTGTGGCTCAGGTGGCTACCTGAGATGGCTAGCTTTGAGCACTTAGGCCCTGAGTTCAAGCCCCAGGACTGACACAAATAAACAAAAACTCCTTCCCAGAGAACTCCATTGGACTTCTCTTTGGGTCCTTCTCTTCATGGAGGGTTTCTTTACCTTCTTTCCCAGATTTCCCTTCTCTTTCAAAGAAACCTACTGTTTTAAAACAAACAAACAAACAAAAAAGAGTCCCAAGGACTTCCCTGTCTGAGCTGGCTTTGAACTGTGATCCTCAGATTTTGGCTTCCTGAGTAGCTAGGATTACAGGCGTGAGCCACCGGTGCCTGGCATTGTCTTGATTTAAATCACTATGTATAACTTTGGGTCTCATGATCCTGATATTAATAAACCCTTTTTGAACAAAACAGTCTTTTCCAAATGCCAAACGTTTCCCCGTCACTGGAGAAACCTAAGGGGTCTGGTGCTGGTGGCTCGGGACACTGAAGGGGCTGAGCTCTGAGAATGACAGTTGAAATCCAGCCCGGGCAAGAAAATTCATGAGACTCTAGCCTCCAGTTAAACATCAACCCCTCATCACGATGTGCTGATGATATTCCCAGTGTCAGATGAATATGTTTTGCTTCGTTCTGTTATCCTTTTATATCTCTTTCACAACGTAAGCTATAAGGACATTTTTCTCTCTGCTTTATTTGTTAATGTTTTCCTAAGTAATCCATGGGTCATAAAGACATGACTACAAACAATCATCATTACAGTGGAGTTACTCTCCTATCAAATAGGCTCTGAGAACACAGGAATAAAATAAGAGACTTAAAACTGAAACCAATATCTGTCCTCTTTCTGGTCCCAAAGTGGATTTCAAATAAGGCTATGGCACTGCTTAATCATTAGTGTGCCACCTATGCTCAGGCACTGCAGGAGTCCTGTCTCCTTTCCGTATCATCACATATTTTGTAGAATGTGTTAATTAACTTGTTTTAAGTGCAGTTGGTCAGAACCTGGGGTCCATTAACCTTTCACATGCTCTGCTCCACACTGTTTCCTACAATGAGTGACACTCAGTGATCCCAAAAGAGTTTGCCACATCCGAATGCAATCTGAAGTCCAAGGGATAGACACAGAGGTGCATGCATGCTTGCATACAAAAATGCGTACACAACTTTAGAAATTTAATTTTCGTACACAAAGATACTGTTTAAAATTGATAAGACAAATAGGTGTGGTTTACAGTACTTCTGGACACTGAGATGGGAAGTATCTTGGTTCCAGGCCAGCTTAGGCAAAATTAAATAAATAACTCCAAGAGAATCTGTCTCAATAGAAGAAGCTGGGTGGCAGAAACAGGCAGATTACAGTCCAGGCACATGCCTAGGCAGAAAGTGTATTTTTGTTATAAAGTGCAAATCACTAGATAACTCATCTGGAGGCCTGACTAAGCAGGGAATGTCTGTCTTGCAAGCAGAAGCTCTGAATTAAAACTCCAGTACTGTCAAAACAAAGACAAGATATTGGGAAAAAACAGCCTAGAGACTTGGAGAAAATCTTTGCAAGTTATTCATCTCTCAAGATATTAGTATTCAGAATATATTTAAAAAGTACATATACCCAACTCGACTACTCACAGGCATGTACATGATACAACGTAAATTAGCTCTCAGTCGAGACACCTGCATACCCGTGTTTATAACAGCCCTATTTACAACAGCCAGCCCGAGGAGTAGGTTGCGGAGTGCAACAACAGATGAAGAGATTATATAGAGTGTATATATGCAGTAGAGCATAATTAATTACTATTGATTTAATGATAAAGAGGACTGAAATTATGTATTTTTAGGAGAACTAATGGAACTTTAGATTATCATATTAAGCCAAATATTCCAAACTCAGAAAGATAAATATCACATTTATTCTCAGTCTCATCTGAGGAATCTAGACTTAATATAATCAAACAAAAACCTATCAACACAAAAGGGGGACTATTTAGAAGTCCTAGCAGGAGGAAAGATGATGAAAAAGGGTGATGGGGTGAATCCGAGAAAAAGTAGTTTATATACATATGTGAAATTGCCATAAGGAATACTTACAGGTTATATAGTTTAAAATGCTATGAGGCTATAAATACTAAACAAAGAGAGCATCTGGAACCCTAGAAGGACACAGGGCAGGACTGAAATTCTTGGTTGGCAAAACAAGATAGGTTCCTTAAAAGAAGGGAGTGACTAGAAATTGTCCAAGCAAAGTGTCTTAAAAAAGAAAAAGAGCTGGGGCTGGGAATATGACCTTGTAGTGGAGCACTTGCCTCATTTACATGAAGCCCTGGGTCCAATTCCTCAGCACCACATACATAGAAAAAGCCAGATGTGGTGCTGTGGCTCAAGTGGCAGAGTGCTAGCCTGGAGCAAAGCCAGGGACAGTGCTCAGGCCCTGAGTTCAAGCCCTAGGACTGGTGGGGGAAAAAAACGAAAAAGGAAAAAGTCTGTGTGTTCATGTATCCGTTTCTATAGAGTGCAGAGAAGGAGGGATTGAATACACAAGGTCATGATCCTGAAACGTAAAGATTTGAAGAGGTATGTGGAGTGGCACAAGGTCAGATGTGCATGCATTTTGCAAAGTGATTTCTAAGAAGTCTGACTGAGGAATGTCTAGACTTTATGCAGAGGTACCATGTTTAATTGCACTCATTCATCGTTTAACCAGAGCAAGACATTCTGAGAAAAATGTCCTTAGAGGATTCGGTTCTGGTGAACTTCTAGACAGCACTTGCATACACTAAGGTGTCTATGACCACGTTGCATGCTAGAGTCATATTCATACCATTATAGGTGCACATCTATTATAAACCATGTTCATCGTGCCCCATTTAACTGTGTGTGTGTGCTCAAAGCTCTTTCTTCCGTCTAAGGAGAATCCCTGTATCCTCTAAAGGCTGTTCAAGGGCAGAATGCAGGGGCTCCTTGCTGTATTAAACGGTATCTGGGATTCTGTATGGAATGTCACCAGATCTGGACCACTTGCACTTCTTACGTCCAGAGATGGTTAGCCCTTTAGCACTGATGTTACACGTTGATGCACGCCTTTGCTGCTACAGTACAGTACAGCACATTTCCATGAACCCCTTCAGACTGGCTGACTTTCATTGGAATCCTCGAGACACCATTCGTGAGAGTTCCACTGTGTCCTGTGAGAATGATCAGATCTAATAAAAGATCGGAGATAAAAATGCGCATCATAAAATAGATGTCCAATAAATTTTAAATGAATATATATTTTAAATGAATATCATTTTCTAATAAGATAGTGTCTTTGGTTTCTTTCTGCCATTCTTGATGATACAATGTCTCTCAGAGGATTTGCCCCCACCCCCCAAATACGGAATGTCTCTATGAATTAATACACTTAATAAAAGTTGAATAATGCCTAGAATTCCATTAAGAGAGTAATTTTACAGGTCACTGAGAGCTTGTTTTATGTCCCTTCTGAGATTCTCCAGTATTTATTAAATATTCAGAGATGATCCACCTCTTTTATAAAAGATTGGGACCATGGCTTCAGTAACGTACTATACAAGTACAGCATTATCCTAGAGGCAGCATTAAAACTATTAATTGCACATTAATGTTGTGTGTATCCAGGTCTTCCTATTAACCTTTCATGGCCCAAAGTGACTTCCCCCAGTGCCCAGTTTTATAGATGCAGCAAGAATAGGAAATATTTGGGAATGTGGGGTGAGGTATGGATATAGTTTGTGGCCACACCTTTCTGGCACGTCTTGCTCATTCCATAATCTTTTTTTTTTACACGTTATGGCTTCAGGTGCTCCTTCTCTGGTTTTAGGACAAGTTTATTTTTATATTCTCTTAGTCTCCTGTGTTGTCCGACTCACCATTTACTGTTGTGTATTATATTGGAACACATCCTCTCACCATTTACTGTTGTGTATTACATTGGAACACATGTCTCTCTCTTCTAGGCAAGCTCTGAGGTACATGGACTGAATATGGCCTATTCAGCCCAATGTTTTTCACTACTAGCAGTTCCTGGTACATAACTGATGCTCAGTAAATAACTCCATGTAAATGAACTCCTAGTGAGAAATTAAGGCCCACAACAGAAGGACCATCCATCAATCTTTTAGAATCCTCTGAGATATAGAAAGATAAATAAATTGAAACAATGGAAGTGGAAAGTTATTTTAACTGAGCATAAACAATCATTGGGAGATAATTCAAAGAAAGTAACTGAAAGATAAAATAGTAAAAGAAGCAAAATTGATTTTTCTAGCCCTTGAAAAAAAATAAATTGCCCTATAAAGCTATAACCGTGGTTTAGCGTTCAGTTCACTAAATTAAAAGGCAAGAGGATATATATGTAAATATTTACAAATTGAATTTGCTTTGAGGTATTTTTTTCATCTTTGGTACAAATTCAATGCCCAACTAATAATGTTTACGAAAGTAACCCTCTTACCATTTGTTGGGGATGGGGAGAAACAAAGTGATGTGGTAAAAAAAAATTCCTTAAGAATAGAAAATTATCATCCACGGTGAAATCAAAAGGGTGATGTTATTAAAGCAGCAATGCAGTACTTCTTCCTGAACAATACAGGAAGGGAAAGAAAGTATATTTACATTTATTGAGCATTTGTTACAAGCTTGTCCCTGAGCTTGGATTTTCACTTTCAATTTCCATAATGATTACTTGAAGTTAATATTATTATTCTCATTTTTTCAAGTGAAAATATTGGTGCATTGAGCAGGCAGCTCACTTTTTTTTTTTTTTTTTTGGCCAGTCCTGGGCCTTGGACTCAGGGCCTGAGCACTGTCCCTGGCTTCTTCCCGCTCAAGGCTAGCACTCTGCCACTTGAGCCTCAGCGCCGCTTCTGGATATGTGGTATCCAAGGCAGGCACTCTTGCCACTAGGCCATATCCCCAGCCAGGCAGCTCACTTTTTAAAAGACTCTTAGCTAAGACAAGGAGAGCATCATTGTAACTTGCTTCATCCCAGCCCCAGTGCCTGTGCTGTTCAATCCCTCTGGCCATACAAAAGAAAGCTCTCCTTGCTAAAATGGAAGACCAGCAACAATGGTGTCCCAGAATCTTCATCTTCATAGAGACAAAGGAAAATGTCTTCACATGTGAGGGGAAAACATATCATCCCTCTCCATTCTTTTGGATCTAGATTAATGCCACCCAGGGACACATACACGTAAAAAATCACAATTTTGGAGAACTACATTGTTATTGTCAGTAACTGAGCTTGAATTCAAAGTCTTGTACTTGCTAGGCAAGTACTCCACCACTTGAACCATATCCCCTTCCTTTTTTTGTTTGGTTGGTTATTGTCTGAGAAAGGATTTCCACTTATACTCAGACAAATCTAGACTACAATCCTTCTACCTGAGCCATTCCATATCACTGGGATGACAGTTGCAAACCACCACACTCAGCCGTGAGCTGCCCTCATGCTTAGGACAATATCAGTTGTCCCCCATGTCCTACTATTTAGACGGAATCATAGGAACTTACTTTTGCTGGGATTGATCTTGAGCCTTTCTACTTCCTAGGTAAATAGGCTTATAGTCTTGAATCACCATGCTTACCTCTGAAGAGTTACTTTTTTGGAAAAAAGTAAAAAGCACAGGTAAAGCTAATTTTTACTAATGTGTATATTGGACCTCTGAGTATAACCATTATATTATCATTTCAACATGTAAAACACAACTTCACATAGTACATTAACAACAACAACAGCAATAAAGGAAAACCTCTTTTTTCTATAGCATGGGGTTCATTTCACTTAGTATCATCTTACATGATCCTTTGTACATAGCTGCTGAGATAGTAATCCTCTGCTAGGATTATCCTTGACATATGCTAATTATTACAAATGAGGGGAAACCATGGAATCTATGTTTCTTTGGGTCTGGCTTACTTCACTTAATATGATTTTTCCAAGTCTTTCCATTTCTTTACTAATAGGGTGATGTCAATTCTGATGGAAGCCTACAATTCTATTGTGAATATATGCCATATTTCATTGATACATTCATCTCCTGGGGGGCATCTGGGTTGGTTCCATATCTTAGGTGTGGTAAATAATGCTGCTATGAACATGGTTGTACTGGTAGCTTCAGTATGGCCTTGTTTTGAGTCATTTGGGAAAATACCCAGAAGTGGGATTGCTGGATCATAGGGGAGCTCTATGTTTAGTCTTTTGAGGAACCTTGACACTACTTTCCATAGTGGCTGGAAAGTTTACACTTCCACCAACAGCATAGCAGTGTTCCCTTTTGGCTACATCCCTACCAGCCAGCATCTGTTGTTATTAGATTTCATGATAATGGCCATTATAACTGGAGGGAGGTGGAATCTCAATGTTGTTTTAATTTGCCTTTCTTCTATGGCCAGATATATTGAGCATTTCTTCATGTATCTATTGGCCATTATCATTTCCTCCTCAGAGAAGTCTCTATGCTCTAGCCCATAGTTGTTTTCACTTTGAGGATTTGTTTGGGGGGGATTTATTTTTGAATTCTAAGTATATTTTATCTATGAATCCCTTATCTACTTTATGGACAGTAAAGATCTCCTCCCAATAAGAAGGCTATTTATCTTGCTAGATATGTCTTTTGCCATGCAGAAGCTCTGCAGTATAATGCAATCCTATTTGTCTAAACTCCCTTTCATTTGTTGTGTTTCTGGGTCTTTATTAATAAAGTTTATTAAGAAAATATTTCTCCTATTTCTTCCTGTAATGTGTTCAGAGCACCTGCTTTTACCTCAAGGTCTTTCATCCATTTGGGATTGATTCTGGTGAAAGGTGATAATAGGATCTAACTGTAGTTTTATACAAGTGTTTAACCAATTTTGCTATCACCATTTGTTGAAGAGGCTGTCTTTCTTCCATCTTATATTTTTGGTTCACTTATTGAGTATTAGGTGGCCATAGGTCTTTGGGTTCATTTATGGATCGTCAGTTCTATCCCACTGGACCTCTGATCTGTTCTTGTGCCAGTACCAAGTGATTTTTATTCCTACAGCTTTGTAAGAGTTTGAAGTTTGGTATTGATATTCCTCCAGCACTGTTCTTTCTGCTAAGGATTGTTTTTGCTATCTGGGGCCTTTTTATTATTTCGTATGAATTTTTGGATTGCGTCCTGTATTTCATTAAAGAATGATGTTGGGATATTGATGGGTGTTGCATTGAATTTTTACTTGGCCTTTGGCAGTACTAACATGTATATGATGTTAATCCTCCCAATCCAGGATCATGGGAGGTTTTGCAACTTCCTTAGATCTGCTTTAATTTCCTTTTTCAGGTCTGTAAATTCTCATCATAGAGATCCTTCACTTCTTTGGATAAGTTAATTCTTAGGTATTTCCTTTCTTTTCTTTTTCTTTTTCTTTTTTTTGGTGTTATTACAAAAGGAATTGCTTTCCTGATTTAAGTCTCACTCTTACTATTGTTGGCATATTGAAAAGGTACATCTTTTTTGTCTTATACCTTGTTATTTACCCAAGTTTTGGATCAGCTCAAGTAATTGTGAGCAGAATCTATGGAGTTCTTGAAATACAGGATCATGGGCTGGGAATATGGCCGGAGTACTTCCTCGCATACATGAAGCCCTGGGTGTGATTTCTCAGCACCACATAAACAGAAAAAGCCAGAAGTGGTGCTGTGGCTCAAGTGGTAGAGTGCTAGCTTTGAGCAAAAATAAGCCAGGAACAGTGCTCAGTCCTTGAGTTCAAGTCCCAGGACTGACAAAAAAAAAAGGAGGAAATGTCAAAAAAAAAAATACAGGATCATGTTGTCTGCAAAGAGGGAAGGTTTTACTTCTTCATTTCCTGCTTGAATCCCATTTATGTTTGCCTCTTGCCTTATTGCTCTGGCTAGGAATTCCAATATTATATTGAAGAGGAGTGGAGAGTGTGGACATCCTTGTCCCATTGCTGATTTTAGAGGAAATGGATTTAACTTTTCACCATTAAGTATAGTGCTAGCTGTAGGTTTGTCATATAGAGCCTTTATTATATTGAGGAATATTCCATGGATTCCTAGTTTCTCCAGAGAGTTAATCATAAATGGGTGTTGTGTTCTCAAATGCTTTTCCTTCATGTATTGAGGTAATCATGTGGTTTTTGTCCTTGCTCCAGCTGATATGAGGAATTATATTAATTGACTTCTGTATGTTGAACTAGCTTTGCATCCCTGGAATAAATCCTGTTTGATCATAGTGTGTAATTTTTTGATGAGCTGTTGAAGACAATTGGTTAGAATTTTGTTGAGAAGTTTTACATCAATGCTCATCAAAGAAATGGGTCTATAGTTCTCTTTCTTTTGTGACTTTCTGTCTGGTTTGGGGAAAGTTAAGTAGAGATGATATGCAGAAATCCAAATAGAATTGCCTCAAACATGTTTTTCCTTCTTAAAAAGTCATGTGAAAATCAAGAAAATATTTTTCAGTCCATAGCACTAACACAGTATTTTCCTCATTTACTTATTGTAGTTTTTGAACAAAATTTTCACATTGGCTTTGATTTTCCAAAAAGAAAATGTAAATAAGACTACTGACTAGGTCTTAGAAAAATCCCCTCTATATCACAGACCCTCACTCTCTTCCTCTGCAAAAGCAACACATTCTTGAACAATTTCCTTATCCTGTGATGTCATGCACAGGTATACAAAAACTACTCAGACAACACTCAAAAGCAGAGTGGCCTCTTCATGTCCCCCTCTCCATTGCTCAGTAAGCTCAGTGATATCCTTCTGGCTTTGTGAGGTGAACCCAGACCTTGGAAATACATTGTCTTGCTAGCTGCCAGTGGGGTGGTGAATTCCTGTAATCCTACCTTCTAAGATGATGTTTCAAAGCTAATCTGGGCAAATAAGGTCTTGGAGACTTCATCTTCAAAATAACCAGCAAAAGCCAGACTGGAAGTGTGGCTCAGTGACAGAGCCCTAGGGGAATGAGCATGGTACCCTGAGTGCAAACAACAACATTTATGTAAATAAAGATCTAGTGCTCACTAAAGTGTAGCCTAGGTGACATAAGCAGTCCCAAACTCGAGTTCTTCTCTATGGAATGACTATTACCTCTCCCAGACTCTCAGAAGAGTAACACTTGCTAAGAAATACACTCTAGTCTCCAAGGTTTATTGACCTGGTTACTGAAAGAAAGCTTTCCCATGAGTTACTCTGGGGCACACTTCTGTTGTTTCAACACCTTCTTATTTTTCCAATCAAAAATAAGTCATATCCAAACTTTGATTTATAGCAATAACGTATTGGTCTCCTTATTGACCTTTCCCAATGGTTCTTTGAACACAGAGAACATTCTACTACCCAGTCCTTTCCTCTTAGCTGTTTGTATGGCAACATTCCTACTTCACCCATTTCTCATTAACACATATTATCAATATGTGAGATAATCTTTATACTACCTGATATCATAGGGGATGTATAAGGTGTAAAAGAATGCCATCATGTATTTAAGGGTTGTTTTGTTCACACAGTTCAGGTGGATGCAAATAGGTACAGGTGGATAAATGGATTGCCAGCTGGAATAACGACAAGTGAACAAACAAATAAACCACAAGCAGCAGAAAACAGTTCTGGCATGGCGCCCCACAACAATCTCATATTTCTCTCACTGAATATTTGAGTTAGACAGTTATCAGAATTAATTTACATTGCTCCAGAGAGGATCAAAGGTGCTAAGTTGCATTATTTATGTGTCAGCTACCCTTATTTGCTATTTAGAATTATAAATGATTGCTATTCCTAGAGGAACACAAATGACAACTGCTTTAGGATCTGAAAAAAAAAAAGATCAGTTCTATGTATAACCCCATATTAGAGAGTCTTCACTATTTTCCTGAGCCCTTGAAATATAAATGATGGGAACAGTGGTTTAAATGTACCTCAGCTAATGTCCAATATGAGAAATTGTGCTGTGATAAGAAGGAAAGAGTTATTTAGTACTTCTCAAAAGGGTATGGTGAACATTCTGGAGGTGGTATTATCCTCATTGTGTAGGTATCCTACCATGGTCTTCAGTGCTTTGGGGCAATCACAAGAGGTCTCCCACATAGCTGAATGTCCTCTGGGAGGCATTACTTCACTGATTAGAGAGAGCCATTGGAGAAAATAAAGCCAGTGTCATCCAGATGTCTAAGTCAGCTTTTGCAGTCAGTGAGCTTTGAGTTTGATACTTGGAGGCAGACATTCACTATTTGCTCCATAATCTTACATACCTAGCATCCTTGAGCCTCAATTACCTACAAAATGGGACAAATAATGCTTACATTCCCTATCCCAATGATATGAGTAAGTTTAAATGCTACATAATGAATCAGAATGAGATACCTGTGAACTCACTCAAGATAAAGAGGAAGACAGATCTTTTGGCTTTCTACTTCCAGATTTGCTTCAGTGTTACTTTTCTTCTGTAAAGCAGTCATTTTGTAAGTCATTTTGGAGTGACTACATTAAAGGTACTAGCGCATTTTCTGGTAATTAGATCTGGCTGGGACATTTCTAACTTGGAGGAAAATTTAATAGTTAAGATGGACTTTAACTTTCAGTCAAAGAAATCAATTCTTAGGATACCAAATAGCCATGCATACAGCAAATATTTCTCTACACATGGGTCTCACAACATGAGGGTTACAGAGAAGATTGACTTGTGGGAAATCTTAAGGGGGAAGGAACAAAGCTGGGAAGAGTGCAACTGCAACAAACCCACTGAAAGGCACATTCTCATTTCTAAAGAAATCGTCACAATACTTGTAATATTAACCACCTCAGGACTAATGAAGGATATAAGTAATATTAATGAATGGTAGTTAATTGCTATTTTGGACTCTTAATCATAAAGATTGTCACTTTGCTTTGGTTTTCCTATCTAATCTCCAAATGTTTCTGATTCTAAATGTTTATGAATTTAAAGCAACAACTAGACATTCTTTTGTTCATCTCTCCTCTGCTTATATCATGTTGCATCTTAAATACCTACTTATGTTTTGTTGTTGTTGTTGCTTTTTTATGATCATCATATTATGTGGCTTCTTAAGAAAATTAATTGCTGGGGCTGGGATTATGGCCTAGTGGCAAGAGTGCTTGTCTCATATACATGAAGTCCTGGGTTCCATTCCCCAGCACCACACATACAGAAAATGGCCAGAAGTGGTGCTGTGGCTCAAGTGGCAGAGTGCTAGCCTTGAGGAAAGAGAAGCCAGGGACAGTGCTCAGGCCCTGAGTCCAAGCCCCAGGACTGGCAAAAAAAAAAAAAAAAAAAGAAAAAAGAAAGAAAGAAAGAAAGAAAGAAAGAAAGAAAGAAAGAAAGAAAGAAAGAAAGAAAGAAAGAAAGAAAAAAAGAAAGAAAAAAAGAAAGAAAGAAAGAAAGAAAAAAAGAAAAGAAAGTTAATTGCTATATGCCCTGGAAAGAGTGATCGATAAAGCAGAGGGGTTTTTATTTTTTGCATCAAACCAGTAGGTTTTCTTGTGGGAGAAATTTTTATGGAAAATAATGACTTAATATTTCAAAAGATTATTTTATTTCTTCTCATGTTCCATTAATCTTATGCTTGTTGTGTGATTGTGTTACATAGATTATATGTTGGAAGAGTAGACATGGATCAGTTTCCTAACAATCACAGACTAGGATGAGAGAATTGCCATCTTGATAACCACACTGCAATAAATGCAATGGGGAGTAAAAACACTGGGAGAAATAAGAAATAATCAGAAAGAATAAAGTCATGTCATGCATAAATCTTGTATCATACCATTTGTAGACATAGCTCAGGAAAATGAAAGAATTTCTAATTATATAAGGGAAAGTCTAATTATATTCAGGTACCTAATCCATATTTAAGGTTATATGCTAACATGATTGTCCAGGTCATCTGGTCCTGTTTGTGCATGCACTGACTGTGTGGTCTGTGCTACTTACTGTACTTTATTTTGCTGGAGTGTCCATGTCTGTATAATTGAGAAGACAGAATGATTCATAGTCTGTTATGGAGAAATAAAATCGACATTTATCCGGGGAAAGAAGACTGCCAACAACATATCAGTGATGGAAAAGGTAACTCAAACATGGAAATGATAACTCTCATTTATACTTATCTTCCTAGCCACATATTTCTTATTTTGTATTTTTATCTAGATAGACAGTACCTTTCTAAGTTTATATTCATATGTTTGGTTTATCTGAAATAAAGTCCTTTCTTATTTCTAGCTATTGTCATCCAAGGTTTCAAAATGTTTTCTTCCAGTGAGTGAATGAGTTCACACTCAGGTGTGAATGATTTTGTTTTTCTCTCTCTGAAAGTACACATGCTGAGCATTCAGACACATTTATTCTTCAACAGAGTGATTTCACACAAGTTTGTTGGAACATAGTTCCTCAATGTTAATTTATTAATATAATGGCGACCATACATAGGTATTGTGGAGTTACAGCCCTTTGTATTTTGTGCAAATAGCATTTTATATAGTACATATTGAGACTAACCCCCCCCCCTAAAAAACCTTTTAATCTCTCCCTACATCTGACTTTGTCATGCATCCAACATTATCAGTCAGGCCAGCAATGGCAACAGCTACAATGAAGATTTTTAATTTTTTTTTTTTACAATCATGGAGATCTCTGCTCATAAAGCAATTTCTGTCCGTGGAAATATTTAAATATTTCATCCACTTTGACTTTTGTTTCTTAAAAATGGATGGAAAAGCAAAAATAGCATTATGGAGCCTGGGTAGAATCAGCAAAGGATCATCCAGTCCATGCAGTTTATGGAGTTTAGGAAAAATAGGAGTTATTATGTTCGTGTCAACTTTAGCCTCTGGTTGGTCCTCCTGGCTGTCAGCTCCATCAACTGAGTGTTCAATTATGAAGACAAAGAATGAAACTGAAGTGAAAATTATGAGAACTGTTTCATTAAACACATGCCTAAAAGATGAACGGTCATCAGAGATTTTATAATTGGCTTTCAGCAAACTGGAAATGGAACGCTTAATGGAATTTCAAAAATTATTTGGGGAGGTCTAGCTTGTGAATATTTATTATCACGAGGAAGTTAGAAATTGTCTAATGTTATGAAACAATAAGTTGAATTGAGGCAAATTTCCAATATTTCAAAATAGGAAGAGCAACTCACATTCGTAACCTTTCTCCCTGGACACTGACATTCTTCCAAATTGTCAGCTTTGCCAATTTCATAAAGGAGTTTTAGCATTACTAAAATAGTTTAATAATCCTTTTTCCTTCAATAATTACATAAAGTATAAACATTAAGTAATACTTATAAAAATTAACAGAGATTATGCTCATTAGCTAAAATATCAAGTATATTACATTAAGCATTATCTTTAATAAGTACATATTTTGATCTTTCTATACTATCTGTATTTACATGCTGTGATCAAGAATTTTAGACTGTCTTAGGAGAAAAAAATGGAATTTCATATATTACTTTTACTTTTTTCATATATAACTTTTAACGTGATTTTTCCCCCCCTAATTTTCCAGCATTTAAATCAATGGCTGCCTTGCTGTAGATTCACAGTAACAATTTTCAATGTGTGAGAAATTAATTTTAATTTTCATATTAGTTATTTCTTCATGTTTAAAATATGCAAAGCATTGCCTCTTTTTCAAGGAGCTTCGGGTTCATTAGCATATGTAAGAATAAACATCAGAAAAACTACAGATATTTAGTCAGAGGATGCAGCTCAGTGCCAGAGCAGCACCCCCAAAACTCAGTTTTGCCTTGTGCCTTCCA
This sequence comes from Perognathus longimembris pacificus, assembly GCF_023159225.1. Lineage (NCBI taxonomy): Eukaryota > Metazoa > Chordata > Mammalia > Rodentia > Heteromyidae > Perognathus > Perognathus longimembris. Next base: position 4,599,194 of record NC_063173.1, on the reverse strand, counting down.
CTAACTAAACACAGAATAGTAGATTTAAGCAAAGCAAGAACTAGTTACATTTTCATTCATGCAATCATTCACTCAAATGAACAGTATTGGATATTTGCAAACACTGTTACTTCTGCTTGAAATACTTGATCTTAGATTTGGAGTTCTACTTTATTCTTATCCAGAAAAACTTCTGTTTTCATCTGAAAGTCATCTCCCCAAATTTTCTTATTTGTCTTAAGCTTTTCTCTCTTAAAGTCATCTAAAATAATAAATGCTTTTGGATGGAAGCATAGAATTTCATTGTATATACCACAATTTCTGGATCCATTCCTCTACTGAAGGGCATCTGTGTTGATTCCATATCTTAGATATGGCAAACAGTGCTGCAATGAACATGGTTGTGCTAGTAGCTTTAGGGTGGCCTTGTTGGTGGTCATTTGGGTAAATGCCCAGGAGTGGGATTGATGGGTCATGGGGAAACTCTGTGTTTAGTCTTTTGAGGAACCTTTACACCACCTTCCAGAGTAGTTGAACAAATTTACATTGCCACAAACAGTGTAATAGTGTTTCCTTTCGCCACATTCCCACCAGTATCTACTATTATTTCTTTGCTGGATAATGGCCATTCTAGCTGGGGTGAGGTGAAATCTCAGTGTGGTTTTGATTTGCATTTCTTTTATGGGCAGAGATGTTCAACACTTCTCCATATGTCTTGTGGCCATTCTTATCTTTTCTTCTGAGGAGTGTCTCTTTAATCTTTGGTCCATTTATTAATTGGGTATTGTTTCTTTAAGGATTTGTTTTGGGGAGGTTTAACTTCTTGAGTTCTAAGTATATTTTAGATATGAAGCTTTTGTCTGTTGTATAGGTAGTGAAGATCCCCTCCCAATCTGTGGGCTTTCTGTTTATCTTGTTAGCTATGTCCTTTGCCATGCAGAAGCTCTGCAGTTTAACACAATCCTATTTATCCAGCTTTTCTTTGACTTGTTGTGTTTGGGGTATTAATTAAGAAAGTTTCACCTGTGCCAAGGAGCCATAGCGTTTCTCGTATTCCTCCTGTAATTTTTTTTTTTCTTTTGGATATCTGATCTTACATCAAGGTCTTTGATCCATTTGTAGTTGATCCTGGTGCAAGGTGATATTTAAGGATCCAACTTCAATTCTCTACACATGTGTAGCCGATTCTGCCAACATTATTTGTTGAAGAGACTGTCTTTCTTCTACCCTGTTTTGTGGCCCCTGTATCAGAGATTAGGTGGCCATAGATCTGTGAGGCTTGTCTGCTTCTTCATTTCTATTCTACTGTCCTCAGTACTGTTCATATGCTAGTACCAAGCTGTTTTTATAACTATTACTTTTCTTTTATTCAGTTGAATCAGAGGCTCAATATAGAAAAAAAAAAAAAGAATAAAACAAAGATAGTCTAAAGCAAATACCTTACCTTATGTAACCCGTCAAGCACATACAACCCAAGAAGTTGCGGGGGAAAAAAAGAAAAGTCACTGTAGCTTTCATAGATTTATCCAGCCCATGCAACAATAGATGTAGAATGAGTCAGCATATCAGTTTATTGATATTATGTCCTATTAACATCCATTTTCCTAATATATTATGAAACAGTCTACTTAATTAAATACACTCTGTAAGCATTGTTTTTAGGAAGCAATAAGAAACACAGCCACTTGGATATAAAATTGTGTTGCAATTAGAACACAGCAAGGACTCGATTTTGTAAGAACATTTGATCATCAGTTGGTTTCCTGTGAATTCCCTGATTCACTTTCAGCTCTGCTCCCAGGGGAACATCGAGATGCACACTGCTACTTCCTTGTGATATTGTAGAGCCAATTAAATTAATTTGTAGGAAATAACATTGTCTACTGCTAGCACCGCACTAGATTAGATTCTCCCTGAATCTTCCTGGGCTTCAGTGTGCCATGCGTACAGCACTTTGAATTTTAGTGGCAAGAAATGTAGTTTCCTTTTGCTCATAAAAAGAAATGGAGAATCAGTACTCTCAAGAATTAGGGTTTACTCAGAAAGCTGCATTTACTTTGGGAGATTACTGTATGCATTTCCTGTCACTTTAGTGGAATTTAAGATAGGAAGAACTCAAAGAAACACACCAATTCTTTTGATTATATGCACATTTGCAATTTTTTTCTAGTATCCACCAGGGAGAAAGACTTTCTGTGCAAACAGCATGCTACCTAATGGGATCTGGGATTATAGGTGTATAGAAGGATATAATTGTTTTGTGTATTTTACATATAACACCAAATCGCTTCATTCACAAATGAACATGTAGTGAGCACCAATCTAAGTCAGTTCTTATGGAGGATTCTTGGGTTCGCTAGAAAAAGAAAATATATACACTACATACTACAACATACACATGAACATAATTTATATATACAATATATACATTATATATTATACAACACATACATAATATATAAGGACCAAAAAACATATTTTGTGTCATTCTAGTGCTGGAACTCAGGGCCTTGAACTTTCACTCAGCTTTTTTGCTCATAGCTGGGTCTCTACCACTTGAATGATGCTACCAGTTCTAATATAAATAAATATTTTTTTGAAGCAAAGGGTCACAGTAACATCAGGAAACCAGGTAAACATGGGCTGAACATATATAAGGATCTTAGGAAAGAGTAGCACTGTAGTGATTGTTACTTAGCATGTTGTGGGTAATAGTTATAGTAATAGTAATAGTTTCCATAGTTAAATGGGTTTATCATGAGTCATTCACTTTGTAGTTGCTCCATACCTGGGTTTCCGTTTTGTTGATTTTCTGTGGTGGAGAAAGGATACTGCATTGTGTGCTATTTTGGAAAGACTATGGGAATAGGAAGTCAGTGGACTGAATTCAACACTGCCTTCCATGAATATGGTCTGAGTCAAATCCCCTCTCAGGGTATTAAGCTACCAGCGTGCAAAATACATCCATAGGAGCTAAGTGAATAAATATTATCAATGTTTTCTAGACAGAAATTGCAATGACTACTTCTGAAAATGTTTTCCCATGTCTTTTAGAAAAAAACTCAGATGAAAACCAACCACAAGTGATAGAAAACCCAAACTGTTCAATGGATTCTGAAGTATATTGTCACTAACAAACTACAAGGGGGGACCTGTACTGCTACTACAACACAAGTACTAGAATTTGGGCAATTGATTAGTGCCCAGGTTTTTAATGCCATTTAAAAATCAAACAAGTTAATGCCTAGTTAACATTTATAATAGTTGGCTTTTCTTTTTTCAGAATTTGTTTTATCTCTAAGTAGTCATTCAAAGAGGTTTCAATTCAACAAATCAGTTTATAAGTGCAGTGCATCGAGATCAATACTAAGAATTACATTATCTTCCTGAGAGAGCTGTTAGTAAGATGTGCTATAAATCAAATTTAGATTATAAGCCACATAACAGAGTTCTTGGAACTGGCAAAAATGCCAATTAGCTTCCATGGACCTTCCAGGTTTTCCTCTAAGTAGGACTGCCAGTGTTGGCATGTAGCTGGGCTTTGCAAAGGTTCTGCTATGGGTCCTGATCTCTGTGTCCCCCACATGGCTGAGCCTCAGAAATGGGACATGAGTCCCTTTAAAGGTTGCAGACTATGGGGTGTGTGTGTGTGTGTGTGTGTGTGTGTGTGTGTGTGTGTGTGTGTGTGTGTGTGTGTGTGTGAGATATAGGTGGAGGATAAGTGCTCTATTACGGAAGACAGAAATAGAAAATTCTACTGCACGTCTCTTGTTTTCTTAAACTCATGAATTGGAGGTGCTCTTTCAAGGCACACAGTGTGAGCTGGTGTATAAGTGGATTCCGTAGCAATGGCAACAGGAGTTGATAAATATGACGGGAAATTCAACACGAAAATAGGTGCCAGAAAACCATCTTGTGAACAAGAAAATATACCTTAGGAAACAGGACAGATTCATTTCAACATCGGAGGATAATATTTTGCTTATATCCAACCAATATAGTTAATCATTGAAGAGTTTGTGAAAAGATAGGACCATTAATGTGCTATTGCCAGGTCTTTAAAGGCTTTGAGTTACAGCCCTACTAGTGCTTTTGTATCTACCTTAGCTAGAGAAGAGTCTTTGCTTTCCCGACACTCACTGAATATACAATCTGAAGAAGACACATGAACACCTGTGACATTCACCTTTCCCATTTGGAAAATCAAGATACAAAGGCCTGCTGACAGAGCCACGCTGAGGATTCAATGAGATCACAATTCTGACCTCACCCAGCAGTAGACCCATTGTTTTTCTGGTGGTAAATCCATTTTCCTCCCTATAATATAAGAGCCTTTGTGATTTGGACTCTTCTCTCTCACTTTCTTTCGAATAGTTTTATTATCTGTAAGAAGTTGTTAGCCCACAGCCTGTGGCTCAGGCCCGGAATCGTAGCTACTCAGGAGGCTGAGATCTGAGCATCGCGGAAAGCACGAGAGGCTCTTGGCTCCATTTAACCACCAGAAAACAGCAAGTGCTGCTATGGGGCAGTTGGTACAGCCCTAGCCTTGAGCTGAAGAGCTCAGGGTCAGCACCTAGACCCACAGTTCAAGCCCCATGACCAAAAACAAGACAATAAAACAAGTTTTATTCACCACAGTAGTTTATGAACCCAATACATCTTGATCACCAACACCCCTTTCAACATTTTCTCCCAAGTCTTTCCATTTCCTTATAAATGGAAAAAACAAAGTTTGTAGAGCAGAATATTTCTAAAATGCATTACAATTCTTTCATTGCACTCTTCATGTCTTCCTGTGTGACTATTGTAAAGAGAAACCACCAGCTCTTGGAAAATGTGACATTATGGAGTCTTGGATGGGCAGGACTCTGATGTCCAGGAAGGGAGTAAGTGTAAATACCTTGTAATTAATGTAACCAAATAATACTTATTGCTCTGTTTTTCAGTGGATGTTCTAAGCTCTCTTTCTTTTGAGACATGCTAAGGCCACAAGTGAAATGAAGTTCATGTTCTTTCACATTTTCCTTGTTCTTATTTTGAATGTTTTCAAAGGATTTTGCCATTTAACACACAAGAATATATCTCACCTGTCCCTCCCCTAACCATTCTTTCCCTCACTGGTCATGATTTTTGTAGGATATACATTAGATTTTTTTAATAGTAAAACCTAGACACTGTCTTATTTTGCCTGGCCCTTCATTTCATTTCTAAGAATCTGAATATAGGAAAGTTCAGCTTATTCAATTTTGAGACTTTCACTTACACACACACACACACACACACACACACACACACACACATACACACAGAGAGACATTATTTTCTTATTTACTACAAAGGTGATGAACTGGGGGGGAGGGTTACAAACATACACACATATGCACATTATTTTCTTATTTACTGTAAACGTGATGAACGGGGGGAGGGGGGTTTCAATTACAAAAGTAAGGTAATGAGTACATTTCTTTTTAAACATCGTTACCTGCCCTCACATTCTCCAGTTCACCACTTCCCACTCCCCTCCCCCACAAGTTGTATAGTTCATTTCCAACACAGTGTCTAATGAGTACCATTGTTGTGTTAGTTCATCCTTTGTTCTGTATGTTTTCCTCATTTGTAATAACTAGAATATGCCTTATGATATTCTTAGCAGAGGATCAAAGTAGCCCAATCTCTAAGTGCATAGGACCATACATAATAAAGCATATCAAAAATTAACTCCAAGAATTGGAAACAAGAGGTTCTCTTTATGTCCTGAATGCTCTTATTTCTATTTTTTCTTTCTGTTTTAGTTTTCTGTACCCTTTGTCTTGTATGTAAGATTATCTGATTTGTAGAAGGGAAAGGGAATCACAGAAAAGGCTGCATGCTTTTCTTTTACCTTGCTTCAAAGCTGTCTGCAGGATATTCCCCAACCAGGCTGGAAGTCAGCTCTTTCACCAGGCATTTGCCTTTATCTAAAATTATAGGAATCCCATAAGCAACCAACTTTTCAAATCATCCTAGTTGTTTTCTTGCTTTTTAAAAAAATTGTATCTTCGTACTTTTACAAAGGTTTCAATTTAACATCATCAATCTACGAGTTCATTGTATCTCAGTTAATATCAGCTCTTTCATAATTCTCCTCTATCTCTCCAAACTCCACTTCTCCCCTCAATAAATTAGTCCATTTAAAATGCTCTCAGACCAGTCACCAAGTTGAGCTGACATTCATCTAATGTGACATTGTGCTTCACGATTTGTGTGGGTACATTTCTGCTGCTATATTTACCTGTCTCTCACAGTTCTTATGGCAATCAGTGCTTACAAATGATATTCTAGGTATCTATACACAGACTTTGGGTATTTTGTCAGTATGATGCTAAGTGTTTCCACCTTTATTTCTACTGTTATTGATATAGTAGGTCTTGTTGGTATTCACATGTGTGTTCATTGTGGCATAGATAAATAAAACATGATAGTCATCTCCAATTGTGTCACAGTGAAATTTTAGTTAAGAGTAAACAAAAAAAGATGACATCTGAGAAGTGAACACTTTAACGAATACTATCGAGAAGAAAATACAGAAATAAATATATTAACTAAGAATTAATAATTAGTAGAGAGAGCTCATAATATATAGTAGTTTCTCAATGTGTTGAACTCCTGAGCAAAACAGCAATGAAGTCATTATTGCTCTAAGGAATAAATGGAAATTGCTGCATCAAAGTGGTTAAGTTTGACATGCACTTCAATAAAGGAGCTTCTTCTGCTGAGTTCTATTGAATTCATTGCTGTCCATGCTGTTGAGATGCCTCCAGAAACATGGTTAGGGCTGCATGGCTCAAAGCTTCATTCTTTTCTCTTTGCTTTCAAGGAGACATGAAAGCAGCAGAGGAAATGATAACACACCAAGCTGGAAATGTGGGCCAAGGCCAGTTCACAGAGAACGTTGTCCACCATGTGAAACAGAGAGAAGTGACACACTTACTTTTATTTCATTCTCGCTGCTGACTTTTTTTTTTGTTACTGGTAGATTAAAAACATAAAAAGTTATTTCTCTGGGATACCATGCAATGCTTTGATACTCTATACCTTGTGTAACGTTTGAAGTAGGGGAAACATATAACATATTGTCTAGTCTCTTTGTGTGATATTAATCCTAAATTTCAAATTTGAGATTGTTGTCAAGCACTCCAGCCGTGGTCCTTTCTCAACTAACCATGTTCAACTTACAGAACAACAACAAATATTAAATATAGAATGTAATAGAACAGAGTTCTCGCTGTAAACCCATTAAGAGGAGACAGTATTCACTGGAATTTCAAATTAGCCCAGAAATATATCAATACAATCTAAAGGATTTTTGTCTCTTTTACACGCCATTCCCATAGTGCACACAGAAACCAAAAAGCTAAAGGCGGCCTGTTACGGGTCTGACTTCCTATGCTGACACTTTCCCCAATGTGTAGTAATGAGAACTGTCACAGGGCAAATCTCTCACCAAAGGGGTTAGTGCCCTTCTACGTTTGGCCCTGGGGAACTTGTGTTTTCACGGCATGAGGTGAGAATACAAGAAGGGGCTCTGCTGGACCTCAGCAGGCACGGACTGCTTGTGCTTCTGTGTCGGACTTCTCAGCGCTGAGAACTGTGAGAAATAAATTTCTGTCATTTAGAACCGTCCTGCTTATGGCAATTAATCGTAACAGCAAGAACCACGAAGTCTAATTCACAGCTTTTTGCATTTTACTGAAGCCTTGTGGGAGTTGTTTTTATGAAACTCAGCTATCAAAAATTGAAATAGACCACTGGTCTAGGATTTTATTTTATTTTTTTTTTTAATTCTCAGCACTGGGATTTGAATTCAGGTCTTTTCACTGTTAGGCAGGGCAAATTGCTCAGTTACATAGCCCACACCTCCAGTTTCCTGATTCTGATCTTAGTATGAAGCCTAAGATCACAAGTGTAATTTAAACTATACATGTCTACATCTCAAAACGGGGGGAGGCATTAAATTTTAGGACAAAAGCTTGCCTTCATAAATAACTTCTTCAAATTTACTTATTTTTGTAAAATTAGGCAAGTCATATGACCCACATCATCTGAATTATGTGGATATATTACCCTTTGGTGATCTCCATAATTTCTTGGTAATTAACCCCCAACATGGCAAAGTTTATGAAAGCCCCTCATAAAAGCTGAAGTTCTATTTAAGTATACCCTTTAGGTTTTAGCCATGTGACATGGATGATATGTAAAATGTGAGTCCGTACATAAAAATTTAATACACAAGCTATTTTTTTCACAGAATCTTTCTTATGGGCAGGGTGGGTCTATTACATAGAGCTGAGCGGTATTGTGTAGCTGTGAGATGTTTGAATCATATGTGATTTTTCTAACTTTCTGTGGGTTGGTGGTGCCTTTAATTGTTCAAGTATGGCCCCCATGTTTACATTTTATAAGTAATGCATATATTCCTTCATGACATGTAAGTTTTTTAATGGCCCTAATAACTTCTTGTCAAGCACCTTTGTTGAACCTACTACAGAAGAGACCAAATGTGTTTTCACATTCCCTACTCAAGCAAAAGTAGGAAAAAGTGACCCACTTAAGACTAGAATAAGACTCCATCCCTCCCCCACCCCTGCCAACTCACAGATGAATAGATCTGTAATGAAGTGCAATTTTCTTCAGAAAATAAACCAACAAATGGAAAATTGGGGTTACAGTGTGTGCATTGCAAAGTAATAGTCACTTACACATTGAATCCAGTCAAAGGACAATTGGAAAAGATGAAAGACATTCAAACAAAAAAAACGAGAAACCTGACAAAGGTGATAGGCAGCTGTTGGAGGGTTTATTGAACAGTGATTGCAAGTATAATAGCCAAGTGATTCCAATTCTGAAAGATGGAAGAGGTCAAGAGGGCACAACACACACTGGTTTATGGTGTAGACAATAGCTATGTATAGGCCATGGTCCCATTGGTGACCTCATGAGAGATAAATAAAAAAACTCAAAAACAATGAATTGATGGAAATAGACAAAAATGTTTGAAAACAAAATAACAGCACAACAGAGAGCACATAAAAAAAAATCAAAGCACAATCTGACTCCAAATATAGCAATGCAGGAGATTTCAATCTCTGAAAACACCTTATAGTCACATCAACATTTTGTTTATATAAGTAACACTTATTAAGTGCTTACTATGTACTACGTGAGGAGTTCAACAGAGAAGAGGAGAAAGTAAGGATCTCTGTTTGCAGAATTTCAAACTAATGATAATAAGATTACCAGCAGGTAAAACCATTATAAAATACTACTTTTCTAGGTCAACATTCAAGTACTGACATTTTTTTAGAAGTTTGGCCTAATATTATCCTGTATCCTTTCAATTGTGAAACGCTTTTTAGGCAAATGATTTTTGTTCCAATAATGTCATATTCTCCATGTCAACATTTTCTTCTTGCTTCTTGCTTTATTTAAAAATAAATCTCTTTATTTTCCATTGAGGCTCACTGAAAGTCTATAGATGAACTGGCATCCATGTTGGAAAGTATACAACTAGGGTCACCTTTAGATACCAAGAGATAAATGTATTATATGGAAGCTTCTTAGAATTAATCATGAGATAGGGATGTCAAGGACAGTGTACACAAGGTAGTCAGATGCCTTATACCCAGAATAGCACCTGCATTTCTTTCTTTCTTTTTCTCTTTTTTTTTTGTCAGTCATGGGGCTTAAATTTAGGGCCTGAGCACTGTCCTTGGCTTCATTTTGCTCAAGGTTAGCACTCTGCCACTTGAGCCATAGCGCCACTTCTGGCTTTTTCTATATATGTGGTGCTGGGGAATCGAACCCAGGGCTTCATGTATGCGAGACAAGCACTCTATCGCTAGGCCATATTCCCAACCCCAGCACCTGCATTTCTTTTCAATATGTAAAGAAACTTTTTAATGCTTTGTTATATTTAGGGGTCAAGATTATTCCTCCTCCTCCTCCTCCTCCTCCTCCTCCTCCTCCTCCTCTGCCTCCTCCTCCACCTCCTCTGCCTCCTCCTCCTCCTCCTTTGCCTCCTCCTCTTCCTTTTCCTTCTTTTTGGTAGTAGCAGGGACAAAATGAGGAAACTTATCTTTTCTAGGAAGCACTCTACTTATTTAGGTTTGCTTATGGCTTTTTTTGTTTCTGTATTATCATTAGTTTTCATGAAACTTGGATTTGAACTCAGACTTACTAGGAAACTGTGGTAGTACTTGAGAGATTCTGTCATTCATTTTGGGGGGAGGAAGGGCATCAATTTTTAGTTAGGATATGGCTTTACACCTATGACAACCTGGACTGTGATACACCTGTTTGTACAGTATCAGTCCTGGCCCATCCTCCTTTTTCCTGAGACTATGACTCACTTTGAACCCCTGATGTACAACTCTTATCTGTGCTGCTGGGTAGTTCCCTTTCCCAATCTCACCCCTTGCCTCCACTTCTCTGATCACCTTTAATTGTCTAATACAGTGGTTTCCATACCATGTTTCCAAATCAGCTCATCACGATGTCTTGATATTCAGGAGAAAACAACTAATATCCAATCTCCATCAAAGACCTACCCCACAGTGCTCTGGCCCATTCATTCTGTTTATTAAGTTCTGCAAATCATTATAATGCCCCTAAAGTGTACAAATAGGTCATCTAAAGCAGTAATTGCTGAGCCTGAGTTCATATTTATTTAGCTAGGGAATATTAGCCTCCAATTAGTAAAATCCTGATTAGTAGTGTTGACTTGGTTCTGCCTATCATGATCCTGATATTGTTATACCCCAAGTTCAAGTGAAACTCCAAGACCCTCAGTTAATAGGAGCTTTGCTTGGCGGTCCTCCTTTCACTATGGAGATAGTGGGAAAAGGCCCCAGGCTTAGGGTGGGACAGGTTTTTGTGGGTGGGGAGTATATAGGCCGGCCAGGCAAGACCTCTGTATCATAATTTCATTGGTGCTGACCTTTGAGTCTAGTTGCTCATTTACATAATCATCAGGCATTGCGGCTCACAAGTGGCTGCCCATAGTGTCACCACCGTGACTATTCCTCTTCCGTGGGCAATGGCGTCACTGGCACATGCTGTTGGGGTCAGCAATCAGATTCACAGAAGCAGAACTTAGTCCAGTTACAGACACAAAACATGGGCCAGGTCAGTACGGCCATTTCTCATTTTATCAAAATGAAAACACATCCTGAAAGCAAACTGTAGCCTTGAATAGGGGCAGTATGTTCTTAAAGACGACCCTCATTAGCTTTTTCTTTACAACATAACAACTTTGTTAGCAGGGCTTTCTGGTTAATGCAGCAACTCAGTACAGCCGGTGATAAAATTCAAGGTGGTCCGTGACCCCCTGCGAAGCTGTCAGCTGGGTGAACTTGAGTGAGGGAGGGATGCTGCTTTGCTCTTAACATTTTGCCTCTAATAGTCGCCCCTCTTTCCGATGTCCTGTTTATGATTTTTTTCATTTGTCAATTTTATAATAAACGGAACCAAGCAACCTGTGTACAGAAGCTAAAATGGTGGTTAGCACTTCCTTTACAACAGGGTCTTCTACTTGTGACTGGGTTCCACAGTATCATTGGTAATAAGTGTAGTAGCTTGTCTGCTTGTGTTTCTTTTTTTTAATTGCCCAGATGTTATTAATGAGCAGGTAATACTGGAAAGCATTGGTAGACTAAACTTATATTAGTAGTTTCTGTGAATGACACCTATCAAATCGGGCACTGGCTTCCCACACTGGCAACTCAGTTTAGCATCTGTAGATCTGGGTAAAGAATTCCACGTGGGTTGACTGAGATGCCTCCATCTTCGCACGTATGCTATCAGGATGCCTCATTCCTTATCCTGGTCAGGGAATCACATCCTGCCAGCATACACCCATAGCTCCAAGGAACATACACCATGTGTTTATGTTAGTATGTGTTTATTCATCTGTCACTGTGTTTTTAGATGGAAGGGCGAGGGTAGGATTGGGATTTGAACTAAGGGAATATAAAAACATAAGAAGGCTACTAGACTAGCTAATTCACATTCAAACAGGACTTTGCAGTGTGGGACACCATTCCTCAGTGTGCCAGAGCCAGCACATGGTCCGCTGAGCCCTTCCCCCTCTGTTACACTTCCTGCTCTCCCCACTCCAGAGGACAGCATCATTTGCAATGTTTCTTCTGTTCCTACCACCGCTAAATTCTTCACTGTCTTACTCTTCCCTTAACATGTCAGATGTCTTCAGTTTTTCAGCATAGACCGTAAATATGAACACAAGTATTTGTGAATATAAACAAAAGTATTTTTCCTTGACCATTTCAATTGCTTGAAAAAGAAGTACAAATGCCAAAACTAAATTTAAAACAGTACAGAAAGACTCCAGCAGTGGCTTTACCTTTAGATGCAGTCAGGTAGCTTTACACTTGGGTACTGAAGAGAAGATCTGAAATCCATTGAGGCACAAAGAATCAATTGATATTCAAGGTTGTAGGGACTCACCTTTAGGTAATTCCTTTCTCCAAGTTCACAAAATGTTTGGATTAGTAACACAGGAGAGTTTTTCTTTTCTTTCCTTTCCTTTCCTTCCTCTTTCTTTCTTTCGTTCTTTTGTTCTTTCTTTCTTTCTCTCTCTCTCTTTTCCTTCCTTCCTTCCTTCCTTCCTTCCTTCCTTCCTTCCTTCCTTCTTTCCTTCCTTCCTTCTTCCTTTCTTCCTTTCCTTCTTTCTTTTTATGTCAGTTATGGGGCTTGAACTCAGGGCCTGGGCAATGTCGCTGAGCTTTTTCTCTTAAAGCTAGTACTCTTCTAACATGAGCTACAGTGCTACTTCTGGCTTTTTCTAAGTAGTTTATTGGAGATAAGAGTCTCACTTTTTCTTCTAGGGTCGGTTCCAAATTGTGCCGCTTGGATCTCAGCCTCCTGAGCAGTTAAGATTACAGGCTGAGCCACTGGTGTCAGGCAGGTTTTCATCTTTTAAATAATAAAAAAAAACAGGCACGAGATATTGGAATTCCTAGCTGAAGCAATAAAGCAAGAGGCAAACATAAAGGGGATTCAAATAGGGAAAAAAAAGTAAACTCTTCCTCTTTGCAGATGACACGATCCTGTATTTAAAGAACCCCATCAACTCCACTCCCAGGTTGCTCAAGCTGAGCCAAAACTTTGGCAAAGTGGCAGGGCATAAAATTAATCCACAAAGAATCAATTTCTCTAGGCCCACAATGAGAAGAACAAGGCTGAAATCATGGAAGCGACTCCTTTGGTAACAGTGTAAATAAATAAATAAATAGAATAGAATAGAATAGAATAGAATAGAATAGAATAGAATAGAATACCTAGGAATTAACTTAACCAAAGACTCGAAAGACCTCTATGAGGTCTCTATGATGAAAACTTTAAAAACCTGAAAAAAGAAATTAAAGCAGACCTAAGGAAATGGAATAACTTCCCCTGCTCCTAGTTTGGGAAATGTGAAAACCATTAAGTCACTAGAACAGAATGAACCCATTTAATCATGTTGCTACTCTCTGAAACCAAAAGATTCCTCAGCTCAGTCTGTGACTGAAGCTAATGGTTTGATAGAACCATTGTATAGAACCAAGCATTGTATAGAACCAAGCAAATCACTCCTGCCAGGAGATTGAGGAGATCTGAGTCTTTCCCTGGAGTGAACCATTTACTGTCTCTCAAGGCCAGCATTCCTAAAGTGGATAAAATAACCTTTTTCTGTTTCTTGTAATAGGGCCTTTAATTTAACCTTAGAGAAAGCCTTTGCTCAGGGTACCTTTTCCTATCTGGAGTGGGTTCACAGATGGATAGGGAGGAAAAGACTTTAATGGCTTTTCTGGCCCCCCACCCCTTCAAAAGTACAAGCATCCTGGCTGGCAAAACTAAGCAGACAAAAATATTTGCTGCCTCCGTGTGAAATGTCAGACCTTACATCAGACTTCCCAGAGTAACTTAGCATTTTTTCTCCCCAATTCACAAATTTCACACTACTCTTGATTTTCATTAGCGAAGCTAAATTCTCCAGACACTAATTCTACACCTTTTTTACTCTCTACACTTGGCTTCTAAACCCCAGTGAAGAAGACCGAAGATTAGAATATAGGCTTATAGCATCAAAAAACTCTATTGTTGCCGAGTAGCTTTCCCTTTGATCAATAACTGGAGAGAAATATTTGATAACATTGATAGGCCTGGGTGCTGTAAGCAGAGACAGTTACTATTCAATCAAAAGAAGTTTTGATTGCAAAAAAGCTTGGGTTTGTAGACTCATGTGGACGGTCAAAAGAATTGCTTTGGCTCGATGGAAATGTGAAACACTCAGTACTCTCATTTGGTGTTGTGTTTTTGTTGTTGTTGAAGACATTTTAGTAGACAGCCTTTCTATTTGTATTTGCCAAGGACTGCACATTGGTGTTTACACATGGGAGAGGCTTGACAGGCACTAACTTTAGGGAAACCTCGTATCCATCACTGTTAACATTTATGTTAACATTTATGGGAGTTCTCCATAGTCCTTTCCATCAAGTATACTCCTGATGTGTGGATTCACTGAGGGTACAGCACACAGTAATGGCTGCCAGGAGCCCAATGCCATCTTCAAAGCTACTTTCCAACAAATTTAAAATGTAGGAGTTCAAATCTCCACTTCGGGGAAAAGAAATTGAGGTGGAAAAATCAGTGAACTCATATCCACAGTTTTCCTCAGGATTCAGAGTTGGGCTAGCTTAATAAGTCTCTGCGTCTTATTTTTCCCAGCATCGTAATTACTTTCAAACATCAGTGACAGCACCGTGAGGACAGGAGCTACATTTCTTAGAGCTTCACTCTCCTTTTTCTATGGCTCTGGCTTGTGCATGGCAGACCATGAGAGCTTCCAAAGGCCATGTCTATGCATTGTCTGTCTATAGAACGCTCTATCTTCAGACTTCTCCCTGGAATGTTTACAGTAACATTTATATTTGTACTTACCAGGGAGTTCACATCCAAATCTATTGTGTGGTTTTTTTCCAACGGGTTATTAGATTTTGAGTGCATATACAGAAGCTTTTATTTGATGTATACGAATATTTGGCTTAGAGTCTTACAAAATTTTCTTATAATTGGGTAGCGTTTCTTTCTTTTTGTTAGTTACTTCCATTGAGTTTCCAAGAACACAGTTACATTTATGATTAGCTTCTTCAAAAATATATACGATATAATGTTCACCTTTAGAATCTGTACCTTACTCTGTAATAAGTAGTACCTATGATGGTAGATATCATAGTGACTCACCTATTGTCATTCATTGAGTTGTACTGGTATGCTTTCTAAATGGTCAGATATTTACTTATGTAGACACGTGTGTGAGTGTGTTTGTGTGTGTGAGTGCGTGTATGTTTGTGTGTGTGTGTTGGTAGTAAGCTTTGAGCTCAGTGCCTAAGTGTCCCTGAGCATTTTTGCTCAAAGATAACACTCCACAAATCCAACCACAGATCTACCTCTAGTTTTTTAGTGGTTAATGGAGAGAAGAGTCTCATGGACTTTCCTAAACTGTCTGGCTTTGAATACTTCTCTTTCCTTTGCTAAAATAATACCAATAGAAACATCAGTCCTCTGGTGATTTTTAAGAATGTCTAAAGACCCCAAGTTTCCCTATACAAAGAAGTAAAAGGAATTTTCTGAACACCATCACATTTAAAGAGCTACCTATATTTTTATTATGACAAGAATTCTCTCCTATATGTCCTGAATTAATGCTTTAAAGAAATTAGCAGATAAATGCTCAATGAATATTCTTCCTGATGTTATTGTATCAGTCAATGCCCATGGAAGTCCATGTGAATTGAAGGAAACTATGACTCAAAGTTATTAAAAGGACTCTCCTTACCTAACACTTAAAATGTGTCACAGTCATTTTATTTTGAGTTTTTTTCCCCACAGTGTGTCTACAAATTGAGGGCTATGTGTGCAAATGGACAAATAATGCTTTTGTTATTACTCATTCCTAATTGAAATTTAAGCATTTATTTTATGTGTTAATGTGGGTAACGAATTCAGTCATGTTAGTCAATCCCCTGGTGTTGTCACCAGTGAAGTACATGTCATTTTATAACACACAAAAATATTGCATTTGTCTCGACGTAACATTTCAGATAGTTAAAGCAAATTCTACTAACTCTCAACGCTACTGCTTTTCCTTATTTCTTAAGAACATTTAGAATCTTACTTCGGTGTTGAGTGGTTGGCAAACCTATGCATATATTATGTGTATTTAAAGATAATGTTTTCATAATGGTATCTGTGGGGTATTTCCAGATGGCCAAAGAGGTGAGCAGTGCAAACCCAGTGAAAAGCTTCTGTTGAACAATTCTGTACTCATGTGACCTTTTTCTGACGTCTATTTTTAACTGTATTTCACAAGCGACCTATCATTGTGAGACAAGGGTTCCCAACGTCTCATTCAGGAGCAAAACTCACGGGCGTTTTCAGTTGGCAGAACAGCCCGATGGGTTTTGATTGCCCAGCAAAGGGATAATTTCCCCCAAGAAAGTCCCTGCGTGCCAATGTGGTCCTGCCAGCTAGTCCCAATTCATGGTCTCTTGCCAGGCTTCTCCTCCTGGCTGCAGACATAGCTCTTTACAAAGGGATCCAGTGATAGCATCGGGCACAAGGTACTCAATGTCGGTGCTTGATTGGGATGGGCGTGCAATAAATAGCCAGCGTTCTGGGAAGCGGCAGACAGGGCACTCCCAGGGCCCGCTAGCTTATCAGCGTGCGCACAGCCCTTCTGCAGCTGAGAACTGTGCTAAATCAAAATTGTGCTAAATCCCTCTGGAAGGATCCAAAAGAATGCGCCCAGGACCAGAGGGTGGATGGGCGGATTGGGATAGTGACCCCCTTCTTTACAACAGCAGCGTGGTGTCCTGATGCTCTCTGATCTCCGCATTGCGAGTGAGGCTTGAGGCGCTGCTAGCCAAGCGGTGCTTCTCAGAGAGGTCTGCAACGTTAGCGCGTGTGAAGACAGGAATACTGACAGAAAGGAAAAAGTTTCTGAAAACAAACCCACACCATTATCACCTAAAGAGGAACCGGCCGAGGTTGATCATCTTCTCCATCCTCAGACACTTGAGCCAATGGATTAGGATCGTCCCTTTGCTTTACAACACGAATACAAATAGCACCCTTCGCGTTCTGCTTAAGAAGATTGTATGTAACATGTGTTTATAGCCTATATTTAATTTCCATGCCCACCCAATTTGGGCAAATGAGGACATGAATCCCAGAGAGGATACACAAATTAACTAAGGTCACAGAGCTACTAGGAAACACTAGTGCCTGCCACTCCATTTCCTTCCTTCTAAACCCAGGCTTCCCATTCTATAGTTTTACAGACTAAACATGCACCAGGCTTTTCGATGGAACCATTTAATACTCCTGAGATGATGCATCAGAATTGCGCACGAGTAAAAACAAGGTAACAGGTGTTTCTAAAGAGAGCCAGTGCTCCATTGCCAGTGATAACAAGGCAACGCTTCCCGTTTTAACCTTAAAGCAAGTATTGTACTTTGCTTGTAAGTTTCCATTCACGCCTCAATCAAATTAAATTGGTTTTTCTACACAGCGATTTTGGGAAATATCAGGCCCATTGGGATCAAGTGGAAAACAGATGTGAAATAATATGCATTTTTCATATGCCCCGAAGGGTTGTGACATTTTCAATTTAGTGACACTCTGGGGTAAGGAAAACTTATCTCTGAACATGAAACTGAAGTTCTCACTCACAATTTGGGCGCTGACACGAGCTGTCGGGGTAGGTGGGGAACTTCACTGAATATCTTGTTTAGAAATCTGCAAAACTTGTACCTTTTTAGGCAATTGATCATTTATGACAGCCAGATATTTCCAAGCTTGGGGAACAGCTGGCTTTTAAAAATACTGCAACATTAACTCACTTAGTTACCCATACCTATTCCTATAAATAATGCTGTACTGTCACAGGGTTTGGCGTAACAAATCCTATTTCAGCTTTTATTCAAATATGGGCATTAATAAAAATTCACTAGGCTATCCAGATCATCTTTCCTACCTGCCTGGCTGAAATTTATTTTTCACGGGGAAAAGTACAGAGTGAACCCTGGTTATCACCACACCCAGCCAGACATTTTCAAGGGCAAACATGAGCTTTGACCAAACTCTTAATACAAGAGAGAAACTGCTGCTTTGTGTTTGTTATATTTGATGCTGCATTTTTTTTTGTCTTTTTGAACCAAACATAAAATATTGCAGCTATCTCTACTTCATATAGATTTGGGGGGGGTCTTTTGACCTTTGGGAGCAGCCTTGCAGTTGAGGTATTTTGCGGATTCATCAAGGTGTCTTAAATACATGTGAGGATAATGGAGGCTGTAATTCCACTCCCCCTGGGATGGGACTCCACCTGGGGAGACATGAAGCATCTGTGTCTCCTCCACATTGAAGCAGCTCGAGCGTTTGCGTCTCGGCTGTCTTCCTGAGCTGTCTGAAAGATGTCAACTGCTTGACATCCTAGCTGAAAGAACTAGAGATATTTTTTTTTTAGTCACAAAACAGTGAAATACTACCAAATGTAATCATTTCTGCCTATCACTTACAGTGCCAAGAGATATGAAAGGCTGATACTTTAATTTTCACAACAAAATAATTTTACAGGTTTCTATCTCATTCTTATTTCATAAATAAAAAAAATCTAAAAAATGTACTCACTGCTTTATGGATGAAACTGTAACCCTCCTGTACATCACTTTGACAATAAAAACTTTTTTTTTTAAAGAAATCTATGGAATTATACGACTTGGTCCACATTTTTATTTCTAACGCTTTGATGGCTCTTACACTAACATCAAAGACTTTTTGAAAACTGCTTCCCAAACTTGGAAACCATTCCATAAATTTTCCTGTTGAACTGGAAGCCTTGAGCAGCAAGAGGGTCTACTGATCTGCACACTCCCTCTGTGAGCACATCGCTGCCCTAGCCTCCCAGGTGTCATCCCTCCTAAGTCGGTTCCCACAGGAGATGACGTAGCTTAAGCCAAGCAGACCCCACGTGCTAAGTCTGCTTACTGTTCTGTTTCTATTTTAAAAAACAACCTGTAGTCTAAATATTTAGAACAATTTTAAAAGCTGCTGCTTCTCCAGAACAGGAATCAAACACATTCTCTCTACAGGTTCAAATAGTATTTTAGGATTTATCAGGACAGCTATCTTTCTGTTGTATGGAAAGCCATTGTAAATTAAATTAATCATTATACATTATATGTGATAACCATTTAACATGTAGAAATACATTCCTTAAACATGAATTACAAAAGGGGCCACAGTCTGAAAGCCCTGGTATAGAACATACTATTCTTAAAGATATATAAACTTGTTTATTCAAACATTTTATTTTGCTTATCTCTTATAACAAAGACACATATTGTTTAAACATGCATATATACATACATATACATATATATGCATAGGCGTAGACAGGGAGAGAGAGAGAGAGAGAGAGAGAGAGATTAGCATGGAAAGGGATGTTAAGGATTGGAGAGCTCAATATTCCAGTCCTAGCTTATATACTCATCTTGGTTGGTTGTTGTTGTTGTTTTTTTTACCCTGGGCTTCAGTCCCCATCTGTACAATCATGATGTGGGTATGAAGACCCATAGGTTCCTGGTAGTCTTATCATCCTCCCATCAGAAATAGAAGAAGCATTTTCTTTGTGATTTAATGTATTACAGATTTACTTCTTTTTAAGAGATTCATTTTAATTGTATTAGTAGACTTGAAACAGAAAGTGGTTGAAAGTATATGTGTACATGGTTTTCTTCCTCAGATGCTAAATTTTTCTTTTCAGTTCTTAATGGAACAACTTGTGATGTGTGGTGAGGGATTTGCTATTATCAGAATCCTTCAAAGCAAGTCTAGACATGGCTATAATAGAGTCTGTAGAATTATGTGAACACACCTCTAGAGAGTTCCATCTAAGATGGATAAAATACTCAGAGGTGTGTTTGCCTGCCTGTCTTTCACATTACAGTGAAGTGTGAATAATAAGTGGCTTTATTATTCAGCTTGAGCAAATATTGGTCAAACTCAACAATTAGTTTTAAAGTAAACAACAACAACAACAACAACAATGAATTAGCTTCCTGGCTCATACAACTTCCATATATTTGCCAGATTGTCCACTTGTCTGTTGGGTAAATATATTTCTGTGCCTTTTCCACTCCAGAAGCAAAGATCAGCCAACACAAATGTGTACACATGAGGAGATACAGAAGTTTTGACTACTAATTCAGGGAACTCTCCCATTATAGCATCAAGTTTAAACAGGGTACAGAAAAAAATGTTTTGATTTCTCTTACCTTGGAGGATTAAAAAAAAAAAGACCAATAATTGCTAGTAACTTTACCATCATCGTTTAGGATATTGATGATTTAGAGAAAGCAATGGCTAATTTCATTTGGACAAAGTGTGGTGATGAAAATTTCAAAGGTCTGGTAATGATCAGAGGATGATTGTGGTGAGTGCATTGCTTTCCTGGCTTAGTTGTTCTGTACACAAATGGGATTCATGAGGCCAAATTAACATCAAGCTGGAGCTGGGACACAGGCCAGAACCTGCCACTGCTGAAGTAAATACAATGTCTTAGAGGAAAGCACTATGAAGAGATGTCACTGATCTTTCTTCTGCCATTTATGTTTTGAAAGTCAGTGTGATAGTAGTGAGGATGTAGAATCAAATGCATATGGCACTAGGAGAAGAACCTCCCAGGCCACTCAAGGTTCCCACCTGTAACCTTAGCTCTTCCAGAGACTGAGGTGAGGAACTCTGTTTGAAATCAGCCTGGGAAATTAAATCTGAGGGACTCTTATCTCTAAGTAACCAGCTAAAATTCAAAAGTAGAGCTGTGCTTCAAATGGTAGAGTGGTCGCCGTGAGTAATAAAGCCAAGGGAGACTGAAAGGAGGCCCTGATCTCAAGCCCCAATACCAACATATGTGTTCACTCTCAAGTGTATATACACACACCACACCACACACACACACACACACACACACACACACACACACACCAAGAAATAGACTCCAGGGCTGGGGATATAGCCTAGTGGCAAGAGTGCCTGCCTCGGATACACGAGGCCCTAGGTTCGATTCCCCAGTACCACATATACAGAAAACGGCCAGAAGCGGCGCTGTGGCTCAAGTGGCAGAGTGCTAGCCTTGAGCAAAAGGAAGCCAGGGACAGTGCTCAGACCCTGAGTCCAAGGCCCAGGACTGGCCAAAAAAAAAAAAAAAAAAAAAGAAATAGACTCCAAACTAAAGCTAGGAATTGGGGAGCAGGAAGAAAAATTTTACTGGGAAGAAAGAACAAATATCATTAGAAAACACAGGGTTTTAGAGGAAAGAGTGATTATTAAGAGCATGTGTAATTTCTAGTAATAATGTAGCTCTAGTCAGGTGTCATTGTCTTACCATCTTCACCCCCAAGATCAGATATACTGCCCTAAGGAGATCAATGGTAGCTTTATTCTAGGTCTTTCTCCTAGGAAAAGACACACAGAGGGGGAGGGAGTGAAGGAGAGAAGGAGGGAGGGAGAAAGACACAGAGAGAGAGAGAGAGAGAGAGAGAGAGAGAACAGCTTCATTACCTTTCACATGTGTTTCTGTTAGTCCAATAATAGAAATTTTGAGAAGATTTTTTTTCTGTGCATTTTGCATCTCAAATGTCTTCAGCACAAAATGGTTTTAGTGCCAACTCTGGGGTCTCAAGGAAGCCCTTTTAAAGGGAAGGAATTTGATCAGATCCCACTAAAAATATCCCGCAGGCTCCAGCATGAGAGATGGTCTGGAGCTAGAACTGGAGGATCTAAATGAGCCAATTGGGAAGACCCTGAAATGTTCCAAACGAGAAAGGAGGAGGTCGCAAACGAAAACAGAAAGGGCGGAAAGAAGACCAAGATGGGGATGAGGTGTTTGTCATCAATGGATGTTCTTTCTAAAATAAATGTTTTAATTTGTATAAAGATATGAGGGTGCTACTCGTGGTTGAAGGGTTCTGGCTGTTTCTTGGTTCTTGAATCCAAGGCCTAAGGTGAGGCTATTCAAGATGCAGTGAAGGAAACATGAAAAGTAGAAGGGTCAGGGTGACATGGGTCTGGAAAGTAGAGTTATGGCTGGACGGGGGAGGTGGGCAGCTCAGGTCAAGACTTCGTGGAAAACAGTGAGGGCTTAGGGCATGATCTAGTAGAGTTTCAAACCACAAGGCTTATCTTCTCTTGACCCTTCTCAAACAGTTTTACTGCTGTGGAGGGGTTTTCTGGATACTGGGAAGTATTTTGTCTAATTATTTGTCTTTGTGGTTTAACCTTAATGTGGGATGTGGCTCCATAGGAAACAGGACCGTTAACAGCATCATTGGCCTAGGAATGAGTCATCCCAGAGTCTATGATCTTTAGCATGGAATACATATGTAAACGTTTAGGTACTTTTTTTCAGATTTAGTCCAGGATATTTTCTTGTTACTTAGCGTTACAAAACGGTAAAACAGAGAGAACAAAAGCACAGCTTTAATTATTCAGGATTGATGGATTTTGTTTTTGTTTGTTTGTTTTGTTTTGCCAGTCCTGGGGCTTGAACTCAAGGGCCTGAGCACTGTCCCTGGCTTCTTTTTGCTCAAGGCTACCACTCTACCTCTTGTGCCACGGCGCCACTTCTGGCTTTTTCTGTATACGTGGTGATGAGGAATCGAAACCAGGGTTGCATGCATGTTAGGCAAGCACTCTACCACTAAGCTACATCCCCAGCCTTAAAATGTTTATATATATATATATTTCCTCTACAGAACTTTGTGACCTCCACATGCTTGGCAGCTATAAGGGATGTGTGGCAAGTAGATAGTGGATTCGAATCATATGTTCAAAAGAGAAACACATAGAAACATTAAAATTGTCATGGAGCGAGGCATTGGTGATGGTGGCTTTATCAAGTTTATATCATGATATTTGATATAAGTAGGGCGATGTGGTTACCACATGCAAATTTTAGGTAAAATTCCAGCTTGTACTAAGTAACTAATTCCTTATTCATTGATTAGGAATTTAAAGAATTACTAGCGGGATTAGGAAGTCTCCAGGGTCTTTTCTGCAGGGGAAATTCCTCTCATTCAATAGATAAGCTGTTGCCTACCGGCTAATGTGCAAGAACTTGTGTAGCAAGAAGAGGATCAACAGGAGAACGGGTCAAGTCAAGTGATCTTAGCGCTTAGTGGTGGAAATAATAGGTTGGAAATAAAGCAAGTACATGAAGAAAGGTAGTTAGAGACAGAGTTGTTTTTAACTGTGTGTGATGAGTTGAGAATGAATGAAGGACATTTTTGTTCAATTTAGTTTTATTGTCGAGGTGATATACAAAGGGGTTACAGTTAGATACATAAGGTAGTGACTACATTTCTTGTCATACTTGTAACCCCCACCCTCATTTTCCTTCCATCTTCCCTCAGCATAGTTAATTTGGACATTTATCATTTCAATTTTTTTAAATGAGTTTTATTGTACAGGTTATGTACAGAGGAGTCACAGCTACAAAAGTCAGGTAATGGGTACATTTCTTTTGGAACAGTGTCACCTCTTCTCTTGTTTCCTTCTCCTAAGGACATAGTTTTTGAACATGGCGTCAAGTGAGTCAACACTGCTGCATTTGTTCATCCTTTGTCCCACCGTTTCTGTTTTTTAGAGTGATAAATAGAAAAGCTATGCTTGTCACCAATGTTACAGTCATAATCCTAGCTTCTTAAGAGCTTGAGATCTTAGGATCATGCCAGGCACAAAAACATCTCTAACTCCCTTATTTCCAACTAACCAGCAAAACACTGATAGTAGAGGTATGGTTTAAGGGGTATAGGGCCAAGTTTAAGGGTAAAACCTGAGAGTGTGCGACTCTGAATTCAGTCCCTAGTACTAGCAAGAAACGAAAGAATGGAAGAAAGAAAGAAAGAAAGAAAGAAAGAAAGAAAGAAAGAAAGAAAGAAAGAAAGAAAGAAAGAAGGGAAGGAAGGAAGGAAGAAAGAAAGAGGAAGGAAGGAAGGAAGGAAGGAAGGAAGGAAGGAAGGAAGGAAGGAAGGAAGGAAGGAAGGAAGGAAGGAAGGAAAGAAGGAAGAAAGAAAGAAAGAAAGAAAGAAAGAAAGAAAGAAAGAAAGAAAGAAAGAAAGAAAGAAAGAAAGAGAAGAAATGGAGGGAGGGAAGGAGGGAAGGAGGGGGAAGGGGGGGAGGAAGGAAGGAAGGAAGGAAGGAAGGAAGGAAGGAAGGAAGGAAGGAGAGTACCTTTTATATTCATTAGTACTCATTCAGCCATCTTACCGCTACACATAAAAGCACAGTGGAATTAAAACAGGAAATGCTTATGAGGGAAGTGGGGAACTTTAAATATTTTAAGAAAGATGAAAATTTTGTGGCATATATTCATGTGTTCTATAACCCACCAACATCTACTTGATCTGATTGAGGATACAGCTTAATGGTGAAAGCTCTGGGTCCATGCCCAGCATGGCAGTGTGAAGGAAAGAATCAGTATATTTATCCCAACTCTGGGATATTTTACTGTGTTATTTCTGCCTAATTATAAAGTTGTATCATCCAATCCATACATTTATTTTCCATAGATCTATATGATCAATTTGACATCAGTTCTTTGGGGGGAACAGAATAGTCATCTAGGATTTCCAGAAGTTTTCTTTTGATCAATCTATTCTCAGAGGTGGACATCTTTTTTAAGTCAAATTTACATGGAGTTCAAATTATAATATAAAAGTGTTGAGCCTTTGGACTCCTTAGCTGATATTTTGTGGACTCTGCAACATCCATTTTATAAAAAATTAAAAAAAAAAACAAGGAAAGGAAAGGAACTGGCATTAAAAATGGACACAATGAAGTAGAATAGACAATCCAGAAATAACCAAAAATCTCAAGTGAGCTGGTTTTCTACAGTGGCACTGGAAACACACATTGGATGGAGAAAAGCATCTTCAATAAATAGGACTGGAAGACGGGTTATCCATGTGCAAAAAAAATTGACACTAGATTCCAATCTCTTAAATATAAAAATCAAATAGAAAAGAATTGAAGCCCTAAATGAAAGAAGCAATGAGGAAAAAGCAACCAGGAGAAAACATAGGCAAACCACTTTAGGATATAGGCAGAGCCAATGATTTCTGGAGAAAACCACCAAAGCATAGGAAACATAATCAGAAAGAGAACAAAGGCAAAATATCAAATGGAGAAGATATGCAAAGAAAGGAAATAAATGATCGACAGTCTGAAGAGACAACCTATAGAAAGCGAGGTACGTACAAACTGTTTCTTTTTCTAAATCTGGAAAAGAATCAAAATCCAGAATAGGTAAGAACATGGAGCCTGACCCAGTGGGGTACACCTGAAATCCCAGCTACGAGTGAATTTGGAGACTGAGGCAAGAGGAAAGCTTGAGCCGAGCAATTTGGGGGCTAGCCCGCAATTCAAAGGGCACCTTTATCCTTTATTTCCCCATTATTTAGAAACTACTTTATTAGTTAATGGGATAAAAAAAAACCTGTATAGATTATACTTGACATTTTAATAGGTTTTTAACCCTGATAAAAATAAATCAAATGTTTTCAAAGCAAGATGACTATTAGTTTCTGTACAATGCCAATGCAACAAGGTAAGAACTTGTCTTTTAAGGAGAAACCAAACAATAACCTGTAAAAGCTCACAAGCAATGAAAAGAACAATTGCACTGTACACAGGGTCATTAATCTGAATAGACATTTCTTGAAAGAATATATACAAGGGAACAACAAGTACATAAAAAGTGATCCAAATCACCCACTGGTGGTCAGGGGGATGCAAGTCAAAACTAAAGTGAGGAATCCACTCATCGTACCCCTCACAAGTCCTGGAAAAGTTATAGAGAAAAAATTTGGAATTTTCTTCCCCCCCCCATCCCTCCCTCTTTCCCTCTCCCCCCATGAGTTGTTCAGTTGGTTTACACCAAATGGTTTTGTAAGTGTTGCTTTTAGAGTTGTTTGTCTTTTTATCCTTGGTCTCTCGATTTTGATATTCCCTTTCACTTCCCTAGTTCTAATACCAGTATATACATTGTCCAGGGTACTCAGATGAGACACAGTGATAGTGCGGGTACAACCACAGGAAGGGGATACAAGAGGATCATCAACAATAGAAGCTACGGTTTCACATCGCATGTTGAAAGTAATTACAACAGTGATATAACAATCGTTTCCATAACATGGAGTTCATTTCACTTAGCATTATCTTACGCATTCATAAGGGCATACATAGCTATTAGTCTCTTGTGGTCCTCTGCTGTGACTAGCCTAAACCTTTGCTAATTATGCCCTATGAGGGAGACCATACTAAAACTAGGACTACCATACAATGGAGTGTGCCTCCAAAGAAATGAGATCAGAAAATCAAAGGGATACTTCCCGGTTGCAGTACTGTTTACAACAGTTAAGATACTGAATTGACCTAATCAATGTATGAATGAGTAAAGAAAATAAGATATTTATATACAATGGGATATATTTATTTACAATGGAACAGGAAGACATTAAATAAAATGAAATAAACTATACACAGAAAGGTAAATACCTCACATGTAGAATATGCACTGGAGGCTACAAGGACAGGAGGTTGGATGATAGGTATCCAAATAGGCAGGAGCCCCAGGCAACAACAACTAAGTGCTGTTATCCTAGCTGCTTCCAAGGCAGCTGAGAGATTCTGCTTTCAAGTCAGCTCTGACAGAAATACCTGTGAGGCTCAATCATCAAAATACTCAGGTAAAAGGCAGGCTGGAGGAATGGCTCAAGTGGTAGTGTGCCAGCCACGCGAACAATATGAGCTAGATACTCTGAGTATAAACCTTGATACCAACAACCAAAATTAAGTAGATAATAGAATACAGAGATGATAGATATTTGATGATGATAGATAGATAGACAGACAGACAGACAGACAGACAGACAGATAGATAGATAGATAGATAGATAGATAGATAGATAGATAGATAGATAGATAGATGAATGTGTCCTAGAGTTTGAAGACAATAGAAAGACAATAATTGTAACTTACCTTTAAAGAACTGGCAGGAAAAAAAAATCACAAACTCCTAACAAAAATGGATAACAAGTTTGAAGGAAATGGTCATGCTAACTACCGTATATATTTTTCATCTCTCTCCCTCATCCCTCCTAAAGCTACCTTTCCCCTCACTTTTTAAAAAAAAATTATAGGATATTGAATTTTGACTGTCTTCCCCTTGCTTCTACTCTTTGTTTTTATTTTAAAAAATTTGATCCCAAACAGGATGGATCTTTATTTCATTTAGGATGTTTTAAAATTATTTATTGATCGTCAAAGTGATGGACAGAGGGGTTACAGTTTCATAGGTAAGGGAGTGGTATACCATTCCCTCCTACACTGCACTTCCTACCCATTTCCTGGTGTTTATTTTTTAATTTAATTAATTAATTAATTAATTAATTAATTTTGTGTGGGCCCTGGAGCTTGAACTCATGGTCTGGGTGCTGTCCCTGAACTCAAAGTTAATGCTCTACCAATTGAGCCAAGCTTCACTTCTGACTTTTTTTAGTTAATTGGAGAAAGACTCACAGATTTCCCTTCCTGGACTATCTTTGAACCATGATGCTTGGATCTCACCCTCCTGAGTAGTGAATATTACTGGCATGAGCCAACAGTCCTCAGCTAGAATGTCATGGTTTTTCTTTGTTGTTGTTGTTTACTCCACAGCGATTTGACTCTGCCCAGTAGGTTAAACCATATTAACTTAATCCTCTGACTCTCCATTTACACAACCCCTGACTGCTACTAGAGAATTCAGATCAGACTTTGAATGAAAGTTGTTTAAGATTAGACTGAATGCTTATTCAAAGCAAATGTTACCTTACTTTTGAAGGTTGTCTTTATGATTGCCACATAATAAAAGTTTGATATAATACTGATCTAAAACTGATATTTTGTTCTTTGGAAATATATATATATATATGTATATATTTACGTCTCTAATGGAGTCTGGATAGGTCCCCCAAATTTAAGGATTGGCCCTTGATCCTCACTTGCAGTGATAGGAAGTGTCTAGTCATCAGAGCCCTGTTATAATGAATTAATGTCTTTGTAAGGAGATGATCGTTGAAGTGTATTCCTTTTTACAACATTCTGCTGTGAGAAAACTCACCCTTTTTTTTTTTAATCTCTTTTCATCTGTTAACCTCCTCCAGTGTGAGAAAACAGCAAGAACAATTTTGCCAGCATCAACATGACCTTGGCGTTTCCAGGCTTTTCTGCTCTGTGTTAATTACCCATTCATAGGTATTTTGTTAAAGAGCACAAACTCATCCTTTCTCATACCAAGATTCCGCAGCCTTCATTGTTACAGAAGTCATGTTAGTAATGAAAGCAATTCAGAAGAATCATTTACTAATGTTACTATTACCAATCATTTACCATATCTGGAAAGTGTATAAGCATGACACCACTGGACCCATTCATGAACTTCCTGTGCAATTTCTTCTTATTAATCTCTTTAGATACAGGATGAACCATTGGCCTTGAGAGACTGAATGCTTGCTCAAGGCTATTTGTAAGGATTGTGTACACAGAAGTTCAGGTTCAAGAAGTTGAGAATAGAGGTCTATCCATTATGCTGCTCTGCTTCTGCTTTTCCAAACATGTCCTTCAGGTTCGCAGACAGTCCTTTTTCAATGGCTGCTTTTACTGTGATGAACTCAAGAACATTCAGACAATCAAAGGAAAATGGCATTTTATTTGCATACTTGATGAGGATGAAAAGGAAAACTATGTAACCTCTGTTTGTTTAAAATTCACATATTCTGTTTACTTTAGATAGATTTGTGATCGTCATTAAGAGACTGCTCTCTTTTATTTTGCTCAGCCCTCAAACCCTCTTTGCATACAGCTCTCCTCCTGAAGGCATGGGCAACCTACCGAAGAACCTCACCCAGAAAGACCAACAGTGGCATTTGATCAGTTAATCAGCCATTATTTATCACTGCCCTCTTCTGTCGGTATAATTGTGTCGCCTACAGAGAAGGTAATGATAAAGTTCCTCTCCTGAAGTACCACATTGATTAGCAGAGGCTTATGAAAAGAGTTAGCAAGAACACTGCCTGGCATATCCTCAAGGTTTCGTAAACATTGTTGAATTCATGAATGGATGAGGAGGAGAGTGGTAGAGTGTGTGTTAGTTTCTTAGGCTGCCACACCAATGTGAGGGACGTGAAAAAGCAGACGTTCCTTTTCACAGTTCTGCAGTTTAGCATGGGGAAATCTAGGTGTGCAAGCAGGAGACTCCGAGGATGCTAGCAGAGGGGCTGTCCATACTTCTCTTCCTCGGCTCTGGTGGCAGGCAGTTCTGTTTGCTGATTGTAGATTCTCATCTGCCTTCAATCCCCGGTGTGTCCGACTTCGTAAAAAATATAACCATATAAGGACTATAATCATTGGGTTGGACCTAGTCTCATTCAGATTGATCATTGTAACTTGGTTATATCTGTAAACACGCTATTATCATATAATAGCACCTTCACAGACAGCATGAACATAATTTTTCTGAGGGCATGATTCAATTCCACAAATCCTATGATAAAATAAGTATGTATAAGAACCTGGAGTGTGTGTGTGTGTGTGTGTGTGTGTGTGTGTGTGGAGGGGTGTCTTTGTGGGTCTTTGTGTGCAAGTGTATAGAAGAGAATGAAAATGACCTCTTAGAGAAAGAAAGTAAAGTTTAGATTTGAAAAATAGGCAAGATGTTCCCAGGTAATGGTGGCATTGCTATAGAGGGAAGAGCCACGGAGACCACGAGTGTATGATGAAATGATTGTGGAACATGGGCTTCCACTCACCTAAGCAACCATACTGCCACTTTCGTTCTTTATTTCCCAGCAGATCCTATACTTCATAATTATATATTTTCTTGTTTCATACCTCCCAACTGTATAGAGTTTATATTTACATAATAGGAGCTCCATAAACCTCCCATCCTAGCTTGAAGCCCTGGGAAATGTTTCTCCACTCTGAGAATCAGTAAGGCAGTGTTTCTACCACACCAATAACAAGGAAGCCTTCTGTGTCCAGAGTATTGGCATTAATGACACTCTTGGCGTTATTTTTAAAATAATTGTATCAAGGGGGGCTGGGGATATGGCCTAGTGGCAAAAGTGCCTGCCTCGGATACACGAGGCCCTAGGTTCGATTCCCCAGCACCACATATACAGAAAACGGCCAGAAGCGGCGCTGTGGCTCAAGTGGCAGAGTGCTAGCCTTGAGCGGGAAGAAGCCAGGGACAGTGCTCAGGCCCTGAGTCCAAGGCCCGGGACTGGCCAAAAAAAAAAAAAAAAAAAAAAAAAAAATAATTGTATCAAGGGAAAAGTAAATTTCCTTGGTCGGTTTTAAACAATAAAACACCAAATAGGTATCACAACTTTAATAAAAAGCAAGATGTGTATAAAACCTAAAACAATACAAAGGAGTTAAGTCTCTAAAGTAAGTGGTAATTACAGCTGTTCTGAACAAATATAGAACTTTTAGGTTTAAAGAACTTCTATGTTTAAAGAACTTCAAGCACCATTGACCTGAATGTCCATGTTTTAACAAAACTGCAAAAATGAGAAATAGTAAATCTTAGTCTTAAAATATTTTAGTGCCATATAGTTCATATATAAGTCATCAGTTCAATGAGAGGGGTTAGTCAAATAAATTATGAATAAATCCTTAGAATAAAGAAGCAGTACTCTTCAAGGTTTTGTTTTTGTTAAGGAATATGTAAACCATAGAGATTTCTTGTTGAAATTCAACATACACTTCATTTTCACAGCGTGTTTTAATTTTGAAGTAATATATACATGAAATGAAATACTCTGATTATTAAAATACAAATGCATTCTTTTTACTTGTGCCCTTCTATGTAGTTGCATTTCACTGAAATCAAAAACAACTCGGAAAGAGATAAATTTAATAACTTCAGAAGGCCTTTCTAAAGAAAGTAGAAACCTAGGTAACACTTTTCAGTGTCATCTAGTCAATGGTACACTGGTAATTCATTAACGCTTTAATGCAGAAAAGAAAGTGTAGGTTTAAAATTAACTTTACAGTTATAAACAAGTGCAACATATAATGTATAAAGAAGAGTTTAATAGGTCCTGCACTTAGATGCCATCCGGGTGGTTACATTTGTTTCCTCATCCCACTATAGGATTAAAAGTCAGAAAAATGCTTTCGTGGAAGCAGAGCAAGTGTATTTGAAAGTCTAAGGACAGCCCTGAAAGAAAGTAGGCAGACTGCCTCCTTAGAAGAGCCCCAAAGGCATCTCGGGGAGCCCTCTCGGAGGCCTTTAGCTCCTTCCTCCAGCTTCTGTCTCCTTGCATCAAAGCTCACCTGTCCATATGCTCTTTGGTTGAGCAGGCACGCAGGGCATGATGAGAACAGTATCAAGGGGAACTCATAGAATTATGGAGCTGAGGATACTATGGAAATAAGAAGCCCCATGTTGGACCACGTTTGATGTCCCATGTGTTATGCCCACCATTTTTATCCTCATCTCCCTAACAGTCCCCCTTTTCTTTCTCTCAACTTATTGTAAAGTCCATCCACCGATTTTTCATAGAATGCTGTCTTTGACATTTGCGGAAGTCTTCAACTGGCAACCTACCTCCAATGTCAATAAATAAGTGAATGTAGTTTGATATCAACTGAAGTGCTGTTTTATTTATGTTAACGAGTCACGCCAAAATGAAAGAAGGAAGAGCTATGTAGGCATTTCACTCATTTGTCAGTTAAGTGAGTTCTTTGCTAATTTGCATTCATGTAGGTTATTCCGGATGTAAAGCATACAGACCTGGTAGATTGAAATTTATTTTTAACTTTATTGACATTTTCTTCAGCACTGCCTTAAATCTATACAATCAGCAAAATGATAAATCACACTGATTTGCAGGGTCTGCGGGTGTCTTTCTGTGAGGAAACTATCACTTCGGTGACAATTTTAATGACACTAATGCAAAGTCAGTGAACTCAAAATTAGGGAAAGGCTTTCTGTAGGATGCTCCATACTAGAGTGTGATTATGGCACATCCACAATAGATATGAATTACTACAAGTACATGGCCATAAACTGATTATTAGATGATGCAATTTGATTACCACCTGCATTTCTTTTTAAGTATATCAAACTCAGTTTTAAATAGTGGCTCGCAAATCTTCTGACTATTTAAGAGCTGACTCTCATAAAACATCAGTAATCTAGAAGCAAATGAGTAGTTTAGGAGACCGATTGAATGCAAATTTTATAACTACTGCATGAATTTTTGCTGTCCTTGGTTCTGAAGACACTGTGAAAATCAAAGATATTGAAACAATTGTAGCTACACTGGTGGTAGAAAGTGTCCCATTTAAGGCAATCATTCTCCAACTGTAAAATGCTTCAAAAATGCACATAAATACATAGTAGGTGTTTGCATATTGACACACATGTATTTACACATACATGTGCACATATATGCAAATGCATACATATGTTCTTTTTCTTCGAAAATTTTACAAAGTTACTGATTATAACTGAGTATTTTCCATTATGAATAATTAAAGGAGAAAAAAAATAAATTGGGCCAAAAATAGAAAGCAAAAAGGGAAAGGAGAGTAGACCAAACTCTGCTTTCTTTGCTGTTTTGTCTCCGTTTCTTATCTGTAAAGTGGAGAGGCAGTAGCAAGATTTACTGTAAGCCTGGGCTGTGGGTGAAATGACATATGTAGATAAACAGGAAAGAATGGCATAGAATCCATAATCATATGTTGTAAGCACCTTACATTTGGCTCTAAATGTCATGATTTTAATTATTTTGCTGGGGAAAAAAATTCCAGAATGAAATGAAACACGTTATACTTTTATATATTGTAAGAAATTTTCTAAGACGTCTGAATAAATTTGTGGGATGAGGGTTATGGTAAGAGATATTTCTTTACAACTTTAATTTTTTTCTGAATAATTATTTATTTTCAAGGTGGTGTACAGAGGGGCTACTTTCATTCATGAGGCAGTGGGTACATTTCTTGTACAATTTGTTACCTCCTCCCTTATTTCCCCTTCCCCCTCCCCCCTCCCCCTTCCCCTCTCTGCCCATGAGTTGTTCAGTTGGTTTACACCAAATGGTTTTGTAAGTATTGCTTTTGGAGTCGTTTGTCTTTTTATCCTTTGTCTCTCGATTTTGATATTCCCTTTCCCTTCCCTTCCCAACTTTCCAGCTTTATAAATTAAATAAATATTTGTGTTAACGCAGGCTTTCATGACTATTTATAAAGTGAATGTGCTGTTTAATCCTTGTTGGTCACTTAAAATTTCCATTTATAAGAAGACCTATCATGGGGCTGGGGATATGCCCTAGTGGCAAGAGTGCCTGCTTCATATACATGAGGCCCTGGGTTCGATTCCCCTGCACCACATATACAGAAAATGGCCAGAAGTGGAGCTGTGGCTCAAGTGGCAGAGTGCTAGCCTTGAGCAAAAAGAAGCCAGGGACAGTGCTCAGGCCCTCAGTCCAAGCCCCAGGACTGGCCAAAAAAAAAAAAAAAAAGAAGACCTATCATTGCACATATTGCAACGAAATTTAAAGACATGTTCGAAATTTGGAACCCACCTGTTATCCAATAGAAAATTTGATAATGTATATTGAATTTTAAACACTAATTTATTTGTAGGAATTTTAAACAGGAAGTCATTTATATTAATCAGTTTAATTATTAGCTTCATTCTATTTATGTACTATGATATCTTCATCACCCCATTTATATTTTCATATGCACAATTTTTATCTAAAATAATTATGATTTATGACATGAAATTCATCATAATTTCATCATCATTTTAAAAAATGGCAATGAACCAATCTAAGACAAAGCCTGTTTTGTTTTTGTTTTTTGATTGGCACTTAAATTATAGGAGTTCAACTCAGAACCTTCTCCTTGCCAGGCAGACAATTTCACTTTTTTTCTGTTTGATTTTAAATCACCAGCGTCATGCATTAGACTATCAACTGTACGTTTCTTTATGACTTTTGCTGAGTTATATTATTGAAATATATGACAATAAATTATTAACTTTCCTACCTTTTCCTACATTTAGATTCTCTTGTGATTTAAATATTGAGCAAAGCACGCAAACTCTAAAAATTAAATGAGAAAGGAGTTCATAAAAGACTAATATTCTTCTATTATATGTTCTTTTAATTTTACTTCATTTCAACTAGATTTTTGAGGGTTTTGATTTGTTTAATTTGACTAGTGTTGATTCTTATGGATTTCATTTATTCTGTTTTTTTTTTACATTTTAAATGCTGGGATTTATTTATTGTTACATCACACGACAGCATCACATACTACATAGGTCAAAATTTATGCTCTTTGAAGCCACAAACATTCAATCGAAAAATGTATTAAAATACAAGGTTTTTATTTTTCCCAGGTTCAGTGTAAACATATAGGAAGGCTAATTATGATTAAAATGAGCATTTTAGGGCTGGGGACACAACCTGAGTGGTATCTAAGAAGAAAAAGGCCCTGAGTTCAAACCACAGTATCATCAAAACAAGAAGCATTTTGCTGACACTATTTGTAGCAGCAAATTATCATTGCCCATCTCGAATTCCGGGAACAAATTTCTGCAATAAAGTTTTTTGTACTTTCCAAATAGCTGGAGGTTCTTTACCTATCTTTAAAGCTTCCTGTAATAAGTAGAATTAATTATACTTACAAAAAGTATTAACATATTCCATACATATAATCTATTCATTTTTTAACTCTATAATTATTACTAATAGTATTAACAAAGCAGCCCAATCGATGGCTAGGAATTGTATTTCCAGTATAAGTAAAGCTTACTACAATTTGATCTTGTCCTCTGGTAGCTATTTCTACCTTGTTTCTATGAAATAAACTCGTTTGTTCCTTTTTCTTTCCCACTATCCTCGAATCCTTACTTATGCTAATTAAATTCTTTAGCCTATACCCTCAGGCCTTTTATTTTATTGGGGTCTTGAAGCAGATTCTCCAGCCCCTTGTGTTAAGTACCTGACATGAGCCCCTTGCCTCTTCAGGCAGGCCTGGCTCAGCCTTACCTATAAATGACGTCCCGCAACGTGGATTTTCTTTTACCTCACTCTTTCACTTAATGTTCTCCAATTTCATGCATGTGTCGAGAAGGGCAAAAATCCCTTTATCTTTCAAAGTAGTCTAGAATTTCATGGTGTATATATGGCACATTTTCTCACATGCTGATGGACATGGGTCATTTCAATATTTGACTTTTGTGAATAATGCTGAATTACACATCTGTCTGTAGATCTCTCTCCATCATACATGGCCTTTATTATGTTGAGGTATATCTTAGATTTTTCCTCTTCAATTGGATTTTTATTATTAATTAATGTCGAATTTTGTCCACTGCTTTTTCTTTTTTCTATAATATTATTTTTATCAGTGCATACTAATAGGAGTTTCAACGTATTTCAACAATGCATATATTGCACATTGATCAGATTAACCCCTTGCTTGTTTTTATTCTCTCTAATCCCCTCTGTATTTTAAACAGATTTTAGTGGGTTTCATTGTACCATCTTTACACACAGATTATTCTTCAGTACAATTATTCCTAGTATCCTCTGTCCCTCTTCTCTCATATTTATGCGATGTATACATCTATATATATGAAGTCATACAAGGTTGATTTATGTATACCTGTATATAATATGTATGTATATATTCCAAATATGAGAGAAAGTATGTGATGCTTTTCTTTCTGAACCTGGCTTACTTTACTTCTACATTTATTGAGATATCAGATTCTTTTAGGCTTAATTTTGTTAATGCCAATTAATGACATTCCTGATTGAAATATACCAAATTATCTTTATATCACTGAGCTAAATATCATTGCATCATAGTTTTTATTTTTATCTTATTTGCCAATACTAGCACTTGTACTCAGAGGCCTGTTCTTGCTAGGGTGGCTTGCCTAGGGTTGGTTACCTACCACTTGAGCCATGTAAACATCCCAGTTTTTTTGCTGCTTAATTGGACATAGAATCTTTTAGTCTTTTCTGCTTGTGATGGTTTCAAACTCAATTTCCCTATATCTCAGCTCCCAG
Source organism: Perognathus longimembris pacificus (assembly GCF_023159225.1). Classification (NCBI taxonomy): domain Eukaryota; kingdom Metazoa; phylum Chordata; class Mammalia; order Rodentia; family Heteromyidae; genus Perognathus; species Perognathus longimembris. Next base: position 4,562,976 of record NC_063173.1, on the reverse strand, counting down.
TGTAGCTAGGCAGGCAGGTGTGAGCACCCAAAACCTGGCTGGATATATTTTTAACATGTTGTTGAATTCAGTTTTCTGGAATCTTGTTTAATATTCCTTCATCTTTTCATTATAAGGGACTTGTGGCTCAACACCTGATCTGCTCTTGAAAATGTTCCTGTCCACTTCAGATGATTGTGTACGGATGCTGTTGGATGACACACTCTGAAAATAGCTTGAGTCTATGTGTCTTAAAGTAAAATTCAAGTTCAATGTTTTCTTACTGATTTTTCTGTCTAGATGATATACCCGATTTGAAAAGTGAATATTGAATGCTCCCGCTATTATTATATAAAAGTCTATGTCTTTATTAAGATAGATTAATATTGTGATTTTGAGTTAATGTGTGTGTGTGATCATACAAGGACCTTCTTTATTTCATTTTAGTGACATAACTATAGCTACTTCAACTTTCTTTGATCATTATATGTGTGGAGTATCCTTTATCAGACTTTTTATCATATTTTATCATAATTTTATAAGATTTTTCCCCTTTTGATTATCAAAGGATTTTATCTTTTTTAAATTAATTAATTGTCAAAGTGATGTACAGAGAGGTTACAGTTTCATACGTAAGGCAGTGAATACATTTCTAATCAAACTTTTTACCTCCTTGCTCATTTTTCTCCCACCTTTCCCCTCTCCAATTCCCTCCCTGACCCCTGAGTTGTACAGTTGGTTTACAGCATATTGTCTTGTAAGTATTGCTGTTGCATTGGTTCACCTTTTGCCATTCACCTCTCCACTTTGATATTCCCCTTCTTGTCCCTAGTTCTGACAAATGTATATGCAATACCTAGGGTACCAAAATCAGTTACAGTGTCATCAGGCGTAAAACCATGGGGAAGAAAGACAAAAGAAAAAGGCAGAATTTCACATGGTACGTTGAAAAGAACAACAACGATAAACCACTTATTTCTATAACTTGGAATTCATTTTGCTCAGCATTATCTTATGTGTTCATATGTACTAGCTATTGAGCTATTGTGATCATCTTGTAGAACTATCCTAGAAATATAATAATTACTACTAATTAGGGAAACCATAGAATCTGTTTCTTTGGGTCTGTCTCACATCACTTAATCTGTTTTTTTTTTTTTGTTGTTGTTGTTGTTGTTTTCCCAATTCTTTCCATTTCCTTATGAGTGGAGAAATGCCATACTTTCTGATGGAAGCCCAGAATTCCATTGTGTATATGAACTACATTTTCTTGATCCATTCATCTACTAGGTTAGTTCCATATCATTGTACTGGTAATTTTAGTGTGGTCTTGCTTGTAATCCCTTGGGTAGATGCCCACAAAAAGGTTGCTGGGTCATAGAGGAGCTCTATGTTTCAACTTCTGCTTTCCAGAGTGGTTTAGCAAGTTTACATTGCCACCAACTGTATAGTAGGGCTCCCTTTTGGCCATATCCCCACCAGTATCTGTTGTTAGTAGTTTTCTTGATAATGGACGGTCTTACTGGGGTGAGGTGGAATCTCAGTGTTGTTTTGATTTGCATTTCTTTTATGGCACTTATTTATGTGCCTCTTGTCCATTCTCATTTCTTCTTCAGAGAAGTCTCTCTTTAAGTCTTTATATGTTCTTTAAAGTAGATCTCTTTCAAATAGATGGCTTATGTTTCTCCAGTTAACTACTTCATTTCTTTTCAAAAATTTCTCTTTATTTATTTTTCCTGCTGGTCCCAGGGCTTTAATCTGGGGCTCTGGGTGCTGTTTCTGAGCTTTCTTGGCTAAAGGTTAGCACTCTTTATGTTGAGACACAGCCCCAGTTTGTGTTACCTAATTGGAAATAAGGGTCTCACAACTTTCTTTCCCAGGCTGGCATTGACCTGGGATCCTCAGATCTCAGCCTCCTGAGTAGCTAGGATAACAGGTGTGAGCCACCTTGCCCTGCCTCACACCACTTCACGTCTTCAGTGAATAATTTAATTCATTTACGTTACGGACTCATTTATAGGCATTTTATGTATCATTTTGTTTGCTTTAAGTAGCCCAAGCTGACCTGGAAATTGCACTTCTCCTACTTCAGCCCCCACATATTGGAATTATAGGCATGAACCATGCCTGGCAGACTGTATTATCTTTCATTTAACTCTATGTACTTTTCCTACATTGTTACTGTGACACTTAATATGACATACAGAAGCTCATTTCATAGTAGTGAGCTATTCTGAACTAATAATGACTTAACTATTATCACTTTAACCGAGTTCACAACTTTTCCCTGTTCTGTAAAGTTTGCTTTTGATGACTCATTATATAATTTATATTCCTTAAATTATTTTAGCAATAATAGTGTTGATAGTTTATTTTCCTGAGCTTCCTTCCTGAAGATGTAATTAACTTTTTGTTTGGTATAAGTTTTAATTTTATTCCATTAAGAGTTTGTTAATTTTGATTTCTAATTAATTCCCAAGACAATATTTTCTGCATTGTTTCTTAGAGTTAATTTTCAGTCCTTTACTGTCTATCTTCTCCCTCTAGTATTTAAGGACATATATATTATTCTCCATAATTACTTTAAGCAATTTTGACTGTTTTTTTATTCTTTTTTCTGCTCCTGAGATTTAATGATTTTTGAGTGGAATGTTTTCAAGTCCTTTCTTTTCTTTTATCTAATTTGTTGTTGTACCCCTCTAATGAAGTATTTTAGGTCAGTTATATTTCACAGCACAATAATTTCTGTTTGGCACATTCTCTTCAATATTGTCTCTTGGTTGAAATTCTCAGATTCTTCTAATCCTCAATTTTTATTTTCATCAGTATAATTAAGTTTTAAAATTCCTTGTTGCAATCACATGCATATAAGCACAAACATATCAATTATTGTATGTGTGGATGGAGATTCCAATGGTATAACTCCTTTGAACAATTAACTTACAGTTTACCAAAATGAATGCCAGGAAGCTGGAACTTGTGGTATCAAGAAGGGGCCAGGAGGGGACAGATTAGTGGAGAGAGGAGGGTTGAGCTAAAGCTGATGATATTCAATGTGTATATATGAGGAAAAGGAACTAGGAAATTAGAGATGGGTGGGTTTGGGAGAGGTGAGGGAGAATTAAAGTGAGATGACATTGGTCAAGATGCTTTGTCCTTATATATACACTTGTTGAGATGAAATTCCACTGTACAAGTATTTAAAGATCTTTTAAAAAATGAATTAATTTAAAAGATTTTCCCTATCATCTAAGTTCTATTATTACAATTAAGTTCTAGAGACTTACTTTTGATATTTTATTGAACTATTTATTTTCCTTTTTCTTTAGCTGATTTCTGTTTGTTGAATAAAAAGAGCCACCTCTCCTATTCTTGTAAGATTACTCTTGTGTCAGAGATGTTTCTTTCTCATGAACCTGGCCAGAAAGTACAGGTACTTCTAAGTGTTTTGTGCTCAGAGACTTCTGCCTTATCCTAAGCAGCAAGAATTTCAAGGTGTAACAGAAGGCATCCCTGGTACATGCCAAAGAAAATACTGGAGAACTATATACATGTTCCATAGCCTTCTTTGCTAGTAGAGACCGAGGCAAGTGCATTTACTCTCTCTTGAGGTAACCGCTCACGTTGAATCTGGCAAGGTGGTTTCTAAGATTTTGCTTACTGAAAGTCACTTTTTTCTCTCTGTGACTATAGGAGTGCAGAGTTCCAGTCTTTTCCATAGCATGGTGATTCGGGAGGCCGTGAATCAGATAAGGCACCTCGATCAGTTCATGCATGCAGACTTCATAGATACAGATTCTTTGCTCAAGCAGGCCAAGAGACAAAGCACAGAGATTGCCCAATATTTCATTTAAGCAAGAAGACTTAGAATCTCATCACAATCGAAACATGCTGGCCTGGCATAACTAGACATAGCCCCCCCCCACCTCCTATCCCTCCCCCCCACTTCTTCTCAGGTGTGAGGGAGTCTCATTCTCCAGCAATGCAAGGATTTTGGCAATTTATGTTAGGCACTATCTAGGGAAGAAGGCACAGGGAGTTTGGCCATCTTATTGCTGACAGATCTCTAACCTCTTTTCACAGGGTCATGGTAAGGCTGGAATTATGGCTACAGCAAGCTGGGGGGAAAAAGTACAGGAAGTGCTACTTTTCTTGTGTTGGCTGGAGGAAGTTTATTCTTTATATGTTACGTTGACCTTTAGTTATTATATTGGTAAAGACCATGGCTACAGAGCGTTGCTGAAAATCTTTGCAAACAAACCCATTCCAGAGTGAAATGACAAGCTGATTTGATCCCAGGGGTAGAGCTGTAGGTTGTGCTACAGAAATGTGCTCACTATGCTTGTGAGAATCCTCTGATTGCCTTTCTTCAAGGCCAGTGGCTTAAGGGACAATCTTCCAGCAAAGACTGCCAATTTGTGTATGTATGTGTGCACACGCGCGCGCTCACACACACACACACACACACACACACACACCCCTTTTGTGAAGAAGTTGGAAGTTGAGGTTCTCTCCTGCTTAGAATGTAACATGTTGCTGTTTTTCTTTTTGTGGTGGTACTGGAGCTTAAACTCAGGGGTTCTCATTCTTACTTGGCTTTCTCGCTCAGGGCTGATACTCCACCATTCAATCCACTCCCCCAGTACTTTTCTTCTCTCTTAACTGGAGAGAGAGCCTGATGGACTTTTCTTTCCTTAGTGGGCATCAAAGTATGATCCTTCGGGACTCAGCCTTCTTAGTAGTCAGGACTGTAGATGTGAGACACTTAGACGCACTTGCCTTAAAGCTTCTATTCTTTAGACAGTGTCAATTCATAAATCTATCTGATTTCCCCATCCATTTGATGTGGGTATTTTCTCAGGTGTGAAGGCATCTTTCACCTAAATGATTGCTTTCTCTGGGGAGAATCGATCCACAATCAGATGTTCACTCAGAGTCTCTGAGGAAGGACTGACAGTTAGGGATCCCCTATTCTACCGCATGCTGACATCACGCGTCTTTAGTTTTGTATCTTGGAATAAAATACGCATGTAAGTTAGTAAATGATGAAGGAGTTTTAGAAAAATAGAATCATTACATTGACTCGCAGCCTCTTTGATGTTATGTGACTAACTTATGCCAATATTCCAATTGTGTGGTAGGCATTCTCCTATAGTATATACGTATTTCAGCACAACACATTTTTCCCCTCAGTAGATATTGTAAACCAAAAATACAGTTTTACATTTGGTTGAAAAGAGATCATTAAAACTTTTGTTAGGCAAGTAAGATGGTAAGGATAATTCTTTTTTGTGGTTTCCCAAATGATCACTTCTTTTCTCCTTGAGACGATCTTAGAATCTTTTAATCTAATTAATCCTTAGCCAAGTATAATACCACAAGACAATATTTTGTGTAGCTGCCTGTTTTCGTGGATTTAATTAGGGATTTGCAAACAGATTTAGATAAGAATATTTCCAACTGACCCATGCCTATTCTGTGTTTAAAACAAGATACATTTTAGGTAATGTAAATGTTTCCTATTAATCCATGTTTGCCTGCATAGTGTATCTGTGTTTAGTTACGTGTTTCTGCACATTTAACTATTCTTCTTAATTTCCTAGAAGTATTGTTACACTTTTAAGTATGCTCCATACAAATCTATGCCAGGAAGTAGAGATAATCTTTGAAAGTTGAAAGATGAAGCTATTTTCTCCATCTGGAGTTCATTTTCATAAAGCATAAAAAGTTGGTGTGTCTTGGACCTTCTTAGATTGTAGCATCTTAAAATTTCTAGATAAAATGATACTCATACATATTTCACAAAGAAAATCATTGTTGTGTTCTTGAGTACTGATGTGTTTTCTATCGGGATTTGAGTTGCAGACTTTATCATAACCTTTGTCCTTTCTAGACATTAGCACCAGAATAGGATCCTACCAGTTGTGACTTTCGGTGACCAGGCACAGATGATTTGAAGACTGTACTGAGGTTCTTTGGGAAAAGATATAGTGTGGGTTTTTTAATGTGTATACACATGCATATATTTTCCATCCCTCTACCTCAGGTTTCTACCCACAAATTCAAGTATCCATGGATTGAGGTTATGGGAAACAAATGTTCTCTGTGATGAACATGGAGAGAATCTGTTCCTTGGCCCTCTTATTTAAGTAATATTTCATGACAATTGTTCACAGAACCTTTAGACAATAGTAAATATCAAGTCATCTACAGATGGTTTATTGTGTAAGGGAAAAGAAGCAGAGATTATGTACAAACGTCATGCCACGCGGCCTAAGACACCGGCTATTGTTTTCAGAACGGATCTAAGAAAAAAAATCCATTCACACACACTAAGGATGACTATGTGCAATCAGTGAATCATGATGACTGACAGTTCATTTGTGTTTCTATGTGAGTTGATACGGAACACATAAACACTTGAAAATCAGCAAAATTGGCTAGGTAACTTAGGGGGCTCAGAAGGGGCAAAACCAGATGGCAGAGCCGCAAATAGGTCATTGTTCCATATAACCCTGAGTGCGATAAAGCAAAGACAAACCCCCGTGGGCACTGAGGAGGAGCCAGCCGGAACGTCTGAAGCAGAGGAAGTCAGAGAAGATCCCAGGAACCGGCCATGATCTTGTCTTCCGTGACCTGGATTGATCATAGAGGAATTGCCATTGTATAAGAATGGGGCTCCTACCACACAGTTGCTCCTGAACTTTGCCAAATTAGCATTTCATATAAAAACAATTCCACTAGGGCTCGATCCAACATTTTCATCAGTTTAACTATCTGAGATTTTTTTTTTCAAAGATCAGACTGAACATGTAATTTACAATGGGACAACAAGAATCTGAAAGCCGTGTAAGAATGAAACAGCTACTCGGTACAGAAAGAGAAACTTCTTTCGTATTTGTTAGTTTTACAAAATAGGGTTTGTACTTGAGGGCCTCATGTTCGCTAGGCAGGCACTCTACTACTTGAATCATGTCTCCAGCCCCCTTTTTTGCTATTTAAGAATGCTTTTCAGATATGATATGATATCACATTTTTCCTCCGCGGAGGTCCTCCTGCCTTTTGTCTCTTGAGCGTCGGAGGTTCCAGGTGCACCACCATCCCTGGCTTCCTCACTGAGATTGGGCCTTGGCATCTGCATTTCAGCTTCCATGAGCTGCCATGCCCAGCCCAAGAGTTATTTTCATCTATAAAGAGAATATACCTTCACATAAACCAAAGAGAGTAGTAAGAACTAGAATGAGGGCAGATATATTGCTCAGCCTAGCAAGACTAAGGCTCTGATTTCAGTACCAGAAATAATATTAACAACAACAACAACAGTAAAAGCGAACTCATCTTAAGCGAGATGGGTCAGCTCAATGCTAGAAAAGCTCGGAACTCCACAGAGGCGGAGCAAAGCCACAGCCACAGCAGAATTCAAACAGAAAGCACGCAACCATTCCCTCAAACCACATCTGAGGCAGGTACCACAATCTCGCAACTGTCAGCTACTGGGAAGGTTGAGACGGTGAGGATGGTGTTCAGAGTCCAAAGTTTAAATCCAAAGAATTTAACCCTGAAGTTTGTGTCATGAAGTGACAACTTCCAAGGCCTTTTTGCTTTACTACATCTATAGTCATGCCACGAATTGTGTCAACAAGCGTGTTGCCAGGCTTGAGTGACTCCAACTGTCATCCTATCTACTCAGGGGACTAAGGATCACGGTGAGAAGCCAGCCTGGGCAGAAACATCTGTGAGATACTTATCTTCAGTGAAGCACCAGATAATCTGAAGTGGAGCCGTAGCTCAAGTGGGCATTCAGGGAGAGTGCCCAGGACCCAAATTCAAGCCCCAGAAATGGCATACAAATAATAATAATAATAATAATAATAATAATAATAATAATAGTGATACAAGAAACTGCAGTCATGAAGTGGAGAGTTGGTGTGATTACAACTAGCTCTTATCATGATGGTCTCAGCTGAGGAACTTGGATAAATGCTAATTCTGTGATCTTCGTATTTTATTTGACTCTCTTATCACTTGAAATTATGCTGCTGTTTTCATAAAAATGAGAGAAGATGAAGGATTTAAGTTCAGGTTTCTCAGTGTGATAGGTAAATTCTGTGGGAGTCTTCGGGTTCTCAGATCACTTGAGTTTTAAACCCTAACTAGAATCCATAATGATTCTTGTTTTTTGAGGCCCAGACTCTCCGAAAGGTTTTCTAGTTTCCCTTGTCTTTCAGCAAGATTACCTGTTTCCACTCTTTATTGTGGAAAACACTTCCAAGAATGTAAACTTGTGGACAGATATCTAAGTTACTTCTGGACACAAATATTTTGTGTCTAAGCAGGACACCAGTGGCTCCTGCCTGTAATCCGAGCTACTTAGGAGGCTGAGATCTGAGCATCATTGTTTGAAGCCAGCCCTGGCTGGAAAATCCATGAGACTCTTATCTCCAGTAAACTATGCATGAAAATGCTGGAGGCGGTGTGGCATATATATATATATATATATATATATATATGCCATATATATATATATATGTTAGAAGTCTAAAGCCACTAGATCCATCCCAATTCATTGAGGTAAATGTCACTAGTTAGAAATAGAATAAATTATTCTCATAGGACTTAAGTTCAATAGAGTTTCAGCAAGATTAGAGGTGACTGAGAATAGAAGGACTACAGAATTCTACAGACACATCGAGCCTTCTTAGGATGGAGTTAAATTCTCTTCCGTGCTATGAAAACTCTTACTTAATTTTGAGGTACAGAGAAACCACAGTTGTCCCTGAGAGGTCAACATTGCACCCTTTACCAGCAGTCTCCAATTTACCCATCAGCCAACTAAAGAACTGAAATAGTTAATTGCACATGTCTTCTTTATCAGGTTAAAGGAAAGCAAGAATTCCTCACCATCAGAATTATGCGAAATACATGTTGTATAAGCCACCTAGTTTAGAGTATCCCTTTATGGTAGTCTGAGCTAAGAAAATAACAATAAGAAAAATAAAATTTAACAAAAATAAGGAGAAGGAAAAGGAGAGGATGGAAAAGGAAGTAAGGAGGGAAAAAGAGGAGGGTCCCACCATCTCATAATATTTTAAAGGTAATTAAAATACCTTAATATTCCCATAAAAGTTGTAGAAATGCTATTTATGCTGGTTTCACTCTCTTAAAAATGAAGAAGCTAAACTGAAACTGTGTGCACAGTCATAAAATTAGGAAGGACCAGAACTAGAATTCCTAAGTGGAGCTACCTAACTCTTGGCTTTCTTCTCATCTCCAAGTGATTTTAATGTTCTACTCTGTAAAAAGAAATAAGTCATCGATAATCAAATATTTCCCTGAAACTTCAATGATGCAAGTCAGAAAAATAAAGTATTTTTTCTAGTTAGATAACTTTATGAAAAAGAACCATTACTGTAATTTCCGTGGTCACTCGCAATGTCACCCTTCATTATTACTCTCGCCATCACCATCACTAGCACCTACTACCACTACCAACATCGCCATCACCATCTCTGTCACCATGAGTACCTTGATCACCATGAGCGTGGTCTCTTTCACTCCTATTACTACCACCACCATCATGATCACGAACAGGATCGTCACACAATTCCTGCCACCAGTACTATGACTGCCATCACTACCCTCACCACCATGGCTATGTTTACAAAGGTTGCTAGCCCCGCATGTTTTGTGGCGTACTGGAAGGGGCTCCTATCAGCTAATGAGGTGTGATACTGTCAGCAAGAAATCGCTTTTGTAACAGCATCGCATAAGGGCTAAACGCTGCAAAGGGATCAGGGCTTCAGGGGATGCAAACAAATGTTCCATGCTTTCCTTGGAGAGGAATAGAAAAGGAATAGACAGCAAACAGTTGGGTACCGAATAATGTTTCTTCCCACTCTTACGAAGTCAGTATCTATAATACAATGAAGCTGATTCTGCTTATTGTGCACTAGAGAAACGGACTGAGGAAGAAATAACTAAAAAGAGAAATAGACCACAATAGATGGCAGAGGGTATGAGGGAGCTTCTCTTCCACTCTGTCTCGCCCTGGCATAGATAGGTGTGGGAAAAACTCAGGACGGTGTAGGTATCAAATACAAGCTCAGATACTTTCAGAAGATTGCCTGGACTGAATCCAGTATATTTGAAATCCAGGGCTTTATTCATTATTGTGCACATTTAGATAAATTAATTAGTTGACCTTTTAGAATTCTTTTTAGACAATGTCATTAATTGTCCTAATTACGTGGGTCCTCCTAACCATCTTTACCAACCTTATATTGATTCTAATTATTGTTCTTTATGCGATTATCTAATGTCTTGGTAAAGGTAATTGCACGATCATTTATCTTAAATTTTCTCTATTTACCCAAAGCGAGACTTTTAAGAGTGAGTCATCTTCCCTTTAATTAGCTGCCACGTTTTGCACCATGCTGGTAGAAGAAATAAACCGAATAAGAGGATGTGGGTGGTGGTAGAGACGATTTAATTAGGAATTCCCTGCTTTCCCCAGTTCCTGCAGGATGACATCCTCACAGGTACCTGCTTCTTTCTGTGGTTCTCAGAATGTCTTCAGTCTCTTTGTAAAAATGACTCACGTTGCCAAGAGTCCAGAGGTCCTACTTCCCTTCAGTTAGAGCCCATAGTATCCCTTAACTGGTCCTTCCATGTCTCGATTCCTCAGAATTACAGCAGGATAGCAAGGTAAGGGTTTTGATCTTCTATATCTTTCTTCAGAAGAGAAGAGAATGGGTGTGCGTCTGGATGGATGTGCCTGTATTGCTTTCCCCTGTATAAAGCACACTTATTTAGATGTCAGTACTGCCCTTGCAGTAGAAGATAAAGAGAGGAAAGGCGCACACATACCTTGGTAAATGATGTGGAAGACCGAAAGAACATTGGGCAGGTACTAGAAACCAAAACCATTACAATTAGTTCCTCCATGAACACAGAGTTCAGCTGGGATCTGACTTACGCTTTCTGTCTTTTTAGGAAGGCTTAGGAAGGCTTCAGAAGCCACTGAACCAAATTTCCAAAAGTAGTCATTCTGATCACCAAAGGATATTGTCACATTAACTAGGAAGGAAAGGGCATGAGAAGGATACGTAATTCCAAAGCACTTGATGTAGCTGTTAGTATTTAATTTGCAAATGGGGTCTGTTAAACATCAATTGTTACAACTCTGAGCCAAAAACAAGAGATAAAACAATCCAGAAGCTAAGCAAAGTCATCACTTAGCTACTGCTCAAGTAGTCAGTCCACTCTGTCCACATGGTCCTGAAGGAATTCTGAAGTCCATTTTCTTTTCTCTATCCGTGGTTTCTAACTTTTTGCATTTTATAGTTAAATGAAGGTTTTAAACTTGAACTTGAGCCTGGGGATATCCATGTCAGATTTGAGAAAGCAATGTTGTTTAAAAATAACCATTCTTAAAATGTCTATTGATTAAAAACTTATTGTATACATAAACTTCTTTGTTGGAGGGCAACTCCTTTGTAAAACTACTTAAAGATAATAATGAAAAAAAATTTAAAATGACAGTACTATGGTAGAATGTCATTTCCATAGAAGTAAAAAAAGGATATTAATAAAAATAGCAGATATCTATATATATACATTAAATGTCTACCTGTATGTATAGAACAAAACCATAGTCCTTTCTAAAAATACAAGGATATTTGGTGAACTCTCTCACGCATACCACATGTTCTTTAAACTCGTGATACTTTTTTATAGACCAGTATTTACAGCAGACTGGTCAGACATATGAACTTGGGACAGACAATTAGCTAGACACTACTAATATTTGGAGATAGTCACTATTCAGTACGTACTTATGACCTCCTCCAAAATGGACGCTCTAGGAGCCAGGATTGTAATGACCTGTGGTTATTTATATATAAGCCAACTCCGCTCCTCAAACAAATAATTAGTGCGTGTGGTGGTGGTGTAGGGGTGCGAGATAATGGAGGATGGAGCGAACAGCTGGCCTTCCTTTCCATCTTCTTAAGAAATAATGGACAGAATGAGAAGGAGCCGTGTGCCTACCATGAGGATTAGAAATGCCAGCTTTCCCCTCTGGTTTATTTGGAGGAGGAAATAAAGCTTGCCAAGGGCCCCATGGAGCTTCTCCATATGAAGTCTTAATTCAAATACTTTCTGCCTGCTGCTATCCAAATTTCCATTTAAAAATAATTATCAAAACCATATGGGTTAAAAGGGTTGGGGGGAAAGTCTCAAAATGGAAATACGTAAAGTGCAGTCCCTTTGGCCTTTTGCATTTGGCTACATTACCCAAGCCAAGAACTCTCCACGTCGTGGTGCCTTTTGCAGAATGGTTGTCTAGGCTGCAGCCCTCACCAGGGCCTTGGACCCCTCCTTGCCTTTGCCTGGAGCCGCAGAGTAGACCAAGCTTGGCTCTCTTGGTCCTGGTGTTTCTGCACTCATTTCTCCCAATCACTTGAAGAGCTCTTTGCTCACCAGTGGGTAAAATTACCTTTGACTTCTGTGTGTGGTCAGAGTGTTCTGTTCAGTGGGGTAACCTGCTCTGTCAGAATATGAATTCACTGGACTAAGATGTCTACACTCTCAACTCCTGTGGAAGTTGAATTTCCATTGAGACAATATTAAGAGTTGGACCCTTAGGAAGTGATTAGATTCTGGGCTGGGAATGTGGGTTAGTGATAGAGTGCTTGCTTAGTATGCATAATACCCTGGGTTTGATTCCTCAGTGTCACGTAAACACAAAATGCCAGAAGTGGCGCTGTGGCTCAAGTGGCAGAGCTGTAGCCTTGGCTCTGGGACTGTGCACAGGCCCTGAGTTCAAGCTCCAGGAGGAGGAGGAGGAGGGAGAGGGGGAGGGGGAGGGGGAGGGGGAGGGGGAGGGGGAGGGGGAGGGGGAGGAGAAAGAGGAGGAGGAGGAGGAGGAGGAGGAGGAGGAGGGGGAGGAGGAGGAGGAGGAGGGGGAGGAGGAGGAGGAGGAATTAGATTCTAAAGGCAGAGCCTTCATGAATGGATGAGGACTGTGGTGTGTACTTTTGAAATCAAGGATCTATCTGAGTTAATTTTTTCTCTATCTTCAAGTCCACATTCACTTTCTATCATGCCATTACCCAGCAAGAGGCTCCTTCCCCAATGTTGATCTTGTGCTCAGAACATCTAGAACTGTGGCCAAAACAGAATTCTGTTCTTTATAAGTCTTCTACTCTGTGGTGCTCTGACACACCACTGGGAAACAGACCATGTAAGAGCTCACTGAAGCCATCTCTACAGGTTTCACACGTACATGCTACCTGATATATTCTGCAAATGCCTATGGAATGACTAGAAACTAGTAGGAATTTTATTTCAGCCATGGTGCTAGATTATGCAATAATCAAGTCGATTTCCAAACTAAATAATAAGGAAGGATTTATTATGAATCAGAATGATCAGAAATCATGTAAAAAGCTTTTCAAAGGCTATGAAAATTTATAAAAGCTCATTAAGACTAATCCTAACTAGACACATTTATTCCATGAGAGAAGCTTACAGAATGAATATTAAACTATGCTGGCATATCTTGAGTGGAAAGACAAGAAATACAGAGATCAAGGTGGTCACTTGTTTCCTAATGGTATTAGGCTCTCTGTGTGTGGACACTGAAAAGGTATAATATTTCTTATGACAACGATTTTTTTTTTGCCAGTCCTGGGGCTTGGACTCAGGGCCTGAGCACTGTCCCTGGCTTCTTTTTTTTTGCTCAAGGCTAGCACTCTGCCACTTGAGCCACAGCGCCACTTCTGGTTGTTTTCTGTATATGTGGTGCTGGGGAATTGAACCCAGGGCCTCACTTACATGAGGCAAGCACTCTTGCCACTAGGCCATATCCCCAGCCCGACAACGATTATTTTTGAAGACTTTACATTAATACCTGTAGTGTTTGAAATACCGGTTTTCACCTTAACTCCTAGGTCTAAGTCAATTTTTCCCATGTTGTCACCAGTAGGTATATGCAAAGCAACTATCTGAAATGTGGCTAGTCCAAATGAAGGTATATTGTGAGCATGGCACACTAGATATTTTTGAAAGCTTAGTTATAAAATACCAAATTAATCTGGACACTGGTGGCTCACGCCTGTAATCCTAGCTACTTAGGAGGCTGAGATCTCAGGATCACGGTTCAAAGCCAGCCAGGGCAGGAAAGCGTGTGAAACAGTTATCTCCAATTAACCACCAGAAAACTGTAAATGGTGTGGTGGCTCAAGTGGTAGAGTGATAGCTCTAGCTAAAGAGTTAAAGAGCTAAAGAGGCCAGGTCCAGCGTTCATGCCCCAAGGGGACAATAAATAAAAGATCAAACTAATGAAAGAAATCTCAATAGCTTACATTTTTCTTATGTTCTATCAATTAGGGCACATTAAGCTAAATGAAATGTTACTTGTTTACTTTTGTAAATGACAATTATAACATTTTAATGATATGTAAGATTATTGTATTATGTTGAAAGGCTCATATTTGTGAGTAGTATGCTTCCTTTTGCAGATCATGTGTGGCAAGCCTGCGTGGGTAAGGTATATGGCTTTATGAGAAATTGCTCTTGAACCTTGAGTACAAAGAACAAAGAGTGTCACTATTTAATTTCATTAAATCATCTTTGCTTGAAATCATCCATCACATACTGTGTAAAGTACTGGTCATGTGTGTTTAAGGAGACCATCATGGTTGACAATGTCAAATAAAAGTAAAGACGCTTAATGAAACACTTAATTGTATAAGTCACCGTGTCTAGTTTCAAATAAGTGTGTGTGTGTGTGTGCGCGTGCTGCGTGTGCACCTGCACATGTGCTAAGCATGGTACTTGAACTCAGGGCCTGGATATTGTCCCTGACCTTTTGTTCTCAACGTTAGCACTCCACTATTTGAGCCACAGCTCTACCTTCAACGTTGTGAATTTTCTTTACAAAGATTAAAACATTTATTCCACTGTGGTTATTTTTGTGCTTTTATCATTGAATTTAGCCATTACTGCTTAAAAAATAATAATTACTTATTTATTGTCAAAGTGACGTACAGAGGGTTTGCAGTTTTATACGTTAGGCCATGCGTATATTTCTTGTACTATTTGTTATCTCCTCCCTCATTCCTCTCTCCCCTCTCCCCCCCTTATCCTTCTCCCCCCATGAGTTGTTTACACCAAATGGTTTTGCAAGTATTGCTTTTGGAGTCGTTTGTCTTTTTATCCTTTGTCTCTCGATTTTGGTATTCCCTCTCACTTCCTGAGTTCTAATACCAGTATATACAGTATCCAGGGTACTCAGATGAGATACAGTGATAGTGTGGGGACAACTACAGGAAGGGGATACAAGAGGATCATCAACAAAAGAAGCTACGGTTTCACATCACATGTTGAAAGTAATTACAACAGTGATATAACAGTTGTTTCCATAACATGGAGTTCATTTCACTTAGCATCATCATATGTGTTCATAAGGGTATAGCTAATAGGCTCTTGTGAACCTCTGTTGTGACTTGCTTAAACCTGTGCTAATTATTCCCTATAAGGGAGACCATAGAGTCCATGTTTCTTTGGGTCTGGCTCACTTCACTTAGTATAATTTTTTCCCAAGTCCTTCCATTTCCTTACGAATGGGGCAGCGCCATTCTTTCTGATACAGGTATAAAATTTCATTGTGTATATGTACATTTTCCTTATCCATTCGTCTACTGAGGGGCATCTGGGTTGGTTCCATATTCTAGCTATGACAAATTGTGCTGCGATTGTTGTGCTGGTGGCTTTAGTGTGTTCTTGTTTGTGGTCTTTTGGGTAGATGCCCAAAAGGGGGCTGCTGGGTCATAGGGGAGCTCTATGTTTAGCCTTGTGAGGAATCTCCATACCGCTTGCCAGAGTGCATTTAGCCATTACTTTTTAAGAAAAAAAAAATTTTGAAATGGTGGGTACAGGTGGCACATACATGTAAGCCTAGACATTTAGAAGGCTGAAATCAGAGAATTTATGGTTGCAGGCCAGCCAAATCAGAAAATTCTGCAACTGTGGCTCCATCTCAATGGAAGGAGAGTACTTGGTAGTGGATTCTTGTGACTCCAGAAATGGTAGGAAGCATAACCTAAGAAGATCTTGACTTAAGTGGAATCAGGTAGAAGGAAAGACCCTATCTCAAAAATAGCCATGGCAAGTCAAAGCTGAAGGCACGGCTCAAGTAACAGAATGCCAGCATAGTAAGTATGTGGCCTTAAGTTCCAATTCTAGCACCAAAAATATATTTGGATTATTACAGGAAAATTAGATATTTAACCATAGTGGGGCAAGTTAGCAAATTATTTTGGAGAGGACACTAGACAGATCGCATAGAGTTCCCAACTGGAGGTTTGATTTAGATGTGAATTGCATCTTTAATGAGTATTTCAGCTTAATACACTCATCTCTAGTAAAAAGGAGTCAGTCTTCATATTTTCTCTGTGGTTGGAGAAATATACCAACCTTATAGGTGATATAATTCCTTCCCAGTCTTAGTGGAGGTCATGATTCCTCTATGAATCCCCAGAATGAACCCAGTTTACGTGAAGCAACAGTTTCTATTCACAAATTATGTCACTGAAAGAGAGAAGTTCTTGATGTGGAGGCAACTCACAAATGATCTTGATCAAATTCTTATTTTGCAGTATTGGTGTTCGAACTCAGGTGCTTGCTGGGCAGGTTTTGTGTTAATCAATTCAGACTCCGTACTGCATTATATCATCTGCAAAGTGCCAAGAATAATATAGCACTCAACTCACAGGATTATTGTGAAAGAAAAATAAGAAAGCAGATATGAAATTTCCCAGGAAATTCCATACATTACAAGAGACATTTATAGATTATTTTCAGGCATTTATTCATTCTATTTGTCTAAGAGTCTATAAGTTCCTAATTTCACAATATCTTATTATATTGACCTATAAATATGGGAAAATAGGGAAGCTTTTGTTTTGGCTTATCCTGAGAAGTCTAATGAGAACTTATCAATAACAAATATGAATTATGTGAAACCTTTTATATCACAAAATAATTGCTCCATTTCTCCCTGAAGCTAAACTCCATTGGCCTGAATGTTTGTTTTCATGTAATGTTGAGAGATACATCAGCGTCCCTACATTGACTAATTGCCATTTCCAGCAACACATCGGAGTAAAATGTTTTCACAATATTCAGTAAGCATACACTGATTTCTCCTTCTGAACTTCCTTGTAAACAACTTATCAAGCCTTCCAAATTCAGACTGTCATTAATAGAGTAGAAACAGGGTAACATTTTTTTTTAACTGCCAATGTAGGGTAAACACTAAACATAAACAAATGTGCCTTTCTCTATATATACAAATGTGCAGTAGATGTACAAACATGATCTAAATTATATTGTTACAAAAATGATCGGAGTGCATGCTATTTTTTCCTGAATTATGTAAATGAGCTTCAATTACAGGTATTAATACCCGTGGCAAGTCTATAAAAGTGGCTTAGAATTCATCTCCATTGACAGGATCCAAAAAGCTCAATTGTTCAAAAAGCTCAATTGTGGCCTTTCTTTTTTCTGTGGTTTTTTTAATTGCTTATTTCTGTCAAAAAAAGTTAGTAATCTCATGTTCTGAGACCTCAAGCTGTCACTGACACTTTTTTATTTTATTCTTTTTATTGTCTTTCATATTTTCTGCTACTATTCTATTTCCATGTCTGCATTACAGCTGGTATTTCCATATTATTCAATAAACCAAGAGATTTAGAGTCATATGACTGTCTTGGGAGTCCAATGGCCATTTGTTGGCATGTCTCTGTAAATGGCCTCTTTAAAAAGTGCCTGTTTCAACTTACTATCCCACCATCTAGCATAGTTTGTAATTCATAGCATATGCTCATTAAATATTGGTTGAACTGAAGACAAGAGACATCTAACTTATCCAAGTATCTCCCCTGTTTGAAATCAAACTGGATCGTTCTGCCAGATTCATTTTCTCAAAGTACAGCTCTGGTCATGGTGGACTTAACAAACAAGGTAAAAAGCCAACTAGGTAAAACATATTGTATTCCAGGGTTATTCTTCCCAATAGCTCTATAGCAAAGGCTTATTTCCATTTTCCCTGATGAAGAAACCGAGGCACAGTTTGGTGAAGACACAGTGGTTGAGCTCCCAGTTTTCAAGATGAATAAAATCTCTGCATAAATTCACATCTGACATTAGAGTCGGTGCTCTCCACACTGTCACTGGTCTTTATTTGCTAAAATATGTTTGCGCTGACTCCATAAAATAACGTTTTAGGAACAGGAAGACCTAACTAGAAATACCTACTAAGAGCTTATTGTTTTCTAAGTGAGGCAAGTTGAAGCTCAGCAGGGTAACCTCTCCACACTCAGAGAGAGGGATGCAGGACCTGAAACTAAAAGCCAGAGCTACTGAGCCAGAATCTGTATTGTGATCAGAGAGCTGGGTGATATTTAAACACATCGAAGACTCAAGACTTTTCTGTGAGTGAAACATAATGAGGCACCAGCATTGATCAGCCATTTTAGTCACAATTGTAGCCTAACCTCAGCTCCTACAAGAGAGATTTCAAATACATCACTAAGTGAGCGAAGATGGATCTTACCAAAGAGTACCATAAAATATCTACTAATGCACTTTAACAACTGAAGGTATTTTATTTCTGAAAATTATTAAAGCTTGTAATCACGTATCTTCAGTCTGAAAATGAGTTGCTTATGAAACTACCTAGGCTGAAAATTCTCATGGAAAGTAAATCTATGTACTGTATTCATTATTATTTCCCCAGTGCAAACAGAGTGCCTGGGATGGAGTAAGAATTAACGTAGATGTGATTAGTAAATGAATATACTATTGAGTAATGAACTGAAGAGTGAGTTTTTATCAAACATACGTGCTGCCTTCTGCCAGCGACCCATGCCTTTAATCCTAGCTCCACAGAAAGCTGAGGTTTTCAAAGAACAGTAGATTGAAGCCAGCCCACACAGATAAGATATTCACAATTTCATCTCTAATTAACTAGCAAAGATCAGAGCTAGAGGTTTGGCTCAAGTCATACTAGTCTCTGAGCTCAAACTTTTAATATAACTCAAACCATACAAACAAACAAATGGAAAGCAAAAACAAAATAACATGGGTGTTATTGATAACAAAATTCTAACTAAGAGATGGATATTGAAATCATGGACGAATTTTTAGTTGTATGAGACATATCACTGTATATCCCAAATACTTATTAATTTGTCAAAGATTCTGCAATTATGTGCTTTAAGTTTGTGGATAAGATGAATCTGGGAGGGAGATTAAATGTGTAAAAGGAAAGAAACATGTTTAAAAGATGACTGAGTCTTATGAGATAAAATGTCATGGAGTTACATATAACACCATTCATCTAGGTTTATAAGTTTAAATGAAAGCAGTGGAGGAACTGTGGCTTTAAAACAATGCCTTAAGCATACCTTTGGTCTCACTGTATAAATGTCTACAGTCCTGTATAATTTATCATGCCCAAGTGTATTTTTTTTGTCTTTTACTATCCAGTGTGTTTACTTGTAGATTTATAGGCACGTTCTAGTTGCAACAATTGAGGGGAACTATACAACCTATGTGTCCTTGGGTTTGGATGATTTTGTTCAATGTAATTTTTCCAAGTCTTTCCATTCTCTTACTAATGATAAAATATCATTTTTTCTAATGGAAGCATAGAGGCTTGCAAAGACTCAATAGCCATGTGCTATTGAGCACATGGCTATTGAGTCTTATAATCATAGAAAATGAAGTTTATTTAAAAAAAACTTCA